>NC_087551.1:22775100-23451171 GCF_036250125.1 Pseudopipra pipra
AAACAGCAGGTGATTTTCCCTTTACACGTTTACGTAAGTTGTATTGATTCCACAGATAAAAAAACTCTCCTCTTGAAGGCTGTTAGCACCTTTCTTGAGCAGTAAATACATATCTATTTTATGTATTTAAAGAATATTAATGTATTTTGGTTTTAAATACAAGTAATTTAAAATTATTGTTCATCATCTTTCAAAATAATTTAACTTTGAAAAATGGAATTAAACCAATGGTCCATTTTCTTACTGTGTCATGTGTAAGATCTGCTGGATCCAGAGACATCTTTGCAACTCCTCTTGTTGAGTCTTTTCCAACCAAAGCATTGTATGGGGCTCCTTTTCCATAAAATTCTGTCAGATTTAAAAAAAAATAAAATCCAGAGATGATCTGACAATGTACAGGCTATGTTCAGCCTCTGCTCTTCATCCAGCCTCTTAAACTTGCCAGTGATCTGAAAGCAACAGTTTAAGCCTCAAACCCTTCTTTCCAAAACTGACTTTGGATTTGCTACTTTTTGATAATATATCCTAGTCTTTAAAAAAAACCCCAAACAAAACCAGCCAACCAACCAACCAACTAAAACAACAGAGGGTGGGGTTATATAGCTGTTCAAATTCCTATACTACAGTCTTAAAATTTACCAATTATCTAGGGAGGTGTGCTTTACATTCTTATGAGATGTTTGTAGCCTCCAGAATTTGCATGGCAAGCCTTGTCTAACTTAGGATTTAAAGATCAGCCAGCATGTATGACCAGACAAGCTGCGCTAACAAGGTTAGTATTAACAAACCAACAAGCCATTAGTTTTCTTATGATGACATTAAGACAAGTGTCTAAGACCCCCTCATGGCCCCTTCAAACATTTTATAGCAAATCTGGATTAAGTAGCAGGAGCTCAAATTAAAATATCTGTAGTTCTTAGGGAAGGCACAAACAGCAAATTCAGCCATAGATGGTTTAGGTGTAAATGACAAGACAAGAAGCCTTATGAAATAAGAAAATTTTTAAGGAGAAAAAAAAATTACTTGGCCCCCTGCCCTACTTTCAGAATTACAGCGAACTCTTAAAAGAGTTTTGACCAGGCCATTTGGACAGCAGAGATGGATGAATACCAGCACAAAAGGAAAAGATGAGCTGCAGCAGTGTTGATATTGTGTAGTGCCATATGGGTACAACCAAGTTACCTTTGATCTGGTCAGGACAATGAAGTGCTGTAGCAGCAGCTTCCACGTGGCCTGACCCCACATGTGGTGACTCAGGGGTCTGGGCAGGTGTCTTCAGCATTTCTGTCAGCAGTGTCCAAGCTAACTGGACAGTGCTGGCTTGTCTATGTGTGCTGTAATCTCAAACCAGTGTAAGTTCTATACAAAACCTTTGTAGGGGAGCTGTCAGAGGAGGAAAACCAAGTTTTTTAAAGGAGGAAAATGTGTTCTTTTTGTTGCAGGCTTCTAATACACTGGGAATATTTAAAAACAAACGACTGAACAATAACATGAAAACAAAGCGGACAGCAGATGAGACGCAAACTAACCTTTTCCAGAGGTAACATCAAATACTACTCCCTTCACCGCCAGGTAGATGGGCTGTCCTTCCTGGAAAGAAAGCCATCAATGTATCCTCAGCACTTAAGCGTAGGCAGAAGGCAGTTAGTTTTGGCTATGAAATCCATAAGCACTCAGGACATAAAGGAGAGAATTAAATCATCTGTTGTATGTTTTCTCTTGTTATGTGCATATACCAGTGTACGCATTCCATCCCTTGACATTTCTTGCTTGTACTTTAAGTTGTCCCTGATTTTTTTTTTTTACATTTTAACAATATACAACGAGCGAATCTTTTTAATCTAAACAACACAGTCATAGAAGACATCCCTCTTGCAGGTCACCTCGTCTGCTTGAAGCCCATCCACTGCATCTTTCTATTCCTAATACAGATGGATATTGCCCACAATAAAAGGGTGTATGGCCAACAACATTCTTTATTTGATTAAGAAACCACAGATGAATGCATCAACACACAAATCTAATCTGCTGACATCTGTTTTACTTAATAAGCCAGTGCTTCTGCTTTGTCTTTTACACATAAGATGTATTTTTAGTCAGATGTTGATTAGTTTCTTGTAAGTATCTGGAGAAGACCCTGAGAAGGTCAGCCAGCAAGTTTTTTCAGAAGAGAAGCTGATGTGTGTTAAGACAGGACTTCATCGTTTTGAATGCGAAGTTCTGCTGAGGTTTCTGCATCACAGAAAGCTAAAAACTTTTAAGTTGAAATTGTGTTGTTATTTCCATAATCTTGTAAAAAAAAAGGGGGGGGGGGTGTGTCTAAATACATGGTTTACTGAATTACAGAAGGAAAAATATTTTGGTTTCAACTCACGGTAATCTGAAATTCCCTGGCATGAGTACGTTGCCAAGCAGGCAATCAATATAACAGGCACATGCCATCTAATTGTGTGCGTGCAGCTTCAAAACGGGCAGCTGCCAGCCGGACAGACGAACAGAGGGACGCCCGCAAACTTCTCACGGTGCCTAAAAGGCAGGTGATCCCCAAAATTCCTGGGCCGGAGGGATCGAGGGAACAGCGCAGCAGAAGCAAAGCACGGCAAGAGAAAGAACCGGCTTTAAGGCGGTTTCAGGGCACGGAGCGGCAGGAAAGGAGAAAGGAAGGAACGCGGCCCGGCCCGGCCCCGGCGCCCAGCACCCCTCCCAGCCGGCCCTACCTGCTGCCCGTCGTATCTGGCCAGCTCGGGCTCGGTGAAGAGCCTCACGGGGGCCTCGGCCGGCGGCCTGAAGCGCAGCTGCGGCTCGGCGGGGGCGGCCGGCAGCGCTGCCAGCAGCGCGGACAGGAGCAGCCGCGCCGCGCCGCCCGCCATGCCGCGCAGCCCCGCTCCGCCTCCCGCCGCCCGGCCCCGGCTCCGGCTGCGGGGAAGGACGTGGGATGTGTACATGCATCGGGGTTAAAGAACCAGGCGCGCAGTGCGCGGCACTGCTCCCAGGAAGAGTCGCGGTGGGCTCGGCGTGCGGAGCTCTGAGGGGGCCCGCAGTGCTTAGCCTGGGGAGAAGGAGGCTCAGGGAGCACCTTATCGCTCTCCAGAGCTGCCTGGGAGGAGGCTGTAGCCAGGTGGGAGTCGGTCTCTTCTCCCTGGTAACGAGCAATAGGACAAGAGGAAACGGTCTCAAGTTGCACCAGCGCAGGTTTAGATGGGATGTTTGGAAAAGTGCTTTCACAGGAGTTGTCAAGCACTGAAACCGGCTGCCCAGGGCAGTGGTGGAGTCACCATCCCCGGAGGTATTTAGAAGTGTAGCTGTAGCACTTCAGGACGTGGTTTAGTGATGGACTTGGCAGTGCTGGGTTAATGGTTGGACTCCGTGATTTTAGAGATCGTTTCCAACCTACACGATTTTATGATTCTTTTCCATACAGAATGCACAGCTGGCACTTTAACACATCTAGTAGTAAAAAGATTCCTTAATTTTCATCCTTTTTCCCTTCTGAAGTTTCTCTGCTTGCTGAGAATGTTTGTGAATGTTTATTCACAAACTCAGGACACATAGGATAGGCTTCATCTTTATGACTTAAAAAATGCAGACATTTTTAGCCTAAAAACAGAGAGAATAAATAGGAAATTTTCAGATTACATGTTTTCCCCATGCTATAAATACATATCAGGAAAACATTAATGGCTAGCAGAAAAATAAGTAGCTTTATGCTTATAATTCCATATAGAATTAAGAAAATTAGAAACGTTTTACAATTCAGATGCATATATCCCATCCCTCCCTGCAGTGCTGGCAAATGAGGACCTGAACGATTTAAAGCCTGGATACTGCAGCATTCAGGCTTCCTGACTACTGTGCTGGAATTCAAATCCATGCTTGGTCGATCTCCACAAGTTTTGTGAAAGCTGAACAGTTTGGAGAAGGATCTGAACAGTAAATAGGAGGTAGGAATGGATTTGGTGTTTATTTTAAGGATTGTTTATAAACTCTTCCTGTGTAAAATCCATATGTCTGCCTCAGAGGACACCTGTTCCACGTTGCCTGAGGTAAAGCTCTTGACCAAAGGAAATTCTGTACATTGGTGTAAGCAGAGCTGAAATAGATAATCCAAAGCAACTTCCTATAGTTCTTTTCTGGATGACAACAGCAGCACAAGATGAGAAGCACAGGGACTGAGGGCATGTCTCCACAGTATGGGGGTGACAACCAATGGGCCACATCCCCGTACAAGGAGTCAGGCCAAGCCTGCAGAGCCAGGGCATAGGGAAGCCAAGCTGCTGTGGCCGTCTGGGAGCTGACTGCCACAGGCTGCTGTCTGGTGTGGCAAGCTGAGTATTGGTCTTGTTAGGGTGAAGTTTACAAGGTTGTTACTGTGATTCCCCTTAAGCAGTGAACTGAACAATAAGCACTGCCTGAACAATAGCTTGGCTTCTGAATGGGCTTCCCATTCTGTCTGCCCATCACATCCATTTGATGACTTCACATGCCACAAGACAGGTACGAAATGTCAAGCAGAAAAGAGACCTCTGTTAAGGCTTTGGACAAACAGCTTGTGAACGCTTCTGTTATGTGCGAGAAAGTGTTCTGGCATTTGCCTGGTTGCTCTGTCTGCAAATCTCCCACGTGCCTTCCCCTGAGCTGCTGGGAAAGATGCAAAAGTCTGATTTGTCAGTTTGGTTCAATCACATTATAGATTTACCTTTTATTCTAAAATAATTATTTATTAGTGTCACCCCAGGGGAGGGCTGCAAGTGCTGAATACTAGCATCTGTCTGAAATGTGATTTCAGGCCTGTCTTTGAATGACAACCTTCTGAAAAATAACAAGAACTAAAATGTTTTCTTTCTGAAAGGAGAAGCTGTTATTGTCGAAGGACTTCAAACCTTGGTTATTAACTTACTAGGTGTGGGTCTTGGGTATAGGGAAATGATCTACTGAGCAGGGAATCCCCTGCAGTGCTGCATCTCAACGTAAGAAATGTTGTGCATGCTTTTTCTTGATGATGAAACATTAACAATTACTTCCATGCTGGCGAAGAAAAAAAATAGCCGTGTAAGTATTTGTGGACAGATGGGTCATGAGTCAGCTCTTAGGCTTTTATCTTCCTGAAGTGCCCCACTGCTGCGGGCACAGCGTTGGTGGGTCATCCTAGAAGCCCCGCAGAAGTTCTATCTGGTTTCCCAGCGAGTCTGTTGTTTCAGTGTTCTGCTAACCGCCTCGGGCAGAAGAAAATAAAAATAAAAATTTAAAAAAAAATTAAAAAGTAATATTTTGTGCAGTCTGGGGAGAGCTGACAGAATTATCATAACTGCTTTTCCGACCTAGCTCCTTCTTGTGTTAGCAGAAGTGCGTGTTGTACAAAAGACTCATCTCCCCGTCACTACGCAGAACTACACACCTCCTGGTAGAGAGAAATGTTCCAGCAAACCCCACAAAACCCCTCTCACGAGTGAGCCGTGCTGCTCGCCACCCACCCGGCCCCTCACGGCGGCTCTGCCCGGACTACGCCTCCCAACAGCCCTGGCGCGGGGCGGGAAGCAACCGGGAGGCGGGAAGCAGCCGGGGGATGGGCGGGGGGTCCCGGCGCCTGCGTGGCCCTGCCCGGCCGGGGCGGCTCGGCTCGGCTCGGCTCGGCTCGGCTCGGATTGGCTTGTTCCGTCCTGTCCCGGGCGCGGTGTCGCTGCCCGGCCCCGTGCGGTGCCGCCGGGTGCCGCCCGGCCCCCGCGGCAGCCGCTCCCGCCGATGCCATGCTAAAGACAGAGGTGTCCGCATCCTACCAGGAGGTACGGGGGGCCGGGGCAGGGCTGGGGGGCGGTGTGTCCCGGCTGGCCGGTGGTGCCGGACCCAGGGCTCGCCGCTTGCCCCGCGGTGACACCCGGCGCTGTCGCCGTGGGCTCGCTCGGCTCCGGGCTGCGGCTCCGCCGGGTACCCGCGGCGTCGGGGGCACCTGCACTCTCCGGAAAGGAACGGGGGGTTTGGGTGCGCGTTATCCCGTGTTTCATCTCCGAACGCGGTTAGAATAATGGGCAGCGGTTGTGTTCAGGCATGAGGTAGGTACAGCTGGCCGGTGGATTCTGTAGCCGGGGTTCGGTAACAAGGGGATGGTCTGTCGGGTGTGAGAAGCGGCTTTGGTACCAGAGCTCCCGCGCCCGAAACTGAAGGCCTCTTTATCACCCTGCCAAGACCCCGAGGCAGAGCCTGGTTTGCATATCAATGTACAGGCTCAGCAACCGGAATTCCTTGCTCCTTCCTATCTCTTCTGTTAGAGATACAAGCTATTTGTGCCAAGTTCAGCAGCGGTAGAGAGTTAGAGCAGAGCACTTTTCTTTTGCCTGCAAGATACAAACAAGAGTGGATATTTTCCTTCCTCTGCACGTGACGGGTGTTTTGGAGCTCAGTTTTAATACGTTCTAATTTAGTTTAGTGCCGTCTGTTTAGTTTCAGCTTCTGGTTTTCGTGCCAGGCTAGAAAGCATTGGAAGGTGATGAATCAGCGGACCAGCAAAAGGCCTGTGTGACCAAGTTCTGCTTTTATTTAAGAGATTTTTATCCAATAGGAAGATTTATCAGGATGAACTTGACTTGTGTGCTTGTACATAGGCGATGCACTTGGGAGAGTTAGAGAGAGTTAAAGCATGCACTGATGCCTGAAGTATGGACTGGACTATGCATGTTATGTGTATCAGCCACCACTGAAACTGGTCCATACATTTGGGATTGTCCCAAACTCTATGGCACAAGTCTAGATGGTATGTGTCTAAGTGCAGCACCTGTGATTCCATCCCTTCTCCAGTGCCTGCAGCAGTCTTTGGTACTTCTACCTCAAGCAGGGATGCTCAAATGTCTGGAATTGCCTTTTCTGAGCTTCCCTTTATCTAGTACTTTTCTGTGTGCAGATCTGAAAAGGAACTGCTGGGACATGGGCAGGCTTCCTCAGTTGTTTCACACTCAGCTGTATGTACTGAGCCCAGAGGAATGCTGAACAAAGTCTGTTTCATGCCCTTCCTGCCCTTGACATCCTATCCTATCTCTGAATCCTACTGCAAGCTTAACTGCCCTGCAATTTATGTTCCTTCTGCATTAGCACCATGCTTCACCTCTTTATCAAAAATACAGTGTGGGAAGAGCTGGCCTGTGAGGGTGAACACAGCTGCTGTGATCCAGGTTCACTGTTGACAGAATCTCCAAATCCAAGACAAGTGACAACTGTGAACAAACCAGAATCAGCTGTCACACAGTAATGCTGTGCTGGCTCCCCAGTCCTTAGGAGAGTGTGTCTGTGACTTGTTGGGTTTGTAGGTCTGTGCTGCAGTGTCCTGTAGACACAGTGTGCTGTGTGCCCTACGCTCTGAGCGGAGGGGCTGAGCCACGGACAGTGTGAGGCTCTTGGTCACCTCAGTGGCTGTATACAGCTTCACCTTTTGTCAGTTCAGGTGTTCAGGATCTGTGGTAAAATATAGTTGGTTTTAAGGAAGGGGTCTTACACATCAACCTACTCACTGCACCTGAAGCAATGTTAGTACTCCTGCTTTTGACTGGCTGTCCTTACTGGCTGTCCTCTGGTTTTGTGCGTGAAAACATTATGAAACTGTGTCTGCTTTATCAACCAAGATAAGAAAACATAGTTGCATATTGTTTGGGTTTTTTGTTTTGTTTCTAAGGGATAATGAAAGTCTGTGTTTTCTGAGCTTATCACAGAGTCATTTAGGTTGGAAAAGACCTCTAAGATCATCTTTTTTCTACTTGTTAAAAAGATTGCTGTAGGTTCTCTTGAGAGGATAGGAGATGTTGCATATTGTGGTGTTGTTTAAACTTGTGTTGGGATCTCTTTGCTGTTAGGAATAGAATTCACTTACCCTCTAAATAACCTCAGTCAATGAGGTGCCTGTAGCCAGGGAATCGGAGAGGTATGGGAGTCAACTGAGAAACTGCAGTGACTTGGTAACTTACATTAATTTTTTGGCTCTGGTATAAGGAATTAGTATGATTATAATTGGAACTGGCTTCTTAGTTTATTTAGCTTAATCAGTACAAGAGGTTCAGTGAGTACTCTTCTTGTGTCAGAATGGCTTATTTTGGGTCAGGTAAACAAATAGAACTGGCATGTTTCTACAGAAAGGAGCAATGTGTTAATTTTCCCTTATTTTATGAAGATAATTGAAAAAAATATCTTCAGTTGGACCCTGGTAAGTCTCCTGCAAATGAGCTGAGTTTAGCCTGTTAGATACCTGCTCACACCATGCCACAGGAAATCATGCTTTATTTATGTTCTAAGCATTTAAAAACAACTGGGTAACTGCTTTCATCTGGCTTTGCATGGTGGAAATGAATACAGAAACACAGCAGGAGGTGATGGAGACTTTACGTCAGACTTTGAAGATGTAAAATGAGTGGACTGTTTCCTAATAGGTGCTGATGATTTGGTAATGATATAATGATGATTTCAATACCGAATTAAAGTTGGGTGAAATAAAAGCACTTGTTTATGGATACATGCATGTTACTGTTGAATAAGTTAGAGGTGTAAAGTTTATAGCATTCAGTATGGCTGCATTAACTGTGCCCCCATTTTCTTTGAAATAGGAACAAAGTTAATCTCCCTTACCCAATTAGATAGGTGATGCTGAATGTTTAGCTTGGACAGTTACTATGCAACACATGACGTGCTGCAAGCTTGTGTGCCAGTTTGCCTTGCTCTAAATCTGTATGTCAGTCCCTGCCAGAAAAGAGATAATCTCCTGTGTGTTTTCCAAATTTATCTATCTATCTATCTATCTATCTATCTATCTATCTATCTATCTATCTATCTATCTATCTATCTATCTATCTATCTATCTATCTATCTATCTAATGTATAAAAACTGTTTTTCTTCACAATCTCACGTGATGCATATCTGATGTGACAAGCTTCTGACTCTGACGCAAGTGTCTTGGCAGTTTGGGCCCAGAGCTCTGAATAGCTAAACAAGAAAACATCTGGTCTCTGTTGCTGTTTCAGAAACACCGTAAGACTAATTAGTTGCATAACCACTAATATATAATAATCTGTAGAGTGAAATCAAATAAGTACCAGAAATATAGGGATGTTTGACTGTTGTCTCATAATGACCTACCTATGTGGCTGAGACTGCATTTGAGTGACTTGCCTTAACAACTGTCAAAATGCCTATCGAGCTTTTTGCACCTCTTTATTAAGAAGTGGTAATGCTCTGTTTGCTGGTATGTGCTGTGGTTTGTTTATGCCTGAAAATACATTCTTCAGTGACAGAACGAAGTTCCTGCTTACATCAGAGGACATTGTCCTAATTGGAGGTTTAAACTGGGTTGGAGCTGCCAGGGAAATAATTACTTGGATCTTGAAAGAAAAGGTGGTGTTATTGTTGAAGCAGCAGGGTAGAAGTAGGTTAAATTTAATGTGGTGTCCTTCTCTTTTTGCAGTGTGCAAATCACTTAATTTTTAGCTTTAGGTTTTAGCTGTAAATGTCACTCTTGTCTGGTGAACAAGTGGAAGAGATGCTGGGTGCTCTTGGTCTGGGGGCATGTTTTTGTGTGTTTGGTTAGTTGGAGCCTCTTTTATTTGTACCGTAGAAATTCCAGCAGTTGCAAGTTGAGAGCATGTTTGGAAATTGAACCACTCTTTTAACTACACAGCTGAGTGAAGATGTGGAGCGAGTATCTGAAAACCCAACAGATGAGAGAGAAGGAGAGATGGAAGTTCATGAAGATGCCAGCTCTGTTATTTTACCAGGTGAGAACTCTTGACCCAGAAATTATTGATTCTTGGTGCCTGATAAACTACTGCAATGTGTGGCTTTGGTTATTTTGGTTTTGTTATTTTACTGCACTTCTGAAAACAAACAAAACACTGAATTATTAATTTTTTGTGAATCAGTAGTGATAGAAAGCCAAGGAGGTTTTCCAAAGACTGATGTGAGAATATTTCTTTGTCATAAACTGTGCTCACCCAAAGAAGATGCAGCACATCTGGCTCTGAGGTAGCTTAGTGTGTCATCTTCCTTTGTGTTGTGTCTGACTTCAGTTGCAGTATCTGTGGTGGCAGTGGGTTGCAAGCAAAGTCTGTGCCAGCTTTATGTGAGCAAGATGCAATATTGAACAGATGTGCTTTTAAACAGATTTTTAGTAAGACTATTTGGGCCTGCTTTTGGAGGGTGTTAAATGGGCTTATTGCAGCTCAGGTGTAGGCATTAAGGTAAGCCAACCTGAAAGGAGTATGGCCTCAATGTCTTGCAGCCATTCAAGACATATTTGTTTCAATAGTGCAGTTTGATGCATATCAATGTCCTAATTAATTAGCCTTGGCTGCCATCTCCTAACATGTAACTTGGAGATGTGTGTGTGACCACAGACCTTTGTAAGAGGTTGTGTGTGCAACAGGATTTACTAAAAGGCTCGTGTTTGCTGTGGGAAGGAGCAAACACCAAACTGTGCCATTAGAGTTGAAGAGCAGCATGTGGGACAGCCTCAGAGGGCCTGACTCATTAAATTATGCCACACAGAACAGTCAGCATGAAGTATGGCTGCTTATCTCCTTTCTTATGTTGGGTTTTAATGCTCCTTTTTTGTGTTCAGCTATATCTCACTCACGATCAAAGCGTGATGTGTAACTCAAGAGTACACGAGGTTTTTCCTTAGAAGTATTTCCAAAAGAAATGGCAAATGCACAGAGTATGGGGAAAGCGGTGTCTGTGTGAGAGTGAGACTGGTCTGAAGATCTTCAGAGAATAAGGTTTGAAGGCAAGGAGACTATAAGAGAATTGGCTCAGACTTTTTTTAACTGTAATTGGGAGAAGCCTTTTTTGAAATTTTATGTTGAATGCACAAGGAGTTATGAACTGGAGGGTAACAAATATCTAGTGACTTCTACCATGGTGGAGATGCAATGCAGGGAGCTGGGCAAGAGCATTAGAGTATTAAATCATTCTGCCAATGCATATGCTGAGTGTGTAAGAATCACCTCAGACTGGGAGGCGGGGAAGGGAGTTGTTTTTTTCCAGAGGCAAAGATTGACCATCAACAGACTTTTTCTTATGAACTTTGAACTTTGTTTCTGAGTTGTTCTTGAAAGTAGACCTTGTTTCCTGGCAGTAGTATCCTTAAGCTGAGTGCCACATTCTGACCTGTGAGAAAGAGGTACAATCTTAGGATGCTTATATCTCATGCTTGAGAAGGAAGCATCTGTTTGACTAATCATCAAAACCAGCAATAACTGTGACTTTTTATGTGAAGCTGAGTTTGAGGCTTACTTTCCTCTCTAGTGATTGATCTTTAAATGAAAACTGAGTAAATTCAGCCCAGATATCTGTATTTTAAAGTCCTAATCCGTGTTCTGTTTGGTTTTAGATGGTGAACTGGGTACCACTACCCCTTCTTTGCGTTTCAGCAAGACCTGCTTAAAGAATGTTTTTTCAGTAATTCTCCTCTTTATGTATCTGCTGCTCATGGCTGTAGCTGTGTTCCTTGTCTACCAAACCATCAGTGACTTCAGGGAGAAGCTCAAGCACCCAGTGATGTCTGTCACTTACAAGGAAGTGTCCTTGTATGATGCACCAGGTAAGAACTGTAGCAAACAAAAGGGGTTAAGTTGTTGTGCACATTTTTCTTGGATTGTTAAAAATCTTTGGTGTTGATTCTTCAGGGCCCAGATTGCATATAGTACTTTAACCCAGGTCTTTCACTTCCTCTTTTTTTAATCTATGTTGTGCTGACTTTGCACAGAAATGTTGACATCGTACGGGAGATTTTGGGAGCTTTTGTGCCAATAACATGAATGACAGAAGCTGTGATGCATTATGCAACATTTGATAGATAAGAAGTGTTTTTAGGCTCCAGAATGAGTCCTCTTTTAGAGAAAGAAGATAATTCCTTTTGGAAATATCCCCAAAACTGCATTGTTTAAACAGGGTAGCATGTGGGATGTTTGTCAGGGAATTCAGTGATGCACTGGACAGTGAGGTGCCATTCACAGTAAAGAAGGTGAATTTCTCAAACCAACCACAATGCCACTTTCCACTTCCATCCTGTGTTGTTTACAAGTTCATATTGCATCAGTAGACAATGAAAATGTGATGTGACTGCAGGGAACAATGTTGGCATAAAAATGTAGCATGGCAGCAGAAACTGCATTACAGTTTGCAAGAGGAATTACTCTACATTTTTGAAAAGTGAGTTGTATCCTTATTATTTTTTAAAATTATCCAGCAGCCATTCATAAATAGAGCTGGGGTATCAAGTGCAGCTCAGTCAGTCATGGGTCAGTTTCCAATTTAACAGTGGCACTGCAGTGTTATTAATTACAAATAACCACTCCAGTAATTGTGGCTGAAAGGAGAGTGTTTCAAAGTTGTCGCCATATTCCTGTAGTTGTTTTTCTGTATAGTCAGTTAGGCTTAGCTCTGTAAGTAGGTCTTTGTGTTTGGACCATATGGATTTGACTGTAAGCTCAAGCTTTCCCTCCTTTTTATTTTTTCCACATGAGCTTTTCATACAGCAAGAGGAAAAAATTTCATTTAAAGAAGCAGAGAAACATACATACAAATCCAAAAGTACTGTTGGGCATCCCTGCTAGATCAGAGAACCTAAATTAATATAGTCCTTTAGTTTATTGCTCTATTAAAGTGATGAGATGGCAAGTTGCAAACACAGAGCTCTGAAGAAAGGGATAAAGCATTTATAGACTGATACATGCTGACTGCTTTGACATGTCACATTTTGATGGGCACATCATTTCAGTTGTGAGAGCTAATTATATCTAATAAATAATACTTTTTTTTTTAGTTGGTCTAGATTATATTCCAGCAAGCTTGTCTACAATAATAAATGTGACATATGTGGTGTAACAGAATTTTGGGGTTTGGGTCTTGTATTTTGCTAGCCTTCTAAAGCTGAGGTGGCTGAAGTTCCAGTGAATGTTGTTGGACTGAAATGAGAGGTTTACAATACATAGGAGTTTCCATCCAGGTGAAGTAGTAGCCTGCCTACCCAGTGGTATAAATAATAAAGATGGCAACACTTAGTGCTTATTTGATGTCTTTGGTTTTTATCATGACATCATATCCAGTGAAGAGAAGACATCAGATGTTCTGAAAAGGATCTTTTCAGTTTTATAAGATCAGCCAGCAATCTTTGATCTATCATGTATAGTTCATACATTATTTCCAATTAAAATTTGATTGTGTCAAATGCCAATGTCTGAAAACATGGACAAACTGAAGCACTACTTGTCCATTTGACTTCAGTAGTCTCCTAACTTATTTTACGGATTCATTTGGGGTGAAAGGGACTGATGTATTAGCTGCTGGTTTATGGAAAGACTAGGGAAACTTAGTAGCTTCTGTGAACCGTGAGTTATTGTAACAGAGTATGAACACTGATTTTTTTGCCAATGCATGGTAGGGGTTCTGTCCTGATGCAGCTGGTGCTTTTGACCTGCTCCAGAAAAATGCAGAAGTGCATAGTTTGATTTGATTGTTTTGTTGGATCTTGAGGATAGCTCAGTATCCTGTCAGATTAAATTCCAGAATGAAAATCTATGTACTTGGGAAGGAAATCAGTGCTCTCCAATGTTTTTCTCCCAAAACAGGTATTGCCTTTTACCCAGGGAAGGCTCGGCTGCTTAGCTGCAAACATCATTACTACGATCACATTCCTCCTCTGATAAATCCAGGTCAGCCAGGACACATTGAATGCACCACTCAGAGAATCAACTACACAGATCCTTTCACTAATCAAACTATGGTAATAATAATATAATAGAACAAAGCTTATTCAGTATGGGTTTTCTGCTCGTAATTGTATTTGAAAGTAAAAAATATTTACTATGTGCTATAAAAAAAAAATCCTTTCTTCCAGGTTTTTTTCCAAGCCATCTGTCCTTTTGTTTTCAGAAATGTAAAAGACCTCAGTCAGTGTGTATATGTGTTTTGGAAGATCAGCTGTCGTGTGGGTGTGTGCAGCACAGAAACTTGAATGGGATAAAATATGTCATTTTTCACAACAAAATTCTTATTTCATTCTTGTCCTGAATGAACTGGGAAGCATTCTCCTTGGTATTGTAAATCTGGCTTTGATTGAAAGCCGTAGCAGTTATTCCATTAAAGCAAGATAGCTAATCTCTTTTTGTATGTTTGCTGGGATTTACATACTATAATTGTCACACTTGGAAGAATCTTAGATAACCACCAAGCATTTCACTGAAGTGCTGTGAGCCAGCAAGATGGGTGTACTGGGTGATTGTCTTAAATTGCCCTTAAAAATGCAGGGAATCTAGCTGCTATATAAAGAAATGGTAAAAACCCACAAATGACCATATTAATACTTTAGATAAAGTGATTGCTCAGATTGTTTTTAAGGAAACTAAACATGAACAAATAAACTATCTAGGTACCCATTTGGTCATCTTTGTTCCTCTTCATGTTTTGCTTCTCATCTAGTCACCATTTGTTTTTGGGAAGCAGCTCCGTAGTACGTTTGAAAGTAATAGTCTAGGTGCAAGTCTAATTTAATTTCTGCTCCTATATGCTCTTTTTGCATGTTTTAACAAACTAAGAACATGCAATTTTATGCTGTGTTGTAGATTCATTTAGAAGCTTGCTGATCCAGTAGACTCTAGTCTTGCAGTGGACTAGAGAGGCACTGAGGCAGAGACCTCTGATGTTCTCCACATCAGACTCCAGATTAACTTTTTTCATGTCAAGAGCGAAGTTCCAAGACTTTAATACTCAAAACAGTTTTGATTGTCCTCCTGCAAAATGCAGGGCCTTGACTGGTAATTCCATGTGAACCCAAGGGATGATGACAGAATTAAAGCCGGTTTCTTAGAAAAACACTAAATCTTGATACTAAAAGGATGAATTCAGTTGGCATTCTTGTCAGATATTTTAATAGATGTGTACTTAGTAGCAGCCAAGAAACTCTCAATGTGTATTAGTTTTTTATAAGGTATTAGTGCCAGTTGACAAATTCTTGAACAGGAAATGAGGATTCTTTTGCCACTCTCACCATCTCTGTTTGCTTACAGAAGTATGCTTTGGTTGTTCAAGGCCCTCGTGATGTGAAGAAAAAGGAACTGGTGTTTTTGCAGTTTCATTTAAATGAAACAGACCAAGATTTTAGTGCCATTGACTACCTTCTGTTTTCTTCTTTCCAAGAGTTTGTCAACAGGTATGTAAAGGAATGAGCTGTGGCTGCACTGAACTTGCTGCCATAATACTTGGGAAAGCAAGCTTTTTTAGTAACAATCAGACAGGCTTTTATGTATTTTTTTTTTTAATGTTTGGGTTATGCTGATGCTCTTTCATATCTTTGTTTGCTGATCTTACTTTTTAGAAAATGCACTGAGAACTTTTTCAGTGACAAAAAGTGCTCTCAGCTGTGCTCAAATCATTTGTTGCTGCAATTTCTG
Source organism: Pseudopipra pipra (assembly GCF_036250125.1). Taxonomy (NCBI): domain Eukaryota; kingdom Metazoa; phylum Chordata; class Aves; order Passeriformes; family Pipridae; genus Pseudopipra; species Pseudopipra pipra. The sequence continues at coordinate 22,790,518 of NC_087551.1, forward strand.
GAAGTTTGAAGTTTGTGCTGGCTTACTGCTGTCTGCTGCTATGGGTGATCAGGAAGTGTGCTGTCCTGGGTAGTGTGTCAGGAAGTGCAGAGAGAACACCAATGTTTCTGTACCATTTGGGTTTTTTTAAAGCAGTTACTGTGAAGATCAGATCCCTAGATTGATTTGTTGTGATTTCATTGAAAGATTAACTGTATTTTGTTGTCTTACTGGCTTTATGTAGGATTCTATAGAATGATTCATATATGGGGTTTTCAAAATTGCTTCATATTTGTTCAACATTGGTGCCATTAGAGTGACTGATTACCTTATTCTAATTTTAATAAGAGTGGAATTAATCTTGAACTTTCTTCAAAGCCCCACTCTTTTTCCCCTGTGACAATAAATTTCATACTTAACTGTTTAAGTTTTGCTTTAAATTTAACAGTTCAAGTTCTGTTCTTCTCTCTGTGATCCAGATTAAAAGCTAGACAAGAGATATTAGTCATATTGACATCTGATAGAAAGCCCTATTTTGGTAATACCTGCTCAATGAAAAAGGGACAGGGGATAAAGGACATGCAGAATCAAATTGGGTGAGGGAAGGGAAGAGAAATAACAGATTTTTATTGTAGCAACACATTCTCAGAGGTTTGAACTTATCATAATGGTGCTCTCAGATACAGCAGAGACTGGAAGTGTTCAGTTGCTGTATCTCTGGGTGGCCAAAGGCCAGTTATCTGAATTTCCTTTTTACACAGCTTTTCTACTTCAGTGGAGGAGAGATTTTAAGTCACTAAGTACTTTCTGTAACTACACTAAAACACCTCATAAAATGCTAATGTTCCGGGTATTTTAGGCATTGATATTTTAGGGTGAGAAAATACCAGTTAGAAGTAGTGATGTAGAAGGTGCTACTTGTTCCTTGCTTGCTGGTTTTTCTCATTTTTTGTGGCTTATGCTGCATTTAGAAACAGGTACAGTGGGACCGATTCCAGCAAGGTGCTCAGCTGCTGCTACACTGCCAGACAGCGGCACTGCCTGAGACCACCCCTGGTGTTGCATGTGGCTCTTTGCAGAATGTGCCAGCTTACGAGACACAGCTCAGTCTGTGCTTAACCGGGTCTTGGAAGCCACGTTTCTGTGCTCGTTGTATCGACTTGCAGATAAGCCATTTTAAAGAGCTGTTTCTTCCCAAGTTAAAACACACATGGCCCCACTTACACTGGTAGTATTTCTGCAGCTGTGCCTGCTGCTGGCCCAGACGCTTGTGCCACGTGTCGTGCACATGCAGGTTAGATGTGCAGAACAGCAGTGTGCTTGTTGCAAAGGTCTGAGCTTCAAGGCTGTGCTTGTGCCAGAGCAGGTGAGTCGGTTAAGAATCATCTGTAAGATGCCTGGGAGAGACCTGGATCGCAGCCTTCTGCTTCCAGGTTTGCCAGGTCAGACCAGTTATATGGCAGATTGGTCCATGAAAAGACAGGGAAGTGTCACTTTGTTCCTAGAGAAGCTGCCTTGTCCCTGTGTTGGAAGGCACCAGAATGGAGGCCAGGGGAGTGAAGGCTGGGTTATGTTTGGAGAAAAGTAAAAAGAGGATGGGGATGTCTGTTTGGGGATGCATCCTTTGTGCTTGTTTGAGGCAGGTAATAGGAATGGGAGTTAAAACTGGTTTTGAACTAACCCAGGTTAATGGTAAAATTGGCAAAGGCATGTAGGCCTTACTAGTAAATGATCTGCATGTCTAGATGAAATACAGGAAGAGAGACGGTTGTAGACAGGAGGCCAGTAGTGTTGTCTCTTTTACAGCATCCTCCAAACCTTAATATGGATTGTATGGCTTGTCTTGCTCAGTATTGTGTTTGTTGTCCTTCTGTCCCAGGGCATGAACTGGACAGGCTCAGGGCAGGTTGGAAGTTTGTTTCTCCTGACTGTGAAGTGCATGTGAAACTGCACTGCATATGCAGAGTGCACTCGTTCTGTCCAACTTTCAGTAGAAGAGAAAATAGAAATGATTTCTGCTTCATCAGCAGATGCTAAATTTAGTTGATGGGAAGTCTGGGCTAAGATATCTCTAGAAACTGTTGTGTGTCCTTTCATAGAGCCTCTAAAACTTCAGTTAGTGGGCTTTGTCAACTACTTGTCCTGACAAAGTGTCTCACTTACTGGTTATGAGAGCACAGTATTAGCACTGTGTCCAGCAGTTCATGTACAGTGTTATCAGAGATGCTAAAACTCACTAGATATCATCATTACCGTTACAGTTTTTTGCCATGGCTGCAAACAGCTTGTGTTGGGCTAGGCAGGGAGACTGATGTGAAACATATAGGGTATTCCATCATCTCAAATCATGATCCAAACCCCCCTTGAAACTGGTGAGAAGAGGCCTGCTGTATCTGCACCACAGTTTCTGTGTAGGCAGTATTATGTGCAGCTCATTTTTGCCTTAAATAGCAATAATTATATCAGTAAAGGCTGCTGAAAGCATCAGCCACAAGCTGTAATAAAAATGGCATCTAGAGACTTGTATCTTTAAGGGGTTTTTTGTGGCATAGCAAGTGGTGAGGACTCAAGCAAGGTCCAGTTGTTTCTGTCGAGGGTTTTATTCTCCGCAGCTCTTGTGTTAAAATCGGATCACAGACTACATGAAACTGGCACTGCTCTCAAGTTTTGTTCTGGTCTCCACAGAACACTGCTGCACCGTGTGCTGTTGTTAGCCTCTGAGTTGGAGGGATACTGCTGCTGACTTCTTTTCTTCTTTTTTTTTTAATCCAGTGGCAGCTGCTGTCTCTGCCATATTAATTGGAGGGAAGGAAATAATGAAACCCTTGCAAATTACCCAAAAAGTGTGGCTAAAAATACAAATTCCTTTCCTGAACTATCATTAGTATAATATATGGGTTTTAGAAGAAAATCCTCTGAACGTACTACTGACAAAACTATTGTTAGTGTAGCATGTAAAATAACTCATGGTCCTGTGAAATTATGGATACCAGTCGGAACAGATCAGAGATTATTAAGGGGTCTAAACAGAGCTCCATGTTCATGTCTCTGATCTGAATTGCTGCAAGCAGAGAAACAAATTATAACAGAAGTGTCAAAACATTGGGAACCACACCAGCTGACCCTTTATTAGATCCCATGGCTGTCTGAGAGTTTTCTGGTCTGGATAAATGCAAAAGCAGTAAACACAAATTGGGTTTGAACCATCTGTGGTTTTGGCTCTTGCTGTTGCATTGGAATCTGATGGTGGGATGTCCTAAAAACTGCCTCTGGCTCACGTGGGTTGGTCCATAGAGACTGGTGTTAGAAGGATCCACTGCAGCATTTACAGAATTAGGTCAGTGACTCCCACAGTTGGGACAAACACAATCTCTCATGGTCTGGCCTTGACTGCTCTGGGCAATGGGCTTCCCTGTTTAGTAGGTTGAACAGTCAGAGAGCACTAGCTGAGAGGAGACCAGGGCTTTGTAGTTCACCCGAGTGAGACGGTGGCCTCTTGCAGTTCTCTTTCTCTGCTGTGATGTAGCAATTTTTGCATGGTCTTGAGGCACCATTAATATCCTGGGAGAGCCTGGTGCAGATTATTCTAGGAACCTTACCATACTTCTAAAGGACAGTGTAATAGGAAGAAGAACTTACTGAAAAACAACAATAAAAAAAGAAAGAAAAACTCTCCAACCAACAACAAAAAAAAGCGCATCTTTTGTAGGTTGTCTGTCTTTGGGGTGAAGAGGGAATTAAAAGAAACTGCCTGGAGAACTGTTCTTCAGCTTAAAATTGCTTGCCTGCCTTGTGTTCATTTAGCTGTGTGTGGTTTTAAAGCTGCATTATTTGCCCTCTGCCATAATTTATGCAAAGCTTCTGCCTCTGCTCTACTCCTGCCACCCCCCCTTTTTATTTTCCCCCCCACACTCTGTGGCAGTGGTCTGAATTATGGGCAGATGCAAGGAGATGCCTTCTCATATTATTAATCCTTCTTTTTCAAGCCTACAATTACTGTTGAGGACAAAGTATTCTACTGCTGTCTGCCTACCATGTAAGTTGTGGCTGTAACGTTCAGCTCTGTGTCATAACTTCCTGCCTCAATTTTCCATGTTGGTTTGGAAAGCTTTTCTAGGATGCTGTATTTAGTCTGACATTAGGCATATGACTGGCTGGCAGAGTGCTAATTAAGTATGTTCCTCTTGAGGGGCAAAGCACTCCAGTGCTCTTCTGTTCTGTCCCATCAGCTGCTGCTGTACCCACATCCAGAAGGGGGAAGAAGTCGTTGTGGGATTAGGTGTCCCTGTGTCCCTGGTTTGTGAGGAGCAGTCAGGCTTTGTCCTTATGTTCTGCCCACATCTTTCTTGTGGGAGTTAGAGAGGTGCACTGCCATCCTCTCGGGGTCACTAAACAAGCACCTAATGTCACAAATAAAGATATTCTTAACTTGCTAAAAAACCCTTGGAATAGCACCTGTCTTGATGGGTAGCAAAGACCATTAGTTTTCCTTTCCAGGAACAGTTCTCCTTTCTATGTGTTGTGTAATGGAGTTCCATGTTTGAGCCATTGCCTGAAGCCCTGACAGGAGCAATGGCTTTGGTGGGTTTTGCCTTCCTATGAGCATGTGCATATTCACCTGTTAAGCCTGAGCAGGAGGCATAGTACAGAGGAGCCCATAGTGTGATATTCTTTTTATCAGTGCATGCTTTTCCTGCCTTTTGGACAAGGCCACCTTGGTTTCTAGGAAGAAAAGGAGCCCTGATTTTGAAAACTAAGAAAAAAAGACAGGAAAAGTCCTGAACCAGCACTGACTGGATTTGCCCAAGTCTTCCTGATTGGACTGTTGTCTGGGGCAAGAGGTTGCTTCTTCAGCTCTGCTTCTCTTCTTTACTTCTTTGCATCTTTCTCCTGAAAGACCAAAACACCTTAGTCTCTCAGCGGACCTGGTCATGCACACCCTCTGCCATACAAGAAAAGTACACTCTTTCCCTTCACTAGGAAGAAGGAAGTTTGGGTCAAAACCCTCTATCTTGTTTTAAGGATCAACATACCCTGAACATCTCTCTGCAAACTGAATCTATAGTTAGTAAAAATAGGCAGCATAGGCTTTAATGATTCATGACTCATCACAGTGGTTTACCCCTTCTTCTCAAATGAAACCTTGTTGGAAAAGCAGCTGCAGGGCTAGGCTTATTTCATAGGGATGACATGAAAGTGGCTAAAATCACAGTAGGTAAATAATAGGAGATGAAAAATGGAAGGAGCTCCATGTAAATAGCATGGTTAATTCACTGTGTCCTGTGCAGCTGGTAGAGAAGAGATGGAGACCAGATATATCTCTTTACTTGCAGCATGAGGGGTATTAGGAGCCTTTAAATGGCTTACAGTCACAGTATTAAAAAAGATCCTCAAACAAACAAACCAAAAAACATACAAAGCAATCCTGCTGTTCTGGGGGTTACAAATATCTGTGATTGCATAATATTGGGGAAACAGCCATGTTGTTGCAGATGGGAGCCTTACACCAAAGGTGCAGTGTTTCCAAAATAATAGGAATATACTGAATGCCAATTTCAAAGCATTTTAAGTACGTCTGCATTGCAACTGGTTTATTTGGCAACCAGTTTACTTGCATCCCAGAAATGAGGTGAAGCAGCCTGCCCTGCCTCTAGGCTCTTCCTTCTTCTCTTGCTTCTTAACATGGTGACGAGTTGTTTCCTGAGGTCCTGGCTCTGCTCCTTTCTGTCCCAAAGATGACAGATGAGCAGAACTAAACTCCCCTATGAGGCAGAACAATTCCCCAGGGCAGGCAGAACTCCAGGGTCACAGGGCACCAGGTAAGTCTTCTGCGGTTAAAGATGTGTTACCATTAATGAAAACATGACTACGTTGAATTTAGCAGGTGAAAGATAAAAGGAATTGTGACCATTTTTTGAAGTGCCTGTAGGTCTGACATTCTTCTGCCTACAGTGCTTAGAGGGTGGTCAGTAAAATAATGGCCTTTTTCCTTTAGTCCAGAAAAAGAAAAATTCATGAAGGACTGTGAGAGTTCATACTCCAGCTGGAAGTTTTCTGGAGGCTTTCGAACTTGGGTCAAGATGTCCTTGGTCAAAACAAAAGAAGAAGATGGTAGTGAGACTGTTGAATTCAAACAAGAGGTAAAAAAAAAAAAGGAAAGAAATAGTGTTTGGGGATCTCTTAGTTTATTAAGAATTAGTTACTGCCATAGTTTTAAATGATAACTGGCCAACAGAACTAATTCCTGGGGCAAGTAGCAATATGAGTTGGAAGTGGGGGGGGGGGGCATGTTGGTTGGATTTTGTTTAATTGCATCCACTATGCCACTTGCTACTGCACAGCTTTGGCTGTACAGTTACTCATGTTCTTTCTTAACATGGAGTGGTTCTCTAAAAGTGTAAATTAAATGTCTCTTTGTGTTCAGCTGTTGGTTTGGCCTAGTGACACATCTCAGGAAAACATCTAATAGGCAAGCCAGAAATTCAGGCCTCAAATGTGTTATACATGACCCCTGTAGTCTGAGGTAAGGGTCCAAAAGAGACTGACATAGAAATATTAACACAGCTACCTTTAGTTCAAGGTGGAGAACAACTGCCAAAAGAATTGTCTAAATAATAGGTAGTATTGGAAAGAGGTATTGTTTAGGTTACCATAGGGGCTGATGTTAGGATGAAGAGGTAAACATAAGCCTTGTATCCTTTGTAGCATTCTCATGTCTGCTTTTTGTTTGGGTTTGGTATTTTTAGCTGTTGAGTGTCCTTAGAGACACGGAGTGACTTAACTTTACATCATTTAAAACTAGAAAATATCCAGGTGGAAGATGCAAACTTATCTAGAGAGGAAATGAGTTTGACTTTCATTCCTGTTCTGTTCACACTAATGGACAGGAAAATAATTGTGTTTTGAGTTTGTTTTGCTCCCAGTGTTGGTTGAAAAGGAAGTGTCTCATCAGTGCCGAGCAGTGAGGATTTTAAAAGCAGTCCTTCCCAGAAGTGTCTCTTCCAGAGACTACACTTTCACTTAGTCCATGGTATGCTTGGAAAGAGTATTTTGTGGAGAGCAAAATGAAGCAGTCTTCAGTTCTTCTATCTTTAGTTCTCAGAGTTACACGACATAGCTTTAAGGGAAGAGCAGAGCTGTGACTGTGAAGTGGGTACCCTCCCACTCAATTGGAAGAGGACAGGAGGCAAATCCCAGAGTCATGCAAGTCCCAAACTGATGCCTGAGTTTGGAGGACAGGAAAGAATGCGTCAGTCAGCTGCTGCCATGTAAGCACTGACAGCAGTTGTCTGTCAGTCCTTCATCTCCTACAGCTCTGTATCACTTGCCATTTGGTGCTTACCAAGTATAGGATTTTTGAAAGTCCTCCTTTGGATGCCCAAGTCTAACATATCTCAAAGTGAAAACAAAAGGCTGACTCAAAGTCAGGGAAAAAAAGAAGCTTTTTGTGACCATAAAAATCTGTTTAGTTCAGCAGTTACAGAGTGATCATCAGGGTAGATGAATGCTGTGTTGGGGGTTTTTTGTTTGTTTTGTGGGTTCATTTGTTTGTTTTTAATAAAACCTAGGAACTAGGAATCAGATCCCTATTAATATAACAGCAGAAGTTGAAACAGCTCAGACATAAATTGCACTTGCTTTGTTTGACAGTACAACATCTGCTCAAATTGCATGAGGAAGTCCATTAGCCTTTCAAATCTAAAACTGGGAGCTGGCATACCAGAAAGATGGATACAAATACTAGGTCAAATAGCACAGTCAGTCACCCTGCTAACTAGCCCAGTAGTCATTAATCTGAATTTTCTTCCTTCTCATTGCCTTCATTTAGCTTTGTGTACTGTTTGTTTCCCAGTGTGCAGTTTTCTTAGATGAGTGTAGTTGGGGTGCCGGTACCCTGCAATAAGGAAATGAGCTGTAGAAATATGTGGTAAGTCTGCAGCAAAGGTGCTTGACCAGAAAACAGGAGGTGGTGAAGCTCCCATATGCTCTGAATGGAGACACATGGTGTTCTAGCTCCTGCTTCTACTTGTTTGCAGCCTAAAATCTGGTCAGGGCAGGGTCTATGGAGAAGACTAATAGAAACCTTGAGGTATTTGTAAAGAAACTGTGCCGTGGTAAATGGGAGGCTTTTGTAGCAGGTCATCCCTCATACAATGGAAAAGCTTGTAAGCAGGTGAAGATAGCAGTCTGTTTAGGGAACTTCCAGCTCTGCCTTCCTCTACCTGGAAAAAACGGGTTCATAAAATATGGGAAAGGCAGGTTCTTCCATGATCTGTCTCATCTTCCTATTTACAACCCTGAAATGAAGTTACAGTACTGCTGGATTCATTACTTCCACTACAGAATTAAACAACTGTAGGATGAGCAGCAGTACTCCCTCGTGCACACACAAGATGCAAACACTCCTTTGAGGGCTGGAGAAGGGAGAGGTCTCTCCATCACTGTGCTTTCCTGTGAGGCCACTGTCTGGCTCTTGAGTGGTCTGTACTGTCCCCTAGGACACAGGTGCAGTTAGTTACTGCCTGTGTACAAACCTCGTGTAGTTCCCCTCTGGGCTGGGGGTGGGTGTTACAATACAAAGGTTTTTCTGGGGCCTGATGTCTTAATACTTTCCTGACTGTGGTTCTCAAGACTATGGTTTCATGTGGCTGTAACATAGTCTGGTATCCTAACCCAGTTCCCTGTTGGAATTGTGCTACAGCTCAATTCCAATTAACAGCTGGTCACTGTTAGTTTTAAGTGGTAACCTAGTTAATGGGCAGTACTGGGAAGCATAGTTTTGGTTCTTAACATCTGGGCTTTTCTCCCCTTCCATTTTCATTCTGCACTTGTTGGAATCTTATAGTTTATTCTACAACTGATTTTTCAAAAAGGAGTCTTCCTGCCACCACCGTGTAGTTCTCTGGTAAATAAAACTAAATTAGCATTCATTCATGAGAACTCTCCAAATGTTGTATTACTCCAAGTAAATGAATTTTGTAAATTATTCCCCTCCCCATGAAAGGCAATTAAAAAATGGTATGTAGTGTGATACTGAGTGAGAAATAGGAAAATAATAGGAACATGAGACAGACAGAGGAAATTACCGTTTCCCTGTTTTGGGAGCTCATTGTTCCAGATAGAGAAAGGCTGAATTGGAAGTCCCAAAATAGTCTGCTATTTTTACCTTCTTGCAGGCCTTTTCTGTTGCACAAAAGACTCATTTTACCACTGAAGAAAGTAACCTGCACCTTTTTTTTCTCCTCTCCCCAGACTAGCGTGGTTAACTATATTGACCAGAGAACTGAACCAAGAAGTGACCAGCTGTTTTTTGTGGTATTTGAGTGGAAAGATCCTTTCATACAGACTGTTCAGGATGTGAGTAACACCCTACTCCCCATGTGAATTGCTGTCTCATGGTTTGTGTGTGCTTGCACTTACCTCTGTTGTCTCACTCCAAGCAGAAATGCAGAGGAAGAGTGAGGTTACTCTGAAATTTCAGGCTAGGCTCTTCCTTATATCCAGTAATGCATAGTCTGTGGAGGTCAGGACCATCTGATGCCTTCCCTTGGGTTGTTGACACTCAGCATTCTGCTTGCAGGTAGAGGTACACGTAGCTAAGAAAAGCAGCCTATGTTCTAGCAAAGCATAGTTTCAGGTCAAGATGGAACTTCTTGCTTAAATAAGTGTGCTTGGATAAACTGATTTAATGATTCTTTCTTTTTTTAATTAATTGACAAACAAAAAACCTAGGCTTAAATAATAAAAATAGCCTAGTCTATTTTTTATCATTAGAATAAAATTTGGTACTGTTATTTAAATGTACAAAAAGTACTCTAAAAATCAGCTAAATATGCTGCAGCCAGAGGTGTAGGATGTGCCAGACATGATGTGCCTACACCATGATCAATCCCTGGAGCGCTTCAAAGATGAATGCTGCAGGTACGTGTGCTGTAAGCATTTGATCCAGAGTTTGTTTTCCTAGTGTTCTAGGGGAGAAGGGCAGATACATTTGCCCTTCCCAGAAAAATGTAGAGTGGCAAAAGTGTGCAGTGAATCTGTTCTACATTTTGCATTTAAAATTACCCTACCTGACAAGCGAGGTCCAGCAGCAAAATCCCACAGCGTTCTTGTGTTCCTGCCCAAAACCAGTGTGAGTGCAGACTGTGTGGGACAGGAGATGGAAGCTGGTCCTTTGCACTCCTGCTGTCCTGTCCATGCTGGACCCTGGAACCTTCTTGGCCTTGAGAGCCAGGTCATATTCCCAGACCTCTCATTCTTCTCTGCCAAGCAGGGTTCACACCTTTGCCACTTTCCAACTGAAAGCTGCCCTTGATCCAGTGGGTTGGGAGTATTCATTTCCTGGTGCTGAAGAGGCCGTAGTTCACAAGCACTGGCAGCTTTCAGGAAGATTAACAAATATGGAAAGCCTGTATAAGACCTGGCTCAGGGGGATGACCTACTGACACTGTGCTGGCTGGCCCAAAAGTGTATCCTGCCTGTTCATTGCTGCCTAAGCCTAGCTCTGCCTGCTTCATCAGGGACCCTAGAAGTCATTCTTGTGTCTAGAGGTGCAAGGAGAATTCCAAGCTGTAAATAAACTTAACTGTTCTTGAACAAACACAGTAAAAAATACAAAGTACTTGCTGTAGATCAAAAGCTGGTTTAGCAATCTAATCGTAGCTGCTTTTCCTAACCTTTGTCTTCTGGAAGATCTTCTTCCATGTGACTGCTTCTTTTTATAAATATTTAAATGATACAGTAAAGTTTAATCTATAATTTTAAAATTAGCGATTTAACTGTACCCCTAAAGTTTTAAAACAACTCAATATCCTAAAACAGTGTAAAAGGAATTTAGCAGCAAGTATACTGTGTTTTATTCCTCCTTGAAGGAGTCAGAAAACCACAATATGGAGAGAAGGCACTACAGGCAACCTTTGCAGCATAAAGGAATATGCTGCAAAACACTTCATTTAGGAAAATGGAACTGTTTGTTGTTTAATAGGTGTAATGTATGATGAATTGGATGAGGGGACTAGTATTTTTCATCTCTTTCAGATTATCACAGCAAATCCCTGGAACATGATTGCTCTTCTTTGTGGTATCTTTTTGGCTCTGTTTAAGGCTGCAGACTTTGCTAAGTTAAGTGTTAAGTGGATGATCAAAATCAGAAAACGACATCTGAAGAGGAGTCGTCAAGTAATGAACCATATAAGCTGAGACTAAGGCTGCTTTTTAACTGTTCATAGCAGGAGGGATAGAAAATAACTGGAATAAACTTCAATCAGCAATTAAAGCTGAAACCCAGGTATGTTTTCTGCCAGAAGGATGATGGCTGGAGGAACAGCCTAGTGAACCGGCCTTCGAACTTCAGAGAGGAGCTAACTCTAGGACAGGTCTAACAAACTCATGCTTTTCTATTCCCAATTTAACAAGTTTACCTCAATGTATGGGGGAGCCTGGGGGAAAGAAGAGAAGTCACCAATGTTCAGAAATTCAACACTGTAGAAAATGGTGAAAAAGTGGACAGAGTTTGAGCACTTCTCAAACAGACCATTTAACTTCTGCATGAGCTGTGAGCTGCACCTGCTACCACAGCACAGTCACTGCCCTGACTGTGCTTAGAAGAAGGTAAAGTACTCTAAAAGCAGCCTGGCCTCCCTTCTCCAAAGTATGTTTTAAAACAAAACACACTGGAATTCTATTACATGTCATTTTTGATTTAAAGCATAGTGACTTTAATATTAAAAAAATGTTTCAAATAAGATACTGTGTACCTTCTTTGAAAATACCTGTTCTCACATTCAGCTGGAGCTTAACAGGAGGCAGTCCAGGCAGAAGTGTTACTGCACAATAAGGTAAAAAAACAAAAAAGCTATTCCTGATCAGTCCAACTCAAAGGAAAGTCGAGCAACATGATAAACTGGGGGGCTTAGCTGATGGTCCATTTCGAAGTCCTTCTCAGGCTGTTGCTTATCCCTCTTTCCCCACCAGTCTTTGCTAAGGAAGTGAAAAATAGTCTTTCATCAGCAGGGCATTGAAATGTGATTCTCTTTCATAAAGGGAATGACTGCTAACTAACTGTGCTGGGGTGGTGGTGTCTTTTTCTTCCTTATAAGTCCTGTGTTAGTTGAGATACCAGACTTGGACTTGTGGAGTCTACAGGGCAGCAGTGCACCAGTGTGCTTGCTCTGAAGGCTTTGTTGCAAGAATGCCAAATAGTATTTTGCTTCTTCCTTCCTCTTCTAACAGTATTAATAGAGGAATAAGTAAGTGTATCAAAAGTACCCCCTCAGCTTTTTTCCTTTCTTTTTTGGCTTCTTTGTTCTTTTGGAACAAAATTTACTACATTCAGATGATTCCCCGAGCAAATCAAGGCACTGCATTGACCAAACACAGCCCTAAACAAGGGAGCAACAACTCACTGTAGTAAGATAAACAAAACAGCAGAACTGGTTGTTTGGGAGAAAAATGTTTGTATGTGAGAAAGGTGGTGCTCAGTCACCACTTTATTCAGTACCTTGCAGTGATGGTCCTGAACAGGTCCTGTTCAGGACTTCAGGTGAGACAGGTCAGCAAAGTGCACAGCAAGGAATGAGCTTTAACTGCACAGTTGAAGTCAACTGAGCTACTCCATCCCTGTTGAACGGTGGGGAATAGGACAGAAACCAGGTGAGGGGTGTGGATAACCCCCACACACACTTAGACCATCCACATCAAGAAATACCCCACTGATTTTGCTACATAACAGCCTATGCTGGTAGGAGAGCATTCCATTGGCTTCCCCAGTCAGCTTATAGCCCTGTGCTTTCCCAAATACCCAGGGAACAGGCCCTGAGCCCTGTAAGAGAGAGACAACTGAGCTTTCTTGATTCCTCACTGTGAAAGAAACACCCAAGTGTTTCTTTAACAAATAATATTACAGCAGCTCTTTCTTGGATTTTACAAAAACATTTAGAAACAATAATTAGATCAGGTACTGATGGATCCTGCTCCTCCTGCTGGATCCTACTGCATTTTTTTCTTCTTTCCTTGCCCACAAGCTCAGAGAAGGTGAGGTGGAAGACAGCCACAGCTGTAGGGTGAGGAGGAGGTATCATTAAATAAAGAATACACTCCTTTCTGCAGTATGTACTTTTTCCCCCCCATCAATAAATTCCCTCAGCAATCCACTTCAGTCACTACAGCACAGCTATCAAGATGTTTTGTTTTATAAGGAAATGTTGTTACAAGAGCAGGCCCAACAATCCCAGCCAAGAAACCATTCTTTTACATACCTATTTATAGGACTGATTCTAACTGCAAGGGTTGCACAGTTTGGAAAGGCCTCTTAGAGCTACTGTGTTGTTTTTGTGTTACAAATACGGAGATCAAGCTTAAGTACCTTTGCAAATGTCAGTGATTTGGTCCTTGTATCACTGCAAGGTGTTCAGTTCCCCAACATTTATATAATTTCCTTTAGGCTGTAGGACAGCTGAAAATATTTTGTGTCACAAATTTAGGGGTTTCTTCTTTTAAGTGCAAAAAGGCACTAAAGCACTAAACTGAGGTGAGCTGTGCCTGTGTGATGGTCCTCTCCCTTCAGGAAGGAGCACTGTGAAAGGTAAAGGATTCCTCCTCCTCCTCCCCCCAAATTTTGGACAGCTAGCTACCATGGCAGGGTCTATCCTTTTATGTAAAACTGACAGTTAGAAAGTAGCAATTAATTAGTTTTGATCTGACAGAGCTGTTGGAAGTGTAAACCCCTTCAGGTACTGCTAGTCCCGTATCCTCTGTGAAACAACTGCTTAAGAAGCAAAAATGAAGCAACAATAAAAGTGTAATGAAGTCGACTCAAACAGTGTAGCAAAGACTTTCCCAGCACCCCCCCTCCCCAGAAACTCCTTGAATACTGTCAGTAAACCAGCCACACAGAAGGGAAGGGAAGCCCAGGACACCTGCCTCAGCTGTTCTCACCACCAGGGAGCAGAGCCAAGCCTTCCACCCTACTCACCAAAAAACCAACCCCCAGCAGCCTGTGCCTCCAACACTTTTGCCACTCAGTGAAAAGCCACAGGTTAGTCAGAGACTTGAGCACTTAAAAAAGGTTATTCATAACAGTCATACTAATTCTCCTGGTCTTCATAAACACAAAGATGTGAGGTACCGCACTAAATACAAACATAAAGACTTTATTGAACGCTGCTCAATTCCCCAAAGATCTTTCATTACAAAATTTTTCCACACAACTGCAATTTAAGAGATTGGAATGGTACTCTGATAAAAGATGTGAAAAATACTTGATCAAGTAAACAGACAAGACTTCTACTGTCAGCTTTCCACCTTTAAGAAACAGACTGCATTTTCTTTAAAGAAAACAAGGAACTATTTCTTGACATTCACTTTCCTCTTTACTATTAAAAAAAATAATGCCAATTTTGGTCTCTTCTTCAGTCCATGAGATGCTAAACTAACACAGAAACATCCAAGATAGTCTGTGAGAGAGACCTGCACTATTCTGCAGGGTCCTCGGGCTGATGAGGAGCATCATTGATGGGCTCTCTGGAGGAAGCTCCATCCTCAGCTGTAGCAGGAGGAAATCCCTAACTAGCCCAGGACCAAGACACAGCAAGAATGGGGTAGAGGCACTGGCCACCCCAACCTGTTGCAGCTGACTCTCTCCCTACCTTGCCTCCTTCTATGTGAGCATTATATAAATCTAAATCTGACTCCAATCAGGAATTCAAGGACAGCACTGTATCCCAGTTCCTTTCAATGCTGTAAGGGGCACATATTGAGTATCTCAAGTTACTGGTAACGTACCTTGGTTTTATTTGAGAAAATACAGCACAACTAGAAGCCTTTTCTATCATCTTAACCAAAGTATGCAGCAATGTGAAAAGCACATACAAAACAAAGAAAAATGTGTACATAGCAAACTATACCACCTATGTGCAACACAATCAAAAATTCAAGTCATAATTCTCACCACTCCCATAATTATTTCACTCATTAAGGATGATAATTCAGTTCTATGAAACGTTGGAAGTGACAGTCTATCAATAATTAGACAAATTTACAATATGCTGTGATAATGACATCACTTAACTGCTGTATTTAAATTCGAATCCTTACATTTGCCAGAGAAAAAAAATTGGCTGTTTCTTTTATACTGATGAGGTTTCTTTTGCAAATCCTTATATATTTCAAAAGGGTACAAAAAAGAATGTCTGCCGAGTAGAGGTGGTCATTTCTTTTATTTGGCACTTGTATTATGTGCATTGAGCACGTTGTGAGTCTGCTTTTCTGCCATCGCCTTCTTAAGCTTTAACTCCTCTAGCCTTCTCCACAACTCTTCACGTTCCAATTCCTTCTTTTTCTCTCTGTAGAAAAGAGTGAAGGATCGATTTCAGATGTGTTTTAAGTGCAGTCTGGAAATGCAGTAACTTAACTGTGACTTACATCTACTAATTCCTCTTTGTAAGTTTTTCTCCAAAGCTATTTTTAGAGGCAGTTACAGTTTCCTCAATTAAAAAGTGAGTGCACAAATCAGTAATGGTTAGTGGTGAAACTGTAGCTTTGCTCCAGCAAACGAAGACAATTGCTGTAGTGTGGCCTTGCACAGACAGCTGCAGTTCTAAGAAGCTTCTTTATCACATGCAAACAAAATAAGAAGGGACTAAGCATTATGAGGGGAGAAGAGCACAGCTACTGAAAGGAGACTTGGCACATGGTTTCAGCTGGCCAAGGACAACCTACACCCTGCCTCCCCTACTCCAGCAGTGCTGCTCAGTAGGTCAGTAGGGTAAGAGATGTTTTTGCTGAGCTATGAAGCATTCTCCAGCTCAGCTGTCTTCAGACACCCCTGAGGCAGCAGAGCCAGCAGCAGCTGAGCCCAGTTTCACCACACAGGAGAGCATGTGCTCCCTGCACAGGCAGGACAGGGAGCTGGGGACTTCTTGCCACCTCCTGGGCCTTCAGCTCCCACCACATCACTGCATATGGGAGCTTCACGCAAGGGACATCCTGCAGCAAACATCTCATGAGCAGTTCCACTACAGAACCCCACAGGCACAACAGCAAAGTAACATCTGAAATTACATCTTCGATATACAATCTGCAATGGGCATTTGAAAAAAGAACCAGTACCTTTGCCTTTCTGCTTTGTATGAGCTTGTGAGTTCATCAAAAAGCTTGCCATTCATTTCCATCAGGGTTTTCAGCACATTGTACACCAGTGCCACAATGGTTCTAAAACAGAAGCAGCACAGCCATTAGAGTTACTCAGTGACAAAGTTAACTTCACTAAACGAACGTTTGATTTCTTTTTTGGACTCTGAGTTTCTTATTCAAGATACTACTGTAAGGTCAGTGAGTTTCTGAAACAAAATCCTTTTCATTTCATTAATTTACAGAGGAAATTATAGTATAGTTAAACATTTTTTGAAACAGCTATTTAACCTTAAATTCCTGACTTCTGTAATATGCACAAGATATAATTATTCATGCTGTGGCTGTACTCTAAAAGCCATTCAATTATGTTAACCTTTAATAAACCAGGTTTTAACAACAACTTTGTAATATTTGAATAATGAAATATGAGAGTCTAGAAAAATAAAACTTCTGGCTAATAGCTTCAAGAAGGCAACAGAGGAGCCACAGGAGTGTGGTTTAGCACAACCACACAAAGCTTTCCCAGCAGCATTTCTCGGCAGCAGGCAGTGCTGCTGCACATGCCCCATTAGAGAACTGAATTGAGAACATCAGATAATGGTTTTGGGTACCTTATTTTCTTTAAGAAACTCAAGAGCTGCGTGAGCAACACTGGCTGTGTGTTACTTGGCTGACCTTATTTCCACATTAGGTATCACCCTTCTTTTTGTGATAACATTCGTATTTCAGTAAACTATCTTAAACACTGTGTTGTTTATCTCCTTTAAAACCACTCTTAGTTACACAGAGAAATACAAAAATAGCAACAAAATGAAACACAAAAAGGTACCTGCCATTAAGCTTATCACTAATCAAAAAGTAGGTAAACTGTCTTCCCCCTCTTTTCCCTCACTAGTAGGTCCCCACTGACTGCAAGGCTGCAGCCCTGTAAGCTTGAAAAATGAGTAGAAAAAAACCCCTAAGGAAGTAACCAAAGGACCAGGTTTGCCTTTTCAGTACACTCTGTCCATTCTGGTACTAGGAAATCTCCCAGCTGTTCATCAGAGCCGTGCACTCATTCAGAACACACAGTATGCTTTGCCTGTTTACACACTTTTAATTTTTCTCTTTTTTTGTACCCTCACTTTCATGTGGTTTGAAGTCAAAAGCTTATTCAGAGTTTTGGTTTTCTGAGAGGAAAAGCTTGATTTTGAGTATGTGGTTAAGTCCATATCAGACAGCCAGATGGATATAAGCATGTTTTGCTGCCTTCCAGAACAGACTAAAACCAAAGGCTTAGACTTTATTCCTCAAACCTCCTTGTCCTCAAGGTATGCAATTATCCTGTGTCTTTTACTTCCTTCATAAAGATCAACTTCTGTCTACAGATAAAGAGGAATATTCTCCGAATTTGTTGAGGTCCCAAGTATCTTGATATTCAAAGTAGTAGTTCCCAAAAATTTATACTCAGTCTCAGCTACTAGATTTACAACTAGACACACCATCTAGATAAATTCAGAATAATTTCAAACCCCCCAAGGGCTTAAAACAGGACATCTGATTTACTCCAGGGCTTTGGGAGGCTCCTGCTCACCCTGGCTTTTGCCTGCACAAGCTTCACATTCTGCACAGACTTGCAACTCAATTCAGGGTGCTGGCACCAGCCCACTTCACTTTTTAGTATTTCAATATCTTTCAAGTATGATATAAAAATACTAATATTTAACTTGTGGCAATAAATATAATATGAACTAGTCACTCATTTCTCAGTCCTACCATCCATTATACTGGTAGGCATTACTCTTACTCTTGAGAATATCTTTTCCCCTTCTTATCTCACTGGGCAGCAATAACTACTTATTAAGACCCAGAATTTTATTCATCTTAAAAGTAGTAAAGGACAGTGAAGCATAAATGTAGCAGAAGCAACCCTTGGAAATGGTTTTGGTCTAAGGAGCATTAATCTGCATTTTGAACTAACACATAAGATCAAGTGTGATTACGATATAAAGACCATCATCCAATTTCCTCATACTTTTTAAATAAATTCCAGGTCTCTATCATAATGCAGAACAGTGAAAGCACAATATAGCTGACAGTGGCATTCATCTGTCAAGCTCACAATCCAAACCTGAAACAGTGGACAGTTTATTTTTATAGATAAAGATAAACACTACATACGGATTCCAGTGTTCTTTGGAGATCTTGTACAAACTGCCAAACATAATTGGTAAAATTTTATCAATGTTCTCTTCAATCAGGCTAAGAATATATTCATTATTCCAGAAGTACAAAGCTCTTTCTGCAACCTGAAACACAAAGTTTAGGGGTCAACAACCATAAAAGAAGTTATTGCAAGGTTTGGGGGGGGTTTTATACTTTTTTTTTATTTACCTGAAAATGTGAACTTGACACACTCCTGGATATTTGCTTAAATAAAGGCTCTTCTATTTTTTTGAACTGTGACGGTTCTATTACATCTAAGATTTCTTCAATTTCACCTAAAAACATTACCTGTTTATATAAAAAAAGGGATGAGAATGTTCTGTATCGCCATTGTAAACAGAAACAAAATACAGCTTATACATTAGTCATGAATCCTGCAAAGAACACTGTGTATAATTACAATACATTAGACATCCACAGGGTTTTTGCAGCCTAAAAGAAGTCAATCATCCATTTCAGCTACCAGGATACAGCTCTCCTCTTGGGCTTCTTTTGTGTAAACACTCTGAATACTTCAAACTGCTTCTGCACTTTATTTCAAGAATGGCTGCAGAGATTACAATTATGCAAGGTCTCCAAAGTAAGTTTTGAAGTGATAAACAGTTAATTCCCACATAAAACTGCAACCAGCAGAATGCTGGGT
Organism: Pseudopipra pipra; assembly: GCF_036250125.1. Classification (NCBI taxonomy): domain Eukaryota; kingdom Metazoa; phylum Chordata; class Aves; order Passeriformes; family Pipridae; genus Pseudopipra; species Pseudopipra pipra. The sequence goes on from NC_087551.1 coordinate 22,809,476, forward strand.
GGGTGGCACAGAAAAAATTTAACACCACTCAAAGAAACAGGGACAACAGCGTTAAGGGATCCCACTTTTAAAGAGCTGTCAGGGATGGAATCTGGTGGCATAAATTAAACTCCTGGTTTTTAAACTCCTTTTAACTACGTAGGAGAAACCAGGAAAAGAAAATTTCCCAAGACCATTTAAAATTATTAGCCTACTACAAAAAAAGAAAGTATGTTTATTTACCAGACACTTGCTCAGCATCTCAAACGTGTCACATTGCAGATGACTACCTTCAACCTGGTCTATATCTACTAAAATACTTCTCACCTCATAAAATTGTTTCTTTATACAATATCTTAATTAGAATGCAACTTTGAATATGGTTTTAACATAGTGAGAACAGAGACATACAAAACAATTACACTGAGTCGCATGACAAAGCTGAGTGCCTCAAGAAGCCTCAAGAACTCCAAGTTTTCTGCAAAATCTCTTGAGCACAGCAGAGGGAAGGTTTCTGAGCCTGCCCCATGCCATTTTACTTCACAGCAGACACCAGAAATGAGAGACAAAACCAACCTCTTTCTGACTGCATGTTTTGGGCCAAAATTTGAGCAGTCCTCTGATTACCTATATGAAAAATACAAACAAGTTAAAGCAGAACAAGTTTCTATTACATACTTGATAAGATAAAAAAAAGTACTAGTTTGCTTTTCCTTATCCAGAGGTTCAGTGAAAACTGAATACAGCTAAATGCAGTTCCACTGAAAATAAAAACTCATTTAAATACTTAATCTTGTTTAGGTTATTAGAATAACTTCGACCCTCATCACTTCACATGTCTACGATTATCTGTTCACGCTCCACTCCCATCCCAGTACATACATTAACTGATAGGATGCTGATCACATCAAAGCATCACAATATGAAGTTAACCCTCCTCCGTAGCTAAATTTCACAGAACGTTTTTTGTCTTCTACTCATCCATACTTTGTGGAACACCTGCCTTGGCACCAAAGGTTTGGAGCCTGAGAGGAAGCGCTATATGCTGCCTGCACAAACAAGGTTCTACAGAGGAGCCATGGCCTCCAACTCTTCCTTTTCTCTTCTAGAATATGAAATGTTAGACTGGAAACTAAAGTAAGAAAGATGTGAACTTGCAGGGAAAATATATTCCAGTATCTATACTATTTTACACCAGACCAGGAAAAAAAAAAAAATCTTCGGGAAAATTAATTGGAAAGTACAGCGCTCAAGAGGAATGGGGAGAACACAACAAAGAAAGGCTGGAGGCATTTTTCCTAGAAAGAAAACATCTCATGTGGTGTCTAAATTACAAAATTAATGCTGGCTTGAAAAAAAAAAAAAAGCTGTAGCTATGTTTCACAAGCAAAAACATTCTCGGAGCTTTCATACACTTTCATTCCTAGAAAAAGACCTCTATTTTTATGATACAACAGCACCTAATTGATCATATCCAAAGGGAAAACTTATTCAACTATTTGAATACCTTCCATATTTGCTTTTTGTCATGTTGAATTCCTTTGGCTTTCCAGCTGGCCATTTTACTCACAACTACATGTACTACCAAAAGTGGCTTTCCAGAAGAAAAAGTTAGTATGACTTTAAGTGCCCACAAGTCTTTATCCTAGGATACTCACACATCTCGCTACTACACAACTGACTGTCGCTTCAAATGACACTGAGCAAATGCAGAAGCCTCAGGCAGCTGGTAAAGTTCTATGCTCAAACCCACAAAAACAGAGCAAGTTACAAGGAAAGAACAGTTTCTTCACAAAGCCTTGACCATACAGTTCTACCCAGCTGGCTGGAAGATGCAGACAACTGAAATATTAACACCAGCATCTGACACTGATGAAGGAGCGGGAGGCCGGGGTCAGCCCACACGGGTGACACCTTTGGCCTCTGGCCCACAGAGGCAGAGCTCCCTCCCTGGAGGCAGGCACTGATCTGGCCTCCCCCCTGCTCCATGGATGGAGCAGAAGAGCTGGGGCAGGTGGCACAGTGAGGGGGGAGGAGTTTTGAGTTCCCCCATTTCACTGCAGTTACCAGATCAGGCAGTCCTTCGCTCGCTTGCTTCTCCTCCAGGGAGTCAGACTTGCATGAATTAATTACATTTGTTTCACTAGATTAGTAATTTAAATTTGCGTATGTAAAACCTCTTTCAATCTAGGCCTGTTTTCTGTTAATTACCTTATAACTGAATAACTTATATACTATTGAGATTTCATAATTCTACAGAACAAACCCATACTTTTCCAGGCATAATAGCTCATTCCGCTGACAGCTTCCCTTCCCTCAGAGCAAGGCAAGTAAGCCAAAAAACTTCAGACAAGCACATTTGCCAACAAAAAGTGTGAGAACCTACCATACATCCCTAACTGGAACACAAATTTACTGGTCTCAAGAACACAAAACTGAGTTTTCTAGAAAAGTCCACTTTCCAGCACATGTTACTGCTAGAATGTCTGAGTATACTTTGCTACAGAGACTCTATTCTCAACTTGATAAAGGAATAACAAGTTTGAGTTTAACAGCGTACACCTCAAGAATATCAGTTTCCAGCTTGACTATGCTTTCATATCAAAAAGCTGATAAATGCATATGTATGTTTAGAGATTTTATTCAAAGAAGTAGTCAATATAATGCAGATCTGAAATCCTGTTGCTCTTACTACACAAAAGACTTAAGATTAATATTCTTCCTTGAGCTACAAAATTCCCATAAAGTGACTTAAAACAGTAGGCACCTGCTAGAAAACTTGTCCCACCTACAAGGACTGCACGTTTAGTCTGATATCTTCAGTGTAAAGGCCATTGCACTTAGCAGGGTTAGGTAACAAACTCTTCTTGTCAGCTCTGCAAACATCAGCACTGACCTGAGGCAGACTACCATAGCTACAAGAGCTCAGATTGAATGTCCTCTAAATTGACCCTGAGTGACAATTCCTGCCAGAAAAATAACAGTAAGGTATGCGTGAAGACAGCCTTCTGATGGAGTTCTTAAAATATTACTTGACCTAAAGCCAAGAAAAATTTCCAATGCTATCTCATCAGTTGCCCCAAATTTTAACATTTACTTTTCAAGCATTTCAGAAAGTTTCTTAAAGCTTCACTTCTTATCATCTTATTAACTTTAACTTCTCTACAAAGCAAGTTTTACTGTGAGCTCAGAGTAATGACCAAAGCAAACACAGGCAGTGACTCTGCAGCGAATTCTCATATCTTCTCCATTCCAAATTCTCCTTTACTGATTAAGAAGCAACCAGAATTGTACATACCACAGTCCAGACAAACCTCAGAATTGCACGATGGCAGTCCTACTTCAAAGCCCTACCTTCTTCACTTCAAAGTCTGGGTTTGGATCTTGCATCACACTTGTGTAAATTCATGTCAGGAAGTTCTGACTTTGTCACGTTGTCACTTCATTCACTCTTGCAGGTTTTTATGTAATACTACACACTTTCTGCTCACATATCAACTTTAACTGTCAAAATGCCTGGGTTGTTTTATCGCTTGGCTTAAGGAATGTGGGTTATGCAAGTCCTTTCTCCTCACCCTATCCCACAAAATAAGCTAACTGACCAGTGTAGCTGGGAACACTGCAGCACAGGGGCAAGAAGATGCTTTCAAGCACATAAAGCAAATTTCTAGACACCTTCCATCACCTACAGAATAACTTGTCAGCTGATGGGGAACATCAGTACTGAAGTGCCTGTGCAGAAAACAAGCTTCTACTGAAAGACCAGTGAAGATCAATGGTGCTTTCCCAAAGCTGTTTATCTTTTATTCTTTATAGAAAAAGAAACAGAATTTGCATAAGCTCTTCATTTTTCTGTCCCAAAAGAAGATAAAGTACTTAAAACCAGCATCCTCCTAGGGAAAATATTTTTGATTGTCCAACTAAAACCAGTTTCTGCTGTAGCTGGCCTGACATCATTCTGTGTTCCCACGAGCTGCTGCACTGCCCTGGGCCTCTGTTCTTTTTTATGGGCCCTGCCAAAGCCCTTGCACGAAGCACTGCAAAACCCTTTTTAGCTGAGCTGTCAATATGTATTATGGGAGACTGTCTGGCAAAAGCCACTGATGCCTGAAGCACCTGTATTCCGACTGCCAAGAGGCACCCCAGGAACTGAAGAGACAGAGCAGGAACAGTGCCTTTGGAATTTCAGAGTTCTGTCTAAATAAAGTGTTGTCATTCTTTTCAACTTTTGTTTTAGGATTGTTTGTTCCCTAAAACATTACTACTTCATGCAGTGGCTAAGCACAAGTAATTAATACCAAAACCCCTGAAATTTTAGTTCTTATGAGGAGAGAATACAGTTGTGACAAGCATAGTAATTTGCATGATAGAGCACAGAATTAAATAAAAGTTTGAGCCACTAGTATCTTGGCCACAGGTTAAGAGAACTGCCCTTCCAGACCCAACACTTTGTTAACAACCGTCCTAGATTTAATTCTTTCCCCCCAAGAAAACCTCACCTGTGGATCTTTAATCAGGATAGCACAGACAGCACTGCTATACAATTCGAACAAGTTACACTGAAATATGTAATTGAAATTAAAAATAGAAAAAAAATTCAACTGAAAAACACTTACAGGCTCTGTTAAGGTTGTATCTTTTTCCAGGAACTGTACAACACAATAGGCGAGCTAGAATGTAAGTCATATGATTATTTAGTTTAAACAGACACTGTTTAGACATTGCAGCATAACTATCACAACTTCTAATGGAAGCGCTTCAGATCACGGGCGAACCCAACCCAAAACATCCCTACGCAGCCACTTCATATTAGTCCAAACTAAACAAAACAGCAATTAAAGCAGCAAGATATACAAGCCTGCTCTATCTTACAAAAACTTCCCACATACTAAAAATCATCTTTTTTTGCCTAAAGATAATTTCCTAAAAGAAAATTACTTTTAAGTTTGACAGGTATTTCCTTAACTCAGATCCAGTAACCAGGCAGATTTTCCTTTACATCAATTCCTGTATCAACATTACAAAGCTATCATTTTCAAACATCTATATTGGGGTAAAAAAGGCCATACTTTCAGTAAAAAACAAGTTTTAACACAGGTTTGACTGAGCACACATTGGACACTGCTCAAATACTAGACACCTACAGCACACAACATTCAGTGGTAAGATTACAGGTGAAAGAATTATAACACATTCCACAGCCACAAGAGATCAGGCAGCTGCTGACCAGCTGAGTGTCCTGTCCCAATGCAGCAATGGCCAACAAGTGCCCGTGGAAGGGTGTAAGAAGTGGGGAAGCACAATGTCATCAAGCCATCAGCACTGCTCTCCCAGCCTCTAGTGGTTTCTGTGCAGGGGTCTTCTCAGGCCAAGGTGTGATATTTCATGTTATATTGACCTGACTGACCTGACTTGCTTAGAGTTCAGTTAATTAGCACATAGTTGAGTAACTAAACGACCATCCCATGCAGAAACCATACAACAATCCTATCACTGAAGCAGTTACAATCCTAGATTCCATTAAGACTGATTTTAAGAAGTCACAGTATTTTTCATTTAGCCATATAAAACAAAGACAAAATTGTATACATGTGTTACATTTCACTACTCAGGATGCTTGAATTCAAGCATTACTCTTCCTTCTTTTTTTTTTTAAATCTGTTATGCCAAAGCAGATAATTACAATGCTGTAATTGCAACAGGTCTAATTTATTTCTCTTACCCTTAGGCTATGGATATATTTATGTAGATTCAAAAAACACAGTAAATGCCACACATTAATCTCATAAAATCCCATTTTATATATATATATATAGTACAGTATTGCTTTATTTTTCAAAGACACAAAGACTCAAGCTTAATTCAGCTTTAAGGCTTTCACTTTCAAGGGTAGGCTACATTTGCACAAAGCAACCAGGCCACTTCGGATTGACAAGCAGATTTCACACTGGCTTGCATCCCTGGGATAACAGGAAACCAGGAACACACAGTGCTGGGTGCGTGTGCAAAGTGTTTTATGGAGGGACAGAGGAGTGGTCTGGTCAGCAGACCAAACACTACTTTTGGGTACATAGTACAGCTGAATTAATAGGGCCCCTTTCAGGAACCCATGAACTGGATTTAACATATTCCAGAAAAAAAAGGACAGCTTGCTGTACTGATCTGTCACTGAGAACACCTCTGGGAGGTGACTGGCCTCTTTTGTATCACTGACTCATTCCAGGGAGCAGCCTATTGCATAGCAATAAACCACAAATATAACTGATTTAATTAATTTAAAACTTCATATGAGACTTAGGAATTAACAGAGCTCTTCACTTGATCCTGTTTGTTGACTATACAGTCATAGTGACTTCACTTTAATTAAAAACCCATTTCCTTGTATCTTTAGTCTATAAAGAGCTCTATTAGTGAGCTAAGTTAGAAGGCAAGTTTTAATTAGCCACAGCAGAATTACTTGCAAGTTTGCATCAAATATATTCAATATTCAAGTGTCATACGTCTGGAAAGGATACAGATTATCCTTCAAATAAAATGCTGAATGTCTGTGGCAAGTATAAGAATCAAAGTCAGATGAAGAGCTGTAGCATTCTGACAGTGTGTCATGGATCTACATAATTTCCAGCTGATCTAGAGAGCTACTATGCATTTCTGCCATTTATAAATGGCAACAAACATTCTCCTCCCCACTCCATCACTGGTATGTCTTTAGAAATAAAAAAGCACTTCTGAAATAAGTACCTGGCCATACTCAAGGTTCCTTTAGAAACAGCATTTAGGTTACATAAAAGAAATTACAACAGCATGAGGTCCTCTGATTAAATGAAACTTAAAGTGTGACAAGACTACAAGCAAAAAAGCTTCCCACTTCAGTTGACATGACTTCAACTCACTGTTACATTCTTTCACTTGTAATATATGCTAAATATTACATCCAAATTACCATTTAAATATAAGATCTATAAGATTTTTTAAAAGTGTGACCGTGTGACTGAATTTGCAAATATTTTGGAATATTGATATTATAACATATACTGTTTTAAAGTTTCATTATTTTCAAATGTAAATACAAAAAACCCCGCCACGCTTAGAAATAGGCAAAAGCTTACCTGTGCATGAAACAAAGCTAATCCCTTTGCAGTATGCATGGGAATCAGAACTTTCATAAGGAACTGTTTGTGTTCTGCTTTCAGTGGCAGTGCAAAACCATTGATAATACTGAAAACATGAATAAGCAGGATTTATTTTTAATTAAAAAATATTTTTTCCTAGCAAGTCAAGAATTTCTTTAAGTTCAAGAGACACTCCCTTTCCAATTCAGTTTATAAACCTGATTATTTTGAAGCCATGAAATAGCACTACATATGCACAACCTTTAAAGTTTTGGTATCATGAGAGTTTTAGACTCTTGGCAGGAATAACAGAGAACCACAGTAGAAGACAAATAATACTCATTAGATGAGCTGAAATATTTTTATCATGACTTCCATTAAGTAAAATCATCTACAGTAAGTCTTCCTGTCCAACTGTAAAGCTTACATGCATCAGAAAGCTGATCCATTTCACCCACCATCAATAGCAACTTGGAGAGAAAAAAAAATAGATGGCATACAATTTTCAACTACTTTAACACTGCAGTTTGAACATTTGTTTTGAGATTGTTGAACAACCTTTCCCTTCAAAAACGAAGTTAAATAGTTTGTCACTGATTCAGTCATCTTATATATAGAACAGACAGAAGTCCTTCAGGAAAAGGTTGGCTTCTTTTTCCCCCCTTACATTTTAAGCAAATCTGAGAAAATAATGGCATCCCTTTTGCTTGATTTTCATGAAATTTTTTTCCAAAATAGTTTCACAATGTTTGTATTTTCAGTTAGACCAGAAATATTTATAAAATTTTCTACCGTGAAATGTGTGTGACAATTTTGGAGAAACAGTAAAAAACTACCACAGAGAAACTTCTAAGTTAAAAATTAAATTAGTGAAATAATGTAAAAATAAGGAAACTAAAAAAAAACCCTAGCACTTACAAGGCTTTCCTGAATAGAATCTAAAGAAAATCAGCCTGCTGAGGATTAAAGCATTTCATTCAGCATGAGGGTGAAAGTTAACATTCAGTTTCTGAATCAAAGAACAAGTCATCTATCAGATGTAAGATAAGCAAGGGTAGATAGGCCTGAGAAACAAGGACCCTTGAGAAACATTTTGCCAGTCATCTTTAAAACTTCCACTGAAAAATGAATAATTTATACTCTGTATCCTAATTTAATACTCATGTGGTAACCCAGACAGTATTAGATTATCAGTGACTGCACTTTATCACTTGTTGCTGTAATAACTCTCTTCCCCCTTCATTCCCAAAGCAGAAAAGCTGAAGCAAACACCCACAATAACATGTTATATTTCTTCTGTGTCAGATCAAACTTACCTTCCTAATATCTCAAGAAGTTCAGCAACACCATTGAAGTGCTCTGTTTCATATATAAACCTGGTACCAAAAAGAGACAACCATCAAAAGCTGAAACAGAGGACCAGAGATCCCAAAGAAATAACCCCTAATAAGCTGGAAATATTTGAAAGCCAGATCACAAACTAAAACCAGGTCTTTTATTTCAAGAATAAATCACTGCAGACCCAGACCATAAAGGCAAGATAAAATATTCCTCAACACAGCCACACACGCACACAGCATACCTGAGGAAAATGTTGTTTATCTGTTTCCTGATGAATGCTCTTAAACCAAGGAATTTTCCATAAATTCTATGAAGCACTGTCTTTAGGAAATCACGTTCTCGTGGGTCTTCACTATCAAAGAGCTCCAACAGCTTTAAAAATTAAATTTAAATGTATTACTTTTGAAAGACTTGAATTTTGTTTTGTTCCTACCTGATTTGAGTTTTATCTTTAATTTACAAGGTTACATTAGAAAAAATAAAATCACCTTAACTGTAAATTTTGTTTAGATGTCGATAGTATATTTTCAAAGTTACATTTTTAAAAAAGGTGGTTTTTTTAATAAACCCATCAGCTTCATTCCCTTCCAAAGCCTGTATACAAAGACACCAAAGTCATTCCAATAACTATTATACTATCAAAATAAAAATAAAATTGCAAGAATGAGATGATCAAACCACAGGTAAGTGGTTTATACTTGTTAAGAAATCAGAATGAATCAAATCTGTGTCATTTATTTACAATTTCTTAATTAAAAACCTTTACTAGTTATCTCCAAAAGATACTTATGTCTTGATGGCTAAGCAAAAGCAATCCTATATAAAAGATTTTACAATTAATGAGGTCATAAAATACGCACAAGATAAGTAATTATTAACTGATTCTCTGCTAATACTGACTAAATGCTGCAAGAAGCTAACAAGACTTTGCATGCTTTTTTTTTTGCAGAAAGTTTTCCAAGGACACAGAAAAGACCATGCTCACTCGAAGACATCAAAAAATACTCCAATCACATTACAGACCATTAATTTTGGTTTTTTCTTTCCTGCATGTTCAAGTAACAGCATATTCAGAAATGCTAGCTGTCTTGAACAAATTAGTAACTTAACTCAAGCAGTCACTACCATCTCCTGCTCAGCCAATGCCTCTGGTTGGGTATATGTGTACCAAGCAGCACAAGGGACTGGAAACAGCTGTTCAGGAACTTTGTTCAGGCTCATTTCAATTTTATATTTAGAAGGAATTTCTCAAGGTCACTACTCCACCTTTTTTCCCCATATATAGCTAGCTGTTCACTGCACTGTCTTTCTTGCACTCTACAGAAAGATCAAGTGAAATGTCAAACTGAAACTCTGCAACAAGGCTCTTAAGGACCACGGGTCAATTAGTAAACTGGACAGCCACAGCCAACAGTTCAGCACCAGCTTCAGGCCTAAATTTTATGGGAAAGCTGAACAAAACCGAGAAGAAGGAAACATCTATAAACAAGAATAGTAGAACCAAATAAGTGGGAATTAAATGCAGTCACTGAAGGTGGGGAGGGAAAGAGTCCATCTATGTTTTCACTTTTCACTGCTGTACTGTGATGGCCTGCCAGCACTCACTCTTCAGATACTGGGCAAACAAATATTTTGACATGGTGAAAAAAAAAAAAATCCCCTCTGAGTTCACCTTGAACAAAAATTGCTGTGGTATTCTACAGCATAATTCCTTGAGCAGCTATATCTAATATGAAATCTCACTTCATTTTCTTGCTCATACATTGTTATTTTGCATGGTGAAGCATGATCTTCCTATACTGTACTTTCCTGTACTTTCTTATTTGATTCTTCTTCTGTGGTTAGTACATGACAGTAAAGAGACTGACACTATTTAGACACAAGTTAACAGATGTTGGAACACATTTCATGTACGGTAAGCACACAAATTTTTTACAAGAAAATAGTTCGCTGCAAGTTTTCCTGTGATAAATCTATTAAAAGAAACAAACAAAAGCATTACAAAAACGTAATTAGCCCACTGTTGAATTGACTGAAATTAAGTTAAAAATCATTAAACACACAACTTGCATTCAGAAGTTACAAATATCTTTCACTGCAAAGCACTGAGGTTGATACCTCAAAATGAACTGTTGCTGAAGCTACTAATTACATGTAGCCTCTGTGGTACGGTGTGCTGTTTATTTACTGTTTGGCAGAAACCACTGCTGAAACAACTGAAATTTACCCTGTGTCAACATGAAAATTTTAAACAGCCCATCTGATAAATTATGCTTGAGAGGTGATTTTTAAATCTACGGGTGGAAAAACTCCCCACTTACCTGCTGTACAAATTTCTGGTCAATATATCTCTTTGCAATGCTAGGCTGAAAATCCGGGCTCTCCAAAAACCTCAGGAAAAATTCATACACCAACTACAAACATTGAAATGAAAATTTTTAAGTTAGTAAGTACACCTTAACACAGATCTCAGCCCTGTCACCACCACCAAAGCCAGTGGGACTATTCACATGTTTAAAAACTACCAAAGGAAATCAAAGCCTAACACAACTGCCTAATCACAGCCTCTACCGGAATTTACTGAAAGAATTACAGTAAGTATCAAGAACACTTTAATTCCCTGAAGTGTCAAAGCTTAATAAATAACCTACTGAAAATATCTCTACTGGGCAAAAAACAAGTTCTAAATGTTACATATGTTCACATTTCCTGCTGCGTTAAGAATTCGTCATGTAGAAATAAGTTACCAAACACTTGGCAGCAATGAGGGTAAAATTAAGTGCTCTAACATCACATAATTCCTTAAACAGATGAAGAAAAGGCTGCTAAGTGTTCCTGAAATTAAATTTCAGCTGCAAACTCCAAAAATGAAGATCCACACAAAAAAGCTGAAAGAATACACAGAAACTGAAAGAGCTAGGCTTAACATTAGGCTTCTATATCCTGGACACTCAATTCTAATAACAAGATCCTCTGCACATTTATCTTCAATATCTGTTATATTTTGTAGCATATTATTTCTGTCAGTTCAAGTCCCCATTTGCTACAATCCCACAACACCCACAGACAAAAAAATTTGTCAGGAGATAGAGCTAGCAAAGGCCTGGGGTAGCAGAGGGAGGCACGAAGAGGCCAGAACACAAGTCTCATATTTTGAGGTTCATCAAAAGGCCAAGACAAAAAATACTGTCCTTCTGTAACGATGTTAAGATTAATAAAATACATGTAAGGCATCTCTTAACTAAGACTGAATTGAGATGGAAGATTTCATACATTTAGATTCTATTCAAAGCTGTTTATGTTCTCAATGTTTATTTCATAACTCCATGTTAGTTAAACAACTGATTAGTAATAATACCAAAATGCAATTTAGGTACATAATGCTATCACTGACTGGACTTCTAAATAAAACCCACGCAGAGCTGTGCTCATACTCACAGGCATGTATTTCAACTATTATCCCTCTGAGAGCTCTAATTAAACTGAGAGCCAGCACCTGAGTAATTCATAATTATAATTATCAAGTTCACTTGAGAGAAATGCGTGACAGTAAGTACTTTTTATCTAGAACATTTGAGCTGACAGTTACTTACACATAGCCTCAAGGAGGGTTTGCTGCATCTGCAAAGCAGAAGCTCAGAAACACAAGTTACCCTTCACTTTCTCCTCCTCTGACAGACTGTAACAAGAGCTTTTCTTATCAACAGTTTACATAAAATCGCAGAATTGTTAGGGTTGGAAGGGACCTTTGGAGATCATCTAGTCCAACCCCCCTGTTGAGGCAGGGTCACCTCAAGCAGGTGACACAGAAATGTGTCCAAGTAGGTTTTGAATGTCTCCAGATGAGGAGAATCCACGACCTCCCTGGGCAGCCTGTTCCAGTGCTCTGCCACCCTCAGTGTACAGAAGTTCTTCCTCATGTTGAAGTGGAAGTTCACGTGTTTTAGTTTATGGCCATTGCTCCCTGCCCTGTCACTGGGCCCCACTGAAAAGAATCTGGCATCACCCTCTTGACACTTGCCTTTGAGATCCCCTCTCAGTCTTCTCTTTTCTAGAATAAACAGATTCGTGTATACAAATTTCATGTAACTCTATTGCATTAAAATCATATTAAAACCCAAGCTTCCCTGTACAGCCTTAATTTAATAACACACAGTTGCCAAACAGACAACATAAGACAGAATTTTTAAAAGCTTGGTAATAGACAATCCAATAATATAATTTTAAATATTAGCATGCTCCATCCTCTGTCTTAGAAAGAGAGTTCAACCATAGCTATTTGATATCTTCCTCAAAACAAGCAGTGGAAATGAGTGCACCCCCACCAAGTCTGCAGATGACACCAAGCTTTGAGCAACCTGATCTACTGCAAGGTGTTCCTTCTCATTGGAAGGGGGCTTGGACTAAGGTGATCTTTAATAGTCCCTTCCAATCCAAAGCATTCTATGATTCTACTGACCTTTTTCAAATTAGCAACTAGATAAATTCATTAGTTATTTTCTACAGAAATGGGAAACATATGGCCAGAGGGAGGTTATTAGCACAGCTTCATGGGGATTAATTTGGAATTAAATTTAGTAAAGATTTCTGTAATAAATTGCTATATTAAATATTTCTGTCGAGACTGTTCTTTGTTGTGGTCACTGTGTGATAACCACTTAGACAATATTGGAAGCTACCACAAGTGGAAAAAGATAGGGAAAAAAAGTATGTCATATTACCAATGAGAAAGGACAAGTTGACCCTGAAGGCCTGGAAGAATAAATACAGGATGAAACTCAAGGACTGCAAAGTCACAGTGTTCCATGAAAAAGCTCTGATAAGCATTTGCAAGCCCTTAAGCCAAGAAAGGGTTAACAATAGGATGACTAAGATCCAACTACACAATGAAGCCATGGAAGTGATAGATGAAATCCCAGGATATTCCAGGAAGATACTGACAATACAGAGATCCACAGCCCTTCAAATGATTGAGGAGATTTATTAAAACCTGAAAGGATAGAGAGAAGTGGCCAATAGAATTGCCATGGGATAGAGCACCTTTCGTAAGTGAATACTAAATTGGCATATTTTGTTCTCCCTAAAGGACAGAGGGAGAAAGGACAATTGTGGCTTCTTTCCATGAACAGATACAGTGACTGCAATAAACATCAAGCAGAAGAACTAAGTTAAAACATAATGCTGTGACATCTTTTTACAAGCTGTCCAAGATTACCTTCAAGATATCAACTGTGTATCAAATAACTTTAGAAATCCTTGGGAGCCCTGGGAAATACATGAAACTTTCTTTATCCAAGTTATTCCAGGAAGCAAGTTGCAGTGTCCATCTCTGGACAAGCCAGCCTCTCACTTCACCTGTATCCTAACATTTGCAAACTTGAAAGCATAACAACAACTACCAGCCAGGGGCACCAGAATGGATTCTGGCCACAATGGATCCTACCTAAAGAGACAGGTATGCTCAACTTTAACTGAAGCATTACCATTGAAAACACTAAATCAGAGGAAAGCTGTTGGATTTAGTACTTTTTGTCCTCAAAAGTGGTCTCTGCTTGGGTCAAAGAGCTATGAAATACAAATCCTAATAATTCTGTGATTTGATCATCTTTCTTGCAGGGACCACTAGAAGTAGATGATCTCCAAAGGTCCCTTCCAACCCTAACAATTCTGTGATTTTATGTAAACTGCTTTAAGCTACCAATTCCACCAACTGTGCAACTCCCTGAGCTTCAAAAGATACAGGGGCTTTAATGCCAACTTGTTCAACCTAGTTTGGCTGTTACAAACCATCTTAAGCATTGCCTTAAAGCAACATCTTTCAAGTGGCACTCATTTTACTGAAGGTCCAGAGTCTTCTGTTGTGTCTACACACTCTGGTAACTTACTAAGTCATCATCTTATGATATTTTAAAGAGAAATGCCAACAGATTCAAGCAGAGAAGAGCAGAGATTCAGATTTTTTCTTTCCCCTCCCAGAGAACTGGCCACCTGACTGTCAGATCAAGATAGAATTCTGAATTTGTTTGCAACTAAGCAGTCACAAATAGAAGTGAGCAAAACATCCATCCCTGCTCCCCACAGTCCTTTAGACTATGCCGAAAATAATAATGCTTTTTGATGGAAGGGAATGGTTGTGCACACTCCCTTTCTTCCACACACAAAATCCGACACTTCCAGCAGCTTTGTGCTCCTGGAGGGCAAATAGTAAGTTATCAAACTCAGTCTTCTACCATCCAGTAGCACATGAACTGTAAAAGGAAGGAGAGGAAAACAAAAACTGTTTCCATTGTGCTGTAGGAAGCAATCTGTTCCAAGGGCAGCATGAACAACTGATGCAAGAGAGGGAAATCCACAATTAATGACCAGACAGCCTGGCCAATACTCTTTTAGAAAAGGCATGGGAAACGCTGAAAATAAAATTTCAAGTAACACCACAGGCTATGAACCTCTTTCACTTTCTCTTAGACAAGCCTAAAGCACAAGTGAACTGATCACAAAAATCAAAAGTCCTTTTCTATAAAAAGAACTAGAATTTAATTATGTCCTGAAGTGAACTGAGCTAACATTTACAAATTTTGCTCCTGAGACAGAGATATTTAGAAGTCAGATGGTGCCACTACTGACTTTAAGAGACACTTGCATAGCCCTTGCACCCTCTCACTCTACAAAAATCAAGCCTCTCATCTAGTTCAGTTATAGACATTTCTCCTATGAATTGGAACCAGCCATATATAAGAAAATAATTACCACAGTCTTTAACCTGCAAAGGTTTTTTCCTGTGATAATTTAACTCTCATGTGGTTTAAGTCTCAAATACTATGCTGAAGACATACTTCTTATAGACAATATTTGAAGTCCAGTTCTTAAATAACAGCATTTGTTGGTACAGTAGAACTGTAATATTAGAGGGGCAGAGTAGCATTTTAACTCTCAAGAGGGAAGAGAAAATGGTATGCAGATGTGCAGTAGCTATTAATCTTCTACCCACTACTACGAGTTGCTACTTCACTTTTACCAGATACTACTCATATAAAATCAGCAATGACCTACCCAAGGTATGAACTTAGATGATTATAACTTTTAATGGTTAATTGAAAATAAAGTAAAATTTGGCAGCATTGTAAGTCAGTCACACAATTGATACAGCAATGCTATAAAAAAATCACGAGATTGGCACAGAAGTGCAACAACAGAATATCTGACCAACTGTTACCAAACAACGCCGATATTGTGAAGTTTTTGCATGGAGAGAGGGAAGAGGATGGGAAGAATGAGGGAATATCTGTTTCTTGCTCAAAAGACAAATAAGGGTTTTACTTCATTTTTTGTCATTGTCACAAGAAACTGACCTGTTCACATTTAACTTATATTTTATTGAAACCACACTAAGAAGTGGCTCAGTTGCAGGAAAAACCTCTTAAGTAAAGAACATTACCTAAAATATCTATATTTCAATACATACACCACACTTTACAGTGCAATCATTCTTAAAAAAAAAGAGTATTTAAGCAATTTAAGAGAGTTACATTCTGCCATATTTATACATGCTAAAAAAAACACCACTTCCCCCCCAAAGTATAAAAACTCAATTGTATTATAAAAACAATTTTGATGTTCTTATCAAGGACACAAACTTACTTAAGTATTCACACTTCTTGCCTTACAAAAAGGCTTGAAAATAAAGGAATCACATACCTGTATGTGGGGCCATGAGGCTTCAAGAGTTGGTTCATCTTCTTCTGGATCAAAATCTGGGTTATCACTAGGTGGAAGTGTTCTGAAAATGTTAGAACTTATCTGCAAGTAAAAAAAAAAAATTGTACCACTGCTTATTTTTCCACAGATCACACTCAGTAAGGTAGTGCTTTTATCCTAAATTGACATGAAACAAAACTACCTAAAAAAAAAGTAACATAATAACCACATTTGTGATTCTTTTTTTCCCCTAAACTTCAAAATACAAATAGCCAAGAGTCTGAAAACAGGCCAATGAAAATAATGAGTAACTTTTGTCCAAACCGCTTTACAAGTTTGTAATTAGACATGGTCATATTTAAAATTTTCCCTGAAACTATGGAAGTTAAAAAAAAATTGGTTTCCCTATATAAAAAACAATTTTTAACTATGTGACACCAAGAGCTGAGGTTTTATATAAGACAACAAATACAGTATGACTAACCAGTTATGATTTAAACAGAGCTCTCTCCATATGTAAGTCAGACAATCCCAAAAATATATCCTATTTCAGGGTTCTTCACTTTACTTCATTTCAAGGTATTTCTGTTTACATTTTTTACTCTTTCACTTTTCCAAAACCTTGAAACATCTTGAAATTTTCAAAGTTAGAAATATGTAACAGTTGCAACTTCTTGATTTCACAAAGAGGAAAAAATAGCTACCAAGTTACTTTTAGTAAGATATAGTCACATCAAATCAATTTCAAAGGGGCAAGTTTAAAAATGTTTCTTCAGGGATTTTTGAAGTATATAAACGTTTGGATAGAAGACCATTCAGATGTCAAAAGAAAAATGTCATCTTTTCCATCAGATATAACACACTGGATTTAAAACCCTTTAATGTAAACAAAAGAGAACGTGAAGTTAATTTTGTTTCTGCATTTTCTACTGTTCTTTCAGGAACACGTTTAGCCCAACTTTTTCAATCACCTTTCAAACTCTTTTAGTCTTTGTGATCAAATCTGTTTCAAATAGCTGCTCATCACCCAAGCCTACTAAGCACAAAAGAAGATGTCTGACAGTTTGCAGCAAATGCTCCTGCACACCTTCCATGGAGTCTCCAAGGTGTCTGAAGAATCTTGCAAAAAGGACTTTAGAAAAAGGTCCTGAAGTCACCCATCTGGCTCTACACAGAAGAATCAGCTGCCTCATTAAACAAGACAAAAAGCTGTTGCATAAACTGACTTTTCCTTTCCTCCCATGCCCTTCATTCTACATCCTGTTGGTCTCTCCTGTTGGGACACAGCAAAGCTGCAGAGCTGCTGCTCTACAGTAGAAGAGCAATGATGTCTGTATGGATGGGCACTACAGCTGTCTCCAAACTTACTGCACAGGAAAAACAAACAAACAAAAACCCCCCAACTAAACCCCTTACAAGAAAAGTACAGTCGTCCTTTAATTTTGTAAACACAAGGGACTTGGGATTCCAGAGCAAAAGAGCAAGTGCCTGGGGGGGGAGAAGAGGAGGGGGAAATAGGAATCAGAGAATGTTAATTTTAATCAAGCCCAAAACCCAAGATTACCATTCTGGTTCTGTTATTTGCTTTGTCTACTCTTATTAGACAGACAACAAAAAACCCTGCAACATATGAATCAGTCCCCTACAGAGGATGCTTTACCTCTGCTTACAAGTCTTCTGGTTACATCTTCTGAAAATGCATCTCTTTCTAGATGCATTTTGCTGAACTGAACTGATCAATACTTCAGCACAGAATCTCAGAGTAGTGAATACAAACATTTCAAGTCCAAAACAAAGGTACCAACTATTAAATATACTTCTGTAGCAGAAACAAACAGCAAGCCTCTCAGCCAGACCTTTAAAAAGGTAACTGTATGATTTTTCAGAGTATTCAGTACTTCCACTGATCTCCTGAGAATATAACAAATAAATATTAGAATAAACCTTACACCCTTTTTATTTAATAGCCTGTCTCCCTAAAAAAAAAAAAGGGGTTGTTTTCTTCATGTTTGCAATACTTTTGCTTCCTATCTCATTTGCCTATTTCTAAGGCCTTGCTATTAGTATTGATCAAAAACATGGTTTGGGTTAAAACTCCCATTGTTCTTCTGTTGGCAAATTCTTCTCTATATCCTCTTACATTATTTAAAACCTTCTCTTTCTTTCATAAGTGGCATCTTATCCCAAAACTGATTTGAGAAATACAAATCATAAAAGGTTTTTACAGCTGGATAGGTTTCCAGATAATTTAGAAAGCTGATGCTGGGTTTAAGTTTTCCAAAAACAGTATCGGAAAATGTGCCAGTTAATGCATTGAAATACAGCAATTATACTTCATTAAAACAAAATAAAAAAAGTCCCTAATTGTCTGTACACTTATCAAGCATCTCAACATTGAGATACTAGGTTCAGTTCACATTTCTGAGCGTGCAGATTAAGCATACCTGACTGCTTTCAAATTCTGAATTCACAACTCTTCTAACCTGCTAGGACAACCTTATCTACACTGGATTTTTATATGCTGTTGGAGAATGAGGGGAGCTTGATAGGCACAAGGAGATAGAGGAGTAACAGAGAGACCATATGAAGAGAAGAAATGCAGGGAGACCTCCTCACCTGCACAGACCTTGCCTATGCACTGCTCAGGAACAACATTTCCTTTTGCTATCTTTAAGGGATTGTTGACTTAGCCTTCCCAAGACTCAGGCGACTCCAAGGAAACCAGGCTGTTTCCTCTGCAAGTTGGAGGAAAGGTGTCTCAGGCCTAGGGGAAGACAAGGGGCTTTGGAAAGAAATCGGCTCTGCTTCTGCCACTGATGCCACTCCAGTATTTTTCAGGGAATTTCTGTTGTCTGTCAGTCCTTTCCTACCAGTCAGATGATAGCTGGATTTCATTAAGGCCAATTTTTCATCCAAAAAACATTATCCTTCAAACTCTGCCAAAAAACCTCATATGTTTTTTTCTTTTAATGCAGTAACACTGAACAGTCTAAAAACTTTGAAAAAAACCAACCCAAACAAAAACCAAAACAGTAACTTTTAAATCTCATAGAAGTTTTGCTACAAAGAAAGGCCTCAAGTCTGACACATATGTTATTTGCAGGGAGATCCATCCAGAGTTTTTTCTGAAAGCTGGTACTTCGTCCTAATTCACAGCAAAGACCTTTTCTGCTGCCAGTTGCCAGGGAGATTAGAAATACTATTCAGGCTTGGAGGGATCTTTTGTCTCAAGCTCTCAAAAAGCTCTCACTGAACATTTAAGGCCTTCTTCATTTTCTGTCATTTTAGGGGAGAAAAGGGAATGGAAATTTGTTATGGAAGGAAAAACAAGCATCCACAGAGCCCAATCATTTGCACAACAACAATAACCTCAAAAGAACAGCTCAACACCACCTTACCACCAAGAAAAGAAAACAACTCCAACACAAAAGAAAATCTCCCTTCAACAAGTTGGATGGGGTAGTTAGTATATTCTTTCTTCTAACAAGAGGCTACAGAGGGCACACAGAATAAGAAAATACTGCAAGGATTCAGGCTTGCTGCCACCAGCATCAAGAAAAAAAAAAAAGAAGCTTAAGAAGAGGTGAACATACTTTGTCCTGTTATTTTCTTATGTAAAAAAACATTTAGGACAGAAACTCAGGTCATTTAAAAAAATGAAATCATAAAACCTCCCCCCAGTGTCCTAGATCTTTTGTAAAACTTAATAAGCAACTGCTGAAACAGCCAAAATGATTGAAAGGGTTTCAGTAATCCTAGCCTTTCAGTGCAATGGTAAAACTTCTATGCTTACTTATATTAAAGATCTGATCTTCCCTATCAGCTGCCTGCAAAAAAAAAACCCAAAGAAAACAAACAACAAACAAAATAAACCTTAAGAAAAAAATAGCTTGTACTGTATGAAGAACTCCAAAAGCTGTAGGCTGTATATTTTAACTGGTCTGCTTATGTTCCTGAGAGCTCTTTTAAAGCCAGTATTTTATCTATGTAAACTTAACCAAAGTTTAGAAAACCATTTACCTAAATGCATGGACACTAAAGCCATTCTTTTTACTTTTCAAATTTCTAGGAAAAAAACAAATACAAAATATTTCAGATTATTTTCCAGTGTCCTTCAGTTGTGTTCCCTGTACACAGAGTACAGGCCTACCTAAAACTTCACTTAAGTATTATTTCAAAATGTATATAAACACCTGGAAAAGTCAGCAGATAACAACCATAAATACTTTGTTGCTTATTCAACAAACCATTTGTAGAAATTGCATGGTACACGTCATCCTATGATTTACAACTTCAGCAAGCCACTTAGGCTACTCCAGCACAGCTCTCCAAGGCCAAAATAGTAAAACAGAACAGTCATATAAAGTATTTACAAAGTAGAGCTGCTTTCTTACACGGATAAGCCTTTCTGCTGTCACTAGTACCTGCATGAATCTTTACCAGAAAACTTCAGCCTAACACTCCACTGCCACTTGTAAATAAACAAAGAATGGCAAGCATCAATATATTGCCATTTTCTGATTGAGAACAACTTTAAAGCTTACCCAGGCTCCAAGCATCTGCAATGTACCAGTTTTTTCATTTTAATTAACCTGAATGAATCACATTTCAGCTAATAATTAAAACTTACAAGTTGTTTGTTTTTACAAGCCTTTCTAAGCCAAATTGTCATTAACAAATTACATTATACTGTATAAGCAGAATAACCAGCAGCAATTCTGAGTTAAATGCCACAAGAATCACAAACTGATTAAGATATTTTATTAAAATTCAAACTATAACGTGAGCATTCTACTTACCATTTTCACTATGTCAGCATAAGCTGATTCAACAATCACTCCACGATTTGTTGAAACATATTCAACCAGTTCATTCAGTGTTGCTCTCTTAATTTCTTTGCTTTTCAGGTCTGAAACAGAGTCCATGAAGTCAAAGAGGACACAACACTGTTGCAGCTTCTGACAAAAAAGATCTTGCTGCTCATTGAAGGTGGCATCTATAAAAAACAAAACCAAAACCAAACAACCCTTAAGTCTGCAGAAGCAAAAACAGGATTTCTAAATCTACGTTGCTGGCAAAAATTTGCATAGCTACAACTGGGGTTTTTTTAGTATGGGGAATAGTATGCTCTATAGCCAGCAAATCAATAAGCAATATTGTCAAATCTGAAAATGTGTGTTTGAGTATGTTAGAATGGAAGACCCACCATTCACGACTTTTGGTACATGCAAGAAATAACAGACAAACATAGGGCAGTAAATATATTTACAGAAAATCAGTGCCTGAATTAACTTCATTTGAAATGCATTGACATTGGTAAGTCCCAGCTCTCCCCCACCAAAAGTCATACCCAGAAGCAGTGCATCATACTAACCTTTCATTCATCCGATTTGTCTCATTCTGTTCCCTAATCCTCTATTATGTAACCTGCTTAAAAGCTGTAAAATCTGCTTTGAAGGAACCTTGTCTTTTTACCCCAATGCAAAATGCTTCACATACTTTTGACATCATGTGATGAATGTTTCTCTTAAGAATCAACTCCCAATATTTCTAAAGGATTAACCCTGAATGTTAATGCTTTGGTCTAAATAATTTATTACAATCTTAGTCATGTAAGGGTTTTCCAGATTTTTTGGCCTATTAAGACAATGTGTTTGGCTATGACTTGACATTTTCATTTCAGAGTGTGGTACCCCTCTAACCTGATATAAGCAAAATTTCTCCATTAGCATTTCACATTAACTCCAAAAAAGATGGATTATTAAGCACTACACACTTAAAAAATTTAATACATCCTTAATATGTTGTAACTGTTCCAAAGTTGCATGAACACAGCAAAAGCAGTCGTGGTTTTAACTGAAAATTTGGTTTAATGTGCCTTTTGTTCTTGTTTTAATTATTTGTTGGGGGTTCAAAGCCACTTCGGCAATGTAGCATGACCTCATCTATCAGCCAGTTGGGACTTCACTTATTCTGTGAAAAAACCCTGTATTTCCAATTTTATCTCCAAATAAAGAATGCTCTCCCCCCTGAAGAATTTTCAAGATAGGTCTATAGCCAGACTACATCCCTTAGCAATACTGCAGTGAGTGAATGATGCTAATAGCACTGATGTTCCATCACGAAGAAATTATCAAGACAAGAAAAAGGCAACTGCATTGGAACACTGAGTACAGAAAATCTTAAGTCTCACTTTAAAACCTGAACAAATCACAAAAAAATCTCTCACGCTTCTCTTTGTTTCAGAATGATTCTAATTGAACAAACTTCATTTGAAGATTGCACCTTTACCAATTCAGACACTCTTTGGTAATGCCAGTTTCTCAAGTTTCTTTACCAGAATGCCTTTCATTTAGTGGTTGGAACAACAAGAGTAAAAACTTGGATTTAGTATTGAGTAATTATCTGATAGAATTCTTTCGTTTCCATAAGCAAAAAGTAATTGCTACAATGGACTGACACGCCTCCACTGTAATTCAAACTGCTCGCTCTGCCCTGAAAATTCCGACTCCAGAATACTGTATTGTATTCCCTTTCCCCACCTGACAGTTACGATCCTATTAGCTGAGCATAACAACTTCAGTGAGCTTTTGAAAAAGCCAGCAATTACTACTCCCTCATGAAGAACAATTCACTTTTGAATGTCAATTCTGCAATTTTAACCGCTTTTCTTTTGAATAAAAAACCTTGCAAGATGCTTATTTTGCTCAGATAACTACAAAGACACGAATTGTTACACTCTGCAAAATAATGAACATCAGCTGTAAAAACATTTGTAAGTTACATAACATTTCAGTTCAGATCTTCTAATATTCTAGAGCGGATTGCATGAGTAAGTATTGTATCATAGCAACAAAGCAATAACAGTGACATGCTGAGGATAAAATCCAAAAAGCCTAATTTAAGGAACCGACACAGGGAGGACAGCTTTTTTTGCCGCTGGCACCAAGCTGATACCCAGACTAACACAGGAGTCAAGCCTACTTGTTTTTCCTCACTACAAACTTAACTATACTCCAAGTTGCAAAGGTCTTGCAGTGAGACACAGCTAATACAGAGTAGTTAGTTGATGATAAAAAAAAAAAAAAAAGCAAAATTTACCTAGAGATTTCAAAAACCAGCAGACAGCATCTGAATACTTCTAACAATGGTGAAAACAGACTAAAGATCTAAGGTTAAAAGCCAGTAACAGGAATTCAGACAAAATAACTAAATTACTACCTTCCCTAGAATATCAAAGGAATTCCTGCATTAGCCACTTTTAGTTAGATACCAGAGTATCAGGGAATCTCTCTCCTGCCATGAATCACCAGCCCATTTCAGTAGCAACCTGATCTATCTCAATTAGATAAATTTCGCCCAAATGAAAAATGGGCCCATAAATCTGTTTTGTTGTTCTTAAAACATTTAAAGTAAAACCAAAAGAAGTATTTTCTTCTACACACACATTCTTTTTTCAAACTTATAAGGGGAATCATAATTATTTTATCATCTTATTATTTTAGTGATCTGAAAGAAATTAAAATTACGTGCAACCATGATAGTAAATAAGGTAACAAGAGAGCCAGTTCTGTTACATCAGCACAACCTGGCTGTATGTGCTCAATCTCTGCTTGACACATTGCACATTTGTCCCAGGAATGTTATGAGAGGTACCATGGGAACCACTAAGTGATTGGGGAAAATTTGTTTGTCAGATAGCACTCTTAACTTCTCAAAGCCTTGTCTTTAACTATCCCAGCACAGTGGAAGCTAGACAACTCTATCCCACAATAAAAATCATATCATAATAGTTTATTCTAGTTATTTGAATAAAATAAACTGCACCACCACAATTGCATCAACACTGCACCTTTTATCTTTAGTAGTTTAACAATCCGTGACGTGATTTTTAAGCCAGTTTCCATCTAACATCTATCAAGATTTACACCATATATGTGAAATTCAAGATAATTGCTATTCTTCAAATGCCCTAAATACCATAAGGACCATAGAAGATAAATTAAGTTCAAAGTAGACAGTGGATGCCTCAATGAA
Organism: Pseudopipra pipra; assembly: GCF_036250125.1. Lineage (NCBI taxonomy): Eukaryota > Metazoa > Chordata > Aves > Passeriformes > Pipridae > Pseudopipra > Pseudopipra pipra. The sequence goes on from NC_087551.1 coordinate 22,833,640, forward strand.
ACAATCCCAAATCAAGTAGGATGGTGGGAAATCCTGAAGACAAAAACTTAACATCCAGCACCGAAAGAATTATTGCAAATTATGATCCACTTTAACCATGACTCTTTCTTGCCTCTGGTCATTTCCACAATGGATAGTAAAGTGTTTGTATCTGACTAAAACTGTTAATTTGATTGTTGCACTTCATAATACTGAAATTCTCAACAGACTATTTCTACTGTTTACAAAAACTCCATCATTACAGACACACATATCAGCCACAATATCAAGCAATAAAATTTACAAGGAAGTTGACCTGGAAGTTCACCCTGAGTAGAAGTTATTAAACATTAAAACTGCATGATTGTACAGATTTGTCTCTAAATTGAATGCTTTTAAATTTATAAGGTCATCAATGCAAATCTAAGCATGAAATATTGAGTTAAGAGATGAATCTTTCCAGGAAAGGCCCAAACAACATAGATAGAGTTCACAATCACAGAGCCACCTCACAATTTGTAGCAACAAATTGGAGCTACAAACAGCACTGGATCACTAGCCCAGGGACTACAATGATGTCTTCCTACGGGACATTTATCTCCTATGTTTACAGGCCTTTCTGCCAGAAAGAAAAGATAGATACTTCTCCTTTCTCATCTATTGTTTACCCAAGACCTTCAGTACAAAGCCAGAGAACCTAACATAATCCTTGCTTCAGCAGCAGAAACCAGACTCTAAAGCCACAAAACCTCTCTCAGCTACACAAATGGCAAGTTCAAAAATCATACTTTCCCTGCCAATACAAAGTAAACCCTCTCGATCATTTCCGACAATTTTCCTTTTTTTTTTTTAAAGTATCTCTAATTAAATATTTCTACTTTTTCCTGAAGAAGCTGACCCAGGAAGATGCAGAAGCCAGAGAAACAACCAATAAGTTTTTCCTCTGACAGCCTCTTAAAGCAGTTCCTACATAGCCCTTTCAAGCACTCAGAGGACAATGACACTATGGAATAAAGTACCACACATGCTGTACTCCTTAAATTGAACTTGGTGACAATCCTACACTTCTACATAATTCCCTGACAAACAATACATGACAAGGATCACGTTGCATTCCACTGTGCAAAGTTTAGCAATTAGTGCCTGTTGTCTGATTACATTTCCTATGCTGTGTGCAGTCGTACTTAATGGTGGAGGGATCTGCTAGAGCAGAATGAAGCCTCAACACTGACATGGAGAGAGGAGCACATACATGTACTTTGAGACACCAAATCTTTGGGTTTGGGGTTTTCTTCACATCAGTAAGTTATCAGCACTGTTGTGCAGCCTGATCTTTTCAGAGACACCATTAGTCTGAAAAGGAGTTGGTCTGATAAACTCTGCCCTAACCTACACAAACCAAGAACAGGGACTCCAATTTAACCTAAACTTTATTTTTGTCCTCGAGGGTTCTTGTGTACATTATTGTTGTGATCTCTCTTAGCATCAGTAACAATGTTCACGTTACAGGCACAGTAAAGCACCTTTACAAGATGCAGTTTTGATGCAATTGATGTTACAACAGGGGACTGAGCATGTTTCCAGGTTCTCAGAAACCTCCATCTGCAGCCTGACAGGCAGCAAAGCAGTTGGCTGGCAACAAGGAGAGGAGTGTCTCCCTGCCACCCCCTTGCCATTTATTCCTCCCTTCCTCTTCTCTGTTCCCAGTCACATTCATCCATCAACACTGGCTCTGGAACTTGTCAGGCTCTTCCATAAGCTGCTTTAACTCAATAACATGGTCATATTAGTGAGGCTAAATGGCTTCTGGAGGGGCCTGATGCGCATCAGCTCTCACACAGGATGAGAGTTGGGAGCAGAAGCTCTGCAGTGAGCTGCTAAGTTAAGTTTACCATCTCCTGTGGAAGCACTTCATCCAGCTATAAAGACATGAGATAATGTATAGGTAGGCTTTTTCAGTGAAGTTAGATATTTTTGGGGAATAATACATTTTGAGGGTTTTGTTTTATTGTGGGTTTTGGTTGATTTTGTTTTATATCACTTTAAGCTCCTTTTTAAAGAAAAATTTGGCCCCTGTATAAAATCTCACAGTGTAGTTGGCTACACTGGTAGTGTATAACATTCCCCAGTAACTCCATACACCCATAACAGATTTTCCCACAACTCCAGCTTTTGGTAGCTCAACAACCCAACTGAAACTGATGGGACTACTCAGATGAGCACTCGTGCAGCACTTTAGGCATCCAAGGAACCTTTTCATCAGATTTTCCACATAGAAAAAAACTCTGTTACCCCTTAGGAATAAGTACCATTATTTAGTAGACCAGGACTGTAGGTTTTTCCTCTTCCCCCTCCATTCTGGGTTCAACAGCATGCATTTTCAAATTACTTGTTACCCCAAAATCTAGAGCTGTTGCTGGGACTCTGGAAGGGTTTAAGTTCTTTTGCATGCCATCAGTAAACAGAGTTCTGACTTTCCAGGACAGATAAGGGAGTCAGACAGAGCAACTTTATGCATCTTTAAAGTTAACCAGTCCTTCTACAATAGTAGGTTTGTTCACTAGAGAAGAAGGTTTGGAAGACAATGAAGTAAAATGGTATTTTCAATCACTTTTGAAAGGAAATTTATACTACCTATAGGAGATTTAAAAAAAAAAAATACTTGGCACAGAATTAAAGGTACAGAAGGCACGTTGGTCAATCCTGTCAAGGACCTGTGGGCTCATACATTTAATCTCTTCATTTCAGAAATCAGAAAGTCTGCAAAGATGCAATCAAGATAACAAGCTGAGCTTCTCCTGTACTTCCATGTTTAGGTAGACTATTCTGCAGATGGTCACAGGCAAGACTTGCACTGAAACATCCACATAAACAATACTTCAAAACACAGTGGTACCCTACTTGCTCAACTATCCCTACAGCACACATTTCACCCAAGTTAACATACACCCTTCTCCCATCAATTATGCAAAGTCAAATTCAAAGTGGCAAAACCACCCACCTAAAAATCATACCATCATCCAAGTAAATATCTCTTTTCTTTTGAAATAGCTGAAAAAAATCATAAATTTTGCTTATTAGAATATTCTGGAATTAAGATTAATTTTGTGATACATGCCAGGGAAGGAAAAAAAAGAATTCACATATTAGATGAGAATAACAATCAACAGTGAATTTTATTCACACACTGCATTGTGGTTTACAGAGTTAGTTACAAGTCTAGACTATGGATAATTTTGAAGTCACTTAATAAAAGCACTCCTGGAAAGCCATCTCACATCCAATATCAGATATTGTTTGTTCAGAGAGTCTCATCTGCTGCTCCACATGGCCAGCAGTTGACCTCAACAAATCAGTCCAGAAAATCTGAAAAGCCCATGCTGATCTAACAACATCTGTCACAAATTCTGTGACATGACTTCTTGCAATGATAATAAACTGCAAGTGTCTTATCTAGATTATAAGAAAGTTTGGAAGACAGTACAAACAACCTCATATAGTTAAGAGTCTCCAGCTACTACCATGTTAAATCCCTTGATTTTAATTACGTTTTGAGTCAGCCAAGACACTTTAGACAGTAAAAAAGTACCCTGCTGAAATGCTTTCATATTAATAGCCCTATTTTCTACTGTCTAATTACAGAAGACAACACGCAGTCAGATGCGAAAAGTAATAGAAATTATCCTCTTGGTCCTTAAAATGTTAGATAGCAAGACTCTAGAAACCAGGCCTGCCACAATTCACTTCATTTCTATCATAACTCCTCAAAAAGGAGAATTAAAGCGCCACTGATTCTTTAAACAAACAAAAAAAGACTCACCAAGCATACCCACCATTGAAACAGGGACAAAAAACACCCTAAAGTCACCCTTAACAAAGCGTACAACTTGAACAATATGAATGTTTCCTCAAGAGCATACCGGCAGTTCAAAATCCAACTGAAATTCAGCTCCATGCCACAACAATTATAAAGAAAAACAGAAAAAAAATTTTGTCCAGTGACTTGACACAGTTGAATCAATGCTGATTTTGAAAGTACTGAGAAGTTGGGCAATTTGCATGTGGTCAACCATATGAAGTTTTGTTCAGAGTGATACTATATTTACCAGAACAGGCAAATAAGTTTCACTTCTTACACAGCTGAAGCATGTTTTCAAAAAACAATTACCTTACTACCAAAACAATTACCCCCTACTCTTCTTGTATATGAAACAAGCTTTCTCTCATCAGTAAGTCAACTATTATGTTCCCCAATGCATTCACTTATGTTTTTGGCATACACTGCAACTGTATTTGCTGCCTTCATTTAAAACCCATCAAGCAGTTTCAGTGACTGATCATATGCCACAGCAGGCCTATTTTGAATATATCCAGAGCCTCTAAGAGCTCACCATTCTCTCCTGCATGCAAGACATTAGCCCAAATAATCATTTCACTGTCCTGACAAAGGTGGAATAGCTCATGATTAATAAGTAACAGTGATCTTAAAATTAATTTAAATTAGGAACCCTGACTCTTTAAGGAAGATACTGCTAAATTTAAGGTCGATAAATCCTAGCACGGAATTAAGATGCACAGCCAAGTCAAATTGGGAAAAGGGGAGAGTAATTTATGTCTTGAATGGGAAATTGATTCTCAGAAGATGTGAATATTGGATGGATGGCAAACTTTAACTTAAAATTACAGAAGTTGACACAAAGAATTAAAACTGTTTTCCCAAAACAGAAAAGACAACTCCTAAACAGCTTTTGTTATACTGAAATGCAACAAAGGTTTTTGTTATGGTAAAGCAGAGATGCTTTCAAGAAATCCTCCTAACAAGAAGGCATAAGGCGCTCAAAGCCCTGAGTGTGTAAACAGGTCTCTCTTTAAAGTCTAACTCAGGTTACATACATTGTATTAGCCACAAGGTGAAGGCACCCAGAGAGGCTGGCACACGGCAACTTGTTCCTGCTACCTCACTCCTGTGCCAGGAAAATTCACCACTAGCAAGACACAAGAGATCCTACAAAAATGGAAAGAGACAACAGACCAAGCTTCTGAGACTGTCGAATCAAAAAGATCAGAAAGGACATCGGTATGATGCTCCATGTTCCTGACACAAACTGTTAATTATACTTTTCCCCAAGTGGAAGCACTTACCCTTAAGGAATACTATCTAAAGTGTAAGAGTTGAACAAAATTTTGGATTGTTGCACGTAATTTTGAAGATGCAATATCACCCTTCAGGTTGTGACAAGGAGGACTCAAGGAAGCATTTCACAACTAACCTGCTAAGAATTAAAGAATAACCTGAGCAGCTCTGCTCCCTATTTTACCTCACATTAGCTGTAGTGCTCTGCACCTACGTTACCAGGGAATAAAGAGAGATGAAAAGCAGGTGACAAAAGCTGTGTGCCACACAGGCTCAGCTTAATACCCATTATACAGGGCTGCACTAAAAACATTTTTGATTCATAGGAACCTGAGCTCTCTGCTATGAAACCAAATCTATTTGCACTTTCTAAGTTTGAAAGCACAGAAATTGTATTTACAATTTTCAAAGAATCATAGAATCAGCCAGGTTGGAAGGGATCTGAGATCATCAAGTCTAACCCTTGATCCAACCCCGCTGTGGTTACTAGACCATGGCACTAAGTGCCACATCCAGTCTCATCTTAAAAACCTCCAGGGATGGAGAATCCACCACTTCCCTGGGCAGCCCATTCCAATGCCTGATTACCCTCTCTGTAAAACATTTCTTCCTAATATCCAACCTAAACCTCTCCTGGCACAGCTTAAGACGGTGCCCTCTTGTCTTCCTGATAGCTGCCTGGGAGCAGAGACCAACCCCCACCTGGCTACAACCTCCTTTTTCAGGTTGTTTTAGAGAGTGATGAGGTCTCCCCTGAGCGTCCTCTTCTCCAGGCTGAACAGCCCCAGCTCCCTCAGCCTCTCCTCATAGGACTTGTGCTCAAGTCCCTTCACCAGCCTTGTTGCTCTTCTCTGGACCTGCTCCAGCACCTCAATATCCTTCCTGAACTGAGGGGCCCAGAACTGGACACAGTACTCCAGGTGTGGCCTCACCAGTGCTGAGTACAGGGGAAGAATCACTTCCCTGGACCTGTTGGCCACACTGTTCCTGATCCAGGCCAGGATGCCATTGGCCTTCTTGGCCACCTGGGCACACTGCTGGCTCACATTCAGCTTCCTGTCAATCCAAACTCCCAGGTCCCTTTCCGCCTGGCTGCTCTCCAGCCACTCTGTCCCAGCCTGTAGCACTGCAGGGGGTTGTTGTGACCAAAGTGCAGGACCCAGCACTTGGCCTTGTTGAACCTCATCTTGTTGGAATCAGCCCAACTCTCCAGCCTGTCCAGGTCCCTCTGCAGAGCCCTCCTGCCTTCCAGTTGATCAACGCTCCCACCCAACTTGGCATCATCTGCAAATTTGCTGATGGTGGACTCAGTCCCCTCATCTAAATCATCGATAAAGATATTAAACACAACTGGATATTAAACAGAACTTAAGTAAACAGAATTTTATTAAGTTCCCTTTATATTAAGTCAACAGCAAAACTCACATGTGACTGAAATTACAGCAGTTTATAATTATTAAGTGTTAATAATGAAGTAGGCCATAAGTGGATCTAGTGTGTGATATTATTAAGATTAAAAATTTATTAACTTGCATTCTTCCCCAATCATTTCCTCACCTTATGCAAATATAAAATTAATTTTAAGTAAGATGAAGTTGCTCCAGTTTGACATCACACTGGAACACGCAAGTCAACATTACAAATCAAGTTTGTTTATGTTTTCCCAGAAACTGAAGGAACACCCATGTAATTTTCACATGGCAATATTTGTGCTCAGTGCAATATAAAAACAGCTTTTATTTGAAACCAAGGGGTAGCTGTTAAACATTTTGCAGAAGTACAGAAACTCATTTTGCCTTTAATTTAGCACTTAGCTATTTTAAATGTGAAGGAGATGTACAGGGGAGTAATTTAATAGGAAATGTGTGCAAGAGGAAACATTCAATCTAGCTTTTCAAAAGGGAAGGAAAAACCACTTCTCCCCTTGAATCCCTTCGTAAATCCATGTGGAAGTTACAAGTATTGGATATAATTCCTTGGATAAATAGATAGTTTACAAATTGGCTGAACAAATGTTTCTTACTTTTCAGCCTTCTCAGATAAATAATGAGATACTTTATAGTTCTTCCTATTGTAGCGTTATTATGATTAAATTAGACAGGAAACACAGGTGAAATTCTGGGTTTGCTGCCATTAGTGACCAAACTCCCACCAACCTGACTGAGAACAGATCATCCTGAGCAGACAAATATTCAAGCACTTGCAGGATCTCTTTGCCTACTTCACTTTAATTAAACACTTAGCCTCATAAGTAAAAGGTTGAGCTACTTTTTCATCAATTTTAACCATGCTCTAGCAGCTATGTTCTATCAAAAACTGTAAACATCAAGTATTTAGTAATGAGGGACCCTACACTTACGTATATTCCCTTTTGGCAAAATCTCTTGGCTATTTTTAAACTAAATTTACAACATTTTCATGTCCTGGGTTTATTTTGATCCTGCTTCTTTCTCTTAAGGGAATATACACCGAGATGAATTACCAAATTGTGTCCTTCCTGACTTTATAGTGGGACCAAGCTTATGCCTCTCAAGAGGGTTCTGACATTTGCACCTTAATTTGTCTTCTCAAAATAAAATTACTGCTTTTCTACAGAATCCAGTGATGCTGAAATACACAAGTTTACTTCACATACATAATTCAAAATCGAAGTTAAGTTCTCATTTGTTGCTGCTACATACATGTGGAACCAAAACGTATGCTGTTAGCAAGACTTCACTCTTTTATGTAGGCCATATTTTAAGTAAGCATAGAATTTTTAACAGAAAACAGGATACACTTTTGAAAAGTTTTACACTATTACACTAAATTAGAACTTTTCTTTTTAAACCCATTTCCCTACACTTTCCTATAAAATTTTACTTGGGAAGAAAGTAATATAATTAAAATTGTGTTATTTTTAAAAGGACCAACCACCTCCAGAAATAAAGTAACCCATTAAATCACTTCTAAAAGTTCATTTATTTACGCAGTGATGCACTCTGCTAATTCTCAAACACAACTACAGCAAAAATAAAGCTCTTTACCCCTTCATACTCAGACATTGCTGGAACTTTTTATTCCTGCTCTTCTTCAGATCAGCCTTCATGGCCCAATCTATACTGTCCTTCTCTAAACTTGCTCACCTCACCTGCTCTTTCAGTTCTGAGAAAACCTACCATGCTGCTTTCATGCCTGCTACCCACAGCTTGTCAAGTCTCCAAGTGTGCGATCGTCTCAGATATAAACTTTTAATCGGTAATTTGAAACTCATAACATATGGAAAGTTTTTCTGTTGTGGTAGGGAGTAACTTAAATGTCTTTTAAATTCTCAGTGTTTAAAAATCACTTACTAGAATTACAACATCTTCCTTTTGCAGCACTGTTCTTGAATATACATGCGCAAGTAAACTTTTTCGTTGTTACTCGCACTTTGACCTCCCAACTCCGTAGCAAGATCTGTATTTTTCTTCTGAACCCTATTATATCAAAGGTGACAAAACCCACCAATGTCACCAAAGCTTTGCCTGGTAAGGTCAGGAGAAGCAATGGCAAAGAGATGAATGAGACAGAAACCTTTTCCCAGTGGTACCCAGGCAACATAACAGCACAATTTTTATTTTTTAATCTATAGCCTTTTTTCACCATATCCATTGCAGCAACACAAGCTACTATTTTAGCAGGCTACAGGTCTGCTAAATTTTGATCAGGCTGCTGTTTCTTCCCATAGCCTTCTTACCCTTAAACACTGAGCCCTAGTATCCTGCACGTACATTTCACAAATCTTTCCCAGCTTCACTTGCCAACCTCATCCCCAAAAGTACAGCAGCCAGAAGCAGGACTACTAAACACAGTGACTGAAAGTGAATTTCACGCTCTAATCACAGCCACTAAAGTTACGCTCTCCTCAGTTTTAAACCTCAAGAAAAGACTCATTTGATGAACCAACTCATCTGCAATCGATTCCTGATGCACAGAACAAAACCCCTAAGCCTGTGAAGTTTCAGGAAGACCACGTGAAGTTCAAAAAATCCAAGGTTGCGATGAAAAGCTATGAAGAAATTAAAAGGGAATATGACAAGAAACATTTCCAGTAATTTTCACAGCTGACAGGATTATTGAGACTCCCAACACTGAGCTCATTGCAGCCACTGGAGAGGAGGTGGCTTCTGCCCTTTTTTCCTGCTCAAGCTTCTCTAATCAGTCCCCCAGTTCCATACTATCCCCTCACCTATAATGTACTTCTGGGTTCTTGCTTGCAGAAAATTACAAGTTTTCCATGGGCAGAGTTGCTGTGCCTAGCAGTGCTGCAGACAAGAAAGCCAAAGAAAACCACACACAGCAGCCTCACAGAGCAAGGCAGATGGGAGCAGCACAGCACATCCTGAAGGATCTATACGTAACAGCATAGTAAATACTGACTCATCAGTCTTGGTGCTGAGCTGCAACAGCTAGAACTGGACCAAAGAAGAATCTGGACCAAATTAGATTTTTTTTCTTTTTAGTACCAACAATATACAATTTATTTTTCCTCTAGTCTTAGAAGCAGTTTGAACTGTTTTTTGCTGAAACTAAGAAAATTAGCCTGAGGAACAGCTCCAAATAAAACTGTCCATACTTGGCATGGAAAACTTCAGTACAAACAGTTCAGCAATGTTGTAAGCAGCTGAGAATAAGGTCTTGTGAAGGAAAACTAGGCAACCTTAACTATGATGAGTTCTGCTTTTAAGTCAGACGTATACTATGAAATAGGCATCTTGTAGAGATACTTCACAGTTCATGACAGAAAGTAGTTCAGCGATTGTCAGATAAAATCAATGATTCAGGCATTAAAAAAGAAGCTGTCACTGTCCAGTTTCGAGCAGAGCATTTTGCCAAGGGAGTCTTATAAAACAGATGTTATTTACTACCTATTAGTCTAATTTATCTGCAGTTCCAACCTTCAAAATCCACGTGCTGCTATGGAACAGTAATTTTAGCCTGTTAGATTAAAGCCAGAGTCAGGATGACAATGGTATAGAAGCTGAATTTTATGGCCTTCTCAATGGAAGTGTCTTTTTTCATCAGAACACAATACATATCCCCTCAGTGCTTAAACAGAATATTAATCTGTCCAGAACTGTTGATATGACACCTTTTCAAAAGCACTGAATGATTTTAAGATAGATAGATAATAAAAAAAAAAACCTGCAGATTGAAGTAATCATCTTTTGATCAGACAGCCTGGACCAATAACTAATTCCATTTGTATTTCCTGCAGCAGCTCACACTAAACTCAGCACCTGCAAAACTACTATCTGACTAAACTAGAAAGCAATGATTATGGAAAAAGAAATCTGATACTAAGCTGGCACACAGAAGATGTGAAAGATTTAAATAGAAAAGTTCATGTGAAGACTGTCAATAGACTCTATATTTAGGAGTTGCTCTTGATGGAAGTATATTCCAAGACCAAAAATTCAAGTCTATGGATAAAAAAAGGTCAATTTGTTAAGAATTAAAGACTAAAATGTTCCACTCCATAAACTAGGAACAGTTCCTTAATATAGAAAAAAATTCAAACAGCTCGTTTTTCATGGAACTACTAAAGCTTTTTTATCTATTATAGGTTCTTTATTTCTCAAGATTGTACCTTCACTAAAAAGGAAGTTTTGACTATTTTATAGTACACTCTGCTGAGATTATACATAAGAGTTAAACCTAAATTCCTCACAGAACATCCTCATTCTTCATTTGAAATACAGATTCACTCTCAAGGAAAAACTCACCCAAGTTGATTGCAGTTGCAAGGGATGTTGAATACAAAAGGTAGAGGATGGGGGACTACAGAAGAGGAAATAACAATGACTCATGAAGGATAAAAAAAAAGTGCAAGTCTGAGACAGAAAACTCATTTCACTTACAAATATTTATTAAGGCTGTAGTAAAAGTAAACTATTCTAAAATTTTAAAGCACATTTTCCTTTAGGGAGTAAAGGCAACTTAATAGAAGAAGAAAATTCCTCTCAGCTGTTTTTAATTTCACTTACTTTTGTCACTGAAGCACAGGCTATGGGACTCAAAACTCAAAGTTTAAGGTTTTGAAGTGATCCTGACAGATTAATGAACATAAAAGTTTTACCCATAAGCTTATTAGGCCTTCCTGTAACATTTCCACAAAAGTATAGCGACATGGCAACTGGTTTTCAGTCAAGCCTGAGCTCTCTCTCTCAAGGGTTTAAGTAAAGAAAAATACTACAGTTAACGCCTATTTTACAGCCTGTATTTGAATGCTGAAACTACACACTGGAAGGTCTTCTTAAAAATGCCTTATTCCAGTATACTTCACCTCCACAATTCTCAGCCCCACAGAGATCATTACAGCTCTTGTTAGCCTAAGGCTAAAAGATTTCTGTGCTACTTTCCAGTTCTTCTGCTGTAAGGGCCAGAGTTCTCTCTGTGGGGACACAATTTAGAAGTGAATACTAAGAATTTATTTTCACGTATTTATTCTCTGAGCATGATATAGGGAAAATGCCTGCGATGATATGCATCTTCCCAAATGGATATTCACTATTGAGAAAAATCACAGAAAGGCATCAGAAAATGTTTATTCTTCCCAGCTGCAGTTGACATGTTTGGTACACAGCGGGGAAAAAACAAAAGGAAAAGATCTATTTGCTTTACAATCTGACAGACCATATTAACTATATTAAATAAACCACTTTCCACCTGTATTTTCACATGCTTCTTCAACCCAAAATGACAAGCACTACATCTACTGTAAAGAGTCAGATCAGGTTCCAAGGTCAAGTTATATCTCTTTTTCAAAAACAAAGGTAACTGCATATTCTATCACAGCCTGTTAAAACAACCTTCTATGGAGACAATCACCACTTCTTAAGACATTTAAAATAGCACTTCCTTTGCCAGACTTCTTTAAACTCAATACTCTCAGAACTGTCCATGAAGTGATAAAATCCTACTGTTAACCAGTACATTATTTTGGCTGCAGATTCTTAAAAATATTTATATTATGTAAACTTTAAGGTAACAAAATGAAAAGGGAGATGGGAAAAAAAACAACTTCAACTTCTAAGAGATTTAACAACCTTTTTTTTTTCTTTTAAATACAGTCACTGTGTCTCCAGTATTTCTTTTTCACTTTTTAAATAATACAGTAAAATGTTGTTCTCCTGAATAACAAACACTTGAGAAAACCTGCTAAATTAACTGAAGAACACATTACTCATTTATTTTGAATATCCTGAGTTTGCTGAGTTTCTATCTGAAAAGATATCATCACGCACAAAAATAAGCTGAAGGTTGATGACAACACACAACGTTACTTCCCCTCCTCTCAATCTCACTCCCCCAACAACACCTCCGAGGGAAGAGCACCTACTATTTGGGTACTAAGTGGGACTGTTACCCCCTAGTAACAAATGTACTGTATCGCTGCCAGGAGGAATACACAGCCAAATGACAGAATTTTGGTAATGCACAGCAGCAGCACAATTAACTCCAGAAATAGGTACTTTTAAGATTATCTGTCTAAAGCCTTTGAAACAACACAACTCTGAAAGTGTGTTACACAACCTGATCTGACCATTTCGGTGGCAAACAAAACAGTCCCTAGAGAAAAGGAAAAAATCCCACAACACTCTCTACACCCAAGAAGGTACTTCCTGAAGTGGAAGAGTAGCTTTTATTTTTCTTCTGGACCATCTCTCCCCCCAGCACAACAGATGCAAGTGTTTTAGGCCAGTCTGACAAATCTAATGGGGAATTTCAGAATACTGTTTATACTTATTTTAGAATATTTTTGATTAAACAAGTCAGTACTATAAACAAGATGAAATATTTACAGTAGCATAATACCAAGCTGCTTTTTCATCTAAACCCCACTATTTTTCTCCCAACAGAGGTTTGAAACACCTCAGATTTAGCCATTTATTTGAAGAGATCTGTAAAAGCAAAATGTCTTATTCTAAATACTTAAGTGTATGCTGAGCACCCGTAGGCATCAGTATAACGACTGTGCTTTCCTTTTTCAGCCCCTCCCTAGGTACTCTGGCTGGCGATTCTGTAGATGATACTACACTGGCAGCATCATAGCTAATACTGATTCCCATATTAACTTTAGAGAATAAAGCAAAGCTGCATCTTCCCATGATGTATGTAATTAGAACAAAAAGTTACACAAAATGACACATTTACAGAGAGAGCAAACTCTTTCTAGAACCTTTTTTGGTTTCAGGGTCCAGAGAGGTTTAAGAGAGAAAGGGAGAGAGGGAACATCAAGCAGGTGGAAAGAAGTTATCCTATGTCCATAGCTATGTTCAGGACAAATCTAACATCACATACCCAAGGGAGAAAAACATGCAGAGGAGTGCTGCAAAATGGAGGACTTTCTGCAAACTGCCTAGCTGGGACACTACAGCTCATAAGATTATATTTTGCCCACAACTTTTGTTCTGAAGCAGGTCTATAGGGTAAGTCTTTACATTTGAATCACAGATGGGATTTTCCTTTAAGAACTTAAGGCAATAAGGAAATTCAAACTACTATAAAATCCTGCATAACTGAAGAAATTCCTCTGCTGGTTTACGGCCTCAAATTTCCAAACATCTGAGCTGCTGATGCCATACAAAATTTCTCTGTGTTATAAGTAAAAAGCTGTAAAACCACACTCACAAAACTACAAGACTTAATAACACAGAGGTAAAAATTTAATATTAAAATCCCAGCTCAGCAAAGAACGTAAACTTGGACATTTTGCTGATTTAAGCTGGAATTACTCCCTGAATAAAGCATATATGTTTAACTGTTTGCTGGGTCAGGACTCAAACTTTCTGAAGTCTGCCACCTATGTGTAATACTTATCAAGTGCCTTTACAAGGTCTCAAGTGTGGTTTTCTAAAAGTGATCTCCGAGGAAAATACGCTGTCTAAACAGTATGTGAACAGCAGAAACCAAATCTTGATTTCAAATAAATTATCTTGGCTATAAATCCCTCAAATCAAACTAGTGCATCAAGACAAGACACAACTTAATACAGAAATGAAAGCCCAAAACAAGAGGCAAGAACATCCCTTGCTGTTGTTAAAACTAAGACTTAAAGCTGCTGCAACAAATGTGTGAAAAACCCAAACAACCAACCCTGTCCTTGTTACTCCCCTGCCCAAGCTTATCTGTATTTAATAACATTTCTGCTAAGACCCATATTTATGATTCACTTATATCTGCCACTCAAACACTAGGGAAAATGGACTGTGTTGAAATACTACAGACATGACTGTAAAAGCCACAAAACGCAAACTGAAAAATTACTTAATACTTAGGAATATTTTTAAAGTTTGGTATATCTCATTCAGATTTCGGATATTTGCTGCAAATAAGAGATATTTTTTTCCCACCATCATATGATGCAGCTTCAAAAGCCTTAAGACTTTAAAACCGGTGGGAGCAAAATTAACATGCTGGGTCACATTAAGGTAATCGCTCTCCCTTATTTTTCAGGTCCCTGACAAATGCTTTAGTAACAAGTTTGTATTCTCTGCCTAAAAAGTACTTTTTCTAATTTTTAAAACATACAGAAATCTATTCTGATGTTTAAAGGTGTAGAAGGTTGCAATGAACTTCGTTTCACTATTGTAACCTAATGAACTGAGCCCTCTTAAGAGTTTAGCTGCAGTACAGAGGATAAAACCTTCGCTGTCTATCTTAAGTTCAGCATTCAGAGTTTTCATTCACTTGTGAGTGTTTTCATACATCACTGTGCAGGAGAAGGTCTCCGAGGCAACTCCTGAAGACCACCAAAACGCCATTCAAATACTGTCCCAAAAGCGGTGCGAAAGAACCGAGCAGCCAAACGCAAACTCTCTCCGGCAACTCGGGATACCATGGCACGGGCACAGAGTTCCTCTTGGCAAAATCCCCCGTGGGAGGAGCCACCGATCGCTCCCAGGTTTTAGCGCTCAATTCCTTGCCCTCCTGAACTCAACTTACCGTCTATATTTTCTTCGGTAAGACCTCAAAAAGCACACGAACTAGCCAGAAAAGGGGGGTGCCGACTTAGTGGCCGCAGCGCCCGGGACAGCGAGCGACAGCCAACCTGTGCGACGCTGGTTTATGCGAGCAGAGGAAGCAGAATTCCTGCCGCGGGGTCCCTACCTGGAAAGCATCGGGGGCAGGGGAGGACACGGCTAAAGGGCAGAGGGCGCGGGGAAGGGGCCAAGCCAGGGCAGGCGGTGCCGGCAGCGGCACCTGCAGCCGGAGGGCAGGGAAGGAGGGCGGGCTCGTACCTTTGAGCTGGGGCAGCGGCGAGAGCTCCACGGGGCTGCCCTGGCTGCGGAACTGCGAGGAGCCCTGCGAGCGCTTCTGCCTCTGCGCCTTGCGCACCGATTTCCGCGTGAAGCCATCCACCTTCTCCGCCGCAGAGATGGCCGCCGACATGGCTGGGCGGCGGGGCGGCTCTCCACGAGCATATATTAGACCGGAGGAGAAGCGGGCGGGCAAAAAAGAAAGGGGCTTAAAACAAACAAACAACAACAACGAAAAAAAATCACCACCAAAAAAAAAAAAAACCGAAGTCTGTCTTGGCTGCCCTCGCACGCCGCGCCGACGGGGAGAAGAGAGGCGCGGAGCGGGCTCTGCCGGGCGCTGGGGAGGCTCCCGGGTGGCTCCTCAGTTCCTGCTTCCCTCGCCGTTTCCTCCCCGCGCGGAGCCGGCGGGGGAGCGGAAGGGGGGGAAGAGGAGGAGAAGGAAAGGGAAAACAAACAAACAAATCCAAAGACAACTTTGCCCGGCGGGGCGGGGGCGGGCGGGCGCCAAACTTTCCCTCCCGGGGTCCCGCTTCTCCTCAGGGCAGGCGCGGCGCGACCCGCCGCGGGACGGGTTTGGCGGCGCCGCTGCCCCGCTCCCGCCTCGTTCGCTCCGCGTCCCCTGCAGCCGAGCCCGCTGTCATCGGCCGGGCTCTCCCCCGGGCTTCAGCCGCTCGCTTCCACACGCCCCTTCTTCTCCCCCTTCAGCCGCCGCCAGGAGCTCCCTGCCGTCATCCCGCCCCGTCCCGGGCCGCCGCGAGCGCCGCCGCCTAAGCCCCGGAGCCGCCGGGCAGCGGCCGCGCAACTTGGCGGAGCGAGCGGAGTTGAGCGGAGGGGGGGGGTAAGGGGGCGGGGCGAGGGCGAGAGGAGCTGCCGCGGCTGGCGGCGCTGGGTGATTGACGGCGCCGCGCAGCCAATGAGAGGAGAGCCCCGCGGAACGCCCCCCGCCCCCCTCGCGGGGGCTCGGGGAGGACGCGGGAGCCGGGACGTGCGGCGGGGACGGCGTGATTGACAGGCGGCTCGCCCAACCGGAAGGCGGAGGGGCGGGGTGGGCGGGGCTCTGCCGGCGCCGGGAAGGGGAAGGGGCGGGATGGCGAACGGGGCGCGCGCCGGCCAATCCGGCGGGCGGCACCGGGAAGCGGCGGTCTCTGCTCCGCGGCGCTCCCGCCCGGGGAAGGCACCCCCTCCCTGTGAAGCCCGAGCCCGGGGATGCTTCTCACAGCGACACCGTTAAAGGGGTTTTGGAGCTGGAGCCGCGCGCGCCTGGAGTCGCGGCGGCGCGCGGATGCGTTTCGTGCCATGTTCCGAGTGCTCCCGACTTGTTTGGTTTTTTTTTTTCCCCCACCCTCCAGACACCTCATCGCTTTAGGTCTGCCTTACATCTCCGCGTGAATTTGGCTCTCTGAAGATCGGTGTTAACGCGGTGCTGGCTTTCTCTCACCGAGCCACGGTGAGAGAAAGGTCTTGTTTTGCGGGCTGGAGGCACAAAGTTACCTGGAACGAGCACATGCTGAGCTCCCAAGGAGTGAATATGTATGGGAGTAACTAATTCTTCTGGTTTGTACGGTTTATATGGTCCAGGCTGGAGGTGGGCCGTGAGAAATGAGAGTTGTGGCTGCTGTGGTGTATAAAAGTCGTGACTGTGTGTGCAGTACGTGGTTGCCTTAAAGTCTGACTTGCACTGCCCCATTTCCACGTACAAATAGCTCCCCCCGCCCCGATTTGAACTGCAAATGTGGGATGCCTTAGCTCGTAGTCATTCACCTAGAGATAAGTTTTATGCACATCAGCACATTTCTTCTTACTACGTAGTTTTAGGTATCAATTCAGCAAATAATTTTTTGTAGTGTTTTAGATACACACTCAAGTTTCAGTAGCTGTGGTAGGACATAAATACTGTCAGGTAACCATAAATGTTTGTCAAATGCCTTCATGACTTGGACTTTAATCATTGTATGTATAAACCATAAATCAAAAGCCAAAGGTAGATTATGGCTTTATGTGAACATAAAAGAAGTCTAAGACTGTGTAAGCCTGTTCAATAGAAACTGTTTTCTCAGTTTCCTTCTGTCTTTCTTTTCCTCTGTCAACACAGCTTATACTTTAACTTGCACACCTCTGGTCTTTTTTGCTTTTGGTGAGATAATCTTTCCTGTTTGGAAATAGATGAAGAATACTCTAAGAGAATTCTTTTCTGTATACTTTAGATTCTACTCTGGATGCAACATATCTAGAAATTATAGGTACCAGTGTAATACACTGTTATCTTTCTTGTAGGTGTGTAACTTTCTCTTTCTTTTTTTTAAAATATATTACAAAATCAATTTTACAGACAACATGGCAGTCTTTAAGCATTTCTCCTTTAAACTGCTAGCTCCTGTATTCATTGCAGTAAAGAAAATCCTTGCATTCCTTACCTGGTTAATTCACATTTAACTTCAAGGCCCACAGCTCCTGTTGAGAGGTCACTAGGGCCCAGCCCCTGGATCAGTGTGTCCCTCTGTTCCTGCCTGCCCTCCAGCAGCTGTCATTTTCTTCTGCACCCATTTTTAGAAACTGACACTGCCCAGTGTGTCCTGTATCCTGTTTATTGGCAACTCAAGCCTTGCTGCCAGTTCCCAGTATAAAAGAGTCTACCATAAAGTTTCATCAATTAAATATTGCAGAGTTTGTTAAGAAAGCCTTATATAAGCTCTAAGTAACGTAAAAATATTTTTCTGAGGTTTAAAATATTTTCTTCGAGGTTGCTTAGACTTTGGAATGGCTTCCATGCTGTTTGAAACAATGCTGTAAAAACCTGTTGGCAGTTGTAATTCATGACACAAAGACCTCCGTAAATAATACTTGCAATGATGGGATTTTCATGTCAACTGCACTGGAAGATATTTTCAGACCATATTGTCATATACTGTCATATACAAAAAAAAAAAAAAAAAAAAAAAAAAAGTGAAATCTGAGTCAGCCAAACAAAAAGAAACTGTTTTATTCTCTCAAATAAATAAAAGGAATTTTTACCCATTGAGTGTTGGTTTGTCTTTTTAATATAACTCTTCTGTTTCAGAAAAGAATGAGCAACATTGCTAGAGAGCAGCTACAGTTTCCAAAATGGAAATGGTAATGTTTGAAATAAGGTACACTTGGAAGTCAGTTGAATTACATAGATGTATGAAACCATTGGAACGTACAGACCTGCAGGACTGGGGTATTTGGAGAAAAAAAAGATGAAAGTGAGAGCTCTGACTGGCAATCTGAAACAACTACGTTTGAGAAGGCTGAAGATTTCCCTTCCCTGCTTTCTGCACATGCTGCTTCCTACACAGCTGTCTGAGCTGCTCTGAGTCAGCTTCTGAACCCCCTGGTTTTCAGAGTGTATTTAAAGGCATACAGTGATGATGCCAGGTTATAAGCTGCTGGCTCCAAACCCAATTCATAGAAGTCCAAGGTGTTCGCAGAGAATGTTGTGAATAGTAGTTTTATGCCAAGTTATTCCCACTCCTAAATCAGAGCCCTCAATATGCACCAAAGCATTGATTCTACAAAACCTCTTGCATGTGTCTAACTTGACTTGGAAGAAGGCTCATTATCATTCATGATCATTATTCAAAATGGAGAAGCAACATTCGGGAGCAGATTTTACTAAAAGTCACATTTGCAGTTCTTAATATTCAGTCACAGAGAATTATTTCCAGAAGTAGGAAATAATTAGCTTTTTTTTATCCAGGAGAGAAACCTTTGGAAAGGTGAACAAGAATATGACATATCATTATCTTGCAGAATCCTGACAAACTTGGCTTGCAAATGCAGTGCTTCCAGTAACATGTTGCTACTTGGTTTTTGCTTCAGGGAGTTACCTGGCTGCCAGCAGATGAGGAGTTAACTATAGCTCTGCTTTCCCATTCTTCTGTACAGATGCTTGGAGGCCAAGCTATGATCCAGCTCTTCTCAGAGAGAGTGGAAGAATATTTTAGTGAAGGGAATGTCCTAAGTGGGTGAACTCTCAGTCAAGAAGCTTTGTGGAGAAAACTTTATTTCCCTCACAAATTTCACTTACAAAGTGAAAATTTGTAAGGAAGAGCCCTGTTGGGGCTGCGACCATGCTTTTATTTACTACTGCACCACTGCAGCAGTTCTTCAGGGTATTTCATAGAATCATAGAATAATAGAATGGTTTTTGTTGGAAGGGACCTTAAAGAGCATCTAGTTCTAAATCCCCTGCCTTGGGCAGGGACGCCTTCCACTAGACCAGGTTGCTCAAAGCTCCATCCAAGCCTCTTCCAGGAATGGGGCATCCACAACTTCTCTGGGCAATCTGTTCCAGTGCCTCACCACCCTCATAGTGATGAACTTCTTCCTAATACATGATCTAAATCTACCCTTTTTCAGTTTAGAGCCATTGCCCCTGGTCCTATCACTACATGTCCTTCTAGTAAGTCCCTCTCCAGCTCTCTTGTAGACCCCCTTTACATACTAGAAGTGCTATAAGGTCTCCCCAGAATCTTCTCTTCTCCAGGCTGAGCAACCCCAACTCACTCAGCCCGTCTGCAAAGGAGAGATACCCCAGTCCTAGCTTAAAATACTTTCTGGGCTAAGGCTGTGCTCTTTCAAGCATGCATGGAATTAAGTTTAAGCACTTGGACTGTCCCAGTAAAACCAAGTGAGCTATTCACCTACTTCAGGTTAAATGGTATGTTTACATGTTCGGTGGTCTGCACTGGCTAGTCATTATCTACTGTAAGTGTTCCAAGTCTTAGTCTTCTGCTTGATAAATCCTTAAATAAATACAGCATTAGTTATCTCATGGCCATCTGTCACCTTCCTCCCAGAGCAGAATTCAAAATTCTGGGATTGGAACTCAGAGATTAGTTGGCAAGACCATCTTTGTAAGGGTCCTGAGTTTGATTTCCTTCAGCATACCTATGAACATGTCATTAAGAGTATTTCCAGGCAAAACTATATGTATGGGTGTGTGGACGCAATGGATTGTTAAAACTAACTCTGATTCATGTTGTCATTTTAAAAGCCTTTTAATTGAATCTTCTGTCAGACAATCCAATGTGATCGTGTTGCAAATAAAAAATGTATTTTATTAATTTTGTACACGCAGACAGATGTACACTGATTATTGTAACCAACAGTCCAGTAAAAATGTATCCCAATTTAACTCCGTAGTTCTGCCTGTGTCTTGAACTGCCATTTTGGGTGGGAACAGTGCTGTCTGAAAACTCAACAGTCTTTCTGACTCAGTAAGAAGCAAAGGATCCCTTAGGGGTACAGGTTTACAACCAAGCTTTCAGGATCAGTTAGCGTCTTTGCCATAATGACATTTCCTTAGCAAGAATCTACAGAATATGAGCATATGTGTATTTACTAAGCTGTTCCCAGTCCTGAAGATTTGTTTGCATTTTATATATAAAATGGGGAAAGATCTGCAGCAAGAGGAGTGGATTCATAGTATTTGTAAATATAATAAGTGGTACCTGTATTCACTGAAATGCAAAAAAGACACCAAACCGCACCAACCAACCACCACTGCCAACAACAAAAACACTGTAGCCTTTCCACTTTCGAAATGCTTTTGTCTGTGGCAAACCAGGCCTTTTTAAATGCCAACAAGAACTGTCTTCAGCTTTACAGTCTATAAAGAATGTTGAACACAGCATGCAGGAAATAAAAAGGAACTACTTCTGTTATGAAATGTTTGCATGTAAAAGAGAACACCTGGAAGCCTGAGTTCTTTCAGAAAAAATTCCTAATGCTCAGTGAAGGGAATTAAACAAACAAACAGCAAGGTTTATTCTGTCAGCTTCTCAGCAGGCTAACAAGAATTACTGCATGCTAAGAATCAGCTGCTCTTGGAAACTTAATGAATGTGGCAACCAGAAAAGTACAAAACGTGGCCAAGAGATGCAAACCAGATATACAGGCTGCAGTGAAGAGAAATGAAGAGGACTGGCAAAATCTATCCTTAAATCCAAGGTGGAAAGGCGTTGCTGTACCAGGGTTTCCAAGTACTTTGACAGTGAAGGATACTCACTGTAAGGAATTGAGTCTGAATCTAGCATTGTAATTCTGTTCACTTGTAATTCTATTCTCCTTGGGGAATAATAGCAGAAAAGTATTTTTATATTTACATCTGTCTCTGCTGTGATTTAGCAACTGGAAACAAAGAGCCAAGTCAGCCGAACAGGCAGTTCTCCACAGCCTGCTAGCAAGTGGGCTGGCACCCTTCGTCTGCAAATCTGCCCTCTCCAACCAGGCTTAGTTTCCAGCTATAGCTTTTCAGGAGCATTGTTTAACCTTTTTTTGCAAAACCAGAATGAGTGCTACTAGTGAGGAAGCGTCCTAAATATTGATTAATTAAAATCAATCCTTTCACTCCCTGGTTAATGAATGAAATGAAGTCACATGCCCTTCTGGATACTACTAACTTGTTGTATGGATTAGAAAGTTTTGTGTGCACTGTTTTCACCTTTTTAACTGTTTTCAGAGCTGCAAAGGAGACATTAAAAAGACTGCTGTGGTTTTTATGTAATAACATGATTTGCAGAGCTCGATCTTTGGGAAAAAGATTAAAAAGTAAGGCTTGAAATAGAGTCATATGTGTGAGTAAGCACACGGAAGAGTCTGACGTGAGCTTTAGAGAAATAATGTTTATAGTAATTTAATTGTTTGTCCTTTTCTCTGTAACATCCAGAAATATCTCTTTTTGCTAACAGATGCACTAAATGGTCTTTCTGGGATTTCAGAAGCATCTGCCTCCATGTTAGGACTTGTCTACCTTGGGGAAATGTACTGCCCTTCCTACAGCACTACAGCCATAGTGGTTGAATTAAAGCAGCACAGTAATGCCCATGATTTTTCCTTATGTAGATGTGCTCTTAGTCACGATGGTAAAGGCAGTGGAGCTTGTTTCTGCTCCAGTGAAACGTGACATTACAGCAAAAGCTTTCTCTCAGAAGTCACAGTCTAGAGCAGGATCCCAGCGCTTCCCTGCTGAAGGATGGAGCACCTTTAGTGACCTGACTTGCTCTCCTTCCAGTGGATCTGACACCACAATCACTAAGCACAGACCGTGCAGCCAGCTCACTTAATCCTACCCAGCGAACACGAGCCACAGTTTGCGTTTCAGTCTGTAAATTGTTCTTTTGTTTTGCAGGCTTTACTGAACACAGTTTTATTTCATGTGACTGTGCTATTTATGGAGGAGTAAATATTGCCGGGGGTCTATTTAAAAAGGCCAATGACCTGGATTTTTTTCCATTTGAATTATCTCCAAGAGTCAGACATGTTTAACAACTGATTTTTTTTCCCCGTGTTGCTGTAGACTGCAATCATTTCTAACATCTTAGATCAACACCAACTAAAAAGACAAAGATTTTGAGTGAAATAAAACTTCATGTAGTATGAATGTGATCAGACAGTATGCGACCTTACCATTTTTGGAAGAGATGAATTCCACCCTGATTTACCAGCTAAGAACACAGCATGGTTTTAACCTCTGATATTAGCCTTTTCATACTGCTGTGGTAATTTGAGTTCATAACTCTGGTTTGTTCCTTTTATTATTATTTTTACAAAACCAATTACCAACTGTGTTTTCACAAATTATGAATAAATAAATAAACAAAATATTTTCTTCTGTTTTTCTTGCTGTTCCTGCAATCTAAATAGCAGTACTCCTTTGCTATTTAAGAAAGATGAAGTTCAACTTTTCAAGGAAAGTAGTGCTGTATTTTCACTTCCAAGAAACAGCTTTGTGAATGAAAACAGGTAGCCAAATGTCAGGAATATTAGATAGGTTTGAGTATTCTTTGAAGATGAGCCAACTATATTTTTTAATATGTAAATTTTTTTAACAGTATACAAAGCTGAACACAGGATGTGTAATGGGCATCAGTCAACCTGGACTTTTCCTGTAGACATATTTGTCTTTATCCAGTCCTGTAAAAGCATGAAAAGTACAACTTTTTTACTGAATGTTGTTCAATACACTCTCTAGAGTTTGTGGTGTTTACCATGTCATTAAAAGGCTGGCTTCAGTGCAAAGCTGGCTTCAGGAGTCATAACCCACTTCTCCCCTGGAGAGGTGAAGCAGGTGGACAGGGATGGGATTCTCTCAGGCTGGACTTACTACCAAAACTGTCATTACACTTGATTGCATTAATTCAAAATTTTGTCTTTACTGGAGAAGAAGCATTCTGGACAACACTTAGATAATTCAGTGCTCTGATGATGCAGATGATGAACACAACTTTATTATTATTCTCTTTTGAACCACGCTACTCCATGGAGTACCTTTGCTATACAAGCTGCCATATATATATATATACATACACACACACACATACACAAATCCTACCAGTCCTGCTTAACCCATTGGGAAAATGCCAAGAAGCAATGGCAAATCTTCTTGTCCTGTTGATGTCTTAGGAAAGACAATTATTTCAAGGTGTCGGGAAAAATATTCCACATAGCGAGTCAAGCTAATAGAAATTTACATTGGTATTTCTTCAAATGAAACAAAACTGATTCCTTGGAAAAGGTGTTTTATGGAAAATAAAGCCTTTTTTTAAGTTTTTCCACTCAAGCCTACCACTTATTATTTCAACTTTCTAATGTTTTGTGTTCTTGTTCAAATATATGAGTTTACCAGTAGGTTATTTCACACTTTAAAAAGATTTTGTCTTCCTTGTGTCGGAATCGTTACCATAAGATGAACTTCTGTCAGTGACAGCTACAGCCTCCATTAAGATGAGGCATGCCAGTGCTGTTTCATTCTCAGTTGTAACATGTTTTCAGTTCTTGCTTGTATTACTAAACAAGAGTTTTCAGATTCTAACTGAAACCATCTTTCAAAATTAAGTTAGCTAAAGCCTTAATTAGCCAGTACCGATAAGAACAGATTGCAATGACTGCATATCATACTCCAGTCTATCTCTTTGTTAAAAAGCTGAAACCTTATAAGAAAAGAAAAAAATTCAGACTGTTTTCTGTCTTAATAGACCTCAGAACTCTCTGAGGTGAAGCAGAATAACCATAGGATAAAATAACCAAGCACCTGCTGTAATCCCTTTATAGATTATTAGTTTATATGCATGTCCTCCTACATGGATATCTCAGATTTCCCTTCCCTTTTTCCTTTCTTGTAAAGTCTGGTGGCCTAGATATTCTCTACTCAAGTTTTTGGAGACCATAGAACCACCAAAGTCATCAAATTTACATTAACATAAAATGTACTAATTTACATAATTAAAGACAAACTTCTCAAATGAGCCTGAAGGTCAGATTTTATAAATAAAAAACATAGATTTCCATTTTCTGAAATTAAGGTTTCTTTTAAAATATTCAGTTTCCCTTAAAAAAATAACATTAAAGAGGGTTTTTGGAAAGCAGAGCCAAGGTAGATGGCAGAAGTATGAGCTGATGTGTGAGTAAAGCTCAATGCTGTTCTAAGAGGATTGGATCTAGGCAACTCTAGAGGCAACTCATGATCCTGATCTCCCTGCCACAGTTAAAAGCATTAAACATATACTGGGAAAGGATTGGACTAAGATGATTCATACATACATACATACATACATACATACATAAGTATATATTTATATATTCTGAAATATGTGTACTTTGGACCAGGAAACCTCTGTCTCTTTGACTGTTCTATCGACCTGTATTAGATGTCTCACTGATTGCAGCATCATCATAGAATCATCATAGAGTGGTTTGGGTTGGGAGGGATCTTAAAGAGCATCTGGTTCCAAACCTCCTGCCATTTGGCAGGGACCCCTTCCACTAGACCAGGTTGCTCAAAACCTTGTCCAACCTGGCCTTGAACACTTCCAAGGATGGGACATCCACAACTTCTCTGTGTAACCTGTTCCAGTGCCTCACCACTCTCACAGTAAAGTAGTTCTCCTTTGTCCTGTCTGTAAAAAGAAAGAAACAAACCCAAACCAAACAAAAAACTCTATCAAAAATCAAATTAAAACCCCCAAATGCGTAGAAACTTATGAAATAGGAGAGCATTTCATAGCTGATAAATTAATGCAAGATCAAAGGAAAAATGATTGGATTTGTACCGGTTTGTATGAATTACTTTGTAGGCTAAAGACATTTCCCATGCATTTCTCACAAATAGTATCAATGCACCTGAGCTGAAAACTGATACAGTGTGTTAAAAAAAGGCAGAAAAATGTTAGATGTTCTTTCAACATAAGACTTGGTAAGACAGAATCTTCACCGATCCCAAAATACTTTGTCCCGTAACAAATTCAGCAGTGTGACCAAAAAAAAAGATGTTGTTGCACAGACAACCTTGTTGCTTGTCTCTAGCCTAAGATTTTTTTTGATTTTTGTGGCTTTTGAGAAGCATCACTAGTAAGTTCGCAAAGTGAGAGGTCCATTTTTTTAAGAACTGTAAGTACTCTTGCTGTGCCCTGAATTTCTTGTATACTATGTTTTTATTTTGTACTGGGCCCTGCATCAGGCAGTGCCCTGTGAAACCCATGTCTGCTTTTCCAGGCAAATTGAAGTGTTCAGAAAAAGAGAGGGGTGTAGTTAAAAGATGTCTTCCAATTTTATTCAATACAGGCATAGTCAAGTATTTTTTTCTAGGTCACTCTAATGGATAGAAGAAGGATCTCTTCTTATGATATCTTTTATTAATATTCACCACATTTCCAAAATAATGAGGACAAATTGATATACTAACCATATATATTTGATTTCTGTGATTGGAAATGACCCGTTCATACCTCTGAATATATGTCCTAGATCAAAAACTGTTTTCTGTCTTCCCCAATTTTTACCACAGAGGTTTCAGAGTATAGAAGTTCTTGGCTTTTAAAGATAGAAGTGTCTTCGCAGAAGTCCACTGTTCAATGTACTGCTGTCTACACATATAATTACTAAACACTACAAAACTACTGTGATTTGAATGTCTTTAGTATTTGTTTTCTCTGTCCAACAGAGCAGTAGGGATTTCAACCCCTTTCATTTCTGCAGCTTTATTACTTTTTGTAGGGAAAAATAGGATAAAATTTCAAAGTCATTGTCACCAAAGTCTTACTTAAATATCCATGTTAATTGACTTGCCTGGTCAGCTGCTGTTTGTGAGGTTAAAGTAGGCTCAGTCCTGCACTCTATCTTAGAAAAAAACCTAGAACAACTTTTTTAAACAACATTTATACTCTATTTGATCCCAGACATATGGGGTAGCCTCCAAGTTCTACACATCTAATGAATTTTGGACAATGTTATTATAAATGTCATATTTTTAATGTGGAACAGGCTGCTTGCTGACTGGGTCTATACCACATACTTGTCAGAGTGATGAAGAGCCATTAACCTTAATGGCTGTACCAGATAAAGTGGAAAGTCCTCAAACAGAAAGAAGAAACAGAAATTAAAAGAATGGAACTTCCAGAGGGTCTCACAGGGGGGAAAAAGGGGAAGATTTATGCATTCTTCAAAGGTTTTCAGTTGGGAAGAAAGACAATTTATTGATGCGGGAGAAAAGGGTTTTAATTATGAGACATTACAATGACAAAGAAAGTCACTCTGATTTTGAGGAGACGAGGTGAGATGAAAGCAGCCTGTAGATACTCTACAGGATGTCTGACCTATTACCAAACAAAACTGTGGAAATCGAGGCTGGGAAAATATGGTTGAAGTTTATTATTTTGTGCATGATTGTATACTTCTTTTATGAACTAAGTGCAGAGTCTCTTGATTTAGAATTCAGTACAGTCTGTATGGCTATGAACCCTGCTCTGCACAGACGCCCAGAGACTCACATGCAGCCTGATCCTACCCAGGCACCTACCTGAAGCACATAAATGTTAAGCCTGATAACCAAGTCTCTCTCCCTTCAGGGGAGCAGTATAGGCACCCTGTAGTGGAAAGTCACATCTCAAGTGAGCTGAATTGCTCTCTGGAGGCTGCCTGTCCCTCCAACACTGCTGGAGAAGCAGCTTACCATGACCAGAATCTGAGGTGCTCAGGTCACACTGGAGTGTGACTTGCTAAGAGGCCTTTGGCTTCTAAAGGCCAAAACACCTACAAAGCTGGAGCTATACCAAAGGATTAAGGAAAAATTCTTATCCTGAACTTCAAAACCTGTATATGCTTTGCTTCTCTGTGTCTGACTGCTCTGCCATTAGGAAGGGGTGCTTCCCAGACACTGGCTCTTTGTTTCTCACACTCGAGAAAGTGGTTGCAACAACCTAGCACCTTATACTTTTCAGAAGTAGTATAACGGGTTTGAAGATGTGCAGATGATGAGAAGAGTCTATCAGCAGCGCTTGGAGGAGTGGGATTAATTGGTTTATAAGTAGAATATTATAATGTTCTGTTCATCTGATTAATAATAAGCATGTTATTTACAGTATGTTTCTTTTGCTAGATAATGCAAAATGTTTCATTAATTTCTATATTTCACACACACACATACACACCCTTTTGTGACGATCCTGATTTCTAGTAATTGCTTTGGGACACTTTTTTAGCTCTGTCACGTTAAAGAATTTCATCACCTTCACCAAAGATGTACTGATTGACATCATTTGAAGATCTGAAAATTTCTTCAGTCTTTTTTGCCCGCCAAGGTATACTTAGTGTTTTACATTTGCTGTTTTCACTGATCATTGAACTCATTTAACTGCAAAAACTCTGTCACTGTAGGAACTGTAGCACTATGTGATTTAGGGTTGCTTTTACCTCTGCAGACCAGAGTTGAAATTCTTTGTAATACTTTCATAGGCCAAGTCATAATGGGTGTCTTTATTCAGATTGCATGCTGCTATTGTTTTGCTGCATCTGAACATTAATTTGGCATTCTGAGGAGTAAAGAGTTTTAATACATTAAGGTAAATTTTAATAACCTGGTAAGAAAGGGGATCTTCTGTGGTCCAGGTAATGGAAGCAATAGGAACTACTTTCCAATATACAAGCATATGCAGGTAAAGAGATTTTATTGAGTGCAGTTTGGTAAAAGTTCGTGGTTCTTTGAGGAGGGACAGAAAAAAACCTGAGGAACTGTGACAGGGCAGTAAGAAAGAGATCACTGCAGCTGCAAAAGTACCAATAGTCTGTCAGTGTTAGAAATAATTAAAAAAAGAGGAATTTTGGCCAGATTGCTATCTATAAAGGGGACTGGATTTGAGAGCAAAGTCTGTCTCTTCTGCTGCTTGATTCCTTTTGTGTTCAAGGACACAGGATGTTTTTCCTTCTTTATAAAGAAACAAAACTGAACAAAGTAATATTGGTTCCAATTTCTTCTTCTACGGAAAGTAAATTGTACATTACCAATTCTAGTTAGGAAAAGATTAAAAGAAGCAGCATGCTATTCTCATGGTTGCTGTCCAAAATCAGAATCTTTCCATTGCCCTTCTTCCTCAACCAGTCTAACAGGAATTGGTGATTCTGGGCTTTGCCAAGGGCACAAACCACATCCTCTTGCAGTCAGTACCATAAGGTGTGAGGCTTTCCTGGTGATTAGCTCTCTGCAGAAAATACTGGTGGGTAGGAGGAAGGCAAGAAAATACACATTTTTATAATGGTTTTAAAGTCAGAAAATGTTATTGTCAACTAACTGCAAATTGGTGCTGGTATGCTCATCAGATTTCTCTTACTGCTCCCTTCAGTGCTAAGGATTAATGGCTTCCTAAGATGTGTGTTCATCTCCACAAGAGAAAACACTGGAAAACTGCTTACGCTTTTCAGTTTTCATTTATTGCTACGTGTGACGTACAGGCCTATAAATGTCTGGTTCAACATAAAATTCCAAATAATTATAAGGCAGTAGGATTCTTTTTAAAATGTCTTTCAGAATGGTAATCTCCAGATTATATGAGCATCAGAAGTTATGTAAGAGTAGTATAAAGTTTCCACGCTATAATGTCAGTGTGATGCACTTGAAACTATCAGACATTAAATTATTGGCTTCTTGGCAACACTTTCTTGCAAACTTATCTCTGTTGCTGTGACCTTTAACAGGGATTTTTCTTCTGTAGATTAATTTTAAGAAGGGAACAACAAGCTGCACAGCAAAATGAATGGTAGGTGTCCCATGTCCTGCTAGTTAGTACCTCACTAACAACAGATATCACCTGTGAGTCCTTATGACCTCCCCTGTGCCTCAGTGTTCCTGTGGGCAGCATACAGATGGTGCCCCTAGTGATTCCTTCTCGTGCTATGGGTGTCCCCATGACAACCCACGTGCAGATTTACATGACATCCAGTAGAGCTTTTAACTTTAAGACCCTGTGGTTAAAACTGGCCAACAGACTCAGGATTTGTCATAGAGGTACATCTGACAGACAGGTCAACAAATGGTGTGATTGCATAAGTCTCATTTCCTTGAGAAAGCAGGAAAGGATTAGCTGCCATCAGGTTTTGCTGTGAGTAATAATAGGACCTGCATTTTGCATACTAGTACATCAGTCCGTGTGGAACTGGGGGTGGCAGCCGTGGAGACCTTGAGAAATGCCATGCTGGGACACAGCTGAATATCACTGCCCCATTCAGCCCCATAAAGCCCTAGACCTCCAACTTGACTGCCCTGTATGCTCAGCCCTGGCCTGAGCTACGCCTCACCCCTGCCACCCCTGGACACCATGACTGCCCTGGAGCCAAGGAATACCATGGGGCCTGTCCCTCAATTGCGCAGGGTCTGTCCCCATGGCTCCCTTGCAATTCCAGAGTCACATACAAGGCAGGTCCCAGCTCTGCTGGCTTCTGTAACCCTCCTAGTCTACACCCCAAACTCCTCCGTGGCGGCCAGGAAAGGTCATTAGTCTGTGGTTAATCCTTACTGTGTATCCAAGAGATACTGACTTTTCAGCATTAATAATATCCTAACTCTCAGATTTATCCCAGATTGTGGGACACAATCCCTCTGTGGAGCACAGTGACCCTCTACTCCAAGGCAGGGTAGGGGCATGGTTTGCAAAATGAAAAGGCATTACCAGTGATGGTCACAGTTTGTCTGCTTTACTGTAGTGCTGCTTCTGGTCTGAGAACAGAAGAAAATGAACATGAGATACAAACAATGCATGATGTATGGGGAAAAAATGTAGCATTGTTTGGAAAATAAGCTTACAAAACTTGTTGCTCTACTTACATAGTTAATTTAGTTTATCAGTTAACAAATAGATTTTTCAAATTTGCTGCTACAGCCCTTTTGCTTGTTATAAATTCCTATGACTCTTCATCAGGTGAAGTGTTCCCCTCGTAGTGAGCACAATTTTATTGCCATCATGAGTTTTGCAGAAGTCTTCTCTAGCAAGATTTGTTTTTAATGAGCTAGTAGGGACTACTTTTTCTAATGGACAAAGAATTTTAAAAATATAATTGTGCATGTTTCTTGTCAAGATGAAATTGCCAGCTAAATGAAATTGTGTGTTTCACACAAGAGGCACCAGTGCTCTGAAAAGACTTGTTTCACTTGCAAGGAATGTGTGCTCTTAAGTCAGACCTGCTAGTTATTTTAAACAAATGCAGCTCATTTAGGAAGATACATACTCTGGATACTGGAGATATCCCTGGTTTATGGAGTTGCTTTATTTCCACTATATGCATTGCAAAATGTATTGTAAGATTAGCAGTATTTGGTAAAGTTTCTAAATAACACAGCTACAGTGACTAGGTAAGAATCATTGTAAATGTCTATGCTCGACTTCTTGAACGTGGATGCTTGAATTTGCCTTTATGCATGACAGAAAACCACAATTCCGTGTACTAAGGGGTTGGTCTACATGTTCCACAGAAGATTCCTCAATCTAAACAGCCTCATCTGCATAGTATTATACAGTTGCCTACGCTAAACTAGATACAGTCACATATTCATAATTGTCAGTTTATCTTTGAATGATATTTCTGTTAAATCAGTGTGGACTTCCAGTGTGGAGCTTTATATCTTTTAGAGAAGCCATAATATATGTGGTAATTTTGATGTAAAAATCCACATTTCTTTTCTTTCTCTTACTTTATCTCTACAGGTAGCAAGAAGATAACATCTTTCAGTGCTTGCTACTGCCAGTGCCATTCAGGACCAAACACAGGCAGTAGTATTCCCACGGTAGCAGGAGCTAGAAGTCAGTCTTACAAAATATTTTCAAGGAAGGAAAATTGCGAGGTAATTAACTTTTAGATTCCTGTCATCGTGTCTGGGCAAGGCAGAAGTTAAGAACTGATAGCTCAGAGAAACTGTTTGCTCAGATATCCATCCACATCGATCAGTAAGAGGTTGCATCACATCTCTTTTGAAAGGAGAAGGTACTGGTACCTTCACAGCAAACCGTCACCATCTGTGAACTATAAGGATGGGCAGAAATGGGAACTAGATAGTATTTTTAGCTCTTAGGTCAGTTTGTTCAAAGTCCAGAAAATTTAAATGCAGATAGAAACTCACTATGATTCATGGTGTGCAGCCAGCATTAGTTCCTCATGTTCTAACAAGGAGCTGCAATGTTTAATATTAGATCCATTTTTATAAGAGAATAATAAAGCAGCTGGACAATAGTGATGTTCTGTAGTTTCCACTGAACACTGCTGCCCTTATCAGAGTATTTTTGTGATTTGGAAGAGTGATGTGAGTTCTTTTACCTTTTTTTTGCTTGTGTTTTTATTTGTTTGTTTTTGCTTGTGTTACCACCTTGCACTACTTTTATTTTGCTTTTACAGTGGCCAGTTTTTCTTTGTCGTTTATTTTATTTTGTGATATATCTCCTTCTGATAATCAGTTGACCTCACTTTTGTGATATGTCATTCCAGAGTGTCGCTTCAGCAGTTGAGAAGAAGTGTGAATTTCAACACCTCATGGCTGCAAGCAGGTTTTAAACAGACAAAACAAAACCCCTGTGCTGTGCTGGCTGTCTTAGTGTACAAGAACTGTACAGCAAAAAAAGAGCAGATGTGACTTCAGGGACCAGAAATGCAGATGAAGGTAGTGCACCTACTCACAGTGGTGAAAAGACTCCATCATATTGAATGAATATTGTAATCTTCTCACTGTTGATAATGTTGTGTAGGGAACAGTCCTTATCAAGTGCTTATCAAGTCCTTATATGTTTGCTCAGGTAGGAGAATTTAAGATCCAAAGCTACTCCTTTTAAAGACCTGGTAGCTTTGTTTTCCATGCAGCCTGCATCTGATGGCGGGGTTCTGAGATGCAGAACTCATCTAAGCATGCCAAAAACCCCTTGCCTGGGGGGTTTCTACTAAGGCTTTAGACTCCTGCACTTGTACACTAGTCATGCAACTTCTGCATGTGGTTATTTTCATCTGTATTCCAGAACACCTGCAGGCCCATTCCCCTGGGTGCTGGATAAGCCCACAAAAATATATTAATTATTAAATAAGATATATATGTCAGACCTCAATGCTTGTATCAATTAATACACATCTGCATGGATTCATACAAACTAATCCTGGACACAAAAGGTGCCTGAATTATGGATCTATGCTCCCTCTACAGTCAGTGGAGAGGCAGTTGATAGATGTGTTGAAGTTGCATTCTTGCAGCCCCTCAGTGTGGGGATGATTAAGTATTGATGCTTAAAGGCTCAACTAAACGTTTGGAGTCAAATTGAGTTAAAGTTTCCTCCTCTGAAATATGCAGTAAAAAGAGAGGGAGAAAGGTAACTGTGTCACCTTGGATGAAAGGCTAATTTGCTTGCATTGTGCAGGCTGTGTATGCACAGTCATGCTAGTGCAAACCAGGAATTTCATTGGAAAACTGGGAGAGAAGCAATATAGGAAGGATAAATGGGCACATGATTGTGTGACAGGCCTCCTAGAGTCACGGTCAGATGAAGGCAAAGAAAAAGTCAGCATGTCAGAGAAAGCTGTGGTCTGGGTTGTTCAGCCAACATCATGTTTGAGGTAAAAAAAAGGGGTTTGGTGCTGCTGTCTACTGGGTTTGAGAGGTGATAACTGGAAAATGGTTGGAGGCCGACTGAGTAATGAGGATGGAAAGGCCGAGTCCGTGCAAGGACCAATGGGGGATCGCCGGTTTGGGACAATGTAGAAAGATAAAAAGCAAGTTTCTGTTCTGAAGCCGGGGTGAGGACATGAGGATGGAAAGCCTCCCATTTCTGCTTGTGCTGGGACTACTGAAGCAGCTGGGGAGTCTGAAACTTGTACAGACGCTGCACCTCAGCCCATTTGTGAGGTTCCTGGGGCAGGTGAGCAGCTCTAGAGCACTGTCAGAGAGGCCAACAGGACCTTGGTGGGTGTTTGTTTCTGCTGTAAATACAGACAAACACATATCATGCCTGTTTTGAATTACCAGAGTACCCAAAATGTTTGCAAAGCCGTTGCTAATTGTATTAACTGAAAGCAACACATTTGATAATTGCCAAAATTGTAGGTAAACTATATTTTTTGGTTATAGTTTTGTTACGGTTTGTTCTGCTCAAATTTGAAAGGATGCTATTTTTAATAAACTCTTGAGAACAAATGAGCACTATGTGAATATAAGAATGAAAGAAATGAGTCATAGATTTGGAAGTAATCTTCTGCTGCTCGGGTCTGTTATTGATTTTTTGTATTCTTAAATATTTACTGTTTTTTGAGGGGCTTCTCTGCTGTGTGTGCTGAAGTCCACTGCAGAGGAGTGATTTATGGGGTCCAATGCCTTTGCACAGAGGAACATCACTGGCTGAACTTTCTGAAAGCTCAGGCTCTTTGTGTCTTTCACTGCACCAGCCTTTATCAATAATGTAAGCTATCTCAATTTTTTACATTCCTTAATTTGAAACTCTGAATAATGTTCCCTGTGTCTCATTTCTGAGCAGCCATTTATTTGGGTGACTTGGGACTACAGTGACATTCTGTTGGACATTCAAATCACATTCAAATGAAGTAGATTTCATATCTGCTTTAACATTTTACCTCTTAACCTCCTAAATCCAGACTGCAAGTTGTTAAGGTGAGATGAACCATTCCTGTATCTACTCTCATAATGAATTTCTATGGGTACAGCCAAGGTAAGGCTTCCCTCTAGAATGCCAGGTCAGGTTAAATATTCTAATAAAATTTCCCCTGCTCAGGGATGAACACAAACCGTGTGTAGAACTTATGTGCTACTCACACCCTCAGAATTTGTGGGGTTTTGCCGCTTAATGATACGTAAGATTCACAAAGCATGGTGGATTTAGTTCCTAAATCCTTGAGGTCCATTTGTGAATTGACATATTTGCAAAGAAAAGGAGGCTGGTGTCAGCAGCAGCTGGAAGAGACCAGCCACCTTCAGGCAGTAAGTTCACTCGTGAACATAAGGAGGGTTCTCTTGGTTTGTGGTTTCTTCTAATTCAGACTCTAGTTACCTTTTAAAGCTCAGCTTTCCTTGCAGCAAGGAAATTTTGGGTTAAAGTCAGTCCTGATCCATCTGACCGTTATCATAAATAACAGCCCAAACCACAAGTGTGCAGCCAGGAAAGTAAGAAGAGCCCAGAAATAGAGAGCCCCATGGTGCCAACAGCTCAGGAAGGTGCCTTGCAGACCCCTGGTCATGAACTGTGCTTTAAGGCATGGCCTTTAAATATGACAAAGTGCAGGTTCCTCCGTAAAAAGTCATGGCAAGGCCCATGCAGACTTTTCTCTCTGTATGTACAATAAAAAGAAAGGATGAAATCGCTGAAATATGAAGTCTTTTGCTCTGTGACTTGCTAATTTCAGTTTCTAGGCACCTCCAAGTTAGGAAATGAGTCATGTGGTTATTATTTACTCATCAGCTCTGCAGTTTCTGGTGTCTTAATCATTTTGGTTGTAGCTTGGAGTGTTACCTTCTTCAAAATAAAGGCTTGAAAGATGAGCAACTAATTGCAGTCTTCACTCTTTCGACTGCAAAACAGCAGTATGTACAGAGCTGGCAGCCATATTAATGCCTAGGATGAAGTGCTTTCCTGCAATGTTTAGAGAGATCCCCAAAGTAATTAGCCTGTAAGGAGATTTAGAAGAGATGCAGTCAGTAATACAGGGATATCCAACTACAAAGCCATAACCCAAGGCCTTCTAGTGCCCCTGTGCCTGGATGGACCTCAAGGCCTGACACCTGCAAAGCTCCTGGGGCTCAGTGGTGTCAGACCTGGTCCACAGAAGTGCTCCAAAACTGCCATCCTGTCTCCCAAGGGTTAGACGGCCCTGCTGTGATACATCATATTCTGTGATTTGTCTCTTTCTAAACAAAAAATGAAAAAAAAAAAAATTCCACTTTCCTGGTCCTTTACTGGTCTCTAATTTTGACAAGAAGTGTCTCTCACTGCATGACATCCCTTGCAGTCTAAATCAACTCACATGAAAAAGGAAAAAGTTTCATAGTGGCAACTACCTATGAAACACTTTCTAAGCTTGACTAAGCCTGTGGCAGCCATCGTTGTGGTATCTGAACACCTCATAAAACCTTGCCACAAGCTCTGATGCTTGCCTAGACATAGATTTAAGAAGTGTGATATATTTTGGGGCTATCTACAGTGTGAAGTGACCTACAACAATCTCTGACTTGCTTGTGCCATCTTCCTTCTTTATGCACCAATTTAGGAGCTCAGTGTCTTATTTGCTCTCATGTCAAAGCAGTGTGGTAGAAGTACACGCTTTTTTACAGAGGTTTCACGTTCACCCACAACTGCTGGTGCTGTAACTGTTCCTTTGTTAACAAGTGCTGTTAGCACACTGTTTGCTCTCTCTGTCACTGTCACATAACTGTACTGCATGTCGCTTATCCTTGGACTACTGCCCTTTCTATATGTGGGGTTTTTCAGTAACCATTAGACTTTCTCACTGCATATCCCAGTGTAATTTTTCATTCTCCTTTTTTTAATAGCAACACCTAATTGTCCCAGTGAAATTTAAGAGCTGCAGTTTGAATCCAGCATGCAAATCCATAAAATTAAGTTGTCCCTGCCCTACTTAAACAGCTTAAAGTGTAAATAAAAAACTAGCAGAGAAAGTTAAGCCATTTCTGTATTGCTACATTTCTGATGCTACTAGCATTTAACATCCCTCTCAGAACTGTTGGCAAGATCAAGAAGCTATGAGAGTGTTCATGCTAGTTCCAGAGCATCTGAGAAAAAGGAGAAAAAATACATTCATTAGTTAGCCAAAGAGTTTCTCTTTATTGCAAAATGTACACAAACTGTAATCCAAGTATCACACCATCATTAAGTCCTATCCACTTACCTACTTCATTAGTTCAGGGATTGTGTTGCTTTTAATCTTTGTGATCTGGGTCATCGCAGGATTCAGGCTGATGTTTGAGCCTGTACAGGGCTTCTGTTTCCTGCTGCTACCACTGTTTGTTTTGCAGTCTGTCTGTTCTCACTCAAGTCGAGTAAATATGAAGGAAGTCAGATTTTGAAGCCTGGCTGTTTTTTTCTTTAATAGTAACATCAGTTAAGTTCTTTCCTTGTTTAATCACTAGGTTGTTTAAATGACTGGCATGAAGTTATCAGGGATCGGAATCTCACCATACTCAGCACTGTGAAGCCCTTTGCTTCCTCAGCTTCCAGAGATAAAAGCTTGAAAGTGTTTCAGGTGAAAGCAAGTCTTCTTGTCTGGAGTTGCAGGTTAGTCCCCTGAGCAATGTTTTGCAGCAGCCTGGTACCTACCCCATCTGCAAGGAGGACATCACGAAGTGCAGGCAGCTCTCCAATCTCCTTCTGAAAATATAAATGCTCCTGCAGCTAACATGACCAGCAGAGACATCATCCTGAAGTTTACAAGGCCAAAGTGTTGCAGGAGAGTAAGGCTGTAGTTAACATAAACAGACAGTTCTCCATACTAATTTGTAAGAGATGATCCTGAGCTCTCAGACCCCTCTTCAAACTAACATTGCTAACTGTGGCATGAAGACATGTATTAAGAGGTGGTGACCATCTTCTCTTCAGATAGAAGATTCTCCACATTTGTGCCTCCAGCTTGTGACTGCCTCAGAGAAGGACGTGTTGGTGCGTCCACAGAGGCTGAGGTGATGCTGATTCCCTTCGAGAGGTGTGGAGGAGTTATTCCAGTAGTGATCTCCAGTGGTCAAGGGTAATTATGTTGCTGCAACTAGAGAAGAAGTAGGGAAGATAAATAAACATATGTAGGTACCTTATCCAGTTTTGTGGGGTGGCTGCTAATTTCTAATTCAAATGTCTGATAAATCTGAATGTGCAAGAGCCTCAGAGAGAATTTATGTGGGGAAAAACAAGGTCTGTACTTAGGAAAACCGTTTTGCAATGGAAAACAGGCTGGTGAGATCATCTGATGGTAGGAAGAAAACTACCTCTCTCAAACTGTATTAATTCCCTATCTTTCTATATGAAAATGCAGGAATAAACAGGTAACAGTATTGCTTAACACCCACCTGTCCTGCTGGAATAACTGGGCTCATGTTGGCCTTCTGCTCCAGCTGGTTTGTTAACCCATCTGACAGGAAAGAAGAGGAAGTGAATGTTGTCAGGAAAAATGGAATTTAGATGATCATACCTGTAGGTTTGATCTGAAAATGTTGCAAGAGGGCTGAGAGGAGTCCAGGCTGAAATCAAACCTGGATAGAGGTTTGGCAGCTGCAGCAGCAGACACAGAAGTGCAGCAGGGAAGGCAAAGGGGGATCGTGATAAAGAGATTCTCAAAGAAAAATCTTGGAAGAAGTAACAGAGAAATAAGCAAGTTCAAGTAAAGGTGAATTTAGTTGGGACTTACACCTAGCTGACACAAAGATTTTATTAACAAGCATAGGATTATTCTGTTGATATATATGTATCTATATAGAGCTGGTAATGTATGCACTCTGCATACAGAGCTGTAAAAAAAAGTTTGCCAGTATACCCTGTTTCACTGTGTGTAACTGGACTAAACTGTACCAGTATAACCTCTACCGTGCCAGAAAGGCACTATGCTACTCTTTGTTAGCATAATTAAAGTAGCAGAACTGGTAAGCACAGATGAATCCTTGAAGACCTTGGAACACTGTTTGGAGTCAGGTGGAGTTGCTGGCCTCATTTGTATTACATTGCTTTTTAAAAATATTTTTCTGTTTTGGTTTCTTACCCAGAAATATTTCCTTATTGCCATATAATCCCACTGAGAGTACTGTATGTACTTAATGGCATATGTGGATTTGTTTCTGAAAGGTTTCTTTTTTAATGTGCAGGGCTGCTGAAGCTTTGAAGAGAAATCCTGAATCACTTTTTTAATGAAGTGTGGAAAGCAAACTGTGGGAATAAGTGGACTTGGCTGGACTGTAACTTCCCTAGATCCCCTGGGAGTTCTGAGTGTCTGAGAGATGCAAGAGTTCAATGTTAAGAATATCTCAGAAACATGAAGTTCCTGAAGGAAATACTGATCATCATCACATGCATCCTAAACCCTAGCAGCTCCTGAGTTTTGAAGCATTTACACTGTACCTGCTGCCTCAAACGAAGTATGCCTGAAGGGAGTAGGTAGTAGTTAAAAGGAAGGAGTAGTATTCACAATAAAGTCCATAAATATTATAAGTAAAAATATGTTCTAAACCAATTAATAACATCAACGGTAATAACCTGTCTCAAATACTTTAACTTCAACAAAATGTATGGGGGAGGATTCTGACCTCCCTCATCCTTTGAGAAGGGCAGAAGCACCATTCTAAATACCAGGGAAAAGAATAGTGAAGGATTGTCATGCCTCAGCCCTTGGGAAAGATAAGCTAGATTCAGAAAGTATGAGAGGCATTTCTACGCACGTCAGTACAGAGAGAGGACATTTCTCTGAAACACTTGACATATTTTATCTGTTTAGGAGTTATAGCAACAGTAATCAATGAGATATTGGCTAAGAAACTTGTGAGTAATCTGGAGGATTTTAGATGGAGAAAAAAATATTCTTGGGGGCCTGCATGTGTGTGTGCAGCCATCTTTCTTTGAAGAGAATGAGAAATGTTTTTTTTCTGTGCTCCAAAAACAGTGCTGAAACAAATGGACCTTGTATTTGCTCCAACTAAAAAGGATCCTGCTTCTCTAAGCGAGAATATTTGGATTCTGCCTGGGAGACATGGCATGGCTTTGCATTCTCCGTGTCTGCTGAGTGCACAGCTGGATACCTGTGAAGTGCTGGGTGACCACAGACTCATTTCCATGTATACTACAGCATTCCTTTGGGAGGAGAGGCTCTTAATAAGTCTGTTCATAATGGACGTGTAAGCATGCAAGCTTTATTACCTGCCCCTGCCAACTCACCAGGAAAGTATGCCATTCCTGCACCG
This sequence comes from Pseudopipra pipra, assembly GCF_036250125.1. NCBI lineage: Eukaryota > Metazoa > Chordata > Aves > Passeriformes > Pipridae > Pseudopipra > Pseudopipra pipra. The sequence continues at coordinate 22,873,259 of NC_087551.1, forward strand.
ACGGATATGTAACCAGGGCTGTCTAATTATCATGTGCTGTGCTGCCAGAAACACTGGCTGGCTCTGTCCTTGGGCTTTTCACTGATGTACACAAAACAGGAGCCTCTCGCTCTCTTCTCTGAATTACTACTGATATTATTGCAGCCTCTGGAGAAAGGCAAGGACATATCAGGAAATAGTTGTGCTCACTGCTTATGAAGAAAATAGAGGAGATGCCGACCTACAAAGTCTGTGCCTGCAGTGTGCATGACATTTGAGGTATTCTAAAAGAAAACATATTGAAAAGACTTTCTGCAAACACCGTCCATTGTAATAGTTTAAATGGTAGGATTTAGACACAGAGGGTTTTTCTTTGCCTCTTCCCATGCTTGCAAACTAATGCTCTGAGACAGACCTGCAGTGTTGTCTTTTCAGTGCTGTGCAGAAGAAGTCTGATTACCAGCTCAAGAAGCAAAAAAAACCAAAAAACAAACAACAAACCCCCAAAACACAGCAAAAGAAAGCTGAGGGATTTAGCAGGAAAAGAGAGCACAAATTGCAGCCAAACCAAAGCCACAGGAAATGGAGTCTCAATGTAAAAGTAAGATCTAGACAGAAAGGGATTTGGCAGGAGAGAAACTGCTGCAAGGACTTCAACGAGAAATATAAGGCCCAGTCCTATGAAACTGTGCTTGTGATGAGTCTTTATTCTGCAAATGAATCCATTTGCATGACACTACTATAATTTTGTAGGTCTAGGGTCTCAGAAGAATATCATCTCTTATGAAATGGCAGCAATGCCAAAAACATAACAAGAGGTGAGAAGAGGGCAATGTATAGGGAGGAGGGATTGCGTACTTAAAGCTCTCTTTGGCTGGGCAGCAAGGATCATAACCACAGTGAGAGGTAGCAACTGTTCTTTTCCAGATGGATAGGGTGTTTGTTGGGAAAACAGTGCCTCTGGTTGTGACAAAAAGGGGTACGTTTCACATATGGTTATTTGCCAGTTCTTCTGTTTCCGTCAGGATACTCTTTGTGATGCTGGATTCCTTCCCAGCCTCCTGTAGATTTTGGAAAGTCTCCCATTCAGCTGCCATGTAGAAGGCTTTGAACTTAAAATGGGAAAAACCAAAATGCACCCAGTGCTGGGGGGACCCTCACAAATTTCACTTCATTTCTTTATTTCCCCATCAGGACCACCAGGAAGTTGACAGGTGTCATCCTGGGATTAGCACTGCTGACAGTGAGAAAAATGGGGTTTGCAGCCCAAGGTGAAAACTTTTGAAGATGGAGGTTTGGATGTTTAATTGTAGGTCAGCAGCTGGTTAGTTTTTAGGATGAAATTAAATCTCTTTGTGGAAAGGGAGGCACTTGCCCACAAGAGGTGTTTAGCTGTGCAGGGTCTGATGAAACGACACCTGTCCCAGAGCCATAAAAGTGTGTGGAAAGGCTGCAGAGAGACATACTCCATTACCATGGAAAAACAGTTATCACTAGAATTGTTTTTGTAAAAAATCAACCAACTACTTTCCCTTCAAAGAACACACACACTGCTGAAGAAAATACCATCTGTGCATGAGCTCCCCTCTGACAATAAATGTGTCTTAGGTCAGGAGAAACAGAACTGCAAACTATGTAGCTGAGAAGGACAAGCAATTAATTTAGCTCTGGCATACAGTAGGTAAGTCTTATATCAGTGAGAGTTGTGCGCAGCTAAATCTGGCTCAGAAAACAAACATAACTCTGGGCAGTTACTCGGCAAAGTCCTATCCTGCTTCATCCCATTTGGAAGCATAGTCATGGCACTGATATGTAATGTATTTATCTGTTGGTGTGTCTGGTGTTTGCATATAGGGTCTGAACTAGAAAGGCAAAGTGATACCCTGGGATATGATTAATATTGCCCGCAATATCCTTGCTACACCCAGAGCTGTGTTTACGTATCATAGCACATTTGAGATCCCCTTCTCTGTGGCCTGAGGAGCTGCAGAAAGTTGCTGGTGTGAGGCAGCACAACAACCCACTTTCTTCACTTCCTTCCTTACACTCTTGTGTAAGGTTGTGGTCACCAGCACAGGAGAAAAAATAATGCATGCTTTTTTTTGATCCCTCCTTTAAGGCTTTATAAGCTTTTTGCCTGATGTAATAGAATTAGGCTTAAGTTTGCTGGAGGGACCCTCACAGTTGCATGGACACTGCAGAGCTGCAGAAGGTGATGCAAAGTACTGCACCTCACAAGGAGAGGTATAGCCAGTCCCATACGTACCTCTCACAGCTTGCCTTGGGTTGCAGGTTAGAACAGCAGATTTCAGTAGTGATGTAAAAAAGTGTCCCATCATCTTACAGGGATTTCTTGCAACTTCAAAAGTGGCTGGCCCATGATAAAGGGTATCTCACTAATGAGGGGTTTGAGCCACACAGGAAATTTAGATGTCACCGGGCTGAGCACTCCATTGTTGTTGGGTTTGTGGAATTTAAACATTCAAGATAAGAGCTTTGTTCCTCTACAAAATAGGAGGAGGGAGGGCACGATTTTACAGGAATACAGCTATCCACCTTTTTTTCCCTCCAGTGCATTTGAGAAATAGATTCTTTCAGTTTTGTTTAAAAATCAGGTTTGTTGTCCTGATCAGAAAAGTGCCTTGTTACTAAAATTCTACACCTTGCACTGAGATAATGGGCTAATTTACAGACAGAAGGTAGTGATCTTTAAAAACTCATCCTTAAGAATATATCAAGTTTATTGACCCAAACCTATCTTAGGGAAATATGCTCTAATCTGTCTTTTCTTTCAATAATGTAGAAAAATTAGTAAATTTTTAGACTTGAAATGTTTTATTTTTTTCCTTAACAAGACCTGTCTGAGTATCTGAGTGAGGGAAGTATATTGCTTAACTTGACCAGTCCCAATGTGTTGTTCTGTATATATCTGACCTCAGTTCATAGATGTTCCTGAGAAAGCACGCACACTCTTGGCTAGATGACAAACACAGAGCTTTCCAGGAGATTTGTGGACTCATCCTCCATTTTGAGGATGCATCTCAGTCCATATCCTTTAGGAAACCTTTAAGTACTTGTTCTATCTCACCCACCCAGGGGTAAGCAATGCTGGCACAGCAGAGATGCTAAAGCAACTCGGGAAAGGGGTATCACCTACAATAAAGCAAACAAATTCATTAGATTATGTGGGATTTTTTTTCTGCTGGAATCTTCTCTGCTGAGTCACTTGTATTTGTGTAGGTATACAATATCCAAGAGTAGAAAAAAATCTCCACTGAAGAAGTTTCTGAAATATAACAGTAGACAAGAGAATTCACTCAGGGCAGTCATTGACAGAGGTTGCAATGTAGTACCCTGGCTTACTGGTATTTAACTTTCAATAACATGCATGGACCAGGTCCTGGTAAATGCAAGGATATCCTTTTGCTACACCAAACTGGGAGTTGTTTGAGTCAGCAGCATTGATTTAGCTTTATATAAACGCAGCAATATCAGGTGTTACGTCATGAGGGAGAGGATGATTTATTGATTTAATATTTTGATGCATTAACCAGAGAGGAGAGCCAAACTGCTGCTGCCTCTGGACAGATGTGTCAGAAGTGCCCTTTGCATTTTCAGCACATCTGTCCAGAAGACAGCCATTATGCCTTATGTCAACTAATCCTACCCCCTTCTCAAGGTTTTGTCTTAAACAAAAGTATCAGTCATGTGAGAGGTTTGAATACTTGTATTAAAAAAAGTGCATAATTAAGGACTTTCTGAAACACGCAGTGTGTCTATTTCAAACTACAAAGCATTTGAAAGATCAATGGTCAGGGATTTATGAAATGATTTATTGTGTCAGTGACCATTTAGATACTTCATATCAATGGATTATTTTTCTCTGTCACAGGGAGATTTGTTTTTATCTATGGCCAAAACCTGAAGTCATTATTAATTTTATTACTTAGGCAAAGTTCTTACTAAAGACTTAAGCATTTGGCTCAAGGCTAAATATTTCAAAGGAATATTTAGGACAGAAAACAGAAGGAAGATCTTTGTAAACATCTAAATGTCTCTTTAAATGGATTCAACAAACACATTAAACCTGTTACAATGCAAACAGAGAAAGGTAATTCTAATTCAGCTGTAATTCCCACCCTTCTTCCATGCCAAGCGATGGATCTGTTTACTCTTCATGAAGACAACTTCGTTTATGCTCTCCCAAGCGAGCCTTAGCATCTCCCCTCTTACCACCTTCATCAGAGGTCAGCCCTGCTAGCCTGCTTTACAGATCTGCTGTGATGCTTCTCATCTTGGCATGGGAAAAGATCTTGAATAGCCTGTATGTAAAAACAAATAGAGCTGTAGAGGCTTTCAAGTGTGCTGTCAGTGAACAAATGATGTGGTCACTGAGGGAGGCTAAAATGAAAATAAACAGTGCACAGATTTGAAATTGGCCTGCGGGCCCCTAGAGAAATATTGAAGGAACATAATGCAAACCTGTCAGCAAGCATCACTGATGTGTACTGGGCACATATATTCTCACCTAATTTAATTAGAGAAGTCCTATCTGTTTAAATACAGGGTACCAGCTGATTCCACAGGTATATTTGCAGGTTTAATTGGATACTGTTAAAATATGGAAGCGGCTTACCTGCAATATATTATACTTTCATCAGTCTTTAAATAGATTTGATAATTCCTTAAGGCAGGAATTATCCTTGGTTATGGAACACACATGGATGACAATTAAAAAGTTAGTAATGCATAAGAGGAGACCTGGAAATGATTGTAATTTGTTTTTCTGAAGAGTCTTAAAACTTACTTCTGCATACTGAGACCACAGAAGCTCTATGTTTGTACGATGGTGAGCTCTCAGATTTCAGAGGTAGGTTTTCGGTGTTAGAGTTTCCTCATGTAAATTACACAACCTTCCATCCTGAAAACACATTTACCCTCTCCATCCATATATCAAACCATAGAAAGGACATTATTCTCTGAATTTTCAAAATTAAAATAACGAACGGGAATGGTTTAGGAAGCAGCGACCTAAGTTTCACTCCATCCATGTTCTTGATAGCAAACCAGATGATTTTCTTGTGTATCTGAACCAGCACGAGGATGAAGCACCTTCACTTGATACAGCTTTAAGATTTTGAATTCACACTGTCCAATATGATCTATTGTCTGATAGCTCAGAATGCTGTTTTATTATTCCATGGTTGTATTCCCCCTAGTCAAAACATCATTACCTGAAATGACACTCTTGGCTGTTCAACCAGAGAACCAGTGTAGAAATACTAATTTAACTTCAACTGCAGCATGAACCTGAGCAGATCTCAAACACTGGTGCACAGATGTGAGGCAGATTCATCATTCAAATAAAATATGCATTTGTTAGGTAACCTCCTACTCAGAACAGTGTAAAGGCTATCAGCTATGTTCAGATGAGAATTTTTTCCTCTCTCATGTTTACCAAGCAGTTTTTATGCATATGGACAGTTGATTTGCCCATAATTTATTAACGTGGACAACACTTGCATATTTCAGGTATTCCAACATAAGTCTTTTCCATGTGATCTGAGAAAAATGGGTAGCAGAGAGAGATTAATGGTCTTCAACATGCAACTGCAATATTTAGTATACACTATGTATTGAATATTTTATATCCTTTTTCTCCCCTTTATAAGTCACAAGAGCAGGGTGTTGAAATGCCAGATTTAATTTTTTTTAAACTGCCTGTAATGCATAACTTTATTTCTATGCATCTATTAGCACAACTGCCAGTTTTTGGCAAGTGACTGGACCTATTCACAACATACAGATGCACGGAAGGGATTTCCCCACTTGAGCCAAAGATGAGCCTTTTGGGAACAGGGCAGGGGCTGCCCAACTGCCGTGTGAAGATGCCGGGCTTGCGGCTGCTCTTGGCCTGGGAAAGCAGTGCTGGCAGCAAGCGGTTGACCTCTCCATGCAGTAAAGGCAGCCAAGTCGAGTGCCCTGCCACCTGGGTTGGGTCCATAGCACAGTGATCCTATAGCTCCCAAGCGTGCTGTGCCTGCCCAAACGCACGCAGCCTGTGCAAGCAGCACCAGCCCGGCTGGGAGCAAACATGTCCAGCATGCTCAGTCACTGGCTGTACTGAGGTGCTTTCACAAGCTTGGAGGAGAGATAATAAATGAATTTGGTTTCCAGGGCAGCCTCTAGGTCACCTGTAATAGGTCACTCTTAACAAACAGCGTTGACACAGAGCTGGAACAGTGGCAAGTGAATGAAACTTAGCTCTCTCCTATTTGAGCAATGGAATTTATTCCCAGCTCTGACCTTGTGCAAACTCTGTTACCATATTTATCACATGGAAAGAATGACCATGGCCTCTGCCAGCACCATGGGCAGGAGGTCCCCTCAGCCAGGTCCTGGACACGAAGGAGCCAAATGACACATGGTGGTGGTGGTGGCAGAGGGAGGGAGGAGGGATGTCCTGTGGTCTCCCACCTGAATCTGAGGATGTTGTCACAAAAGGCTGCTGAGCCCAAATGGCACATTGGGCACAGAGATGCACAGGACGCTGGGCTTTGCTGCTCCCCGGGGTTTCTCTTCCCCCTCCCCTGGGTGCCTTTGGGTGCAGGAAGGCACTACCAGGAGCTTTGCCTCCAGAAAAGGGTGAGGAGAATGGGCCCAAAGCATCTCCCTCCACAGCGGTGCTGTTGCCCTTGAAGGCAGCAGGGCGAGGTGATTGCAACTTTCATTTCACCCTCACACTTCAAATCAGCAGCTGAATCTCTGATGCACCAGTTTGCAATGAGAGATGCTGTGCTCACTCTGCCAGCTTCTCAGAAGGCCTGAAGGAAGGGAGATTTCTGCACGAAAAAAAGTTCTTCCCTTTGAGTCCCCTGTGCTGTTGGGGGCTACTTAGCTACTCACACAGAAACTGCTGGCCCTGCACTCCCTTCTCTCCTCTCTTGCCCCTCTCTTCTGGGAATGTACTTTACCAGAAACAGTGACTGACCTCCCTGAGCATACAGGAAGCATCGTGCTAAAAAAAGAAAGCAGATCACGTGAGCAGAGCTAAACTTCCCACAAGGTGTAATTTTTCTCCATTTGTTACTTTAAAATGCAAATACATTATGGCAAAAAGATACAGAAGAAGTGTAAGAGAGCAGGGGAAAGCACTCTCGGGACCTGTCTGCTTTGCATTCGTCTGTCCTGAGCCTGAAGAGACATCTGTGCTAAAGGTTATTTCAAAGTAGCTCAAAGGGAAGGATTATTCTTACTTAAGGATTTTTGTTGATCAGATGTGATGCACCTCAAATCATTCACCTCTTTGGGCTTTATCTGAAATAAGTCCATGTTTTTCCAAGTCGTTGCAATGGAGGAAGGAAACCTGTTTTGGTCCAAGTGTAGGTTCTGGTAATAGCAGTGAGACTAAAAGCAAAGCCCAACATGCAGGCAGAGCAGTGCTGACACTGCTGCTTGGCAGCTCGCAAGGGCCCTGCTAGAGTCAGATGGTCTCCTGGGAACACCAGGACACAACTTGCTGTGGATGAGGATTGTGGAGAGGGATTCCCTGGCCCAAGCCTGCTTTTCTGTGTGGCTTGTGGCAGCACTGCAAGAACATGCAGAGTGAGAGGTTTTTTTAGTGATTAGGTACTTGTTTATTTGGGAGATATGACTTTTTCTAGAGAGCTTCAGCAAGCCTTAGCCAGTATAATAAAACATCCACCATAAAGAAGTCATCCTCTGAAGCAAACTGTAGTGATCTTTCCCTGGGTTTCCCCCCCCCTTACCCACAGTGAGATGCCAGAACAAAGGAGAGTTCTCCACTAAACACTTTTTTGGCTTCCCCAGCTCTGAGCCAGAAAGCCTCTAATTAATTAACTTTTCAGATTTGGGGGGCAGTATGTTTTCTTCTCATTCTGACAGTTACCCTGGAGAGGAAAGTGCATCTCCACAGATGTCCTTTTATGCAATGATTTTAAAGCATTCTGCACGTGGGAGATGCCACTAGCAGTAGATGAAACAGAGAAGAATAACTTTACAAAGGAGGAGAAACAAAGACAAAAATGTCAAACAACTTGCTGCTGGCCAGGACAGGGTTCAACTCCAGCCTCTTTTCCTGCAGGCATCCACAGGTGTATGGCCACCCTGCTGCCTTGGCTCCTCAGGGTGTGCCTGGCATGAAGCAGCACACGGTGTTGTGCTGGTGGATCTAATGACTCATCCACAGGCTTACCAAGCAAAATCACTACCTGTGATAAGGCTGAATGCAGATGATAGCTTCCTGCTACACATGATAGACACAGAAATGTAAGAGACTACCAAAAAATTGCAGCCACGGTAGAGGAAAATTTTGTTTTGTATTATGGCTTGGTGAGCAAGCCTTTCCTTTTTCTGTGGGTGTTTTGGTCTTGTTTAAAGGTGGGGCTGGGTGCTACTGCAAGATTGCACTTCCTAGCCATCCGCTTGCATCGTGACTGTGTCAAAGCTGCCCAGAGAAAGTAGAATTGCAGCTGAGATACAGCTGAGCAAGATTAAACTGCTCTTTTTGTTTGCACTGATGATCTTTTCCCTTGCCAGTGCACTTCTCCACATTCCTCTGGTGCACTTTAGAACGAGTAAGCCTTTTGAAATGATTCTTCTAGCACACAGAGAAACCACCTCAGGCAGTCATCAAAAACCCAGGCTCGATTTAAGTGAGGCATACTGGCAAGAAAGAGCAAAGGTGAAGCATTTTGCCTTGAAAAAGTGTGAAGCTGACTGTTGCTGTCTGCTGCAGAGATCTTGTTTAGAAACACGCATAAATACGGTCATGTAAAATATCAGAGAGGATGTTCATAATTCTACTAGCAGCACTTTCTTGCTAATGATGGTTTGAGGCTTAAATTGAACAAGAATAATATGTGGTTATTTATCTACTGCTTTTCTGCCTGTCCATTGGCTTCACATAACATTAAGTTCATCACTCCTCTTGGTATCAATTCCCCTCTCCATAATATGGCCCTTCCACTTATGCTGTGCTCTGGCCCTTCAAAATGCTTTCATAAGAAGTGCTATAGGTCTCTCATATTTAAAGATGAATATTGATTGTAGATGTATAAAAAATACATTGGCACTTAGAATTGAGCTAGAAAAATATGCTTCTAAGGTATCATTATTTTGCCATGAAAGGATGCTGCAGAGACTTACACATGAATGTTTGATATAGCACAGCATGACTTCGGTGGTGGAAAATGAGCAATGTGCAAGTGCATCAACACAGGGCACTGAGAAAGCAGCAAATGTTTTCATGCAATGATCTGTCTGATGATTTGACAAATCGGTAAGTTCTGCCTTTAAAATAACATAGAAGAATTTCAGAGGCTAAAATTTGAAGATGCTAGTATTTTCCTAGGTAAGATTTTTGGTCTCATTAATTCAACCTTCACAGTTTCCTTCAGTGAAAAAGTTTCCAGTTTGATGACGACAATGCCCAGACTGAATGCCAGGCCAGGAAGGCAGGTGACAGCAGTGGAAAACCAGCTACAGTTACACTAGGAGCTGCCATCAGTGGTACCTGGGATACAGAGACCCTATGAGGAAATGATCTCTCCGTGTGCTGAACCTGTTTGGAAGTGTATGGAAAATAAACAGCTTTGGTCATGCCAGGTTTAGTTGGGCATGCTTTCCCTTTCAACAGCTATTCAAATGCCAGTCTATTTTTAACATTCCAAATATTTTTACAGCATGGTTTTGGTGCGCGTTTTCCTACGGTAATTTGGAAGGACTAAGTTAAGGTTTTGCTTTTGGTTTTTAAAATCAAACCAGAGGCATAATGCAATACCCTCTTCAGCCAAGAGCATGCCAATGAATGTGATTTGCTTTATCCTAGTGGGATAGAGAGTGAGTATAAATTAGAATCTAACACCTGAAATACAGTGAGCAACACCTTCCGTTAGTGTAAACGAGCAAAGCTGTGGTGTCGGTTGAGCCTGGCTGATTTATACCTCTGGGAGTCTAGCCCGTTGCCTGTGCAACTCATATTGGCTGTGGCTGGCAGGTCCCAAAACAGCCTCATTTCCTGCTTCTGGATATAGACTTTCCCCTGGCTGCTCTGTGGGATTCAGTGGATATGTCCTGCAGAACCAGAGGTAACCCATCAGGGGAGTGCTTTCCTATTCTACCTGACCCTGTTTCTAGCAGGTCACCTTGGCATGAAAAATCACTCATCTCTGCAGGGATGTGTAGGGCCAGATTCTCATTTTGGCTCCCTGCAATTAACCCCAGTTCTGTTTACTGAGTCAGGCCTTAATGCTGAAATGTTCACTGGTGCCAAGGGTGCTTGGAAGACAAACTCCTGCTTTCAAACATTGCTGCAGAGCCTGCCTGGAAGCTCAGGGAATGAAGGCTCCTACAGGATTCAGGCACTCTTGAAGATGAGTGGGAAGGTGGGAACCAAAAGCTCCGATTTCTGATTCTGTCACGTCTTGTCTGCATTGCAGTGGTTGATGCTCCCCTACTTTGTTTAATGGTAATGCTACCATTTCGTTGTTTTATTTTTCACCAGGGTATAATGTGAAGCAGAGGTGATTTGGGTTGTGAGCTGTCAGTGAGCTGTCTGTCAGCCGTGATGGAGATGGTATGCCTTGCTCCCTGTCAGTTGATATTGCAGGAGCAATTGTGATGCTTTATTGGGGTTGTTTCATTGCGACACCCAACCCAGAACAGGAGACTCTGTTCTGGTGTTGACAAGTTTGATGAACCACAGTGATTTGATGGTAGCTCTTTCGCCTGGTCAATATGAGATTGAATTAATCTTGCTAAGGGAGTGGAGGTCACAACACTCGAGTGTGGCTGAGCAATGGAAAAACTGTCAGATGTGAGAGGGGAAAGAGGCCTTTCCACCAAGAATAAATCATCAGCAGGGTTATAGCATATTTGGTAAAGAGACTGAGAAGTTGAAGCAAAGCTAAAATACCACTATAGAACCAGAGGCGTTAAAGAAACCATTGTGTGCTACAGCTTTATATAATTAAATAGATGCCCTGTTTTGACCCAGAGGTGGTTAATCTTTGGCTACAGATGAGCCACTTTGTTTATAACACGCAAAGGCAGTCTGCAAGGGGCTTCAGTTAGATGTAGAAACCCTACTGTCGACATGAATAATACCTAATTACTAAGAGCTGAAGTCCTTACCAAGAAGAACATATCTTCAAATTTAATTCCTTTTGATCAGAAGGATGATCTATAGATAATCCAATTTTTTTTAGGAAGAAGAACCGGAAAAGCTGTCTATGAGCAGCTGAGAGTGCATTTTGTTGGGCACTGGTGGTGAAAGGATTTATTATCACAGTCCCAAGCACTTAATCATTGAGTGGAGTACACAAAAATAGCCAGGAAAGTTGCAGGCTGCACTGAATGGGTTGAAAGGTTGTGGGAACATATTCTGGCACACCCTTGTGCTGTGGCGAGACACATGATGAGGGGGAAGGGGAGGGTGCATTTCAGCGAGTCTGAGCAAAGGGGAATATACTCTTGTTTCCATATAAACCCTCTTCACTCTTTCACTCAGCATCATTTTGCTTCCTGAAGCAGAAATAATTTCCATTAGTCATTCAGGGTAACACGTTCCTAATGCATATAATGTGGAAATGTCTCAGCAGCTAATCTATGGTCCCGTTCAAATGCTGGGGAAAAGATTTAGTATATGACACAATTAAGTATTTGTAAACACAGACGACTTGAGTTTAAGAGGAACTTTTGTCAGCTGGAAAATAAACCAATACAGAATTACAACATGACAAAAAATGAGCCAAGCAGGGAATCTGCCTGTGGCTCTTAAAAACCCACCATCATTACAAGAAAAACCCACAGCCCATTGTTGGAACGTGTAGGAGAGCAAGTACCCCAAGGAAATTAGGATAAAGAGACACTTGGTTGGCTACCTGTGATATATATTAAGAAGCAGCCCATAAAGCCCAGTCATTGTGCCACAGTTAATATCAAGTTAGCCGCCTTGCTGCCAGCCCAGCCAAGGCATGAATACTAATGCTGCCCTCAGCTGCCACAGAAATTGTCTCTTTGCGTAAGAGGAACGAAGACCTTTTGTCCTTAGCTTGCTTGTGCCAGGACTAAGCCAGGAGCTCCAGCTGCATCTGCAATCAGACAGGCTCTGTTTAGCAGCATTGAACTATGCATTATATTTAAAACTCACTCTTCTCTGCTTCCCAGGGAGAAAATGAAAAAGCAGGCTGCACGCACGCCCTTTGGCAGGGGTGGCCCAAGGTGGTGTCCCTGCTGGGTGCACAGCAAGCAGATAAAAGCACAGCCAGAACATGCTCTTTGGAGCATTTCAGCTGTGTGAGCACAGTAGGGGACCCACAGGCCCCCCGAGAGGGGCCACGGAGCCACGCTGGAGACATAAGATGGTGGGAGGCAGAACAGGCAATGCGGGGCTGTGCTCAGAGCAGTGGAGGTGCAGGGATGCAGGCACGGCCTGGGAGAACCACTGGGCCCGAGAATACAGCGACTGCGGGAAATACCCCGATACCGTGGGCTGTGTGCAGTGGGAAAGTGGAGCAGCACAGTTTTGCACAAATCAGCAAGGGACAGAAAGGTGAGGAGGGCTCTGCCACCAGGAAGCAGGTGCAGCAGCAGCAGTCCCTCCAGCCTTGGATGGGCAGAAGCACGTCAACAGCCAAACCACCAGCTGTGTGACCCACTGCCAGAGCCCCTCTTTATGTCACACTTTCTACCTGATATGGCTGGGGGTGTTGAGACAAGAAAATCGAGAAATTAATTTTCATGCAGAAAATTTTTCCTGCTGCCTTCATGCTTGAGAGTACCCTTGATTTTGTTATACCACTCCCTCAGCAGCCTCACATCATTTTCTCGAAGACTCGCCTACTTGATGGAGTTACTGTAGAGCTGTTACTTCAGAATAGCTGTTTCTGAACAACTTAATGAAAAATAGGCTTATTCTGGTTAATCTTAATACTTGGTCAAAACTGACTTCTTTCCGGGAGCAGATTAGGTGAAATCAGAACAGGTGGAAGAAGAGCATTCACAAAGAGAAGGATCAGGAACAGCCTTCAAACTCACACTCTCTCTTAATCAGAGTGAATTGGAAAGCATGGACAACTGTCCCATTGCACAGAGGAAAAAAATAAGAGTATAAAGGTGTGGGTCCGATAAGAAGGTGTAGCATGGGCCTCCCAAGCCCTATTCTTTCTTCTAAGTAGGTAACAACTGAATGAATATTAGTTTCTCCTGTCAGTTGTATGTCTTACGCAATGCACTTTGTTCTTTTATACTTACGGTGATTGCTTTTCCCCTACTAACTTGTGCAAACATCAGCTTTCTCTTTATCCCTCCAGTCCTGCATCTTTAAAAATTGTATGTTTACAAACAGCCAGTTCCTTATGATGTAACACTTCCAATTTTCATATAATCCCTTTGTTGTCAACTACCTGCAGCAAATCAGTCTATTCAAGCAAACAAGCTCTCATTGCATTTATGTCAGCCCCATGTTGTTTTTAAGAATCCAACACATCTCTTGATCTCACAGTATACAAACTGTCACTTCCTCCATCAGTGAATCCATGAAAATCAGCAGAACAAAAATACCGGTGACACTGAATAATTCAGTAATACACCCTGACAATATCTGCTAAACTTCTGTCAACGCAGCCTACCTTGCTGTTGCTAGAGTGCACGGTGAAACTGGCTTTACAGTCCCATGGACTATTATTAGTCTGGGTTTCGGATACTTAACACCTTTTGCAAGAACAGAAATAGAACAATGGACCGATATTTTTATCATAATGATGTTACAACTAGAGGGATAAAGAGTATTGTGACATTTCATCACACTTGATGTAAGAATGATCAATTCCACTAGGTCAGCCTTGTCTTTGCTGCTTGGATTTATGTCCATCTCCTCTGCCACACTCACAAGACTCTGTGAGAGCACACTTACGAGGTAACCAAGGAGTTATATAATTTATAACCCAAATGAAAATATTCAGGCATGGTACAGAAGTGGGTGGTTGAAGATACTTTGCTGAACGATTCAGTCATTCCTTAGACAAGAGAGGAGAAGTAAACCATAAAGCTGAGTCCTTGAGGTGAAGGAAAGACACAGAGCAGCTCATATAAGTGGAGCTACTGCTGTAGCACCCTAATATGAAGGAATGAAGCACTTCTTTAGCTGTTTTACTCAAGTTTGAAAAATATTTTGGGTTTTGTATGTAGGATCTCCTTAGCTTGTGAAAGAGGATAACAAGAAGTACTTATCTCATGTTTAGGCTTTCTACAAATTGGATCTAATGTAGCAGAAATATCTTTAACCCAGATCAAAAAGTGAGTAATCTGAGCTAAAGGTAAAAGGCAAAGCTAAACAAATTCAAAAAGTCAGTCTTTTCACAGTATCTCAACACTAGAATAATTTATGTATGATTATAATGTACATGTAATCATGCAAAGCCTTTGAATCAAGACTGAACAACCTCAAAAATAAGAACTGCTGTACCTTAAGCAGAGTTAAAGATACCATACTGAAAAATTAAGACGGTATTTGGACTTCATTATACATAATGCTTTCTGATCTGTGAGTCTTTGTCTAGTTGCACAAGACTGGAATAATGGGTCTTCCTGTTTTGATCTAGCTGTACTTTTAGTCCTTGGAATTTTTCTGTAATGCACAAATTAAGATGGAAAGTTAGCTATTCCCAGTAGAAGAATATATAATTCAGACTGAGGCTTAAAAATGAAAGATGATCTTTGATTATAATTTTCCTCATAGCAACTGTGCATTATTCTATAAAACAATTGGCATGAAATGTTTTAAGGTATTTTAAAAGAAATTATGTACGGTCTCTTTCATGTTTGCTTTCTCCTCATCCTTGCTTTGCATTGTATTTGGCATTTTGTGTGGTGCAGATGGAGAGCACTTTGTTATGGGCAAAGCTGTTCTTTGAAAGACAACACATGGACACTCTAGAGTAGTAGGACGTATTTTATTTATTGTAGACTGGGCCATACATAAATCAGAGAGAGGAAAAACTGTGAACCTTAAGGTTCCGTTTTTCTGTGTAGAGAAAGTGATAATTTCCACTCACTTGGAACACTTGACATCAGGAGGGAAAGAATGAAATTTGCTTGTAATGGACCTGAAGATGAATTCTATTTCCCATTTTCTGCCAAAGTATTAGTGATGAAAAACTCTTAATATTTGACCTTGAGGAACCTCTTGAATACCCAGCTACCGAATGCTTTTGGCAAATCCCTGGCTGAAAAGCATCTATTTCTAAACAAAACTTAAGGAATTATATGCCACATACAGATAGCAACTAGAACATTTTTCAATGCCACAAGAGTGTGGTTTTCTGTGATCTCAGTAGTTAAGCAGTTTACAAGGTGGTGTGGACACTCAAAGGTAAGATGGTCCATACCGGAGATTTCAGCCATGTTCAGTGGCTGCAAATACAGTGGTGCCAGAGGAAGACTTAAGCACTTCCTGACCGACAAGAAGTGACCAACTCTACACATCAAGAGATAGTTTGACAGAATAGTCTGTTGGTGGCAAAGTTGTCCCCACATTCTCACTTCTGTACCCTCAACGGTTTCAGTATAATTAGCTGCTGATTCAGGGAACTGAGGCAATTAAATTTAAGAGGTTTTTTTGAGGTTAGCTTCCTCAAGGGACTCTTAAGTCAGTGCTGTTACCAGAAGAAATGCTTACCAAGGCTTGCTGATCATGCACCTGTACAGATCCTGGGAGTGCCTCTTCAGTTTTGCAAGCTAGGTTAGCTCCAGCTGCTATTGAACTAAGCTGGTTGACTGCTCAGAGCTGAGCAGTGAGAGGCATAACTTCCAACAAAGCAGTAATAACAACTGTTGGAAATAGCACCATCATTAACTGGTGTGGTTAGTCCTAAATTCCACTCAGCAGGGAGTAAGCACTGAGGACAGAGACAAGACGACAGGAAGCACTATCATCTGCATAGAAAAACCTACAAAAGGTGGGATTTACCTATAGACATAGGATTTGAGAATAATACCTTTAAAGGCTTAATTTGATTATAAAACATGGAGGTCAGAGTTTCTGTAAATCCTTTAGAAGGAAAGAAAAATTAAGAGGTATAGCTTGCTGACTCAAAACAAGAACTCAGTTCCTTGAATGCTTAGTTAATCAAGTTTCTCAGATAAAGACAGTACTGGTTACCTTGAACCACTTGGTGTAATTGTATCAGCAATTTTTCTATGCTTTTGCAATTTGATTTTATCACAATAAGATCAAGGCAGTTGGACATAGAAAACATGTTTCAGTTAATTCTCCTAGACTCTGAACCAGGTTGACATCAGCCTAAAAGGAAAAAAGAAAAATGCCTGGTGGTCCATAAAACAAGTTGTTCCGCTAAACAGGTACTATTTGAAAGGAGAAAATCTCACATCCCCACAGAATATTATTCATGCAAGTGGTAACCCATTAGTGTAAATCATCTCTAGACAGCTATTTATGAGATACAGGAGATAATGGTTTGGCTGCAAAACATTTCTGGAGAAGGAAAATATTATGAAAGAATGGAGAAACATGAAATCCTATTGTTGTAGTGTCTGATGACTCTCATGTACTTCAGTAGGGTTCACATCTCCTTATTCTGTAATCTGTTATTTACAAATTGCATGGAAGAATCCTGCATGAAAACCTAGTTGTAGGCAAGGGAAGTTGTACCATACACAGCTGCTCTAATAATTAGAACAGAATTAAATACCAAACCTACTTATTTTAGGTGATGTTTCTACTACTTCCATCTACTTTAACATCCAGAAGTAGGTTAAAGTTAAGCTAGTGGATTTTTTTATACTCTTGTTTTGCCTAAAATACTAGATATATTCAGATAATCACTTTTTAAAAATCCATTTTTTTACAAGAACTATTAAAAAAAATGTCTGAAGCACTATATTACCTTTCACAAGATGGTGGCTTGTTATTCAGTAAACAAGGAAAAGTTGTTCTGGCCCCTATTTGTACTTGAGTGCTTCTGCTAAAAGATGTAACTTAATAATAAGTACTTTTCTTTTTTAAAAAAAGCCCACTACATATTTACTTTCGCTTTCTAGCTGTAACAGACCTTTCACAAAAGCCATTTGCTCTCAAGTAATTTATTTCCTTGCAAAATACAATCTACCACATAAAACACAAACCAGCATGTCTCCTGATCGCTTGCAGCTACTACACGATTTGATGTTACTGTAAAGTAGGCATGAAAATCTGAGGTGGAAAACATAAGGTAGTTGGATCATATTCCCTTGAAATACCCCAATTCTTCTGCAGTAAAAAAAACTTACTAGGGATTCTAAGGTTTTGCCTTGTTTTGAAGTTCATAGGAACTATTACACCAGAACACAGAGTAAATGCTCCAACCTAAGGATCTTCTACCAGTTCCCCTTGGGAAAAGCATGGCTGAGGAGTTAGTGTCATTAACCAGCAGGACAGTGATCTCATTTCAGCATCAGGGATGACTTACAATGGTAAAGCATTTAATATTAATATGTAAACTCTCTCAAGTGCTTTCTAAAATGTCAATTGCCCCTCCCCCAATTTACAAAGCATTATTTTATAACTACTGTATTATGCAACTGTTACGAAGTTATGTTATAAGCAGTTACAATGCCTTTGCTACAGGCTGAATCTGTAAGAGCTGACTGAGCAATGGGCTGTTATGGGGTGCCTACTTAGGATACATCAAGCTAATTTTTCTAACACACCTTGCCAGTATCTTATTTCAGATAAACTATCGGTATCAAGAGTTGTAGTGCTGATGGTTCAAGAGGAAGTAAAGTAGGTAAATACAGTAGTTTCCAGAGTGGGAGAAGAATGGGGATAGCAAGGCAAGTACAGGCATTACATACTTGTTTATACTTTGTCTCTTCTTAGACTACAGTCACCATCAGATGGACATGAGGTGTTTAAAGTCTTTTAGATTTAATTAACATATTCCTAATTTCCCTGCTGGAAGCAGGCAGTCATTGCAGTACTAGAGGAATAACTAGAAATGCCATTCAGCATGAAAATGCTCAGATCTACCTCCAGTAAGTTTCTCTACATACATTTCAACACTTACTTTTCAGGAGAGTGTAATGATTTACACGCTATTCTTAAGTATAGGCAGTTTCAACAGCAGATTAGTAACAAACTGCCAGGCTATATGTGCCTGTCAACAATAAACAGCAGAGCTGTTGCTGTCTTTGGACTATAACAGTTGCCATAAACAGTTTAATAAACACTGTTTATTAAAAAAATACATATCTGAAGTCAGTAAGAGACCATGAGTAAGTATTGTATAGATTTTACACATTCAGCTGACTTCAACTGTTAACAGCTTTAAAAACAGGAAGACTAAAACCTCAAGTCTATGAATGTCTGACAACAAACTGTGTAATCCCAGTGCATCGTTTTTGGCGTTGTTAAGTCTGGTCTTGATACCTCAGTGTCAACATCCATCAGGTGCAACCGCCGCATGCTCCTTCATTCTGTGGCTTTCTGTGGAAGTATGTGCAGATCTTCCTCATGGAAACTGAAGTGGTTGCAGCCTAGCAAGAAACAGAAGCAAAAAACAACATGAAACATTTCTAGGTTAACATTCATATGCTGCAGGAGTCTCAAAGTCTCCCCTCCATCATTGCTTCAGTTTGTTCAGCTTCCCAACTAAGTTAGTAAATGAAAGGTTCTTTGCTACAATCTGTCTCACAGGTAAGATGCTTAATACCTACAGGAAACACTGTCTAAATCCTAGGGTTGTCCTACTGCCACGAGAAATGCAGTCCAGCTGCAGTTTCAGCTTCCCTATAGCAGATAAGAGAGCTGCAGATTTCCAAGATACAGGAAATTCAGTGAATGCTGCTGGGTACTCCCAGCACCTTCTCAGGCTATGAGCACAACACAGGAGAATCCCAAGATCTGAACTAGAGCATACTGGGCAGGAAAGGTAATTATCCTATAGTAATCTCTCTCCAGGGCAAAACTTTCTGTCTTGTGTTTAAACACATACAGCATAAAGCACAAGTAGTTGTAGGTTTCCTATAACCAAGACTTGGTACAGCCACAATACGAAGAGTCCAGCTGCTAGGAATAACTTAAGGACTAGTGGCTTAACCATGTCATATCTGATAAAAGTGTTGGAAAAGGTGAAGTCAGGTAAGAAATGAGATATCAAAATAAGCCTTAACTTCTAGCATCAGATATTCAATTGAGAGTACAACTAAAATTTGATGACTGAAAATTTACCTGACATTTACCAAAATACGACTCAAAGTCACCGAGACGAGCCAAGTTTGGTCTGTTTCAGAAAAATATAATTATAATTTCCTAGTTTGCATGTTAAAACCTCAAGCCAACTTTTTCAGCTGCTTTATAAGCTTAACTTTCATTTCAGATCCTAGGATGAGCTTTGTGCCAGGCCAAATCCTGCCCTCTCTTGTTTTCTTTTCCTTTGTTTTCTAGTTTTCCATTGAAGAAACCGAAGGCATTATTTAACACCACAGTTATAACATGGGTAATAAATTCTTTTGCTACCTGAGTTAGAATTTAGCTCTTTCCTCTGATGCTATAAGTGGCTTTCCAGTAACATAAACAGGCAGATGTGACTGTGGACACATACATAGCAGATCTGCCAGGGAAGGTGATGTCATTATTGTGCCTCTTAGAGCTGTGGTCAAAATGATGGAGACATTCTTCCAACATCTAGCTGGGGACTGCAAGGATCTCTGAGCTCCTGTGTGCCCTAAGTCCCTTTAAAATAGGGATACCACTATCCTAAAAATTCGGTTCCTGTATGGAGGGAATTAGCAGATAACAGCATTAATGTACCTGGTTTATTAGGCCAGAAATCATCCCTTTTGTCCATAGTCAAAGGGATCAGATAATTCTTTGAGTGTCCAAGGAAGAGAGAACAAACAAGGGAGGAGTGACAACTAGGGATAACTTCTTTCATGACAATTGTTGCTGAATGCCCTACTTACAGTTTTTGGTGAAGTGGCCACTGCCACAGACTCTTGTCTTTTGGCAACAGGACTGCAAGATGATGGGGAGCTGTCTGACGTGCTCTGGCTGCCAGGTCTGCCAATCCGTAGCTTCTCTCCCAGAGCAGACAACCAATTTTTTCTTTCAGGAGAACTATTCTCTTTATCTACTACCTCAGTGCCTTTCCCACATGGGGATCTGAAAAGATGGGGGGAAGTTTGAACACCTGATGGATTCATACGGCTTCCAGAAAAGGAAGGCTCTTTTGGGCTGTGGCTGGAGCCTTCGTAGTCATTACCCAAGTCAGCCTGGCTGAGACAGTCTTCATCACAAGCTTTTTGGTCTGGAATCAAGTGACACAAATTCAGTTTGGATTTCTTAGTTGCATGGTCCAGTTCAGTCACACAGCTACAGGCCTGCAAACACTTGTGCCCCACATCATCCTCCTTGCTGCAGTCAAGCCTTCTCTTGGCACGCTTTTCAAACTGCGTGTGTGGTGCTTTAGGAGGGCAGGCAGCTTCCAGGAGACCTTGGGTGACTTCTGCCAGGGCTTTTCTAGGAGAAGGAGCCTTTTTCCCCACTTCTGGAGGAGAAGAGCATGGAGTCCTTGTAACCCAACGTTTAATGGACATTTTGGAGGAAGAGATCACTTTGGGAGACGCACATGGGCTGGCTTCAGTCTGCTTGGCTGGGGTGGAGGTTGTGGCCGTCTGGGATTTGAGAGCAGCTGTCGGAGTGTTTGTTGACAGCGGAAGGTCTCCAGAATAAATGGGAGCACAGGCAGCCGGCCGTGGTGAGGAAATACATGCGCTGCCCACTGTGAAGGCCTTGGCAGGAGTATTCTGTGGGCTGGCTGGCTGTCCTGATAGGGGAGAAATAAGTAGTCTGATGAGGAACGCAGAACAGCAGATTAAAGACAGCCCTGTTATAAACCCCCCTTTCAACTAGGAGATGAATTCAGTGCTGACCCTGTACCTCAGACACACCATTTTTAACTATGAAATTGTATAAAACCCTCTAATTTCAGCTAGAATATAAAACCCTATATCATATTGATAAGTATAATAAAGTACATTTCTGCAATGTTTGACATCTATCCCTTCTGTAATGAGCACTCTTACATGAGCTGCAGCCACAATGAACAGAAAAAACAGACCTTCCAAGCCTATCTAGCCTTGTTGGAGCCTTGCACTGATTTGGTCCAGAAATGCTGGTCTCCACCTGCACTGCCATCTTTAACTGCTGCATAACTGAGTTGAGGGACAAAGGTACTGTAAGCAGGTCCTACAGCTAATTACAATACCAAGGAAGCCTTACACTACGATGCCCTACTATATGAATAATGCACCTAGTCAGGTGTTAATAGTTGCATATTTTAAAAATGTTAGAAGCGTGAGAACTTTCATTTTCTTGTCTTTTTGCTGGAGGATTTTCTGCAATGCTACATTAGTATGGACATGGTAGTTATTTACCACATCAAGGGAAATGTGAGAAATTCTTCACCTCATGAACAAGGACTTAAATTCCAAAGGAAATAAAATCTGTCACTGCAGTAAGTTATTTCTTTAAAACAAATGATACCCAAACAGATATTTCACAGTGGTTTTTGAGCTCATTAGCCAAGATGTAAACACCTCTGCTTGTAAAAAAGAAGTTCTGAACATCCAGCTTCTTAAAACAGTAGTCATAGATAGGGCCATAAGGACCTCACTAGCAACAATATGAATCATATAAAGCAAACATCTTGGTCTGCAGCAATATTAGAGGGGATTCTTCAAATTTTGCTTTTGGTTTTTTTTTTATTTCCAGCCCACTCCAACAGAGAACACATTAGTGGGTTTGTTAGATGCTTACTTTCTCATTTATCTAACTTGCAGTGAAATTAAACAGCATAGTGCCTTAGTTACTTTATGCTCTTCCACTGCTGAGCACAAGAGCACTAAACATTTCCTGTATACCAGTCTGAACTCCTCTTACACAGCATTTGCACTGTACTATAAAGCACTTCATTAGAACAACGAGAAGTCTAGTGTGAATAACCTGCCATTCTCTTTACGGTGCTGGGCTGTCTCACAAATAACATGTTCAGTGAGAGACTCTTTGATTATATACCATACTAAGCCTCTTTTGATCCTTCCTTTTACTGTATTAGCTAGTATCCAAAATACAAGTAGTGCTGCATCAGAGCAAAATTAAATAGGATCCCATATTAAAAGATCCCACATTAAAGGATCCCACTACAAATAACTTTAACACTCAGAATAGAGTTAAAGGCTCTTTTCCTGATAAACTATGCTACTTTGTAACAACTTGCTTCAATCTGGACTAAGAGAAAGTAACTGCCAAGATTGTTTCTCTTCATCTTTACTTTAATGAGCACTTACAAGACAATAATAACTCAAATGGGGAATTAGTTGCATTCAAAAATCTAAGCTCCTAGAGGCAGAAGAAAGTAGCAAGCTCAGCAACTCTTGACCCACAATGACCATTACAAATTCATATAGCAGAAATATTGCATGACTAGTTGAATATAAGCATTTTCAATCCCAAACCAGTCTGAAAGCTATGCTTTGGTCATGTTGGATAATGGAAAAAGAGCTACCCTGGGAATTGGATTAGTGTCATGGCAAGAAGCAAACACAAATTTGAGATAAAGAATATGAAGATCAGGCTTTTCTTTCCCAGACTGCGTGCATGATTCAGGCTTCTACTAAGACAGGTTCAAGCTGGTTCCATTTATGCTACCACTACACGTATTGTAAATACCTGCAGTCAATCTGCATCACACCAAAGCAGGTTATTTCAGATATTTCCTACGTTCTCTGCCACAAATCTCCTAGAGTGCTATTATCAATCTCCAGATTGATAATCTCCAAATTGTCCATGTACAGGTCTGCTCCAGAAATTTGGGTACTCAAAAATATAGAGAAAGTAGTACACCTTAGAGAAACCACAGAAGTATTTGCCAAAGCAAAGGAAACTCTGCTTGCTACCTTTGACGATATAGGTCAACAGTCAATATCCACCCTAATCCTCACAATTTGTTCCACAGAAATGGGTGGGGAACTACCTAGATTCATTCCAGCAGGTCTGAAACAGTACTTTGCTTGCCAGCTCTGAATCAGTCTCTGCAGATAACTCCCATATTCTAACAGCACGTGCTTTGTGTTCAGGAGCCAAGGTCAGCAGGAAGCCTGTTGTTGTGTTTGCAGTGTCTCTGTTTCCTCTTCCCTCCTGAGTTACTTTAATGCAGCAAGAGCAAGGAGAAATAAGTCATTTTTCCAGTATAATTGACAAAGGTGACTTGTAAAGTTTTAGTGTACAACTACTTTAGGTTCCATGCTTCTGGACTAGACCTATGCCTACCTCTCTTTTGCTGAAACTATCACACAAAGAGATTTTTGAGCCTTCTCTGAAACAGAGTGTGCGCACACACAAACCATTTACCAGCTATGAAGCAGATCTGGCACTCTCCCTCCTATTGTCCTGCAAACTTCCTGCTAGACTTGTTACTCACTGGCAAAAGGTTAGAGGTAATGCTATCCCATTAGTGGGATTTGAAGACCTTCAGCCTTTATTTGTGATAGCCAAGCTGAAATTCATTTGGAGCGTGGCTAGAAAAGATAGCTGGAATGCAGGAAGTCACACCAGCAGCTGCTGGGAAGCTATTGTATTCTTAGTTTCAGAGCTACTCTACAGAGAACTTCATCTTATTTCACTTTGGAGGGAGGGTGGTTATTTTCCTTTCACCTACTCTACTGCAATAAAATGCAGGTTTCAGACAAATCAAAGTAGTATTAAGATCCAGGATTCCATTCTTCTGGTCTAGGGTGCTACCCACCTGGTGACTACTTTCTCTACAGAGCCCAGATACATTTGCTAGCTGTGAGAGCATGCTGCATAGCTTGTCTGATTGCCTAGGCTTTGAGGAGAGGTACTGCATTTGTTCACTAGCCTTAACATGTGGATAGATGAACTGACTAATTATGAAACACTAGAGTCATATCATGATTGTCTATATGCATTTTTAAGTACTTTTCACTACACAGCATTAGCCTGCATACAGTCAGTACCACTGACTGAAGCTGAAGAGATACAATACCAGTCTCTGCAGCAAAGAAATCTATGCACAATTGAACTAGTGGGCAGGAGGAAACGGTTCAGAGTTCCAAGGCTATATGTGTGCTGTCAGACCTTTACTGGAAAAAAAAACCTGGAAAAAGCATATGATCTTACTGCTCTCGGTTATTAACTGACACTAAAAAAAAAGGTGTGACTTGTTGCTACAGTGACATCTCCTTTGGCTGTTCCATTATTGAACCCTATTGAAACCCACTGAAGATCTGGCTGCCTGAGAAACTGTATCAATGAATATTTGCCTTGTGGTCTGGTCATACAAACTAGGCCATACTTGTAAGCTCTTTCAGCCAGCTTGTCTTGTTGATGGCAGAAGTATTTACAAGTAGAAGTGTTTGTCTGGCTATATGAATTATTGCCTAATATGAAAAAAACCCCAGAAGAATAGTAAGATAAGCCAAAGCCTTTTGTTGGCAGAGAAAACAGCCAAAACTCAGAAGCCACATTGCAGAGCAAAATAGCTCAGGGACCTTACCTGCTCCATGCTGTTCTTCTGTTTTTTTCTGAGTGACCCAGCCCACCAAATTGATTTTTCTGGATGCTGATTTCTCCTCCTCAGGAAGACGTCGTAAGCGCCAAATCCTCACAGTGTTGTCATCAGAGCACGTGGCAATCTATGGTATAAATTGGTTTATATTAGGGTATCCAAGGCACATCCTATAGATGACTGGCCAAGTGAACTACAACAGCTATGTTTGACACACCATGCCAATATGAACGATGCTGAAGCCTGGTTGAGGGGGCACAAGATTTGACCATAAAACAAAGAAAATAACTCAGCTTTGTTTCATTAGCATACCAGAGAGCAGGATTTGCTTTAAAACACACAAGGCTGCCGCATTCATATCTTTCTGCTAGAGAAATCTCAGTCACCATCAATAGTTTGCCTTGCAGTGCTCTGCTCAGGAAGTCATGGCACATTTTGAGTTTTCAATCACTCAGAAGACAAAAGCAGCCATGCTGGTTTTTGCACATGCACCTCGTTCTCTGTCTGTTGCTCAGGACCTCTTCTGCTCAAGGACAAACATTTGCAGCTGAGAAGGTGACACTGGAAGGCTGTTGCCCTGGCCTTAAGCGCTATCTCTTCTGAGTCAGATGTCAGGAGTATCTGGCAGAGAAACCAACTCTGCTAGAAACATTGGTCTAGATTCCTGCCGCAGCACCACGCTCTCCAAAAGGATCTGTGGAATCTCAAACGAAGAAGCAGTAGGACCAATCTAGCCCACATTTTATGGCTCTCTTTAGACAGATTAGCTGGTGACTCAATCGGGAATCAGCAGAAAGTAAAAGGAAATGCTGTGGTGAAAGTTCACAGTAATCTCAATGGGAAAGTGACTCTACTCTGACCTTTGTCACACCGATGTTGTCCCTACAGAAAGCAACTTTGCCTCTCAAATCACTCCAAGCAGCTTCCTGACCTGTCTTAGCACCACATTTTCCAATTCATGCTTTGGCATCTGAACAATGGCTGACTATTTCCCCAGTGTGAATAATGATTTTAAAGGCTTAATTGGTCTGCCTTTCCAACACATCATGATCAGGATGCTGGGCTATCTCTAGATCACAGATTTCATCTAAAATGCCTGTTCTCGTATTGTGCGTCTTACACAACCAGAACAATTCCACATTTGCCTGCAAGACTTCCACCCTCCTACACTGCAATGCTTTTCTGAAGACCTGGTGCTGCCATGCAAGGTAGGGAAAGTGACTGACTGGCTTAACACTGTAGGATGAAAGAAACTCTGGCTATTACTACAACACTGTCCAGGATTTTTCAGGGTTACTTCTCGTTTTGAGCTAGGCCGAACATTTGAACTGATCTCCTACTGCAGTTGTTTTCCTTTTTGTAGTACCTGGTGAATAATTACTGACCCAATTTCACTGTAGGTTTTTTTGTCATAAAAACAGCTCAGATTTTGAAAAAAGGTCACAAATGAAAAGAGTTTTTTAATATGTTTTTTAAAGGGCATTCAAAACTTCTTGCCACTCTGTACAAGACTAGCAGATGTATCAATGGTCAGAAGGAAAGCAAGATGAAAAAATGGAACAACAAAACAAGCTTTTGGCTTACAGTTTTGTCTCTTATAGGTAGTATCATAAGCTCTCACTAATAGAGGTCTTTGTTGATTTGCAATTTTCTAGGAGTTTTCAAATAGCCTAAATTATTTGAAAATAATAAAAAAGCTCTGATACGCTGTAGTCATATGACAAGCTTGTATTACTGTCCCACAAAATGAACATTTTTAAAAGTTATTGACTGAAAATTTTCTCCTAAATAAACAAATACTGCTGCAATTTTGAAAGCGGATGTTACCACATCACATGTATTGTTTCATGGGAAAGACCATTTTCCAGGAAACAAACCTTAGTGTAGTCTGAAGGACACCAAGCAATGGAGGTAACTTCTTGAGAGTGACCGAGGAGTATCCACGGAGGAAGGCTGGGCTCAGAAACCTTAAAAATTCCATAGAAAAACAAGTATACAGTCAGAAGGCATGCAGCCTAATATACATCTCTAAGACCACCTGTGAAGCATGTAAATACTTTACATCTTCCCTGTATGAAATGCATAAATCAAACGGACTCTGGCTGTCATCATGATGCAACAAGTGTCAGAGCCCTAAGAATCAGTTCATGTTTCATTTCTAGAGGTGAAGCAGCTGGTCAGCACTGAGATGTACTGACTTGCCTGGAAACACTTGTTCAATTCCTGCTACACACAGGATTTCTGCCTCCAGAGTTGTCAGCCCAAAACACAACACAAGCATTTTAAGGTATTAAGTACCTCTACTTGTTCTACATAAGATGCCTAAATTTTGGGAAGCTCATAATTTGAATCAGGACAGGCAAATACATTCCCAATCACAAGTCAATGGATTAATAATAAAATGAAACTGCCACAAACAAAATTCTACAGATGAACCTTCACTGGCTTTGCACTAGCATTTGTGTGACTGTGCCTCCTCCAGCCAACCAGTTGCTCCAGAGATCCTTTTAAGAGTTCATAAAAAAGCTCTCTGAATTTTGCTCATTCAACTGATCTCCATTTCTCTTAGATTTTTATGAAGAATGTTTCTCCTCTTCTACAGTATTGCTACTTATCTTTGACTACAGCTCCTGTAAGTGACAGACAGAGCTGAAGCCAGCATTAAAGTGGCCCAAAGAAGAAAACACATGCGTACACACACACCCCTACACACTCACAGACATTCTATCCAAGTTTTCCTTGCTTTCAGCAGGCAATCCTTTCTGGAGCTATGAGTCACCATCATTGATGTGACATTTTAAGGGGAATTTATCAAGGAATTTGAATAAATGACTGAGTGAATGAACAGATCCTTTACTATGTGGGAAAAGGAGTAGACATTACATACATACATAGGTTTCAAAGGAAGATGCAAGACGTTGGGAAAGGCTTTTGAGTTACACACAAGTTTTTCTCTTGTGGATCACCTCCAACAAAAGCCTGCAAAACTGCAGTTGAATATCCAGCTTCAGATCTTAGAAGTTGTTCTGATACAAAGAGGTTCATCTTAATAGGACACTTTTTTCCCCTGGCATAGTAGACAATCACTGGACCAAATAGCCACTAAATGCCTTTGTTAGAGTATTCTCTTCTCTGCTAAAACATGCAATACCATGGAAACAAAATCCCTGTGTAGGGAACAAACAACAGGATACCTTGGTGCAGAGAACACCTTCATTTACATTTAATAGCAGTCTTGCTATACACCCATAACAGCCACAGTAGCTGTCCAGTAGCCACTGATCATTGAAAGGAATGCAGAGTAAGAGAATTACCCTTTTTGGGATGCAGTGGTTTTATGCTATACTAGTGTAAATTAACCAACTATCCCCAAGATATATTATTGTGAAGTGAAGAGGGACGCATAGTTATAGCTGTGTCCACTGTGTTTGGCAGAAGACAGTTGGTCAGTTTGCGCATGTCAAGTCAGGATTAGTCACAGCACATGCTGCTTTTTTTGTCTGATTTGACAGGATATTGTTGGGGAAGTGAGACCTACTGCAGAAAAGTTAAAAAGAGAAACCAAGGAAATGAGACTTTTTTTAGTTACTCTACTCACTGAAACAGCTGTTATATCCATTTTCAAGATTCAGCATAAAATGGCATATCTAGTTTTATGCACCATGATACAGAAGCACGTACATTCCAGTTCTGAGACAGACCAAAGCATAAGTTGATCACCTTGGAGTGATCTGTATCAAAGGATTGAAAGAACAATGAAAGTACACATCTATAAATGGTATTGTATTATTACCAGGAAGGTATCTCAGCTAGGTACCATCTTTGCAGAAAAAGCTCTGCTCTTTGCTTTTAAAATCTTATGATTGTTCAAGAGTCAGTTCATTAATCAATGAACTTGTAATTTACAAAAACCAAACCCAACACAATAAAGCAAGTGTGCATTGCCTGGAAGTGATTTATATATGAAAATAGACTGAAATAGCATCCTCGTCAGCAATAACTTCTACCCACAGTGTTATTGCTCACCCAAACACAAACTTAGCACTGCTGCTGCAAAAGTTTCTCAAAGAAATAATTTGAGTGGACAAGGCCTCTGCCTTTCATCCTTCTCTAGATCTGGAAAGCTAGCCCTCTTCATTAAGTTCCTTCTAACATTACCTGTTAATTGCACATGTAATATCTAACCGTGTTTTTTTCACAGCAAAATAAGTCCTCATCCCATGAAAAGATATGTATGTTTCAGAGTCAGTAAAATCTATCAACATTTACATTAAGAAGCCTGGGATAGGACAGATCTTGAAAGAGACAACTTTGCTGGAAGTCCCACTTTCCGACATGGCTATGAGATTAAAATAAAAGTAATCATCTGACGATTAATTTTATAAATATGTAATATGATCTGTCACTCACATGCAACAGCAACAGAAGCCTTCTGTATATTAATGCATTTTAAATGTGCTTAAATGCTTAAATTTTGAGATGTAATGACATCCTTGAATACTCTCAACTGTGTCCCAACGTGTGTTCCAAGAAAGTATCAAAACACTCGAACGCAGAATGTGCAAGTCAAGTTTGCACAGGCATTTTTGCTGAACTTGCACAAGAACATGAGGAAAGTTAAAATTACCCCACTTGGCATAGGAATAGTCATGCTACCACACTCCTGCTCCTAATGAGTAAGCAACCCAGCTACTTACAAATGTTCTTCAAATCAAAGAGGCTATATGCTCAAACTGCAGTCTCAGCAGGCTGACATTCTCCTCTGCAAGATTTGTATTTTACTTTCAAACTCATTGTAAAATGGGTAAACAAGTCAACATTCCCTAAAAATTACCCCAAACCTGAAATAGGCAGTCACCTGTGGTTTCTGTCTATTCTGCTTCTATAAGAAGTCTACTGTGTTCCCATATGGGTGTCCAGTATGGAGAACAGAACTCAAAGCATGCCTTATTCTGAGGTCCCTGCTATTATCTTGGTGACATTTGCATTTCCTACACGTCAGTGCAAGATGTCAAGTGACAAAGCCTCTCAGCTGTCAGACAGTGTTTTGGAAATTTGCTGAAGGCTCTGGCTGAGCACTTGCTGCAATACGAAGGCTTTAACTACTGTAAATTAAGCATAAGAAAAAGCTATGTCTGAAGCAAGACCTGGAAAAAGGGGAAGTGGGGGGAAAAAGTGCCCTTTAAAACAATTAAACTTTTAGGTTTCTGCTAATGAGTTCTATTGCTAAATATGAACCAAGAACTGTCTGTCTACTTGCCATAGCTGGCTGTATCAATAGGATTGAAAGAGGATTTTAATGTCCATTAAAACAGATTAAGAACAGCAACTTGCAATAAGCAGCAGCAATGAGAGATGTACTGATGGCAGGAGGCTACCTCTGTTTTACATTAAAGTTACATCGAGCCTTGACAGCAACATACACACTCTGGGCACAGTGTGCCAGGGCTAACCCCACGCTGCTTTGAGGAGGACTGGGAGGCAAGGAGTGTCCTCCGTGAACATGAAAAGCAAGAGCAGCTCCAGGCTGCATGCTTGGGTCTCACCCAATTGCCTCACCTTCCAGATGTATGCGTTGCAGTCACTCGAACCACTGACCAGGAACTGGTCGTCTGGGCTGGTGCTGGATTTGATGTAGAAGGTTGAATTTTGGTGCCCACTGAAAACAGCCACTGTGAAGAGAAAATTAAAAAAAGATGAATAAAAGCCCCACTCAGTGCACAGCCCTGGAGTCAGTTGCACAAGGAGTGCTGATCTTACAGGCTTTTCCTGTCTAGCCATGAATCCTTTGGAGAAAGTGGTTGCATTGCTCCCTTGCTCTGGGGCTCCTGTGGCAGGAAGTTTTTATTATTCTGCGGGAGCCCTTCAGGGTTCCCAAACAAAGCAGTGGCAATTTAATTAAAGCTTTAGCATGACCTGGATCACAAGCAGACTCAGACATCACTTGGGCTGCCTCACTACTCTGGTTCAGGGTCCTTGTCTCTTCCTCCCTCGGCTGCCATCACCAGTTCCGTTACATCAACAAGGGCAGTCACAAAGTAAGGGCCTTCTTCCACGCAGGTGGCAAATTGCTGACATTCCCCCCACTGGGAGGACCTTCAGAGCCAGCAGCTGGCACAAGACTCCAGTGTGGATCTAGAACACTTAGCCGCACCATGTCCTGTTCTCTCACTGGGGCAGGAAGGGCAAATTTCTCAGCGTAGCACCAGGTGGGGCTGGCACTTCCTCCTCCACCCTTCTTTTAGCAGTAGTTCTCATGAAGGAGACAACCCACAGACCCGAGGACACGTGGCTGCCTTTGTCAGTCTTTGAAAAATCCCTTAATTTTTTTTGCCCACAGATCTCTCAGTGCAGCAGTTACCAGACAGCAAATCCCCTCCTAAACCAGGCAGCAAGTCCTGTTACAGTGAGGATTTTCTGACGTCCCCCTCTGCAAAATAAAGCTGCTTCAATACTGGCTAAAAGCAGTTGGAACAGTGATTAAAGCTGGCGAGGGCGGAGGGAGGCACAACCTGCGGGCAGGCGCTGCCCTCTGTGGGAACCACCGCACACCGAGAGGCTGCACGTGTTCCATCCAGCTGGATGAATGGAGGTTGCTCCCTAGGTTTTATCGGCTGCACACAGAAGGCAAGAGCTCTGTGAGGAGGCTGAGGAGTGCTTTGGTGAGAGCCTGCTCCCGTGAGGGAACAAGCCAGTGAGCCCATTTCCACATCTTGGCAGTGGCACCCGGGGTTAACCTCAACAACCAAGCTATTAATATTTACTAGTTGCACCACTTCTCCACTCTGGAAGCATTCCCACCCACCAGACCACCTTCCTGAAGAGCAGACAGAAGGATACACTGTTCATTTAATTTCAGATAACTGAGAGACTGAGAAAAGGCAATGGAAAATACGTCATGTGTCTGGCTGGAATGCATGTAACAAGTTTTGCCACTTTCTGAAAAGCAGTCACTGGCCTATGACAAAGCAGCTTAGTGTATCAAAGGCTGTGGGCAATATTGTACATGTAAAGGTCACAGCTGCAGAGCTGAAGGAATCTAAAAATGCTGGGGATCCTTTCTCCCAGGAACTGTGGTAGAAGTTAAATTTAAAAGGCACCTTAAAATACCCAAATACAATGTATCAGGTGATCATTTTATGTAGATTCATATCTAAGAGTCTGAGAAACCTGTGACTGCCAGTAAGCAGAAGATTCAAACTTGCTTCAGGTGGGTAGCAGCTGGACACTGGCCATTCCTCACCAGGGAACTACAGCCAACATGCAAACTACCTTCAGTCTCTGGGTGAACCAGTATCTGCACTCATAAAAGTTTTTGTGCTGTTAATTTTGCGTGGATGGCTTAACACAAAATATGAATCTCTCCCATATAGCTTTAGGGATAAGAGCATGGAATAGGTTTCCTAAGTGTTGAACCTGGTCTCTGTCTCTCTAAGTCAGAGGGATAGACTTGCCTTTCTATGCTCTGTAATATCTATTTTTTGCAGCTATTTCCACAGATATGCTTACCTGGAGCGGTCTTTAAACTTGTCATATTGAACATGTAGATACTGTCATCAGTGCAGTTAGCAAACAGATTAGTACCAGTGGAATCCAAAACTAGGCTAGAATATCCTATAGACAAAGAGAGAAGTTCTTTGTAAGAAAAAAAATTTGGAAAACAGAAGTTCTCAAAGAAATGCCCAGAGAGTGAAATTTGGAAAGAATTTCTAACATGTATGAGATTGTCATTGGAAAGTGTGTATGTTTGACAAAGCACTTGCTGAAGAAGGAAAGTTTCTAGAATAACATCTATGTATTCTCATAACAATTCAGGGTGGTATTTAGAAAGGAATCACACCTTCAGAGCAGGCCAGTGATTTATTTGATGGTTTCAGAGAGATAACAGGAACAACCAGTTGTAGAAGCAGAGATGAAAAATAAATGGAAACCCTTGTGCTTTGATACAATAAGCTATCCTCTGATTTGCTAGTGATTCAGATTCAAGAAAAATCTTTCCCTGCAGGCAAATTATTTCACAACCAGCTCTTCGAGGATTTCCCTCATGTCCTCGGGACTGACACTGACCATTACCACATCAAGACAGTTGATTAGACAAAT
Source organism: Pseudopipra pipra (assembly GCF_036250125.1). Lineage (NCBI taxonomy): Eukaryota > Metazoa > Chordata > Aves > Passeriformes > Pipridae > Pseudopipra > Pseudopipra pipra. Next base: position 22,905,946 of record NC_087551.1, read on the forward strand.
CATCAGGAATTACTGTGTGGTATCAGAGCACTGTAAGGCACTAAAGATACAAAGAAGACAGAAAAACATGTACAGGTGTGCTATCCTTTTTATAACAAGCAGCTTCAAGAATAGTTTGACTCTGGATGGTGATAATGTAAAAACCCAGTCCGGTCTGTTGTCTTTGGAAGATATAATGCAAAGAAAGCAGTTCAATTTGAATTTTACTCATGTATGAAAAAGATTAGCTAAATTCCTTATCAAGAGCTCTACTGTTCCCTTATCTCCATTTATGAAAACGTACTACTGAAGCCTTTGCAAGTTTTTATCATTGGTGCAATATAAAAGTGGGGCACTTTCACCCTTAAACTTGAAAATTTGGTATTGGCAATCAAAATACTCTGAGGAGTTTGCCAGTCTGATCAATAACTGGCTTAAAAGATAAGAGATGTCACTGTCACTACTTCTTCAATTCACTTTGCACTTCAACAAATGCATCTCCAATAACTTACCAAGTTTGCGAGTACTGGTTCCAGGGTAGCAAAAAGACTTGCAGGGCACCGGGTCCTGACGGTAAGCAGCATAGTTCTTACGCAAGTCCCATACTTTGATCACACTGAAATGGAAAAGCATGCACAAGTGTCTTCAACTTCAAAATTTCTCTTGCAATGCTGACTGGGCCTTCTAAGAGCACAGGAAGTCAAGTTGCTCATTCCTGAGGGGTGTCCAGTGCTAAGGAGACAAGAACTGAGCAGAAGCAGCGCAGAGATGTGCTGAAAGCAAAACAAGCGCTCTGCTGGATATGGACGAGGAGGCAGCACTGCCTTCTGTAACTAACACAAGATAAAACAAGAGCCTGCAAGCCAACTTTCTTCAACTAGTAAAAGGTAATACAAGGATGCCTTTTACTTCTGACATTTGTGAGAAGTAGTTTTAGTCTGTATTTTTAAAAATTAAGTCTTTCCCTTTTTCCCTTGCTCTTGGGGACCAAGCCTCTGCCATGAGCAGAAAAGTCAATGTTATCTGCCCCAGAAAGGCTCTGAGCACATGGAACCTGCTAAAGAATTGAATCCAAGAGGGTAATTTCCATGCTTATCAATGAGACAGTTTGCTTGAGCTCCAAGATGTTGCAATGGATCTGGCACCCAAAAGAACGCATCTTTTGTAACTCAAGGCAACATTTTCTCAAGCACGCCTACACATATCCAGGCACCAAGCACCCACTCACATCACAAAACAGCTGTATAACAATAGTCTATGTGTGGTCTCAGAAGTCCCTGAGAACAGAGAGAGAAAGACAAGAATTGCTCTCATTCTGCCCCATACCTAGGACACCAAAACGAGCATTTACCATATATGCACAATTTGTCCAGTGCTGCAGTCTCCAGTAAGGAAGTAAAGCAGCATTCAGCTTTGCCAATGCAAACTGACAGCGTAGCTGTTGATTTTACCTAGCAATAACTCTAGCCTTGTGCACCGAGTGATCTTAGAAAAAAAATCTCCTAATCTTTTTATGCCACTAAGAAGAGCACACAGACAAGGAAGCATCCTCCCTCCTTACCCATCAACAGCTCCTGCAGAGATAAGAGTGTGCTCGTCCTGAAGCAGCACCACAGTTACACTCTGCTGGAAATCCTTAAAAAAAAAAAGAAAAAAGAACTTTATTTTCTTTTAAGGTCAGCAAGATCTTGCTGCTTAGTTGAAGGCCAAGTGAATACTGAGAAAACCTCCTCCCTCTAGCCACGCAGGAGAACCTGGAAATACCAGATGTCATTAAGGACACAACAGTCCTTCAAACACTCCCACCAGGGAAATTGCTGCTGAGCAGTGAGTGTCTGGGCAGAAGTTTGAGGTTATACCTTTCAGGTCAGAGATAAGAGAGCTGCTTTTATCGCAAAGTTTAATAGATTAAATATTACCAGGTCTTATTCCAATAAGGCAGTAATTCGTCAGGTCACATTAGGGGGAGAAAAACACAGAAAAAAAATAAATATTACAACCCTCGTCATTTCCCCCCCTTCAAAATGCTGGCTATTCCTTTCCTCTCTGGGAAGAAAAGATGTATTTTCACACAGCATTTCACACAACAAAGTTGGCTTTGATGGCACATGGGTTGTTAGGCAACTAAACAAAGTCTAAAATTAGCCATAGCGAGTGACCATGACACAAAAACCTACTTCTGCAAAGATAAATGGAAGCATTTACCACATACAAGCCACATATTTCTCGCTATGTTTACTTAGGAAGACTTCTATGCATAACAGTGTCCCCAGAAGAGAGGTTTATGCTTTGTTTGTTCCCCGGATACCTACCACCAAGGGAGCAAGTCCTCTTAAGTTCTGCCTCTTCTTCTTAGGTTTGGAAGGAGTCTGCTTGTCAGCCACATTGTGTGCACCACTGATTTGTTTCACCTGCCTGTAAAATCCATCTGAAAGAAATCAAAGGCGTCTCAATTAATAGTTTCCATGCAATTTCCCTGTCACTTTAATAAAACAGGCATCAGCTTGGAATTAGTCCTAAGAGGTGGCTGAGACAAACCTTTAAAATCATTCATGTATTCTGAAAACAAAAATTGTTAGTTATATATGAAACTGGTGAGAATACAGTAAGCACCAGGAACATATAATGCAAAAAATTACAAAGGTCAGTGTAGCATGGACTCTGAAACTAAAACTGAGCAGGCTGCCTTTAGAAATCATTACCCCTGGTTTGGTTTTCAGCATGCATCTGGTCTGGAGCATTCAACTCATCCCAAGCAGAATTGCACTCACAGAGCTTTTCTACTCTATTTTATAATTTTCTATTTAGTCTTTTGTCTGCTACTTCTCACTTTATGAAACTTACTGCTTTACCAGAGTAATGCAACTTTCTTACTTTTTTTTCCCTACACGTTCCACTTCAATCATGTGGAGTCTCTCTTTTCCCCCACTTGTCCTTTTGAGGAGCCAGGGAATCTGGGACAGATGGAAGATCAAGACATGTTCTGGCAGTGCAGGCAAGGAAGCTGCTCTGACAGAGCAGAAAACTGGGAAAAAACATAAGGGCATAACCTGACTGGGGAAGGAGAAGCTCCAGGAAACAGAAAGAGAGGAGCAGAATGAGCTCACCCTTACATTTACAGTAGGTCTTCCCACAATATATTCAGTTGCTGCCAGCACTCACAAGCTCCTTTGCTTCTGCTGTTCTTGCCTTCTTTCCCTCTCTGGCAGAAGCCTTTCCAGCTTTTCTTCATCCCTCCAGATGGCTCTGACCTAAGCAGTCTCTCCCAGCTCATCTGTTTTTTGTGCTGTCCTAACAGGGATGTATTCTGTACCCCCTTATCTCCTTACCAACACACAGGGTATTATCAAGCCAGCATGTGTATCATGCAGCAAACCTGAGACTGTTACAAAGTGGAAAAATGCATCATACATAGAAGAGATACCTATTCCATCCCTTTACGGTACCAAAGCAGTAGTTATGTGACAATCCTTCCCTTTTACTGAAGTTTTGCCTATATCATAATCAAAAGCATTAGTCCAACAAGTGACTCTGAGCAGTACTTTTACATGAGATACCCAGCTTTTTTCATAAATATCTGAAAGTTCATTTACCTTTCTTGTTGCATCTGGTATCCCAAACCATGATGTTTCCATCTCTGCCTCCAGTACAGAAGACAGCTGAGAGGGAGAAAAAGAGTGCTATTAGCTTCCAAAAGTGTTAATTTAATTAACTGAATCCAGTACAATGACATCTATGCACTCTGGCTCTTCTGCCTCAACACTTGGGATACCAGTCCTAGAAATACGAAAACCAGGCCATTGTTTCGCCATGCTTTTTGACTAGTTTTCTTACTTTTCCTATTCTTTTTTTTTTCTAACACTCTAGAGAAATCTACTTATGAAAAGCATATTCACACACTTATGTATGGAACTAGATATTCTATCTTAACTTTGCCCAAGATCGGAAAAGTGCAGATGTCAGCATCACAACACCATCGAGTTCCAGCAAGTTAGTTCTGCTTCTCTGGCTGAGTCCCTCCTCAGTAGGCCTGTGATATCTGTACCTGTCAGTTTCCAAAGCCCTTTTTTAGCCCTTAAAGTACTTTGCCAGAGAGAAAGAGGAACAAACAGGGAATATCAACATTTACCTTTCTCAAATCTAGAAAAAGCAACTGACTTGAGGCTACACTGGTGACCTTTGCATATGCCAAGAAGCTCGCCAGCTCTCACATCCCACACCTTGGCTGTCTGATCTCCTGAAGCAGTGACCTTCAGAAGCAAAAATAAAAAGCTTTAGTCTTTTTCTGTACACAGTTGCCAAAGCATTAAAAACAAAGTTAGAAGGCAAAAGACTGCTTACAATCCTGTGTTCCCCTGGTACCCAGGCAAGGTCAAATACAGCATTTGAGTGAGCCTGCCATTCTAACAAGAAAACAAAAGTCAAGATTAGTTCAGTGCATTGCAGCACAATATTTTGCAGAAGACTAAAGGACATCAGACACTGAAATCAGAAATCTTGTCAACAGCTTGCTTAGGCATGAAAAACAACATAGAACAATTCACCTACTACTGCTGTTGTAAGAGCACATTCATGCTCCTACTCTGTTAAGAAGACTCAACAAAGTATGTGAAAGGATTTAAATACTGCCTACATTTATGTTTTAATGACTTGCAAAAAGCTTACTTTGATTCCAGTAAATCCCATACTTGTTATACCAAATGAAGATTACCTTCTACTCAACACTTACCTTTAAAGATGAGTTTCCTGGTAGCTTGAGCTTCAGTATCATAGAGTCTAACAAATCCTTCTTCATTTGCAACTGCTAGTACATGCTCCCAATTTGGTGCTGAAAATAAATTGAAACATAATATATTATGTAGCTAATTCATACTCATACCCCTGTTCTTTGTGAAGGGACACAGACTCTTTAAATAGAGTACATAGCAAATAGATAGCTGCAAAATAAACAGTATTTAGATAGCAACTTAAATATTCAAAATGCAGAAATATTGGCAAGCATTTTTTCTAGACGTTCCATTCAGGAGTAACTGTACATGGGCAACCAAATGGCTCCAGGAGAAACTTTTGAGATAGTGGCCTCTTTCACCAGTTGTAATCGTTCTCTAGTTATAGTTTTCTCTGTCTATGCTATGTATCATCTACAGCCTCCAGCAGTTTTCATGATCTGAGTTGGAAAAGCAGGAAGCTGCCTTGGAAAAACGTAAGAGCTCACGTTGAAACTAGAGTACTAAGAATGAAACAGTTTTGCCCTAAAGATCCAGGAGCTTCCATGTTTACTCCACTCAGTACATGCTCACCGTGGAGAAATGCTGTGTGTTATCAGCCTGGTGACATGCATCCACCTTTGGTTTCTACAAACTGTTCTCCATGCATCTTTTATCTATTTTGAACAAAGCCCAGTTTTTCACCTACGTTTTTCACCTCGCACTGTTACCAAGAGGACATACCTTGAAACAGACACAGCTGAAACAAAGAGGTATTAAAATAAACGCTTTGTAGCTGCTTCTTTAAGGGAATACTTTCCATCAGTATATATAGGAGCACCACGGTCCAATGTATATCACATCTAGAAGCAAGTGCACTTTTACCAGCTCACTTTAAAACAAGAAAAGTCTGAAACCAAATCGTGAGACAGAATCAAACAGGAAAAACAAAAAAAGCTGACAGCAGTGCCCACACCCTGGCCTCCAAAAGGGTTTTCAGAAGGTGACTTTACCTGTAGAAAAGGTGCAGCCGAAAGGAGGGACCGGCAATCCCGTTTCCCCATAAGACAGGTGATCATCTTCCTGGCTGCACTGGTAGCCATCTAAGAGATGCTGCAGGGGAAGCGGCGGGGAACGACCTGCAACGGGACAGACGGACCGTAAGCGCACCAGACACAGCCGGCTCGGGCGCCAGGAGCCCCGAGGCCGCCGCAGGGGCTGTGGAGGGGCGCGGGGGCAGGTCAAGATGAGAGCGGTCGTGCCGCGGTACCCACGGTCGGTGGTGGCGGCGGCGGCGGCGCGGCGGAGCAGCGCGCGGCACAGCATAGCCGGGCGGACGCGGCCGGTGCGCGCCAATACAACTCCCGCCAAAACGACCGGCCCGCCAAGCCCGCGGCGCGCCCTCATTGGCCGGCGGGGAGCGCGAGGCGCCGCGCCCTCCTCCTCTGATTGGGAGTTGGCGGTGCGGGGGGCGGGGCTTCCGGGCTGCCCTTTCCCGCGGCTGCAGTGGGTGGGGCGGGCACGCGCCTGCGCGGGAATGGCGCGGCTGCGGGAGTGCGAGTGCGCGTGCGCGGGGCCGGCGGCGAGGGGCAGGAATGGCATCCAGCGCCAAGTCGTTCCTGGCCGATGCGGGCTATGGAGAGCAGGAGCTGGACGCCAACTCCGCACTGATGGAGCTGGACAAAGGTGAGGCCGCGCGGGCTCGGGGTTGTCGCAGGGCCGGGGTGGGAGCTTGTCGCTGTGCCGCTTTGTCCACAGCGAGGGCGGAGGGAGGATCTGGGTCTGGAGGTATCTGCGGTAATTCCTGTTGTCTCGCTTAGGCCTCAGGTCTGGGAAACTGGGGGAGCAGTGCGAAGCCGTCGTTCGTTTTCCCAGGCTCTTCCAGAAATATCCCTTCCCTATTCTCATCAATTCGGCGTTCCTAAAGCTGGCTGATGTCTTTAGAGTGGGGTAAGTGCCATCGGTGAGTTTCTTTCCATTCAAATCTCCGGTCGGTAGGACTCGCTCTTGGGGACAGATTGTGCTCGATTGAAGTTTGCTTTCCCCATCTTTCGTGGGCTTAAGTGGCTGTGAGTGATCAATGACAGAGTTCCTTTTCATCTGTCCTGATTTGAGGATTCCCTTCCTGACTGATGTAAGTTCACTGGTGTAAGGTCTGCTTCACAGGCACATTCAGATTTGTAATTCGTAAAAAGATGAATGGTCATGTGTGTAAATTTTGTCTCTAAGTCATGCAATGTTAATAACAAAGCTCAAAGTATAGCTTTTCCAGGTGTCTGCTGTCTAAGTGATGTATCTAGTGGAATCGGAGCTACTTTGGAATAAGTTACAAAGTTAAATGTTAATGTGGAATCTTCACTGCTGTCTCCAAGAAGGGAAACAAATTCACTCACACCCGACATTGGCAATTAAGTTCTCTTGCCTTAGTCTTGGATTTGTTTTTCTAGAAGAACTGGATCCCTAAGTGTGCACAAAACAGGCATTTGCTTACACCCCTCCTCACTGGTGCCAGCTGGTTCATTTCCCTGGAATTGGGCCTAAATCTGACACTACCAGAACTAGAAAATAAAACACTAGTGTACTAATAGTCTCTTTTGTATTACATCAGTCTACTCAAACATTTCTGAAGCGTAGACGTTACCTTGTTTTAATTTTCTTTCAGAAGTTGTTTTAAAATAATTTTGTTTTCAAGTCCTTGAATTTTTGTTATAAAATAACCTGACAAAGAAACTTTTGTATTTTCTAATAGGAACAACTTCTTGAGGTTGTGTGTGCTGAAAGTTACTCAACAGAGTGAGAAGCACTTGGAGAAGATCCTAAATGTGGATGAATTTGTCAAAAGAGTTTTCTCAGTAATTCATAGCAATGATCCAGTTGCTCGGGCTATTACACTCCGGTATGTATTACATAAATGATCCTAACTTACTTCATATCTGTAGCTAATTATCATTGTGCTTGACTGGAACAACAAGGCCAAGTGCAAGGTGCTGTACCTGAGCCGGGGCAACCACCGGTATCAACACAGGCTGGGGAATGAAGGGGGTGAGAGCAACCCTGCTGAGAAGGACTTGGGGGTGCTGGTGGATGAGAAGCTGGACATGACCCAGCAATGTGCACTGGCAACCCAGAAACCCAGTTGTGTCCTGGGCTGCATCCAAAGCAGCCTGGCCAGCAGGGTGAGGGAGGGAATGCTGCCCCTCTACTCTGCTCTGGTGAGACTTCACTTTGAGCACTGCGCTGCATCCAGCTGTGGGTTCCCCAGCACAGGAAGGACATTGACCTGTTGGAGAAAGTCCAGAGGAGGCCACCGAGATGATTAGAGGGATGGAGCACCTCCCCTACAAGGAAAGGGTGAGAGAATTGGGGTTGTTCAGCCTGGAGAAGAGAAGGCTTTGGAATGACATATTTGCAGCCTTCTGGTATCTGAAGGGACACTACAAGACAGATGGTGAGGGACCTTTCACAAGGGCGTCTACGTAGTGATAGAACAAGGAGGAATGGCTTCAAACTGAAAGAATAGATTTACGTTAGATATTAGGAAGAAATTCTTTTCTGGGAGGGTGGTGAGGCACTGGAACAGGTTGCCCAGAGAAGCTGTGGATGCCTCATCCCTGGAAGTGTTCAGGGTGAGGTTGGATGGGGCTTTGAGCAAGCTGGTCTAGTGGCAGGTGTTCCTGCCCATGTCAGGTGCATTGGAACCAGATGATCTTAAGGTCCCTTCCAAACCAAACTGTTCTACGATTCTATGAATGAAATATAGAAGGCTTTTTATACATTGCTCATGGAGTTAAAAGCAAAGACATCTGTCTTTAAAGGGGGTGAATGATAAAGATCTGTGATCAGAAGAACAAGGTTATTAATCATGTGCGATGGTGAGAATTTTGTGGATGGCTTCAGGTAAAACAGAATTTGTGGTGTTGAAATTTTGTGTACTCACAAGAAGAAAACTGAACCTTGTTGTATGGATAACCCAGACAGTAGCCAGATGCAATATATCATATATTGCCTATGATATATTTAGACCAGGACCAAAAGGAAAGTGCTTCCTTGCATGTCAAAATAATTTTTGTTAACTAGTAACCAAAGCTTATGCGAACTTTGTTATATTTGCACCTGTTTTTCGTTCATCATTGTCCTAGAAGTTTACTACTTGTTGGTCTGATCAATAACTTCTAAGGAAGTGCTGTTGTATTGTCGATTGCTTTGGGCTTCCTAGGAATCAAATGGGAAAGCAAATAAAATAAACCTGTCTTTAATGTCATTGTCCTGCTGCTTTGGTGTCTGTGTCTCCAGCACTGTCCAACATCCTCATCTTAAGTGCATCTTCCAACCCCTGTGCAGGTGAATGTGAATGTGAAGAGCACTTCTCTTTTTCCCTTTATATTCTTTTTTTCTCTCCATTTAGAACTGTTACTGCTTTCACTGCTGAAAGATGGGGAGGCATTAATGGGTTTGATTGATTAGCTCATATGTCCACTTCTTTTTTCTTTTGATATTTCATTTGAGATTGTGCTTTCATGCTCTGGTCTCAGAAATCGTTAAATACAATGGGACTACATGTTTTCTTGTAGTTCCACTGTAGTATTCTAACATATGCTTGCAGTTGTTGGCTGGCATTGAGAGTTATCTTAGCAGATTGATAGAAGTCCCAGGAATCCAGTCTGTTTGAAAAAATACTTAAATTACTAATAAATTCACAGGATGCATCAAGGGAAACATCAAAATGGCTGTTGGTTCAGCAGTTTCTGATTAAAATCTTCTATTGATTTGGTTTTGTCCTCCTTGAATAGTGTCAGTAAGAAAGAACACGTAGAAAGAAAGATGTCCTAAACCAAAACTTTGTGAAATTTTATTGCTAGATAAGTGTGTGTAAATACTTGCACAGAACTCTTGCTAAAATTGCCATCAGTGTTACCATCTTGCATTCCTTCTCCTTTTAACTGGATTATGCTAAATATGTCTGAAGGGTATCTTTTCATAACAAAGTATAAATTGACTTGCAACTTTGTTAGCAGTTACACAAAAGGTATTGCACTATTCCTACTAATAACCTTATCCCACATCAGTGAAAGATCTTAGATAAATTATGAAAGTCAGATATTTGATTACTTGATCATAGTAACTACTGTAGAAACTTCTCTTTCATAGCATGTGGTTAAAATTTATGACTGTTCAGACATTTACTTCTGTACTTACTTCTGCAGTCTTAATTAGGAAGAGGGATAGAAAAAGTAGAAATTAAATTAGTAATTCTCTAAATGTGTTTTTATATCGCCCTAGACTACCACATTTTTGAATTTATATCTCATGGTGTTCTTTGTGTGTTTCTGAAAATAGCCATCAGTACATTTTAGCATTAAATCTGTTGTATTAATATCAGAGCTTGAATGTAAAAGCATCTCAAAAATGCTTATTCCTGGTGCCATAGTGCACTCTTAATTTTAAAAGAATTTTTGGTAAGTTTCTCACTGTACAATTTCAAGATAAGAGGTATCATAATGTAATTAAGTTTTTATCAAACCACTGACATAACCCTCATGACAAAATTTGTTACCATTTAATTATATGCCTACTTTTAGCATTTGCTTGTTTCTGTAATAGGTGTGGAAGAGCACACATACTTATAGAAAAAAATAGTGTTTTAACCAGTCATTTTACATTTCTATTTGGTTTCATCTTACGTTTCTTCGTGAACATCGTTCTTCCTGATTTTTCTGTGATTTGTTTCTGTAGGATGTTGGGCAGCATGGCATCTATTATTCCAGAAAGGAAGAATGCACATCACAGTATCCGTCAGAGTTTGGATTCCCATGATAATGTGGAAGTGGAAGCTGCTATATTTGCTGCTGCCAACTTTTCTGCACAGTCTAAGTAAGATTTTTTTTAATTTCATTAACTCATTCACAAACTTTACTATTTCCTTCTCTAGTGATAACAATGTCATTTACAGCAAAACATTTAATTATGTGCAATAATAGTATTGTAGAGAAACCTGAATACAAGTTTAACATTAGTTTTTTCAAAAATGGAAAGCTCATAAATATGAAAATTCAAAGTGGAATAGCAGCTTTAATCAAGGATTATTTTTCAGAAATTATATTAGAGACCAAAATGTAGTGCTGCTTGTCATTTTGCCACATTTTTTTGAAAGCTTCCATTTTATCATTTGATCATCCCCTTGTGCAGAGTTTCTGAAAAGACTTAGGTCTTGGCAGGCACTTTTTGGGGAAGGTTTTTATTGTTAAAACACAATGTTCAGTTGATTTTTAAATCTAATTTTTAGAATTTTCATTACTTAATTTTTGATTTTTCATTTCACCTGGTACTTTCTTTTCTCTACAGGGATTTTGCTGTCGGAATATGTAATAAAATCAGTGAGATGATTCAAGGTACATGTATATATTGAATGATAAAAGGGAAAAGCTTTAATTTCTCTGAAAATTCTTTATTATTCATATTTACATATTAGATACCAGAATGCTGTTGCCCTTGTACTCAGATAAGTCCAATTTTTAAATTAAATTAGCTAACCAGTAATCTAATGTCTGGCTCTTGTGTCCTCTTAAAATCTAAGTTCTCGAAGCACCTGTTTGGTACAGAATAAAAGCTTATCTACAGTAGGTAAATAAACTTACATAGACTTTCACAGGTTGCTTCAGATGAGTTAATATGTGTGCTACCTGCACTGAATCAAGGAGCAGCTTTCTCAAACAGCCATGAAAGTGCTTGATACTGCTGTTGTTACACACCTGTCCCAGAGATGAGCTATTTGAATCCAATGCATGTGTCTGCACAGTCTGTGTTCAGCACTGATAGCAATGTAGACATATTGTGTCCCTCAGCACAAGGACTGACACTCTGCCTGTTTCTTTTCCTTGTTGCAGGTTTGGCCACACCCGTGGATTTGAAGTTGAAGTTGATCCCTATTCTGCAGCACATGCATCATGATGCCAGCTTGGCCTCCAGCTCCCGGCAGCTGCTCCAGCAGCTGGTGACATCCTACCCCTCTACCAAGATGGTCATTGTTACTCTGCACACCTTTACTCTGCTTGCTGCTTCTTCTTTGGTTGACATTCCTAAGCAGGTAATTCTTCCTAATGCATTAAGTACCAAGTTCATTTGAAAAAAATTCAAATTCTAGATGGTTCTGTTTCCAGACAACCCCATCAAATACATTAACCCTTTTTTACAGATCATAACTTGTCTTTCTTTAAGTCAATTGGGATTGAAATCAGCTAGGATCAATCAGCATTCAGAAAAGCAAACACCCTGACTTTCTGAAAACATTTCATTGTGGCTGTAGAAGCCAGACTTCACTTTTCACTGCTGTATATTGCCTTGTGTTGTGGGGGTGCCTTTTGTCTTTCTTTCATGCAAGCAAATGAATATTTCAATAGCACGGAATGCATTTAAAATGTATTTCTTGAAGAACTTTGGGAATTTGAATCTGTTGTTTAAATTTAGGACTATACACCAAGTAATGGGAAAGCAGTGATGGAAAAGTACAATGCTTTTATGCTCTGGTAATGAGCTTTGTGGATGTGATTTATATAGCAGATCTGAACACAGTGACACTTGAGACTCATCTCACTAATCCTTGTAAAGTAGTCATGAAAGTCTATTTGCTTTATTTCAGTCCTGTACAGCTGTGGAAAGCTGGTATCTATCTAGCATTGATCTGTCTGAAACTTTTGGTATGGCTCATTTCTGTATTTCAGAGGATGCTTTTGATAGTACCGAATCTCAGTTTACTGAATTACCATTAGAACACTTAATGTGCTGCTTTTTTTTTTTTTCCTTTTAAATGGCTGTAAGCATGGAGATTTAGGCTGTGTTTCTGCAGCACAACAGCAGCCAATACTGCTTAAAACTGATGTAGTCATGGTGGGGAGGTTCATGCTTTTTCATGTCCTGGCTTTCCATGGTTGTAAATTTGCAGTCAATGATCGCAATAAAGGACATGCAGGCAAGTGTTGCTTGAATTGAGATAAATGCTTCAGAGGGTGTGGGTAGGGATTGGTTTTGTTTGGTTGGGGTTTTGGGGGTTGTTTTTGCAACTGCTGACATACAAGGTATGTCTGTCTTGCTATCTGTTAAGTGCAGATCGCACAGATGCCCAAATTAGCATCAAATGCCCAGAATACTGGTTAGCAGCATAATTACAACAGTATAAGGTGTTTACTGAGTTTCTCAGGGATGTTTTATGGTATTTCTGAGCATTGAAACATATCTTGAGGCTTCTCAGTTACACAGGGTTATGTAGAGAAGGGTACATGAACTAAGAGAGCTGGATGGTAAAAAATGCCAGACTGTTTTAGCTTGCAGTGGCTTCACAGCCACGTGGCAAGCAATCAGACAGATAGGGCAAGTTAATTTTGGTTGAGTATGCTCAATATTTCTTCAATAGTGCTTTTGGAAAGACTTCCTTCTAGTAGCATATCTCTTAAACAATGAATTTATTTCGTTGTAGATCCAACTTTTGTTGCAGTACTTGAAAAATGACCCCAGGAAGGCTGTGAAGAGGCTTGCGATCCAGGATTTGAAGTTGCTGGCCAACAAGACACCACATACATGGAGCAGAGAAAATATTCAGGTTTATACATTTTTAAGCTAAAGTTAATTATGAAACTTTCCAATTAGTTGTAGGGTTCTTTCTAGAAGAACAATTTGGGAGGTAAAGGAAGGAGGAACATGCATCTCCATATCCTTAAGTTAGGTGCCAAGCAGAGTGGCCAAGTATTAATGAGCGGTTCGTAGAATATCTTTATTGGACAAGTTGACACATAAGGATCAAAATTGAAGTATTAAAGATGAGGAAAGGCATGTGTAATGTAGTAGGCCTTTTTACAGTAAGGAAATAAGTTTTCCATCTGACAAACTGATCTGAGGTAATAGACACGAGAGCTGAATGTTTATATTAATCTTAAAATATAGAGTAATTATTAATGCTTTCATGTAACACAGAGTCTCTGGGATTTGTCAAAGCCAGTCATCCAACGAGATATACTTGAAAGGACAAGTGTCATTTTGACTTACTTTCTTAGGATTAATGGCTTATTTTCAATAGTAACCTTGTGACTCCCGTAGTATGAATGAGACCCTAGATGGTGTTTATAGTGCACCTGTGCTATTTGGGGAAACTATTGTTATATTGTAGATACTGTCACTGCCTTCTTTCAATCACAGTTGCATGTGAATATTTTTTTCCTCCTTGTCTTTCTCTTTTTCTGGTAGAAATGACTATAGAAAATAACTTTGGGTTAGATTAATGGAAAAGTAAATGGCAGAGGGTTACAGCTCTACTTTTTTCTGGGTCATTTTTCTTTGCTTTTGCTACCCTTGGAAGCTACTTTTGTTCTATGTTGTTGGAGCATAAGGCAGCTGGGAGGAAAAACTGTGTGGGTTTTTGTTAACAATCATGTGAGAAATAAAGCATGTTCTGCTTTGCCCTTGATTCTTAGAGATGATGATTTGGAGCGTGCAGAGGTTTTTGTTTAAGCTAACTGTTTTGTTCTTCATAATGTGTTAATACCAGAAAGGTATTTTTAAGGAATTGTTTTATGGATTGTTTTATGGATTCTTTGCAGTCAAAATGGTACTCTATACCATTATGTCTGGTCAGGAGTAGACATGGATAACATGGCTTTTGTTGTCACGTAGTGTCTTAGAGTAGATGTCCCAATGTTTGAAATGCACAGGGACAAGTTCCATCCATGTCAGAACTAAAACAGTGGCAGTTTGATATCAGAACTAAACCAGTGGCTAGGTTAAAACAAGACTAATTGTCTGAATTATCTGCTTGCTGAATGGCGTGCAGAAATAATAAGAATTTTTCTGCCTTCTGAAGTATAAAGTCAACATTTGGAGTTGGGAAATTTGTTCTCTATATATTAAAATGACTTAGTAATGTTTATAAAACAGGGACTGGAACAAACTCTCCTTTTCTTGTGGCAAGACCTGCTTCTTGTACCTTTTTACCAACAAAAGTTGGTTAGTTTCTTCAGCCTTTTGAGTCTGTCAGATGGGAAGTTTGGTCTTTGAGTTGTGGAGACTTCACTAATTGTAGACATCAGCTTTAGAAGCTGCTGCTGTTGATGTCTAGAGCAGTCCTTCTAACTGCAGAGGTAACCAGCAGTCTGTGCTCCATCCTGCTAATTCTGTGCTCCTGGCATTCTTCGAAGTTCTGAGAGGGAGTCTAATAGCACTGGAGTAAAACATCAGTGTCTTGGGAGACATTGAGACTCATTTTCAACACTAATCATTGTCTCTTCCTCTGTCTGCTGATGCCATACTATTCAATGGATTAACAAAGTACTAATTGGTACAAATTACAGATGTATTTAGAATTTAACCCTTACACCATACATATGCCTGATAAGAACACCACTGAGGTTTTTTTGTTCTGTGAAACTAATTCTGTGTTGTTGTTTTTCTTTATTCAATTACTGGATATTATCATTCAGCTTTGACACTCTCTGAGACAGAATGTACTTATATTTTCCATTTGTATCTCATATAACTGTCCCTCTGTTGACTAAAAAAGCAAGGCACAAAAGTATGATGGCACATTCTACTATAATTGAATTAAAAATAAAATACACTTTAGTATTTTTATCAAGGAACTTAAACTGTATTCTGCTGGACACCAGTACTGGTAAAGGAAATGATTTTTGAAACTTTGCTCTTCAGAGGTGTGTGTTTACATAAAACCCTGCAGATTGGTACAAGGCAAAATAATCAGTATGCCTCTAAGACTGGAGAAACTGTCTTAAAATCTTGTGTAGTATTCGATCAATGAGACCTGATAATATTTTTGCCACTGATTTTTAATTAGTAAGTGACTTATAATTGATGTTTCATACCATATAAGAAAGACCCACTGTCACTTTTCTGCAAGCCAGATCCTCAGTCTTCTAGAACAGTTGCTTGATTTTAGTATAGTATTTTCTGTAGGAAAATTTTGACTCTCAAAACTTTTCAGAGAAGTGGAACTACATTTTTAATACAGGTTGCTTATGGGACTTCTTATCTCTGTATCTTTTTTCCTGCTGATCTTTAGGCACTCTGTGAATCTGCTCTTCACACTCCTTATGACAGCTTGAAAATGGGCATGTTATCTGTTCTTTCCACATTATCTGGGACCATTGCCATTAAACAGTACTTCAGCAGTGCTCCAGGTAAGAAAAGATAGTTATCTTTGGCATTTCTAGTAGATTGGTTTTCTACTGATGATCAGTTGCGTCTAAACACTTTGTAGCATATTCTTAAACTATTTTTGAACTTCAGAATACTAGCTGAGAGTCAGACTGTGTTTATCACATGTAAACTTAAAATAGGATGCTGTATACCCTTGAATAATCATGGTCTGAGATTTTGTTCTGTTTTCTGAGTCCTATAGTATATGAAATGGGTTTTTACCTTTGAGTCTTCAACATTTCTTCATTTTACGATCAGTGTGTTGCCTCTCAAATGGCTGACCTGCATTCTGCTTGAGGTGCTTTGAAACCATAGATTTGCACAGTTCTTGAGTAGCAGGGAGGCTTCAGGGTGGGAGGGTGGGCTGGCATGTTATCCAGGTACAGTGAAGCTATGCCACCCTCATGGCAATGACCTGCAGCAATATCAGGTGAACCTTTCTGCCTTGTGACAATATTCCGGAGAAATAGAGTAGACATTTAAAAGTGATTCAAGGTATCTTGTTCTTAGAATTATCATCATACTGTTTTCTTTTTTCTTCCTGAAAGCCAGACAGCCCTAATGAGTATTATAAGCCCAACTACATCAACTGCAGAAATGGGAAAAAAAAAAATACATTCTCTTCAGTCATTTTGGCATGTCTGAATAATTAATATGCTCACCAGCTTTTTTAATCAGACATAATATTTT
This sequence comes from Pseudopipra pipra, assembly GCF_036250125.1. Taxonomy (NCBI): domain Eukaryota; kingdom Metazoa; phylum Chordata; class Aves; order Passeriformes; family Pipridae; genus Pseudopipra; species Pseudopipra pipra. The sequence continues at coordinate 22,922,517 of NC_087551.1, forward strand.
CTCTGATTCCTGAAAATTTCTCTGAGTCCTGAAACATCAGCCTTTAGACCCAAATGTTCTTTCTTATGCATGTCTAACTGCTGTAGTGTACTTTCATCCTATTGTTTAAACATAACAAAAAAATCTGTAGTCAATATAGTTGTTTCGTAGAAATGTACTGAAAGATCTGTGGTATGTTTATGGACTGTGCAGTTTTGTGTTCTGTTTGCCTTGTCTTTGTTTAGGAACAGCAGCTACAACTGCAAGATCATTTGATTTAGTAAAACTAGCGCAGGAGTGCTGTTATCATACTAACCGTGGCATTGCAGCTCATGGTGTGAGAATTCTGACTAATATATCAGCCTCTTGTCAGGACAAAGGTAAGTGAAAGCAAGGACAACAAAGTGGGTCTGTTTACAATCACGCTTATGCACTTAGCACGTATTAACTGGTCCTGTCTGTGAACCTGTCTGTAAATCTGTCTGATCCTTCATACTGGTTAGGGAAAATAAGGACTATAAAATAGTAGAAAATACTCTGTATGATGTTATGAATGATTGGGAAGATTCCATCTTTGTCTAATTAAGAAAAAATTACTGGGCATAGTAGAACTGGTCCTAAATAAATGCTTGTTTTCCCTTTTGCTGTAAGACCAGTGAATTGTTTGTCAACCCTTGAAAACAGTTTGCGCAAAATTCATTGCAAAAGAATAACAGAGCATTTAGAAACCTTAGTCCATAGGTTTATGCATGCTTTACAAATATCACAGTTGCTGTGACTGCTGAATAGTTACCTGAGGCATGGAATGGCAGATTTGTTTCTAAAGTAAGGTAAGGCCCAAGTATTAGGGAGATATTTATCTGTCATGACTGCAACAGCACTGCAGGCATTACACTGACTGTGGTAAGAAAACAGAATAGAGAACAAGCTAACTCTCCTTTTCTTTTTGTAGATCTTTTGCCTTTGGAGCAAGATGCAGTTTTTGGCTTAGAAGCTCTTCTTGTTCTTTGTAGTCAAGATGACAGTCCAGGAGCTCAAGCAACCTTAAAGGTGACATTACTCTTATCTTCCCCTAGCACAGCTGTAAGCTACAGTAATATCTTGTGTAACAGAGTGGCTGATATGCACCAGGTCCTTTCTGGTGGAAGCCTAACAAACTGGAGGGAAATGAAGATTTTTCTGGTTTGCCCATAATCAGAGTCCAGAGCTCTAGAGAAACTGAGCACAGCTATAGTGCACCATCTCTCAGCTCTAGAATAAGTGAATTGTTCTCAGAGGAACAGCTGTAATTAAACATGAACAATGGATGGAGGTGTCTCTGGAGGACAAAAGGATCTTGGAGAGAACTTGCTTTATGGGGATGGAGATGCAACGTACATGATTGCAAGGCTTTTATTATTTTTATTTTCCCACTTCAGAAACTGCTGTCAGTAGTTTTTCTAGTTATTTACCTGTAAAGGCTGGTGGTCTGACAAAGACTATAAACATTTCTTGAATATGTGATGTGTTTTTGTGCTGTGAGCTCAGGGACAAAGGCTTGGGCTCTTAGAAAAATCTTATCTTTTGTAGAGTACATGGTTTTGAAAATGCCAGATCTATATTTCTGCAGTCATAGTTGCAGAGAAGTAAGCATGCCTGGCTTTTTTATTTTTGAGTAGACATCGTGTTTGTTGTACCTGTTGAATGTGTGAATTGCAGATCACGTTAACTTGTATGGTGAAGCTGGTCAAGTGCCGTCCTCACCTGAGCCAGTCGGTGGTTGAATCCCTGCTGACGCAGCTGCAGAGTGCCCAGGACAATGCCAGGATTCTCATGTGCCACTGTTTAGCAGCTATTGCCATGCAGCTGCCTGTCCTAGCAGATGGGATCCTAGGAGACCTAATGGACCTCTATAAATTGATTGGACAGTCTGCCACAGATAAGAAACAGGAACTTTTGGTAAGGCCTCCCTTGTAGATAAATGTCTGTATATTCAACTGTAGATGAATTGTATTTAAAAAGGCAGCTAAAACATTTGTTATGTCCAGGTCGATGTGCCAATCTATAGCCACTATTTTCAGTTTTGTTTTAACTTTTGACTACATACATCAGCGTTTAGTGTAGAACTATTTCCTAGATGGAGCTGAACTAAGCAGTGTATTCCATTAGATTTTCCAGCAGGTGGCACTGCTTAGACAAACCTGGCTATTGAAATTATTGGGGTATCTCTAAAGTAATGGTTATAGGCAAAATGGCAATTAATCTCCATTTATATATGGTGCTCTGATGCAAAATGACTTAATATATTGTAAGTGAGAAAAATGCTCTCATCACATCTATTTGGAAAAGAATTTGAATTTTAAAAAAGAAATTACAAGCTTTCTGTTAGTTTATTTGGAGCATTTGAAATATCTCAGTTAAAAGGGAGAGTAAAGATTCTTTAAATGAAAGTTACTTTGATCTACAAGAAATACTGGGATGGCTGTAACTACTTAAAAGATTGGACTCTTGCAGTTAAAATTTATATGTATTCTTCAATGTAGTTTTGAGTCCAAAATAAAACAGAATTGACTTTTTTCTTCTTTTCTTTAGTTACTGAAATATAACTTTCTCCCTCACTCCACCACTCTCTATTAGGTTTCTCTTGCCACAGTGATATTTGTTTCCAGTCAGAAAGCTTTGTCCACAGAAATCAAAACTGTTATCAAACAGCAGCTTGAGAACGCCTCCAATGGATGGACAGCCTACAGGATAGCCAGGCAGGCTTCCAGAATGGTAAGTGAAAATATCTGGAGGAAAATGGTTTGTTGTGGTTGGAGGGATGCTAGTGATTTCTTTGAATTGGATGAGAAAATAAGGAAAATGGTAGGACTTGGGAGGAGGAAATGAATGGGGGTGGGGAGTAGAAATCGCTTTCTCTCTTATTTCCCTGGAAAGCTGATTCAGAAATATGCCATTTAGGACACTGATCCAATCAGAATGGTTTTTCACTTGTGTGTTTGAAGTATTTGAGAAGGAATTAAGTAATGGCCTGGCACTTTCTTGAGCACATACCTAATCTGTATTGTCTAACTGTTCTTTAGAAGGTTATACAGGTCATCCTGATGTGTGCTTCTCTTTCTTCAATATGAAGAAAGGAAGAAAAAGATCCTGTTTCCCTTTTCCCCTCAGTAAATTAGCAGCTGGGATTAGAATTACACAGAACCTAGTATGAGATGCTGAGGTAAAAGTAAATTTCAATGTTTGTTTCTCATCTTACTGAATTATCTTGTGTAAATAACTAGTATATACAGGCTGATATTTCCATAAAATTAGATTTGTGCTTTTATTTATTAGGATTGTCATGATCAAAGGTTTGAAAAAACTTTCACTGTCCTATTTTTAAGCTAGGAGTAGTTCTGGAGAGGTTACAGTTTTGTTATTTGTATTTGTTTTGTAGAAATCCACAGCCTTCTTTCACATCCCCATTTAGAAACATTCTTCTCATTACAGGGCAACCATGACATGGCCAGAGAACTGTATCAAAGCCTGCTGACTCAAGTAGCTTCAGAACACTTCTACTTCTGGCTGAACAGCTTGAAGGAGTTCTCCCATGCAGAACAGTGTCTGACAGGTTTGCAGGAAGACAACTACAGCTCAGCACTTTCTTGCATTGCTGAAGCTTTAAAGTCCTATCACAAAGGAATAGCATCACTGACGGTCAGCACACATCTACTGTAGTGGTGATGTTTGTGTGTACTGCAGCATGTGTTTGGTTTCTGTTCTTAAATCTCTGAAAAGTTTTAAAAGATGTATAGCATCTGCCAGACTCCTTTTGAGATGACTGCAGAGGTAACACTGCATCTTCAGAGAAAAGATCCTGTAACTCAGCCAAGTGTGATTAGCTAGATTTTACTTTGTTTTTCCTTCTTCCCCCCACCCCTCATTTCCTGCACTGATCAGATCACATGATATGTGACAGATCTTGTTTAAAGTTACAGCACTTAAAATTTTCCACTCTTTGTCTTGGCTGAATAAAAGCTATTGTAATAGTCAAGCCTGGGAATTTGTCTAAATTGGCTGCTATCTTCTAAAAATATAGAGAAGAATTTAATTGTCTTCCTCCCTCCTGTTGAGTTCATGTTGCCTTGTATTTGACAGTGTGATCTTGTGGAATCCTAACAACAAGGCAACACCAATTTAGAAAGAGAAGAGCAGACAATTCATCTTCATCAAATTGGCAGAATTCAGATGATACCTGCTTTTATGCAAATACTTTTCTGCTTCTCTGAAGTGGTAAAAATACCACATCTGTGAATGTAAACAAAAAAAAGCATTAATGAATAAGGACCTTCAGTTCTTACTGTGAAGTTGCTTCTTAACTAAAGATGATCCAGGTTCACACAATGCTTTATTTCATATTTTAGTTTCCATGAAGAAATCTTTATAGACAGTTTTCTTTGTGTATCTTCAGTGAAGCTGCTTTTTTTTCTCTTTTTTTAGTTACTGGCACTGTCTGGGTCATGACAATTCATATATAAGTGTTTAATAAAGTTCAGATATTACTATTTATTAATAAAATGTCCCTGAATAAGCAGAAAGGACATAAATTTTACACTGTTATCCTCTGAAAGACCCATTATTCCTGAAGTGTCTGTCTTTAACTGTTGGCTGAGTGAATAAGGCTTTTCATTCAGCATTTCAAGATTTCTCTAGCATGGAGAAGACATTGAGGGGAGGACCTCATCTAATTAGATGTAAATATTTAATACAGGCAGGAAAATAACTTGCTTGAATAAGTCATTCTGTGATTCAGGAATTTAATTACCCTCTCCCTAGAGTTTGGGACTGTTTCTCTGTTGAAGGGTTCCTGTCTTCGTCTCTGCTGACTTCGCTTCCTGCATGCTGCACATAGTGCTCTTCTGGGTGCAGTACCTTCCTTTTGAGTGGTTGTGGTCCAGAGGAGAAAGTACAGGTTTTGTAGGGTTAGAGGAGAGAAAATTTGGGTTTATTGCTGGTTGTTGCTGACTCGTTGCATCATTCTGGACAATTTCCCAACCTGCTTGAGTGTATCAGCTGTAAAAGGAGCCACTCGGTGTTTGCATCTGTAGAAGTCAAAGGGGAGCAAAGTGCACAGAGTGCACGATAGTCTTGCTGCTGAAGACTTGCTGTCTCTCCCCCCTGACTTCAGATTTACTGTTGCTGCTGTTTCAGTGCAGAGCACAACTCAGCACTGGTGATACCACAAACCAGTGGTGTGTATGATGAATCCTGTGTAGCTGTTCCTCTTTGTAGCTGGAAAACACTGCTGGAAAAATCTGTTGCAGATGTTTAGTCAGCGCAGTTTTGCAATGATGAAGCATTCAGACAGTGTCTGATCTTGTCGGAAAATTTCTCAATTCCTCCTTGATACACATACAACTGTCTTGCATTGCTGCCTGCAGAATGTTCTTACATCTGACTTAGTGTGCTTGAGGGAAAGTAGTCCCATTACTTTATGGATGAGAGTTGTATGTGGGAGGACAGGGACTTGTCATGAAACATATTGACCTCAGTCCTCATCCATCTTGCTGTGTATTTGCTTGTAGAGCTATCAAAAGGTTTGAATAGGACCTGCTCTTTCTGGCATGGAACATGTGTCTCATTGGAAGCTTTGTGCTTATTTTACACTGCTGGTAATCTAGAGAAGATACAAAACTTGAACAAAGCATTCATACAGCCATTGGTTAAGTGGCACTAATTCCAAATATGTTGATAGCAAGTGATGGTGTTCAAAGAACTTGGCTGAGCTAAAGAACTCTGTCAGTTTTGAAAAAGAATTGTGACTCATTTATTGCCCATGGCTATATGAGTAGCAGATAAGGTAATTGCAGTATTAATGAGACAAGCTTGTATTTCCATTTACAAGAATCAAGTCCCATTTGTGCTACTAAAAATGTCTGGATTTTCTGATACAAGTACTGGTACTTTACTCTCTTTAAAAGCATGTAGTCTCTGTAGAGCAATTACAGTGCAGTGGACCCTCTTCCACAGAGGGTTTTCTGAAACTACCCCTGCAGAATAAACTGAACGTTTTCAATTCAAAAGGGATTTTTTTTGTGCAAAAGCAAAGTGATAGATAAGAGAGGCTGAGTGGCTCAAGTGATGAAATAATCTTATTTCTTCAGTTGAAATCTAGCTCAATAGTTTAAAGTGGCTGCAGTCAGCTATGTTTCCTCACTTTAATCAGTAGTGGGCCAGTTCTCAGATGATGTGATGTTTTGTGAGCCACTAGTTAGCTGTTTCTCTGCCAGCAAAGAAATGGTTCTTAGTAAGGTTTTGGGATGGCTTATAACTTCTTGCTTTCAGAAGTGATATGCTGAGAAATAAGAAGCACTGGGGAAGATATGCATGAATTTGACGTACTTTCATTCTCTGAGTAAGAGAAAGTCCCAGTGCTTTGTTTTGCAGATGACTTTCCTCCCCCCCTGCAAAGAAAAAAGTGTATTCTTCTCAAAATCCAAGAGTTTAAGAAAAATAAGTAGTGGATTTTTGGCTTAAGTAGTATCAAACCTTGAGTGCTCAAATTTAGCCCCTCCTGGGTGTCCTAAGCTGTCACAGATGCTTCTACGAGTCATATAAGCTCTTAGGGAGCAAAGTTTCACAGAACTGTATTTTCTAAATAACAGTGGCTTGTCTACCCTCCTGGAGTTCTGTTATTTACTGTCCTTAGTTATCCCTGGATCTTGTCTCTTGGCCTTCATCAAATGCAGGGTTCAGGGCTTTCATAATGTTCCCATCCATTTCACAGTCCAAAAAAATCAAAGGTTATCACCCCTTCCTCTTGCTCTGGGTAACTTTAGCCAATTCTTTCTCTTCTGGCTGATGTAGAGAATCACTTTTTCAGTCCTTGCGTTTCTGTTTGACATCCAGTTCAATGTACTTTCTCTTACAGTAAAGACTATCTGGGCTAATGTCATTTGAAGCCTTATGACTTGGCCTTGGAAAAAGAGGAAATACGTGCCCTAATAGCATTGTAACAGCTTAAGTCACATTTATCACAAGGGTGGGATGCTTGCAATATGACTTAGGAATTATGTAACTTCTGTGTCATTTATATTTAGTATGATTTAAATTGAACAAACCTGTTAAATGTAGTTTTAAAAAAAGCTTTTAGAATTTGAACTTTAGGTTTTAGTTGTCTGATGAGACAGTTCAGTGACGCTGCAATGTTATTTTATCATTTTTTGCTTTTGACCTAGATTGCCAACATTGCTATTACTGTGTTTCAGGCTGCTAGTACTCCACTTAATCCTCTGAGCTTTCAGTGTGGATTTGTGAAACTCAGGATTGACCTTCTGCAAGCTTTTTCTCAACTTATTTGTACCTGCAACAGCCTAAAAACAAGCCCACCACCAGCTATTGCCACAACGATTGCTATGACATCAGGAAATGATCTCCAAAGGTGTGGACGCATCTCTAACCAGGCACGTGTTCTTGTTCCACTCTCACGCAGTTCTGTTTGGGACTCGGGTACCAATTTTGCTTCTCAGCAGTCATATCTTTCAAAAGAGCAAAAAGTAGCAGTGAAGTGTTTTGCTGAATAGTGGGCCTTGGCTTTCACCTGTAGCTATAAAAATGCCTGCCCTGTTAATATGACCTGCCTGCAGCGGGTCATACTCTGAAGCTGAGTGTGTGTGCATGTTTCTTGTACAGTCACATGCACAGCTTCCAAGGATGTGCATGTAGTGAGCCGCTCAAACTCGCAGCAAGGCCTTTCACACCTTGTCTTAAAACACCTCAGATACTGTGATTACACTGCAGAAGAATATATATACCTTAGGGTCGTACTGCAACTCCTTTTGGTGAGTGTTGGCAACTGCCTCGATACCATGAAAAACACCAGGATGGTTTGCTTCTAAAAAGCATGTAGTCTACAAGAAGGAATCAGTGGGTAGCCTTTGAAAGCTAAAGCAGTTTGATTTACCAGTAGGGAATGGAGGAGGTTGTTGCTGGAGTTTTTTTGTTTTGCTTTATTTTTAACCCAAGGAGTGTATGTTGGTGTTCTGTTACAGGAGAAATGTCTGTTTAATGCGTGGATAACAGTCTGTCATTTTGGTAATTTTCATCTGTGTGAAGAAGCAAGAACTTTATATTTTTTGGTGGAGTGTGTTACCTTATTCCTTCAGTGTTGTATGTTATAGTGTGCTGGTATTCTTAATGTGTAGTGTTTTGTTTGTTTTCCTTTGACTGGTGTTTTTGACTAGTAACATTCATCTCTGTAGATGAAACACTCAATGGAGGAATTCCGAAACTTGGCTACACGGTATGGAGATCTGTATCAGTCATCTTTTGATGCAGACTCTGCAACTCTAAGGAATGTAGAACTGTATCCTTTTAATATCTTATAATTTGTCCACTTGCCTTCTCATGTAGACAGCATGAAGCTTAACAATCGTCTTTTCTGTAGACTGCCACAAAGTCATTTTGAAGCACTTAAGAACATAAAAATCATGTACCAGTTGCTTAAACCTATTTGAAAATAAACATTACCACACTATTGTTTGGAATTACTTTATGAACAACTTATTACACAAAAATTGGAGCAGCACAAGACTTGGTAATTTCATAGTTCTTGCTCCATGTTTACTTAACAAGTAATGACTGTAGGATTACTTCACAAAAGCTAGAGAAACAAGGAAAAGTGCCACTAAATACACTGGCTTTCTTATTTTAGGTGCCAACTTTTTAAGCCTTTCAACTCCTTAGTGTTAATATCAGACAACAGCAGAGCTGCCTTTTGATTTCACATGCAATAGAAGCTCTGATTTTGGATCCAGAATCTGCAAGGTAGGTTTGATAGTTACTTCATGCTCCTTTTCTGATTATTTCTAAATCCTTGGAGCTTTAAGCGCTGGAATTGGAAGAATGTTTGGAAAGGTTTCTCAGTAGACCCTTCTAATTATACTTTGGGCAGGCTTAAGGATCTGTTGCTTCTGTGCTATACCTGGCAGGCTGGGGACTGTGTTTTGAGTTCTGCATTTTGCAATGATTTTGCTCGAGAGCACTATACTGGACTTGTCTTGAATATAGTCTTGCATTAAAGTAAAAAAGACTTTTAATCTCTCCTTTAACCAGCTCATATTTATCTTGTGTCATCCTGTGTTAGCTCCCCTACCTGTTGTTTGCACTTGTGAGTGCACCTTAGCTTCCTTCACAGTTGTGAAAATATATGCACTAAATTAGTTCAAATTTCTGATGTAAATCCATCACCTCTGATTCTTTTTCTAACAGTGAACTTATGTCCACTAGAAAATCACATTGAAGTACCCATGAATTGAATCACTGTTGTAAATCTCCCAGGCCGAGATTAAATGGAAAATACTGTGGATAAAACCTCTTAGTGATTTTGTAAATCACAAAGTGAGCAATAAAAGTGAGCATCCTAAGTGACTGTACTGCTCATTATGAATTAAGCGTTGCTTAGAAGCTGTATTAATCAAACTCATATGAAACTGGGTGTCTAGGAGATGGAATTGTATTCAAGTTGTGAGATTATAAACTTCCAGGTTTAGTCTTAATTCTGACTGGTATTCTTGCTTTTCTTTGTGTTTAAAAATGTTATAAACACTGCAGGCTTAAATAAAAGCCAGGGGAAGTAGGCATGCTGAGTCTGTTAGACCTGTAACTCCTTCAAGTGAGAGAGGGTGGGGACAGAAAGTGGTGGCTAAGCTGTAGTTTAGAAGGGTTTAAATGTAAAGAGCAAGTCTTACAGTGAAAAAAAATAGTAAAGAAACAGAGTAAACAGTTTGAAAGATATCCCTTAATGGATTTCAAGTTGTAACAGAGGATGGTCTTGTTGGGTCTGTTTGGTAGTGTGCCTTCCAGATTATGATGAGGAAAGTAAGTTAGACACAGTAAAAAGTTTTATTTTTTTAGTTTTCAGGAATATAGCTCAAATGGAACAGCTCATGTTGAAAGTGAATATGAAAGAAGAATGATGTCTGTATTTAATCATGTACTAGAGGAGGTGGAATCCCTCAACAGGAAGTATGCTCCTGTGTCTTACCTGGCAAGTAACAGTTTTATTTTAAATGTATATTCTGTAGGCAAAGGTTCTAAAAACCTGGCAACTCCATATATCTATGGGCATATGGCCAAGAAACCAAAAAGCACGCTCAGTTAATTAGCACAACCTCTTACTAGCACAAATGGTCTCTACAAAGACACACTACTTCAAAAATACTTCAAAAATGTTTTTGATAAAACACCTGTAACCTTACTGGTATGATTAAAAATAATCTTTTAAAAATTCTGATACTTAGAGCATAGCAGATGCTGACAAGATAACTGAAAGTACTGTCAGCTCTGTCAGACCTCTCGCCACACTCACATTCAAACACTGAAGCGCGTTCTCTCTGTTCATGCTCTTGTTGTGAAGGAATTCTCCCCCTACCACACACAGTGCTGGAGGGTCCAGCACTAGCCTAGCTTTGGTCCCAGAGCTGTTGGTTGTTGTACATTCACAACACTGTGTTTCGTGAATGTATCCTTTCTCTTATCAGTGTAGGTCATCAGAGGACACGACCTAAAGTGTGCTTAGTGCAAACAGCCAGGTGATAACGTGCCCATTTACAGGGCTGCAGTGGTTCTGTCTTTTACTGTTAGTGAACATCATAAAACTGAAGTGCATGTTAATGGGAACCAGGTAGTTTATTTATCATGCCTGGCTTCTGTTTGCCTTGTTTCTAAATTCAACAGTCCTTACCAATTCCAAATAGAATTGAAGAATGAGTCCCATAAACGGTAGCAAAGGTAAACCCTGTAAACTTAGTTGTCACTGGCTCTGTACCAAGGCAGCTGCGTGGCTTCAGCAGCTCGTGCTGAACACACTGCTTGTGTTCATCTGAGCCAGAAGGGTGGTATAGTGCAGCAGGGAAAGAAAGAGTGGTCAAGAGGCTTAAAACTTAATTATTGTATTAAGTTGTGATAGATTCCAGTCTTGTTTGCTTGGAGGGGAGTTTGTGTGTAATGTTTTTGTGTACGAGTGTTTCAAGCAGATCCTGCTCTGCTGACTCTAACTCTAGGACTGGAAAGATTTGTATTTTTCTTTTTCTTGGCCTCCTTGTTTCCAGAGCAGAATACCTTCTTCATAGAAAGCAGAACATAAACAGGCTGAATGTAATCACTATCACCATAGTGGCTGTTATTCTGTGACTGTATTAATATATTTCTGGACTTCTAGTGGAAATTACTGCTGTTTCAATACCTTGAGTATGTGTATTTTTTCCTATGCTGTGAATGGTATTTTCTTCTCAATTGTTCTGGCTCTGTTTCTTGCAGCATACAGCTTGTCTGTGCAATGCTGTCATTGCCTTGTTGAAGGTGCCCCTTTCATTTCAAAGGTACTTTTTCCAAAAGCTGCAGTCTACAAGTATCAAAGTAAGTACTGTTCAAATATGGCCTAAAATTTCTCTTTCCAGAGTCTTTATTTCATGAGAAAAGCCCTACTGAAGGCACAAAGCTTCAGTACTTTAGTGAAGATACTTAACTGCAAATAGCATTTGGGTTTATCTCTTAGGAATAAATTGAATACTACCATGTATGGTCCTTGAGAACCACTAGGCTGGGACTTCGATAAGTAGGATTCAGTTCTTTGGTTGCAAAGCCTTAAAGGCAAAATGTTGCTGGAATTTTTCTTGATTCTGAGTCTGCAAAGCTAAATAATGTTCTGGTCCCAGGAAGGCAGCTTTTCCTTTAAAAAGCTAGGTTTACTATTTTGAAGAAAATTGTGATATGTATCAGCTGACTGACAAGAATGACTATATATGACTATGGTCATATTTTTTTGTTTTACTTAAGTGCTCGGTTTTTTTTGGGGAAAAATGAAAGCCTTAAGTTTTTTTATATTTATTCTTATTGCATTTCACTTCTTTGTTCAGCTTAATATACTTACTTGCAGCTATTTTGGGGGAAGATTTTTTCCATATCTTTTGTGGAAGTATAGTAAATGAAACTGATATAAACACAATATCTGGTATTGCTGCTGATGTTTTTTAGTTAATATAATAAAAGGTCTCAGATAATTTCTGGTTTTCCATTTGCTGGTTTTCTTACGAACCTCTCCTTGGAAATTTTTCTTTAAGAAGGTGTCCTGTTTCATCCTTCTATTGTGTTTGCTTCTCTGGAGGCTTATAATTACATTTTGGTCTGTTTACTTGTGTTTCAGCTTGCTCTGTCCCCATCTCCAAGGAACCCAGCAGAACCAATAGCAGTACAGAACAATCAGCAATTGGCCCTAAAGGTGGAAGGAGTGGTTCAGCATGGATCTAAACCAGGCCTTTTCCGCAAAATCCAATCGGTCTGTCTAAATGTCTCTTCAGTGCTGCAGAGCAAATCTGGACAAGACTATAAGGTATGGATAGAATAGAGCCAGGAGGAGTCTGAAGCTCTTTTGCTGTGTTTTCACGTTCTTTTGTTTGACTCTGGTTAGCAGAATTTTCAGGTTGAAACAAATGGGTGGTTCTGTTATTCTTTCACTCCTGACAGTTGACATTCGAGCACTGGCCAGAGCCAGGCATAGCATCTGGAAGGGATCTGGGATTTTCAAATCTGCTATATGCCAATACCATTTTAAAAACAACTTTTCTTCCAAAGAAAGAGGCTTTGTGATGTTCAGAACAAGTCATAAGGCATCTGCTTGAGATCAGGAATACTCAACCTAGGTATATATCATATGGAACTCCACAGGACAAAAAAAACCCAGGAGCAGATTATTCTCTACCACATAGTCTCTAGAACTTACTCATCATCATTTTAAGGTTCTTTTATTTAGTTTATGGAAATCATGAGGACAGACTGTCCAAATTAAAGAGCATCTAAGGAGATACTAAATTTATTAATTATTTAATTTAAGGATATTAAATTTAACTCAACGGTTTTATCGAAGATTGCATGCCTGGAGTTTAGGTTCTGCTGATGTGTGGTATTTGGTGAAAGGCCTGTTCTGGTGGGTTTTGGGGTTGGGTTTTTGTTTGTTTGTTTGTTTGGGGTTTTTTGAGGGGGGGAAAAGGGGAAGGTTTGTTGCTTATGAAAAACAGAACTAGGAAGTGTGTAATGTTTGACTTGCATTACTCTGTGGAAAGCTAGAACCTCAGGTAGAAAAACTTGTTGGCTACCTTGCTTCTGTGAGTAGATGTAAAAACTCATCGATGAAAAGGCGTGTCAAGCTGTCTCAAACATGCACTGGTCTAGGAAAATTGAGGACAAAATTTTCTCTCTTTTTTCTTTCTTTCTCTCAAATGGAGAGCAGAAAACTTATTTTTGACAGGTTTATATGAAGTGACATTTTAACCATCTCTGTTCTCAGATTCCTATTGACAACATGACCAATGAAATGGAGCAGAGGGTGGAACCACACAACGACTACTTCAGCACTCAGTTTCTGTTAAACTTTGTGATACTTGGCACCCACAACATCACAGTAGAGTCCTCTGTAATAGATTCAAATGGTATTGTCTGGAAAACCGGGCCTAAAACAACTATTTTTGTTAAATCTCTTGAGGATCCGTACTCCCAGCAGGTCCGTCTCCAGCAACAGCAAGGACAGCCGCCGTCCCAGCAGCAACAGCAAAGAACTGCATACTCACGATTTTAATCCCCAGAAGTGACTGGTCAGCTGGTATTGCAGTTTTTCTTGGAAATTTTTTTTTTTTTTTTTGGAAGACCTACAATTATAACCTTCTCCTAGAAAGCCCCAGATGCCAATTTGTTGCTTTTTAAATTATCTGGGGTAAATTTGAACTCGATTCAGCAGAGGCAGCTGTTCATATTTGGAGTTGTGCTCTTACTATAAGAACTTCTACCTGATCTCTTAACTTCTGTTTACAAACCTGTTCCAGCAGGCTCCACAAACTATGATAGCAGGGGGCACTTAAGAGCTTCTTTGACTGTGTACTTTCTGTGCTGTCATTTTTTGAAGTACATAGGTTCTAATGTTAGGCTTACAGAACATCAGTAAACACTTTGGCTAGTTATACAGAACTGAGTGTAATACCAAGGTTGTATCTTTTAATGTGAAGGAATAGGCAGGAATATCCAGAGACTTTTATTTCTGACATTTCAATAGCAGCTTCCAGTATTTGACTGTTGTATGTGTATTATTACAATTCATCAGCACTACTTAATGCATGCATCTGGAAGAAAAAAATTTGTAGCTCACTTCTCATACCCAGTCATTGAAGAGGGAGGAGACTGCTTGAGGTGTTGCTGTCTGGAGAGGTCTGCAAGAGGCAGAGTTTTACAGGTGGGAACAGTGACTGTTTCTGAGATGATAGAGAAAATATTACTACATTGTTTTTAGATTTTCATGCATCTATATTTCTGAAGCCTTTCATTTAGGTGGGGAGGGGGTATTCTTTTAAGAGGGAAATTAACTGGCAAGTGGTCATTCATTTTAACTGCTTTGTTTTTTAAAAGGAATCTTCTATACCAAAGCCTTGTCATCTTGTGTACTCTTTGACCAATTTGCTAATCTTAATTGTTACTTTTGCACTTGACTTGAAAGAGGTTTTTGCCACTACTAGAAATTGATTCACAATAATTTTGGAAATACACTGCTTCGTACATAGTTTTCATGTTGAAACTCTGTCTGTCTTCAGACTCACAGGCAATAGATCACATAACATGACCTTCACCTGGTCCTCATAAATAATCTCTGCTTTTCGATCAGCAGAAAAGTAGAACCCACTTGAGTGAAGAGGAGGAGGGATGGCACTTCTTATAGACTTCACTTAGTAAATTGTTGGATCCCCCTCATTGCAGCAGAAATTTTCATTGTTATTTTCTCGATAAATTCCTAAGATATTTGTTATATGTTATTTGTTCAAATTGACTACACTGTAGAAGCTGGCTGGAGCTTAGAGATTTTGCCTGCTTTATATTCAGAGAATATAATAATGAATTTTGTAAGCTAGGGTTTCCTTGGCATAGTTGAATGTAGAATTTTTTTCTGTGTTTTCCCATAGTAGTTACCTAAGAAATCAACTTTCTTCCTTTTGGCTTGAGACTAACCAAAAAAATTAAAATGGAAGGGATCACACTAGATGTCATAATATCTTGGTCAGGCTGTAATCATAACTAGAAAAGATAATTGAGATGCAAGGTTGAAATAGAAGACTCACAAAGTTGGTGAAAAATTCACCAGCATCGTTCTTAAATCTGATTTTTATTTTGGGCAGGAGGCAGAAACTACCACTGCCTTTCAGGCTGACTGGGGAAAGTGGTGGTTTCTGTCCCCACTTTTGTGGCTCTATGCCTATAGTTTTGTGTGTGTGTGTATACATATACCTGTGTATGCACACATACGTACATGTAACATCTAACATCTTCATAAATTACTTGGATGCAGAACTGGAGGAGATACTAAGGAAGTTTGCAGATGACACAAAACTCAGAGGAGCTGTTGACTCCCTCAAAGACGGGGAGGTCCTGCAGAGAGACCTCGACAAATGAGAGGACTGGGCAGTCACCAACTGTATGAATTTCAACAAGGAAAAGTGCTGGATTCTACACCTGCGATGGGGCAACCCTGGATGTTTGTACAGGTTAGGGAATGGAAAGGGACTTGGGGAATATGAGTCAGCAGTGCCCTGGCAGCCAGGAGGGCCAACCATGTCCTGGGAGGCATCAGGCAAAGCATCACCAGCTGGTCGAGGGAGGGGATTGTTCTGCTCTGCTCTGCACTGGTGTGGCCCCATCTTGAATATTGTGTGCAGATTTGGGCACCACAATGTAAGAAGGATATTAAGCTATTGGAGAGCGTCTGGAGGAGGGCATTGAAGGTGGTGAAGGGCCTTGAGGGGAAACCATGTGGGGAGTGGCTGAGGTCGCTTCTTCTGTTCAGCCTGGAGGAAATTGAGGGGAGACCTCACTGCAGTCACAACTTCCTTGTGATCTCTTCTCTGTGGTGACCAGTGACAGGACCCGAGGGAATGGCCTGAAGTTGTATCAGGAGAGGTTTAGAATGGATATTAGAAAAAGGTTCTTCCCCCAGAGGGTGGTTGGATGCTGGAACAGGCTCCCCAGGGAAGTGATCACAGCACCAAACCTGACAGAGCTTAAGAAGTGTTTGGACAATACTGTCAGATACATGGTGTGACTCTTGGGGATGGTCCTGTGCAGGGCTAGGGTTTGGAGTCAATGATCCCTGTGGGTCCCTTCCAACTTGGCATATTCTGTGATTGTATAGCTACATCTAGTTGGATGGTCCAGAAAGAGAGATTCACCTGGTGTTTGTGTATGCAGTCTGTCAGATTGAAGATCTGAACTTTTTGTGGTTAGTTGGGTTTTTTCATTAAAGCTGTAGATCAGTGTCTTAACCACAAAATCCTCAGTATTGTAATGCAAAAAAACCCGAAAACCACAGAACTTTTCGTTCTGCATAATGAATGTGTGTTTCTTCCTCTCTTATTGACCAACATGTTGCTGGAAACCTGTGAACTCAGAAATTCCAGGACATTTCCATGCTGGGGAACAACTTTCTTGTAAGTCATGTGACATTCACAGTGCATAGCTAAACTTAGGAGGAGCCTAGTAGAAAAAAAACCTTATCTAGGGAAAGCTCTCCTCTGGCCTGAGGCTTAACTGTCTCTGAGCTGGTAAGATTAGCCCTGCTACAGTTGAAAAAATTGTTCCTTCTCCAAACAAGTTTGCTTGCCTGATCTGAGAGGCCTCTAGAACTCCAAGAACTTGTATCAGTTTTTGAAGCCAGGAAATAACAAAGTCTGAAAATCTGAATGTTAGATATGGGAGATTGATTGCAGGATGAGGGTAAATGTCTTCTGGCAAATTGCAGGTACTATTTATTGGAAATTAGCTTGTATAGGAAGGTCACTTGCTGTGCAAATATCTGTATTTCTAACAAACTCTGAAGGACTTCTTATGCTGGCTCATTTGCAGGTTAGTTATTTGTGTGTGCTGATTAGGAAAGACCCTGGACCTGTTAATAAATTGTCCTTTTATGTAAGCACAGTGTTTCACTTTATGTGGGGTTTGTAGTGAGGTTAATTCTTTGGGTGTGTGATTTGTTTGTTTTCTGACATTGTGTATTTTTATTCCTAATACACAGTGAAATACACTTGGCAAACAGAAACCAAGATTTGTATAGCAAACAATGACTCAAAATACCTACAGAGAAGTCAGGAAGGGTGTTAGAGTTACAGCAATATACAGAAAGCTGCTGTTGCAGCTATCAGCAGTGAATGTGATCCTTGACTATTAATAGAAGCAGGGAGGTTATCTTGCTTGAATCCTGCGTTCTGTTTCTGGTGCCTGTACTTGAAGATGTGCAACAAAGTATTTGGAAAGTACTTCTATGATGCAGACCCAAGTTAAATCTCCTTAGTGTTTCTCAATAAACAAAACAGTCGCTTCATCACTACGCGTAGCTGCACCCTGATAATGGAAGACAATTCAGATCCGTTTCACTTATTGGCAAAAGAAAGAAAATATTCAGTGGCTAGACATTGGTCTTGAGGCAGCTGCTAAGAATACAAACAACAGAAAGGCTTATGCAGAAAGCTGTGTCGTGATCTGGTCCTAATCATTAAGATATGCTTTCATCTAGCTTTGATAAATTGTTGGGCTGGGGAAGGGTGGAGGTGATTGAATTAAAATGACTGGAGGTATTGATAAAATGTGCAGTTCTGCATTAAGACAATAGTTACTGGTGCTTAGGCTCTATAATTTGACTTGACTTCTCCATGGGTGATGTAGCCAGTTACTCTCTGAAGTACTTACTACTCACATTCTTGTGAACATGTGCTCAGGCATACCAGAAAGTGTCATTTCTAGATTCCTGGCTAATCCCTTGCTCAAGGCAATGTGGAGCTCAACACAGAGTGAGGAAGGAATTTCCCCTGTCAGATTCTAACTTCCTCTGGAATTCAAAGTGTAATCTCCTGCTAAGGTCGTTCAAGTGTGTTTCATAAGTGATTCCCTGGAGTTGCACTCATCATGGGTATTCATGGCATCTTAGACTTCCTTTCCTGTTTCTGTTTCCTTGGATATGCCCTCATTTTACCTGAGTACTGAAATGCCTTAATTTAGCTAAGTTTTTTATTACTTGATAATGGATGTATGTATATATTTGACTTTAACCCTTTGAAACTGTGCAGGAATTGGACAGGTCTAGAAGCGTATTCAATATTTCTTTAAACATACACATAAACTTAAAGAATTATTTTATTTAGTGATGTCACAACTTTAGTTAAAAAACATAGACCAGTCTGTTGAAATAATTTATAGAATGAATTATATTGAATTCCTAAAATATCCTTTGAATAATATTCAATGTGTATGCGTATAGAGAAAGAGAGATCTCATGCAAGAGGTCGTACTGTCTCATACTTCTTCCACAGTATGGAAGCATCTTGCCTTCAAAGTAGCTACATTTCTTTTCTGGCTGTTGTGTTTCTGTTCACCTACAGTGCTTTGCTGTCTCCTTGGTTAGCATATTTACACGTGTCCTTTTAATTCTTGCCAGCATCTTCTCTGAAC
The DNA here is from genome assembly GCF_036250125.1 of Pseudopipra pipra. Lineage (NCBI taxonomy): Eukaryota > Metazoa > Chordata > Aves > Passeriformes > Pipridae > Pseudopipra > Pseudopipra pipra. Next base: position 22,940,991 of record NC_087551.1, read on the forward strand.
AATCTGTTCGTTTTTGTGCAGGTGTATTCAGGTATCTGCACTGTGCAGACCAAGAAGAGATGGGGAAAATCGAGGGTAGAGGGGGGAACCTAGGAACCCTGCCAGCTCTCAAAGCAGTTCTGAGTGGAACCCAAGAACTGGTAGTTCTTTCTGCTTGACTGCTGTTACTCTGTGTCCAGCACTGCTGGAGCTGCTCTTGCCTCACACATGTAGATGCCTTCGAGGACACAACCTTAAATGCTAAGGAAAAAGGGGCTTATCCAGAACCTTGGCTTATTGATCTCCCCAAGCAGAGCATGATAGAGACAAAAGCACTTCTTGAAATCAAAGGAAAACCAAGTATTATATTGCTTTTCTTACAAGGCACATTATGGAGTATCGCAGTTACCTTCTCCCCATGTGGATTTTTAAGCCAGGTGCTGCTTTGCGTTACCAGGAAACAAGCCTATCTTAGTGGTGACCCTAGATAGTTCATGGGTTGTTTGCGCTCCGAGGGACGCCTCTCTGACAAACAGCAGCTGCTCAAATTCACTGCTGAAATCACAGATTGTGTGTATTTCAGTGAGCACTCATCCCACTTCTGCACACTTTGGAAGGTTGCTCTGTTCTGCTGACAGCCAGCTGAGGAAGTATTGTCTTGGTGTTCTCATTTGCTTTTAGGATAAAGTCTTTACCTCTTGCTTGCCCACCTCAAAGCAATGCTATCAAAATTAAGGGCAGCTTGGCTGTATGTTAGTGAAGTTTACACTTAGCCTCAGCCTCCTGATCCAAGGATCTTAGCCAAGGTAAGAGCAGTGTTCAGACTTTTGAGAGGAAAAACTTTCTGAGATTAGAAAGAGCCTGTGACAATGTCTTAAACACTTTAATCTACTGGATACCTAAATAGAAAAAGCTGATTTTTCTTTTTTGTGATTTTTCTTTTCAGTGCTAAACAAGTGACCCAGTAGAGCAGACAAAGAGATACTGAAGCTCTTTTATTGTATAGATATATAACGTGGGCCAGAGCCATTTCACAGACTTGAAAAACATCCCTTCCTTCTTTTTCAATAGATAGGGAACATTCACATTCCCTCAGATTTGAGTGTGGAGTTCTCAAGAAGTCTTTTAAAACTGTGATTAATAAAAGCAGTTGTTTTGAAGGTCTTTTTAACGGGTATCAATGGTGACTACAAAGCTCCAAAGAAGACAGGATAAAATAAGAGACTCATTTAGGTTGACTGATTTAAAATACCTTTGTTTAACAGTTTAAGTATGTGGCTTGTTGGCAATCCATTTTATGGAGCCCTTCCTTGCTTCCTAGAAGCACTAAATTTAGGAATGCAGTTAATGTGAAATTAAGAGGCTTAACACACAGCTTCTAACTACAGGACAAAACCAAGGAGTAGCAGCTGAGCTAGAAGAGACTGTGATAAATATAAACTGAATGGTATGTGGATGGATGGACTCTGCCAAAGATGGTAGGTGAATCCTCAGGGTAGAGTTTCATGCTTCACTTAACACAGTCTAGGTGTGTGGCATTGCTGAAAGGGACTCTCTTGTGCTTATTCCCGACTCCATCTTTGCTCTTTGGATCAGATCACAAGTTTATCCAGTTAAAACAGTTCCATTTGTCTAGGGTGTTTTTTCAGCTGAATCACCAGGTTTGTCTTGACTGACTGTAAAGCAACTTGACCAACGAAATCAGTATAAGAAAGGCACTGGGTAAGACGTATGGTGTATCCCAGAGGTAATAATCAACTGTTGGACCGACTGACCCTACATCTGCTGTGTATTTCCATATTTAACACGAATCTGGAGGCAACAATCTGTTCACGTACATCTGAACTGTGGCATTTCTGCATGGCCAGCTCGGGAGGGCAGGGATCACTGCAGTGGTTACCAGCCAGCTGTCCAGCCTTCCTGTCTGCTGCGAGTCGCCACCCACGAGGGAGGTGACAGAAGGGAAGGAATGCCCTTGTGGAGCTGTGGCTGAGGCCAAGCCTGTGGTGTCAGTCTCTGCTCTGAGTAGGTGAGGGGTGCTTGAATACCTCCTGATTTGCCAGCAGTGCATGTGGGCAGCAGCTGGCAATTGGGAGCGATGACGGCTGTCCAACTTATCTTGTTTCACAAAATCCTGAAGCGTGCAGATGTCAAGGTTCTGATTTCAGGTATTTTAATTTTTCCTACGTGAACATAGTGTTATTCCTACGTGAACACTTGGAAATTTTGGCTAAAGCTAGGCTTTTATCACTTAGCCTTCAATACACTGGCACTAGTTTCATGGGTACATATTTGCAGAAACTGGTCTGTGCAAATGACAATGTCCAAACTAGATCATTGAGTAGAGTGGAAAAGCAGCATGGATGGACACCTCTCAGAGCTAGTCATCCACTTCAGAGATACAGGAAATTCAGGAGTTGTAATAATTGACAAAAAATGTTGTATGACCTCTTCAGAAGGTCTTTCCCTCATTTAATGAGGGAGGTACAAAAGCAATTATAATTAATTATGCTAATTATTGCAACTCATTAGTGAAGTTGTTGCTCTGACATGTTTTTTCCTAAGCAGTAAACTGATCCTGCCTGCAATGTACAAACTCTTATAGTGTGTTTCCTTTGTGTCTCTCTGTCACCAGTAGTGAATTGATATGCATTTTCACTCTTGCAGAGGTAAAAGTTTGCCTGACAGTCTTCTGTGCCCCGGTAGAGAGACACAGAACCTTTCCTTCTTTCTCCTGTTGTAAGGGTTTGCATGTTAGTGTGGACAAAGTCTTTGTGAATTGGGTAGGAATTTCTGAGAGCATTAATTCTAAATGCATCTGGGTAGTACAACCCACATAATAGATCCCCTGGAGAGGTTTGTATTTCTGTTAGCCTGAGTAAATTAGGTTAAGAACAAAAATATGCGCTGATTTTCATTTTTAGAGGGAGTAGGGCAGTACAGGAGAACCATAAGAATAGCTTGAAGGCTGTATGTTTAGTTCTATTTCTGATATTTCAGCCTGACTGTAAAAAGAGCACTTAGTTGTTGTGTTGGTTTTCCTTTTTAAAACAAAACAAAAACAGGTAACAACAACAAGCTTCAAAACCCTAATTCCTTATGCTTTCAGAGTTTTAGGAATTCACTGGTCCTATAAAAAAAATATTGTGCTGTTTTGTGGAGAGATATTTTTTCTTTTTGTATAGGAAAAAGGAGGACACAACACATGACTCTTGACTGTGCTGCAATGCCTCCAGTAGTTCAGCTTGGCAAGATAACAAAACCAGATCAGAACTTAGATGGCAATTAATGCTTTTGAGGGAAAAAAAATAAAATGTCATGCTGATTAATCGATCTTTTAAAACAAACAAACAAACAAAAAAAGCCCAACAAAACTTTTCTCAACAAAAACCAGTATTGCAGATCAGGTACTCATGTTCAGGTCTGTCCCTTAATGATTGAATGTACTAAATGGCAGATGGGAATGTTGATGATTCACTGAATATATTTATGTATATATTAAACACTACCTCACCAGAAAACAGCTTACCAAGAGGGTTATGGAATTTAAAATTTGTTTTCAGTGGAGCCCGTTCTGTAGTACAAATACAGTGAGCTCCTCCTGTGAAAAGACAGATGGGAGAGCCCTCTGTGGTGCCCTGCTTAATCACCTCAAATGTGCCTTTCTGCATCCCTTGGGCTTTGTGCTTTCTGGGCACTGCCCTTACAGTCATGGCTAATAACAGCATTTGCACAGGCTGTCCTGATTTCAGACATCTACTGCCAAGTCAGCCACTGTTTACCTGTGATGTAGTTTTTCTGATTCATGAGTTCTCACCTATGTCTGACCACTTACCTCCTGCTGGCAGAGATGAAAATATTCTTTGCTGTGAAAAACTGCTGGGAGATTGACATCCTCTTCCTGCTGTAAATCTTTGACCACTTCCAGCAGGTCCAAGGCAGCCCAGGGAGAAGTTGGCATTGACTACCTCAAATACTCTGCTGTGCAGTCTGAATAAATTTGAAAAATGCCACTTTTAATCTCTTGAGCTTTTACTTTCAGCTGCTTCTCTACAGTCATGATAGCCATAAATCATGTTTAGCATAATCTCATTCCTCATTTTTATTTCTAGTACTTGACTCCAGGAAGTGTGGCTTAAAAAAAATAAATTAAAGAACCAAATGTTCAGTAAAATATGTCCTTCCAAAAAAAATTGTCCTTTCAATAATATTGTTAGACAATTCAATTAGCTTTGATTTGGACTTTAAATACCCAGTCTTGGTGGACTGTGCCTGACGTATTTGGCCATTCAAGGAGTAAAGGAACAGCAGCATAGGAACTCAACAGAAGATTTACAAGCCAAGTGTCCACTTAACCTGTGGGTGGGAGTTGGGCAGCACTTGTGTGACTTGCAAGTTGACAAAAGTTAATGGCAAGTTAGTGATTTAAAAATGTATCACTGTAATTATCACTTGTTTTATTTCCTCATCTCCACCCTTTGGAAGTGGGAAAAAAAAATCAGCATCCTCTGATTGTGTTCACAGAAATTATTACAAATAATAAAGTTTCTTATTTAGTAAACTACAGTATAGCAATATTGAGATGACTGGGAATAAAAACATAATTGATTTTGTCTTCTACCTTTACTTCAGGAAAGACTCTTGAGTAGTGTTCTAAAGAAGCTGTGGAGCCTGGGTTAGTCATAGGAGTTTACCTGTTTGAGCAGTGATTCATTTGTACCTGCTCTTAGTTCCAGCTGTGCTGTTGGTAATGAAAAATTGACGGCTGAAATTACAGGAGAGAAGTAGAAAGGCCTTTGTCCAGCAAGAGAGCAGCAGTGCTGCCTGAGACATAATTTATTCACCAGTGATTTGGTTACTCAACAGTCTACATGGATTCATAAGCCATTCAGGAATCAGATTTCTAAGCAGAATGTGGACAGAAGTTTCCTTTAACGTAGGACAAATGCCCTTAAGACTGTACTAAGGTTGACACAGGGCACAGTATCTCTGCCATGGTTCTGTATTGGACTTCTGGTACATAATTCATGCTCAGCAGAGGCAGTTGAGACCATGACTCATTTGTGCCTCTCTAAAATATTAAACTTTCAGACCACTTCAATTCCAAGCCTGGCAAGATACACAACCTGATACAGTAAAATATTTATCTGTGTTGTCCAGACAATGGCAAAAGAATCTAGTAATTGCAAAGGATGCTACTTGTGATTAATGTCATTATTTAATTATTTTACTTATTATTTAAATATTCTACTCTACCTAGGAGTAGAAGGGACTGCAGTTGCATGGGCATTCTACTTACTAAAGTATGTTGGAAATGCATGAAAGTTTTGTATCTTTTCTTCAAGAATTTAGGCCTTTAAAGTATCTGTGCATGTATAAGCAACTGACACTCTGAAGGGGGATGAAAGAAAAGAGAAACTGGACAAACTTATACTTCTGTAATAGCAAAGATTAAAGATGAATTCTAAAAGAGAATTTGAGAAGGGCCTTGAAGTATTTGAGTTTTGGTGGGGGGGTAAATATTAACCATGCATTTCATAAAAGCACTCAAATAGCACGTTAAGTAATGAAACTACTGATTAAAGACTAATTTAAATGTTCTTGATGATCGAGTCTAATTTAACAGAATTTGTTCTTCTGAATTGCTAAAACTAGAACCTTGTCCGTAAGCATTCTTTTTAATCTAGCTGGTAGTAATAGCTGGAATTTAAATGCTTCTGTGCTTGTTTGTGTGTTACTTTCTTTAATGGCAAATCCAATAGCATTGTATCACAGATTCAAAATTTGGTTTTCTTGCATTTACATAGGCAGCTCTGTTGAACTCTGTTTGCAGACAACGGATGTACTTAGGAGTGGACTTAGCCTGGAACTGAATGCATGCAAATGGCTCTATATGTGAAACTCTAGACTGCACTGAAAAATCTGAGTATTCCAGCTCATGTTTCCCTGCATAATGAACTCTCTGACCAGTATGATCAGATGATACAAAAAGTCATCTTTGGTGTATACACAATACCTAGGTTCAGATGAACTGTTTTTAATGAGTAATTCATATTGTTTATCTTGTACATTCATTTCTATCCTTTCATTATGCATTTGCATACATTGTGATGGCCTTTTGTAGAAACACGGCAGGATTTTTGTAACAGTTCAACTGAAATTCAATGTGGACTAGATCAACTGTTAAGAGGCTTGGTAGGATCTCAGCAACACAGCTCACAGGGTAAAGAGCTTTTGTGAACAAGGGTACAGAGAGTTTTTCTGTGGTACTCAACACTTTTTCTATTGGAGCAGACTATTAATCCGTTGTATTTTGTACAGTTATTTCATTTGTCATCTGTTTTTAAAGATGGCGACCAGAGACAGTGTGAGGTTTTGGCATCTGCTGATCTCTGAGCTACAGGATTGCAAGACTCAAGTTGCAAGTCAATGTTTTTTATCTTTTTGTTTTGATCATAAAGTCAAGGAGTGGTGTTTTCCAAGGCCTCTGGCAAATACTGGTGAAGAATGACCGCTTCTGGGTGTGTTGGCTACAGCAGTGATTTGTGAATCTTCCTGACTTCCTGCAATGGTCTAAACTTCTTCAGAGTGTATTATTTAGTGTGTTTGAGCAACCTTATGTGAACACTTTGTTAACTTTTTTTCCCAGCAATCTACTGCCTTCATTCTGCAAATTCACAAGTGGATTCTACTCAGTTGTGTCATCATTCAGCTGCTAACTTGCACCTTTTCATCCATCTCCTTGAGACATAATCCATAGTTTCTAACGGGTTGTCCTGCACATCCAGTCCTTCCAAGTATACCTAGTGATTCTTTCTGTAGTTCACTTAAGTTATCTCTACAAAAGTTGTGGTACTTAGGAGTTTATGTCAGAGAGAAGGAGGAGCAGAATGAGCTACAAAATCCTGTGGCTATGTGTGGAGGGGCAGCAGCAAGGATCACCCTCGTTGCTTTACAGTCACTGACAGCCTCTGCCTGACCAGTCTGTGTTAGGGCTGCTCTCTTCCTTGCTCACATTTCACTGGGAAAATTTAGTGCCCAGGAGCAAGTGTTAAGGTGCTTTGGCAGCATAATGAAGAGCAGAGATTCCTCACCTGGAATGTAAGCCTTTCTGCTATAGATTTGGACACGTGTAATTTATGTTTGCTTGCAGTCCTAGATACTGCTGCTGCTGTCCAGGAGAGTGGAGCCCAGGGTATGTTTTTGTGGACTCATCAAATGGCTGATGTTGGTTTGGGTTGGTTGGTTGGGAGTGTTGTTTGTTTGTTTGTTTCTTAATGTATACCACATCCTTAGGGAGGAGATGATCAGTATTTAAGGAATGTAACTACTCCTATACTACCTCCACTTGGAGACAGAAGTTACCACAATGAGTGCGTGTTGCAGGGAGTGGAATGTGCAATATAATTTACATAGTCCAAATTACTGGCCTCCACCCCAATTTGAGACAGCAATAGCTGATGTGGAACTGGAAGGTGTCAAGCCCATGCTCCCACTACTCCCTCCCTTCAGGGAAGGAAAGAGTTTATCACTGGGCATGGTAGATACTCCTGCAGATGCTTGTGTCCAAGACCTTGCCCTGGCTAGGGTTGCTGTCTACTAGGTTGTCATCTGGTAATCTCAGGCACCAAAATAGTCTGGAATTATAGTACCACCCCATGGTATGTCCTGTTTCTTCACCAATCAAGCTTGAGAATCCTTATTAACATGTTGTAACAAGTCCAACATAATTTGTTCTTCAATTGTTGGTAGATTTTATTTTTGTGTTCATCTCATCTTCAGTAGCTTTGCTTTAGTAAGGGTCTAACTCCAGTCATCACTGAGTATTAACAATGGAAAAGAGGATGTGAAGGTGGTTTTGGGAGGCAAGTTTCCCTGCAATATACAAGTACAGAAAAAGAACATTGAATAGTAGGTTAAATACTTAATCCTACACTCTGCTGTGTCTAGCTATTTTTCCAGCATATTATTGCTTTGATCCATACTTATAGCTTGCCAATCAAGACACATTTTATGACAAGATAACATTTTACATTCTGGCTGTGGCTGGAACTTTCTGCTTCTCTGTAAATTTTTGGCCTAAAAGATTTGAATTAATGTCTTCTCTTTAGACAGATGCTGCCATTTAGAAGTGTTATCTAAAAGACATGCTATTAATTCTTGACCTCAATTAAGTCAGTACAAAATTCTCACAGCTGAGTGTGATAAGCAGTTATGGTTCTATGATACTGAATTTGCTGTGATGTATCATTTTATTCAGCATTAACACAAGGCACATCTTGCTTGATAATTTTTCAGAACCTTAGCACATCAGCCCGTTTTCTCTTCTCTCTCCTCCCCCTGCCCAAAATCTAATTATAGTGGCTTCCACTGCTGTCTCTCAGTCTTGACAATTATAAGTAGAAGCAAGCAGAAAGACCTGAGTTATACCAATAACCAGACTTTATTTATCAGTCTCAAAACTGCATTTAATAATGCTTTTTAACCCTCAAAGCTGGGGATGGATCCCCATCTGAACAACATGATGAGTGTCCTGGGATAAGTATGCTGCAGGTGCTGTGTCCTGCTCAAGGAGGCCATCAGACCAGGTTGTGCTCTTCTGCCTCCTCCTGCTCTGAGCTCTTCTGGCTCCAGCTTCCATTTGAAACCTTGAGGCTGTAGACTGGAGAGGGGAAAGCTGGGACCTTAGTGAAACCGTTCCATTTGAGACAGCATGAGGCACTATGCATAAAACACTGGTGGGTTGATGAGCTACAGCTTGGGCCAAATGGGATCAACAAGGTGAGGGAGATGTATCCAGAGGAGCTCAGTCAAACTGGAACTACTGAGGGCACAGTATTTGTACAGGGAGAAAAAGGGATAATAGTTTTGCAGATGTTTGAAAGGGGGATTATTTTCCACTTGCATCACTTACGTTTAATAAAGAGCATCTCTGTTGTGATTTTACAGGTTTTAATATTTTTTTTTCTAAATACTTAGTAGATTAATAAATCTAAGCAAAAATAGCACTACTGTTATATCTATCATTTCAAAACCTTAGTTTTGTTTCCTTCTGCCTTTTTGAAATGAGACCTAGGCTAAGCAAATCAAACTATGTAATCCCTTGTGGTCTGGCTGGATTCATCTGTGCCATTAGGACTGCTTTTCTTAGCCACAGTTAACAATGGTGTAATGGATTTTATAACATTTTATTAAGTTGAAATGCATCAATAGCACTAATGATAAACAATTGTGGTATTTTAGGAAGAACAATTTCCAGCACTTACTGCACATGCCAACCTATGGAGTTTTGGGGGAACGCTTGACTCTGTGGCGTGAAAATATGGAGTATTTGTCCTTTACAAACATGTTTGTGCTGTGGCACAGACTTAAGGAAACTGATCTTGGATGTCTGTGGTAAGAAGTATGTAACAGCACTACTTTCATATCTAGATAAAAGTTCCTGATGACGACTGTTGGCTAGTGTAAATCAGGTTGAAGTGGCCTAGCTGGGAGTTGCTGTGGGGAAGATGGGAAGGGGTTTTAATGTTGATGCCAATCATATGACATGGCAGATGTAATACTGCCTCCTCCCTTCCTCTCCCTCTGATGCACATTGGGGCTGTTCCTGGCTTAGGATGATAAACTTAATATGAAACTCCAACTGAGATGTATAAGGGTTTTCTGGAATCCAATCTTCTCCTACCTTGACTGAAAAAAAAAGGCTTTGTGGTGACCGAATTGTGGCCTTTCAGCACCTGAAGGGAGTCTATGAGAAAGACTGAGAGGGACTTTTTACAAGGGCATGTAATGGTAGAACAAGGGGGAATGGCTTCAAATTGAAAGAGAGTAGATTAGATATTAGGAAGAAATTTGTTACTGTAAGAGTGGTGAGACACTGGAACAGGTTGCTCAGAGAAGTTCTGGATGCCCCATCCCTGGAAGTGTTCAAGGCCAGGTTGGATGGGGCTTTGAGCAAGCTGGTCTAGTGGAAAGTTCCCTGACCAGGGCAGGGGAGTTGGAACTAAATGATCTTCCAGTCCAAGCCATTCTGTGATCTTTGTCTCTGGAAAGAAAAAAAGAAAAAAAAAGTAGGATACCTTTTAATGCATAACTGATAGTGTTATCTACCTTAATTAATGATTACTCATTAGCCAGTGCCAACAGTAGCTTTAACTGAACTTTTCCCAAAGGAATGATTAATTGCTGTTAACACTGGACATCAGTATTCTACATTCAGCAGGGACAGCAATAGTGTTTTTCAGCCAGGTAGTGAGACTGCAGAGGATGTGGGCAGTCTAAATGCAAATTATGGTGTAACTTCTCCTTTTGGATTTCCCAGCTTTGCATTATTTCTTCAGTCAGCTTGAGCTTGTGCAAAAACTGCATAACCAACTTGCAACATGGATGTATTCGTGACCTTCTTGTGGTAACCAAGTTAAACATAGTCTTGAGGAAGCTCAGCAAACAGTTGCAAAGCTGCACATGGTGTCATAAGACAAGGAGGTTGCATGCTGTGCTAAACTGGGGCAGGGAAGATGAGTTTTTTAATAGACCTCTGTCTTGATCGAATTTCAATGATGGTATTTATTTTACAATATTTACTTCCTGGAAATGTACAGTGGACCTTGGATCAGACCTGAATAGTTTGCCCCAAGTTCTTCAGTCAGCTCAAAAGGGATGGACCTTTGCACTTTGCACAGTGCTGTTTGAAGTCACTGGAATTCAGCGCATGGACAAATAGACTCCCCTACAAAAGCAGCTGTTTTTGTTACACTGGACTCTTTACTTTCTTTTTCAACTAGACAAAACACCACTTTCCTGAAACATCAAAATTAATTTTAGATTGCAGTGATATAGAATTCAACAAACACAAGAAGGATAAAGTAGTCTGAATACCTCTTTAATTTTGTAACAAGCTGTTCACTAGGGATTTAAGTGTGAGAATCATCTTAATAACAGTGATAAGTATTTATTTAGGGTTTGATCTACAAACATTGACTTGATGTTAAGAGTTTACCAAAACCCAAGTAGGTCAGTCTGGTAAATGTTGACTTGAAATAACCTTGAATGAGTTTGAAGAAAATAGGAGCTTCATCTGATGACTGACCACACAACATATGATCTTTATGACCAGGACCATACAGTGTAGTGCTTAATTTGCCAGTACAGATGGAGGAAAAAAAAAATAGAGATAAATTCAGGGCAGTCAAGTTCTTACCTTTTTTTTTTTAATGGCTAATCGTAAAACTGTGATAGCTAGAAAATTATAGGAGTCCCATCTGCCTAAACACAGGTTGGCTTCATCTTTGTGTTTGTACCATGCTTCCTTAAGCAAGCTTTATGGGCTTATAAGAATCTCACAAAGTGCAAACTTATATATAATCAGGGTATCATCATTGCCTGAAGTAATATGAGCCTGTAAATGTGATTGAACTAAATCAGTGTCATGGATAAAAGATTTCATAACCAAGCTGACACAGAGCTTAAAGATTAAATAAGTAGTTGGAGTAACTCTGGAGCTCCTTTTTTTTCCGAAAAACCCAAACAACTAAACCAAACAAGCCCCACACAAATCAAAAGCAAACACTCAGCTCAAACTTAGCTTGGTGACAGTAGTGTCAATGGGTGAAAAACACCCATATAACTGAGATAAGAACTCAGCTTTGCTGTGCTCTACTCAAGCGGCCCTTTGATTGGCACACACAGTATGGCAGAAGCACATCACGTACAGTAGCAAATGAAAGTGTTGCTTGCTGGCCATCTGGTTGCATCGTGGTGTATCTGTTACCCATCTTCAATAAGTGGTCTCTGTCTAAAAGTCTTCAGTTTAGTTTCAGTGAGAAATCAAACACCTCAAAACATCTGAATTATTCAGCTCACAGTTACATGCGTTGATATGGAAACTTTATTATGGCATTGTAGTAACAGGAACAACAGTGGTTTTCCTGTAGGGAGATATATGTATTTGTTTACTGCAAAATTGAGGGTCACATGAAAAATATCACAAACCTGAGGCTCAAGGCAATGTTCCTCTATAGTTAATGTTAGGTTCTTTCTTATCTTATACCCTTAGGAACATTGTAGCAAGAAAAGTCAAGTTAACTTCTGCCTCTTTAAGTAGATCGAAATATCTTTTGAGGGGATTTGCTGTTTAAAACCTAACTTTTCTTTTGAGAGCTAACCTCTCTTGTTTTTAAGATTATATTGATTTAGACTACTGTGAAATACCTTACAAGTAACCTTACCAGGTCTGCATATGAGTTACAGAACATGTAGCTGGAACAAGAAGGCTTATATTCCTGATATGCTAGACCAAAAGCAACCCAAAAAATTATGAGGAATACATCTTATGTAAAACAGACTGAGATAGAAAATCCAAAAATGCCATTGTGTAAAGGTTAGCAAGCTCTGCCTAAGTGGAAAATTATGAAATTTGCATATAGGTGGTAGAAGAAAGGGAGAGATGGTTACATCTGCCTCACCTTCTTGACTAACTGGGAAATTGTTCAAATGTGATGTATTCTGGTCTTTGTCTTTCTAACAAATGGTGAAGTTCATGAACAAAGATGAGTGTGCTGTTCTAAAGTAGCTCCAAACTCCCTTCATTTGGTCTTTTTATGTTGTAGAAATAATAAGTACATTCAGACATTAATCTATACAATTTCTTTTGGGAGATCAGGATAGCCTCCACTTAAGCATCATATGGCCTGGTCCCCTTCTGTAGCCTTAAACTTAACAGATACTGGTTATCACACTGCTTTTGTGCCATAAAGGAAATAAATATATCAAAAAAATAATTAAAAACAAGCCCTTGACGAATCATAAATAACAGAGTACTTCTAGATTTTAGAACATAATCTCCACCTGAAAAAGTTTATAAAATATCACTTTATATGTTCCCTACCCAGCAGATCTATTTTGACACTTGGACTCAGCAAACAACTGCAGAATACACGATAAACAAAATTAGCTATCAAATGGGACAACAATACATTCCCATAGAAAGCGCCCAACTATGTTGGCCGATTAAATTGAGCAGCAGTAATCCACCAGCTGAGTGCAATCTGAAGTGCAGAGGAGGGAGAATGCAGTACAAATCTTAAGATTTCTCAATGTATAACAATCCATTTTGATGTAGGATTTACTCAACGGAGTGATGGGACCATAGCCAGACCCAGGGTTAGAAGTGAATGGTCTTCTCTCTTTCCCAGTGTCCTTGATAACAGATAACATGTACACTGGTATTGAGTAGCTGTATCTCCTGTGTCATACGACCCCCTTGGCTGTGGCTTGGCTTGCTCTGAGGGCACCTCAGAAGCTGTGTGCCAAATTTTAGTTTTTACTTTATGTTGGACAGAACTTCAGGCATTACTTTGGAGTTGCCTCACTGGAGCCAGAGTTGGTCTTTTGTCTGTGTCTAACTGTAGAAAATTCCCTAGGGCAAAATTACAAATGCAATAATGCCTGGTTGTAAACTGTTTACTTGGTCTCATTTAGGCTTACAAAAATTTTGGAATGAAATATTAAATAGCTATTTAACAATCCAACTTGCATAATATTTAATGTTTCCTGATTTAAAAAAAACAAACAGCAACAACAACCAAACCACATTTGGAGTCAAACACTGCTACTTCAATTCTATTTTTATTTACTCAGGAAAAAATACATTTTGTTTAGTCTCTCTTACACTAGCAATAACTTTTTGTTTATTTGTTTGTGTGTTTATATAGATTGTTTGTTTAAAACCAGAAAAATATTTGTTTTTTGCCACCTTTTCCTAGAGAAAAAAAATGGCCCTAAAACAACTCAAGACCTTAACTTGGCATCCTTCAGTCTTGTTCAAATGAACACTATCTGAGATTGGACTCAAGTTAGTAGAAGGGCAAGAAAAGTTTGCATTTATCATAAGCCTGAAATTTTTGGTCACACTTGTGGCCTTTTCTTTGGGGCCTATAATTTTTTTTAATGTGAAAAAACTTAGCCTCTCTTCCAGGAGTTTAAAATATTAGAGAAAATGAGCAAAAGTGATAACTCTGTATGCTAGAGCCATGGGAACTAGTAAGGCTGACTTGTCTGCAGCTGGCTGATCTTGGGAAAGAGATCTGGAGCGGAGAGCAAGGGAAGGGAGCTTGTCAGAGGGCTGAGATTCAGTGTCAGGTCAGTTAAAGCCTTTTTACACAAATACAGGAATGTGATAAGTGTTGAAGTCAATGCCTTTTTAATATCTTCTTCGTATCACCCAGAAGTGTCCTTATAAGAATTAAAATGCAAACAAAAGCATCTTTGACCAAAAGGTTAAATAGTCTGATAACATTTACTTCCAAGAGAGAAATGAGAAAAGGAAAGTGGCCTGGGTTTCACATTTTGTGTGTGATAAATGGATGTGAGTCTTCAAAAGGAATATGCATCTGAAAGATTACTGAAAATAGATCTTTTAAAAATCGTCCTCTACTGTGGATGACTGAGAAAGAACATGAGATCAGCTTGCCACTTAAGATCAAGGGTCTTTGACAAGCATAGTTCCTCCTGAGGTACAGCTGGTAGAGATGGAGTGACTGACACTGTCCTTTAAATTTAAGAATTTACTTGGAGAATGGATGTGATTTTGCCTCTCATACAGACTACATGGTGGAAGCTGCTGTTACGGAATATTTTGGAAGGTTTCACTGTTCTTATGAAAATGCTTAATGTTCTGAAGGACAGTAATGCAAAAATCCTCCACACCAGAGTATTTGACACTGTAAAGCAGCTCAGAATTGAAGGTTAAATGTAGTAATTTTTTTCCAGGTCCTAAACCTTCCTCCCTTTTGTATTGTGTTTTGTTTTTCTTATCTTTTTTTCCCCCTTTATTTATTGCAGACTATAGAAAACATAGTTTCTTGGTGCTTCTTTAAATTGTTATTTTTCCAAGTCCAATGTAACTACTTAATTCACTTGAGATGCCTTCTGGATTTATGCACCCTTGAGTATATTCCCTATTTCATGTTAAGCCTCTTCCAACAGTCTTTGTTCTGCAGATGTTCCCATCTTTGTCGTTCTTCTTGGCAGTTTTGTCTACTTTCATCTTTTCTGTAATTTTATTTATTTTTTAATAAAATTTTATGAAATTCTCCAAGTAGCAAGTTGTTCTTTCCGAGAGGTTGGAAGCAGTAGTTGTATTCTGCTGTGTAGAATTTCTGACATTTCTCAGGCTATTTTCTTGTCTTTGCTCTCTGTATGACAGACCTTTGTGATTTTTAAAGGCAATTTTGTTTTTACTGTCATCAGCACACGGCTGCATCCCCCTAACCCTTTTTTCCCAACCATACAGCATCCGCAACTTCAGTTTGCTACAAGGAAAGCAAACAGGGAGAACTGATTGAATCTGGTCGAGACAAATGAGCAGCTTTTTATTTGCCAATCTTTGACCCAGACAGAGGTTCAAAAGAATTCCAAAACTCGCTGTTTCCTAACTCCAGAAACAAATCTTTTAGTTAATTGGTGTTTACAGTTTCAAGCCTGGATTTCATTATGGTTATCCATGCCTCTGTGACTCGGGGACTACTTGAATGTCTGCAGTGCATTTCCTCCTCACAGCTATGCTTGCAGGCAACTTTAATGCTACAGTAAAGTTGGAATGCAAATATATGCCATGGAAGGGTAGCGCGTGAGAATGACAGTGGCTGAGCACTTCTTGAAGTGTACCCAGAGATGAAAAACGTTATCTTCTTCAAAAGACTTTCAAGGAGTTTATGACTGAAACCTGACTTGAATCTTGCAGCCAGATACAGTGTTTAAATCCAGCCTGTATGAATTAAGACTCTTCTGGACTATGCAGTAACCCATCTACTGTTTAGGATAACTTGTTAAAGTAACTGAATATGCTAGATGTGTTTATTACTGTGTTAACATTCACATCTCAGTAATAATACCAAGTTTTCCCTTATTATTGGCCAGAATAAGCCTAACCTTCTTTTAATGTGTTTTTGGTCTGTAGGCTTTTCTGGAGGTGAGTGGAAGACAACTCCAATATTTACTTATCAGCTCCAGCAGTCCTTGACATCACTTAATCACCTAATTGTATCAATATTTGTATCTGTATCTACCAGTTAATAAGCACATTAAAATACATTTTTACAATGATCAATAGTGACATCCCTGTCAGTATTTCTATGAGGCTGAAAAGAAGATGTTATGGGGAATATTCAGTCAAAAAATACATAAACATTAGAGAAATTATTCAAAAGGCCACAAATTGAGAGTTGCTTATATTAATTTTTTTCCTTTTTTGCATGTATAATAATAAACTGACAAACAAGATCTAATGAAAACTTACGAAGCTCAGATGTTGAGGAATTGCTTCCAGAAATCAGAATTATTTTTTTTTTAAATAAAACCCCAAAACCAGTTGGGGAACTTCTGAGCTTCAGAGTTAACAGTTATTGACCAAATTAAAAACAAAACAAAACAAAACAAAAAAAAACCAACCAACCAAACAAAAAACCCCAAACAACAAAACCCCAAACCAATTCTGCTGCTTTGAGTTGTTTCCTCCTTTTTCTTCGCAGAAATGGCACACATATACATGTATGTGTTACTTTTTACTAGAAAGGATTCTTCAGAGGCCCAGACTGGAAGACAGAGAGTTGGGCTTCTCAAGATCAGTAAAGGGGTATTTTGTTGTGCACACTTCCGAGGACTTGGGTTGTCCATGTGAAGGCCAGGGAATGAGGAATAGGGGTGGGTCTTTGCTATGAGCTCATTCAGCAAAATGCTAAACCACAGCTTCCTAAGCTCTACGGCAGTCACTGACAAAGAATGAATGCTTTGTACGGCTGCTTCCCCATGTGCAATTCCTTTCTGCAGTATAAATTGCCTAATTCACAGTAGTTGTCTAACGTCATTTCTGCAGTCCCTCATTGGATGCATCAGATTTCAGAATAGTATTCCAAACTGTACATATTTTTTTTCATATTTTAAATCTTGGAATAATGTATAAACAAGGCTTCATTTGCTGTCATATGTTAAAAAAAAAAAAGGTATCTTTAATCGTGACCTAAAAATTTTCCTTTTTCTACCAGAGGATTTTGGAGCAAAATAACTTCAAGTGTATGCCCAGAGTTGTTGGCATGAGATATGGAAAACAAACAAACAAACCAATACCATCCTAAAACTCAAGTTTTACTGATGCTGACAACATTTCAGAACACCTCCAGCTGACTGCATAATGATTACTGAGCGCAACTGTCAGATATAACCTAGTAATAAGAATAACACAGACAAAAACCCCACCCAGACTTGGAAACACTTATGCAAGATGTGTCCTTTTTGTCAAAAAGGTCAGCAGTTTAGTTTTGTTTTGTTTTGCTCAAATAGAACATGATGGCATTATTTGGTTGTTTGCATTTTTAAATTCTTAAATTAAATTTATCTGCAATAACAATTTTGTTTTCTTCCTGAAATGGAGGTTGGGATTTAATTTTGTTGATGGTACAGTCATCTCTGAAGCCTCATTGTCTAGGAAACAGTGGACTAGCTTTACACATGGCATGGTTAGTATGTGAAAGCAAAATATTTTTCAGTCCACATTCACAATTTGAATTTTTTTTTTTCAGCACAAAAGACCCTCTAGCATATCTCCTTCTTAAGGTGGTGGTGTTTTTTTTCAGCTGCTGTGCTTCCTTAAGAACTCAAGCTGAGTTAAAATCATTTGCAGAAGCCATTCTGCTCAGTGTTATTGTAATAGTTGAAGTAAGCTGAGGAAAACAGCCTGGTCAGGCCAGAGAGGGCTGAAGGAGGTCTGGCAGTGCTCTTCCATGGTCTGTTCAGGCGCTACAGAGAAGGCAAGAGCAGACAGGCACAGCGAACAGACAAGAGTCCTGTATCGCCACAAGGGATCTTGTAGTTACACAGAAGGCAAAAATTCCTCACCCTAGAGCGGTTTTGTAAAGGCGCAGGTTCTCTGGATGGGGCTGCAAAGTCTCTCCCCACAGCTGCTTCTGCAACTGGAGGTTGGAGATCTTCGCAGAGTTTTTTTGGAAGTACATAATGATGTTTGTGGCTGCTGGGGAGGGATGAGAGAGAAGGAAGAAAGCTGGAAAATTTTATCTATAAAAAGCATGCACAAGAGACTTACGACTACAGGGACAAGACAAAATGTGCCGTTGCTGTCGAATCCTAAGGGTCTTCACGAGAGTACTGAGAGGACCTGTGACAGTGTCCCCTCTTCCACCTTCCCCGATTACCCAACTTATACCAAAAAACAGCCGCGAAAGGGAATGAAAGCAGTGGGTTGCCAAGTCGTGGGGCCGGGCCGTGCTGCTCCCCGGTCACAGAATCACAGACTATCCCGACTTGGAAGGGACCCACAAGGATCCCCGAGTCCAACCCTTAGCCCTGCACAGGACACCCCAAGAATCACACCACGTGCCTGAGAGCACTGCCCAAACTTCTTGAACTCTGTCAGGCTTGGTGCTGTGACCACTTCCCGGTGGAGCCTGTTCCAGTGCCCGACCACTCCCTGGGTGAAGAACCCTTTTCCTACTATCCAACCTAAACCTCCCCTGACACAGCTTCAGGCGGTTCCCTCGGTCCTCCCGGTCTCGCCACGCCCGGCCCCGGGACGGGCGCAGAAGCCCTGAGGGCAACCCCTGCCTCTGCCCGCTCCGCAGGGTGCGGATATCCCGCGAGCCGGCTTGGGATGAGCTGCCGGGGTTAGGAGGGCCCCGCTCCGGCCGTGTGTCTGTGTGCGTGTCTGTGTCCGTGTGTGCCCGTGTGTGTGAGCGGGCGGCCGCGGGGTCTGCGCTGCCCGGCGGGGGCGGTGCTCGCTGCAGCGCCGGCCCCGCTGCCGGGCGGTCACGGCGGGGGCGGGGAGCGCGGCCCCAGCGCCCGGCATGAACCCGCGGCGGGGGCACGGAGGCGGCGGCGGTGCCGAGGTACGAACCCCCGCCCCCGGCAGGTGCAGGGTCCTTTTCTTCCCCCGCCGCCGACCGCGGCACCGCCTGTCCTTGCGGGGCCGGGGCTCGGCGCGGTGCCGCCCGCGGAGCGCCGAGCGGAGCCCAGCCGAGCCGGCGGGGCGGGGAAGGGTGAGGGAAGGGAGGGGAAGGGAAAGGAAAGCAAAGCAAAGCAAAGCGTGCCAGGCCCGGCCGCGGGCGCGGGAGAACCGAGGTGAACCCGCGGTCTGCGCCTGCCCGCCCGGCCCGGCGCTCCCGCCTCCCCCGCGCTCACGCCGCCCGCCCCCCTCTCTCCCTCCGCAGGGAGCCGCAGGGCGAGCGGCGCTGCCGCGGCCGGGCCAGCCACCCCCGGGTCCATGAGCCGCCGCCAGCCGCCGCCGCCAGCCGGGACCGCCGCCGCCGGGCCCAGCTCCTCCAGCCCCGCCGCTTCCGCCGCCGCTCCGCCGCCCCGCCGGAGGTGAGTCCCGCGGCCGGGCCGCCGCCGCCCCGCGGGCCCCGGCTCCTGTCAGCCGCGCCGGGGCGGGGGGAGGCCACCGGCAGCCGCGGGAGCGCCCGCCGCCTTTCTGGGGAGGAGGAGGTGGGGGCCGGCTGGGACCCCCTCCCCGGGGGTGTGCGCCCCGCCGGGCAGCGCGGGCTGGGGTCCCTCGCAGCCCGCGGAGGGCGGGCGGCGCTGCCGGAGGGTCGTGCCGCATCTTCCTCGCCCCCCCTGAGCGGAGGTCGGTGCCTCCCCGGTGACTCACGGCGGAGGCGGGAGCGGGCTGGGTCCGGGGCCGGCGGCCACCCGCGCCTCTCCCTGCCCCTCGCCCCGCTCGGAGAGCGCTACCTGTGTCACCTTGTTTTCCCTCTCCCCGCAGGACGGTCCCGCGCCCTCCGCTGTGAAGAGCATGGCCGTGACTCTAGAGCAGGCCCGGCGGGTGGGCTATACCTGCCTGAAAGCACTCCTCAGGTTCGCTTTTATGGTCGCCAATAACCTGGTCGCTATTCCGTCGTACGTCTTGTATTTAATTATGCTGCAGCCTCTCCGAATGCTGGATAGTAAAAGCTTCTGGTATATCGAAGGAGTGTTATTTAAGTGGCTTTTAGCTATGGTGGCTTCCTGGGGCTGGTGGGCAGGATACACAGGTAAGAATGTCTCATTAATTTAAAATGTACTAATATAAAGATGTAAATAAGTGTTAAAACTGAGATGTTTTCGTATGGGGATGTGTAGGGGAATGTCTGAACATAGTGGATATGTGGGATGTTTTTCTTTCGGTTTTCTTACACAGATGCGTTGTGTTTCTGGGTTGAGATGCTGTGTACTGAAACGTTTTTTTAAACCATAACTAGAAACTTAATATGTGTTAGGGGTTTCTCAGTCAATATTTTGTCTTAGTATAAATGAGAAATATGATTTTTCCTAAGTATCTAGATCACTTTATTTTAGTATTTCGTGAAAAAGGTACATCTCTTCCAAAAACAGAGTTGATTTGTACTGTGCATGTAGCTGACAGATCTAAACTTTTCTTTATTAAGTCTGTGCATCTCTAAGTCGTCTTTCCTTAGAACTATCAGGACACAAGGCTAAGAAGTGTTACACGAAGTTCATGTCGGAAGAGTAGGTCTTCTATTCCTTGCAACAGCGACTGTCTTCTCTGCTGCTTCAGAGTGAAGGGAAACAGAGGGAACCTCTTTCATTCGAGTAGTGATACACAGTATTTCTCAACTGTATGACTCTTCATTTACTGTTAGCAGAGCTAATTACAGTATCTGTAGTGTTTTTACCCTCTGCATGCTTGGTTTGTGGTTATTATTAAACTTGGTTTTGCTCATTTAGTATTCATAGGCTCATCAAGGTGATGGACTGAACCGAAATATTAAGGAAGGCTCTAGTCTTGTCCTCGAATGCACTGATTTTCATCCTGGCTGCTGCACTTTGTGCAAGAGAAACAGCCATCAGTTCTTTGTATGTGCTTAGAAAAGGGAGGAAATTAATCTGCTGAGTGCTACATATGAGCAGGCCTCCTAAAATTCTTTCCCTCTCTTCTGCCCAGGCTGCATCTGCAGGTCTTGTCCATGTAAACAAGGAAAAAAAGGAATGGCAGCACGCAGCTCTGGAGTCTGGTCAGACTCCTGATTAGTCAGAAAGTCAGTGTTGACCCAGACGGAGCACTCTTTTTGTTAGGCAACAAGAGCTGAAGCTTCTGTGATAATGTGCCTTTTGATACCCTGTCCTGTGCCTTTCCGAGATGCACAAAGTTTCTGTGGATACTCTAGGTGAGCTTCTAGTTCTTCTTAAGGAGATGACGGCAGCAGCAGCAAGCTAGATTCTGGTCTGTCGGGCTAGAACTGTTGCAACGTTGCACTGCTTCAAAATTGCCTTGCCTGGTACAGCTCAAGCTTATCCAGATACGCTGTTTAAAAATCTTTTTATGTGTTTGTATTTGCTCATTAAAAGAAGTCCACATGGTGTTTGCAGTGGCAGGTACATTTGTAAAAGTCTGCTTTATGCCTTAAAGCACAAATGCCTTCCAGAAGGAAGGATCGACTTTTAAGGTGTTGTGCGTTTTATTAATTGGAAATGGGAAAGTTTAGGGGCATAATGGTGATGTTAAAGTCATACAGCTTATGGCCCCGAGGATTCACTGTGTATATTGAATGTGCTAGTTAAAATTCAAGCCATTGTCCCATGACATTATGGTTGTCAATTCCTGAAGGCAGTTTCCTCAGGGTACTTCTACCGCTGACTGCAGAACTGTGTGGTTTCTTTTGCCTATTGCTTGGAAAGTGGTCTTAGCATGATCTGCATATCCTGGAGTCTTCCTGAAGCATCTGTTGATTGGCGTTGCTCATGTATCTTGACTATTTGAAATCATTTGTTTTACAGTCTTGAAATGTCTTAGTATATTTGTTTGAGCTATCATTGACGAACAGCAACGCAGAAGTGTTTTATGGGATGGTGTATGGGTAAGGAGGCCCTTCTTTTTGCTTTTCACTATAAAGCATGGCTTTTGGGGAGGATTTTAAGCAAATGCTTGTCTGAAGTTTTAGTTTAAATACATTTTATTTGACCTGAAGACATTATTGTGTTTTATATTGAAAGCTACAAAATAGCAAGAACAGCTTATTTCTTTGTCCTTTCTTTAACCTCATCAGTGCTCACCACCAGGTGCAGAACAAACCTGGAAAGTGTATCTTTCTGGCTTCAACGTGTGTTAGCAGAGCAATTTACATGTTTTTTTTTCCAGATTGATAGATTTATACAAGACCGTCACTAGGTCCCCTCTTTTTTATATAGTATGACATAACTAATTCAGAACTGAAATTCTGCTTTGTTAGAGTTGGTGTCCAAGACTTGCAGTGGTGCATCTGAAAGAGGCGTTGCTCCAGGATTCTTCTGTTTTCAATTCCAAAAGCTAAGTCAAAGATAGGCTTTGGTATCTTCGATCTTTGCAAAAGTAAATACAAGATAGTAGGTATGCATGGGTTCATTGAAAAGATTAAAGATTTTTCTTTTGAGTAGCAGAGTAGTTGGTGAGGGCTTTTTTTGTTTGTTTGCTCTTTGTTAAGAGGGTAACCAGCTAAATAAGTTTACTTGTTGTTTAATTGGAAGGAGTGTTCTGCTTCAGTTGTGTTGAAGGTTGTTTTAGTTTTTTAGTTTATTTACTTTTTCCCTTTGCAAGCTTGGGTCATCTGTTGGGTAAGAAGTGACATAAACCATTCGTAATTTGGGACTTAAACTCAGCCTGCAAAGTAGATTCAGGGCAGACTTTTTTTACTCCTGTAAGTTTGTATGTAATGTGTAGGAGAGAGCTTGACACCAAATGAAGAAAATATGGTGAGTGCTAACTTATCCTTCTGGGCTTTGCTGCTGTTGTGTAATTGTTAGTATATTTTATTGAGTATAGCTGGAAGAGCTGAGGAACACTCATGAACTAGGTCTGCCCTTCTCTTCCCCACCCGTGCCTAAACCTGTGGTTTTGTGTTAGGATCATAGAGGATTTGTTACAGAAATTACATGATCTGTGTCCATATTGGCAGCTCTAATCTGTGCTTTTTGATAAATGTAGGTGTTTCTGTTTGCAGATGCACTTGATGTTATGTAAAGAGATAGCATATAACTGGACAAGCAAAATAAAGAAAGGAATGGAAGAGAAATTGTAGAGGTCACTCTCCTTTCTCTAATCTTTTTCTTCTTAAGATGCAAGTATGAGAGAGAACTTGGGTATAATTGGTTGCCTTTGATTTTTAAAGGGCAAGTGTGATAAATATCTGTGTTGTTCTCTTGAGCTCTGTAGTGCTTCTTATGAAAATGAAAACTGAGTGTCTTTTTATGAAGAATGTTCAGACAGTCTAGCAATATTATTTTATTTTTATATGATTTCAGAAAGGTCTTCTTATAACTTTAAGTCTCTTTTTTTAAAGGCTTTTTATATAAATGTATTGCTCTCCTAGGAGCTATTCAGTTAGGGCACTTGGAATCTGCATATTAGTGTGATTTGAAAGGCACCTTTGAATAATACTTCTAAATGTTTTCCTGCATTTGTTGGAAGATGCATTCTAAAAAAAGCAAACTCGAGAGTGCTTGTTCCTTTGTTGGCAAGTACCTTTTTTCTCCTGCACTGTAATTTGTCGTTTAATATACAAGTACACCAGATAGCACTAAATAGTGCAGCAGATGTAATGGGAGGGAGATGGAGCATATCAGTGGTGGTGAATCTCTGACGACCTTTTGCTCACTTACAAAACTAGTTTTACAGCAACCGTCTTATAGATTTGATCTTCTTTGGTCAAGTAACTATTGCAGACCAAAGTTTAATATCCCTGTATCTAATCAAATCACTAAAAATAGGACTGCTGGAGAGAAGCTTGCTTTGCTTGATTACACTCAAACAAACTGTTTTGTTGCCTTCTCCTGCTGTCTAGCTGCAGGAGTACGTGTGAGCCTGTGATAGCGTTGTTGCAGTATTGCAATTAGGAGTCTCTAGGACAGCAGAGTAATGGGTTAGCAGTGCAGTCCTGATACTCACTATGCTGATCTTCTACTTCTCTCTGCTCCACACAGTCCCACTGCAGGGAGCGGTGCTGTGTGCCCAGCCTGTGTCTCTGGCTGGGATAGGGAGGAGCTGGTGGAGAGTGAGTGTCCTCTGTCTGCAGCAATGTCAGCTCCTCTGCCTGTCAGAGCACCAGGGGAGAGGAGGTTACATGTGATCAGCAGGGTTCTGTGCACCTTGGGGAGGGGTTTTCTTGAGAGTTGTGCTTGGAATATTTCATACCCCAGCAGTGAAGAGGACACCTTGACAAAACCTTCTGTCTCAGCCTCTTAACGACGCACACTGTCTTGCAATAATGTTGGGCAGGTTGATGGGTCGTGGACTGATGAAAGAGTAATACTCCTCTGTTACCACACACAAAAAAGTCTTAATGGTGTGAGTATGCTTGCTAGTATAATGATGCAGTACTTAATTAAAAGTGAACTAATCCTATGGTATTACTATTCCATGTCAGCCAGGATGGTGATTTTAAAAGAGTATCTGTAAGAATTGTCAGGTTTTGTCAAGTGAGGAAAATTTCCCTTTCTTCCTCCTTTGTTATTTTTCCCAAGCAGAGTAAAACTGAGATTTTGATTTTTAGTTTTCCCCCCTCTTTTCCCCTCAAGTGATTTCATTTTAATTGAATGGTTTATACATATGATTAATATGTGACCACTCTATAGTTTTTCAGCAGTCATATTTTTCTTTTGTCCTTCTAATTCAAAATCTCGTTTCCATTTTATCAGCCAACAGCCTCAACTCCTCTGATCTTCTAAGAATGCAAATATTTTTGTCTTCCAGAACTGTGAAAGATACAGGTGG
Source organism: Pseudopipra pipra (assembly GCF_036250125.1). Classification (NCBI taxonomy): domain Eukaryota; kingdom Metazoa; phylum Chordata; class Aves; order Passeriformes; family Pipridae; genus Pseudopipra; species Pseudopipra pipra. Next base: position 22,965,718 of record NC_087551.1, read on the forward strand.
AGTTGCTGTGACAACACTTCCTCTGTGCAGGCAGCATTCACTGTCTGCACTGCTTCTCATGACAAGTCGGCCCCTCTCCTTGGGCAGGAAGTGCAGCAGAGGCTGGAGGACAGCAGATGAAATAAAGTAAATTTTTTGCCCCAAATAAGGCAAAAGATGTTATTTCAGGAGACATATCTGTGCCCCTAACCCTGACATTGATTCTGCCCTCCTCAGTTCCTACAGTGTGATTTTTCACTGGCAGTATTTTGGGTTTGGGCCTGGTCACTACTGTGAGGACTGGGCAGGGAGAGTTACTGAGGAAACAACTTGTGTTTTTGAGGTCAGGCAGTGTATGAAATGGAGAAACAAAATTGTTCTTATTTATGTTTTCTTTGAATGTGCAAAAATACCTGATGTGACTTAGTACATTTGGGTAGCAACGTTTGGGTAGAAACTTAGTTTATGCTGTGGATATGTGTTGAGTTTTTAGGCAATCACTGACTTAAATGAAGCTTTCTCTGATGTGTAAGTTATGCTGAGATCAAGCAGGAATCTTTGGATTTATTTTGATGTTTGTAAGAGGAAGTTTATGTGTAATTTGTGAGCTGTCTCGATAAGAAAAGGTCAGAGTTGAAAGAGCTGGGGACATCAGAGCAAAGGCTCATTGTGCCTTTGAGTAAGAGGAGGTAATGAGTGCAGTGAACTTCGTGTCAACTTCTTTGTGCAAGTGATATGTCTGTAAAGAGTGCTATACAGTGACCCTTGTCCTTTTTAGTAACATGTGAAATCACATCAGGAAATTCCCATATCTCCTTTTTGGAACATGAGTTACCATACTTTTTTGTAGTTCATCTAGTGTCAGCAATGTGTCAAAAGCAGTAAAGCTTGTCTGTCATTTATCATTTAACTGTAAAGGATCATTCCAAAAGATTCTGAATTTTATTTTCAGAATGATACTGCCGTCTGGCACAAAACTCAAGTTAGAGCACACACTGTTGTTTTTGTTGTTTGTTGCTATTTAAGTCCTTTCTGCATTTTTTTTTGTTGGTGTTTTTTTTGTCAATTGGTTGGTTGGTTGGTTTGATTTTTCTGTTTGGGTATTTTTGTGTTTTGTTTCTTTTTTGTTTGTTTGTTGATTTGGTTTGGGGTTTTTTTGTTTGTTTTTTTTGTTTTTGTTTTCTTTTTGGTTTTTACAGTCTCTGCTCGTGTTTCACCTACTCTGGGTAATAGAAAAGCTATTGCATGCATACCAAATGTGTCACATCAGCGATAGTGAAGATAAAATTACTGATTAATACCTATACAGAAAGGTGTGATTCTATACTTTGAGGTCCAGGAATGGCTGTGGGATGCTTCTGAATTAACATATTTGCAAATAAAAGACAGACTTTTAGTAATTTTGGGTTCTATTCCTCCTTATGGCTGAGTGTGCTATTTTTAGCACGTGTTTTTGTCTGTCCTGGTTCTTCTAGGCCTTTGTTTTTAGCACATTTATTCATGCTAGTCGTCTTCTCCCGTTGTTACTGATTGAGTACCTGAAAGGATATGACTAAGAATACTTGAGAGATGTGTCTCTGTTCTCTGTACCTTTTCTTATTCCTTCTCTTGATGGTAGGCTTTTAAGAACCACACAAAGTAATTACAGGAAAGCTCTTGTACAACTCTGATTGGAGAAGCAAAGTCTTAGCGGGTTAAATTATTTGTCCACAAATTCCTTGCAGTGTATAAAGAAGGAATTCTTTTTTCACTTAAACAGTGTTATCATGTGTATATTGAAACATGTTAGAGGTGATGCCTTTATGTCAGAGATGCAATTTCTCATTCTCATTTAACGTAACTGTTCTAAAGCCTAGAAGTTCTAGCACTTTTCAAGAAAACTGAAGAAAAAAATTAGAACGTTTAATATGAAGAAGACTTATTTTCTCTGACATTTTGTTCGGGGAAATTACTTTTTTTAAAATGAGACTGAAACAGATGAAGAGAATACACCACTTTCCCTTTTTCATTGGGTGTGGGACAAAGGACCTTAGGTTCTTCCTTGCCAAAGATTAGTTTGGCAAAGTTTTAAGCTGCTGAGAAATGGAAGAGTTGTGCAACCTTAATTACACAGGGTAGTTAGTAAATCCTTTATGGAATATAATCCTAGTGGTGTAACTTTCCAGTGTGAACTGAGCCAAACTACAGCTCCAAGATACATAATCTGCTCATGTTTGTTACAGTGGGATATGATCTCTGATGACATGTCTCTGGTGACATGTCAAATGTGTGATTGCATAGGCATGTAATTGCACTGCTGTTGCAGTCAGCACAGTTGAGATAATAGTCCAACCACTTGTGTTTGCAGCGACTGATATATAAGGCTAATACCTAAAAATGTTCTGTGACACCAGTGGGGGATTCTGCATATGGGGCTGTTCCTGTTTTTTTCCTCTCCCCCCACGAGCATTCAAGCAGAGGGTGCCACTGAAGAAAGCCAGTCCCAGCCTTTCAGACTCATCCTACCACCATTGCTGCAGTTTTATTGGCCAAGTGTTTAATGATAGTGTTGTGATCTGGATCACGGTCCTGATCCACACTAAAACTACCCACCCCCTTTTTTGCTGGGTTACACAAGAAAACACAGTTCCTAACCCATTTCACTTTGTGGATGTGGTAAAAGAAGGTAGGTACAAATAGCAAAGGGAAAGAGGAAGGAAATGCATCTTTTGGAGACAGTACCAACTTTAATGTATTTTTTGAGTTACTGCTTATGGCCCAAATTCAAGAGAGCAGCCCTATGCAGAATAGGGCTTTTGTATATGAATAAAATGTCAGTGAAGTAGACTTCATCATCTTTTCTTGCTATTTAGTTATAACTGGTTAATGTTTATACTGGAAAAGTGCCTTCTGCCAAGTTCCTTTAGAGAAAAAAACTAAGCTTACAGTGAGAACAAAGGACTATGATAAATTGAAGACTGGTTGATAAAGGAATAAGATGACCAGTGTTCATTTGATGAAAGCTTAGCAGTGGGGTTCATATGAAGTTTTGTATGTATACTATTTGAGTTTATCAGCTACAGAGACAAATATAAAGAACTTCAAAAGTACTTAAACTGCATGAATAGCCAACAAAATGCAGAAGTTGTTTAGTGTTGAACAATAAAAAGTAATAAACATTTAAGTAAAGTAGCAGTTTAAGAAAGAGATGAGTGTCATGGTGGAGAGCTTAGGGAAAGTTTTGTCTCAGTGCACAACTATACCTTCTGTTATAAAGTATGTAAAGATCAGAAGGGAGAATAATACTAAAAAATATCAGTGGTTCACCTTCACACTTCAGTGGTTTTTGTCTTGATTTTTCTAAAGCTGTTGAAGAATTAAGAAGGATCTCTAAGAGGGTCATCAGCTTCATTAGTGCAGGCTGAAATCAAATCAGAACCATTTCATTCACAGCTGGACTTGAAGCAGAACTGAATTGGACAACTCAGTGATTCTGTTTCCTGGGCAGAATGAAGTGGAAGAGTCACAATCTCCTTGCCTCTGTGTAAAGAAGGGGATTTTTAGTGTCACCATTGGAAGGTAGAAAATTGCAAGTCTTTAAGATTTGATAAGACAGCAGTGCGTAGAGTTTTTATTTGTTTGTAATTTTTTTTAAAATACTTTCATTATGGCATTTCACAAATACTTTCCAAGATAGTACAAATGGTGTTACTACTTTTGATTCATACAACGTACTCTGGAAACTTCTTGTTTAACTGTTACAGTTTTAAAAGGTACTGTCCCTGTTTAAAGAGTTTAATAGTTTATAGCTTTGGGATTCATCTCAATTTTGTGATTTAAGTAAAGGAGTAGAGGAAAGATTAGTAGTTTTATTACTGCTTCTCGCTTGTGTAGAACTAAAAATAGAAATGGTGGTCTGAAAGCAAGGGCCAGAGCTGCTGCTGTTTGGGAGGACATGGTATAAGTGCTTGTGGATGTGGGGTTTTTTGGTGACAAAAAGGAGGATTTTGACTGTTTGTTGGGTTTTATTTTTTTAATTTGGTTTAATTTGTTTTCTAGCGTCCCAAAGTTACAAGCATGTGGAGTCTCTGTGGAAGTCATAGTGTCTGTGTTTGCTTACCAGAACTGGGAGAGAAAAAAACCCATCAACATTAAGAACCTGTACTTTTGGTTAATTTAAGCATCAGTTGTGTTTGAGTGTGTTGTTTAGGGTGGGCCACTGAACACCATTTTAATGTAATTTTGTTACTTGGGTATTTTATTACCTATGTAGATAAACGTGACTATGTTTTAAGTATAGTTTCCCAGTGTGATTAAGCTGCTTGTTTAACAGCTATTCTTTCTCTCACCTCTCCCACACTTCTGATTTGCTTCCTTGCAAATCTGTCTGTGATTGAGCATATGGTTCAGATTTCAGGCACAATGGTGTTCTCCTGAGTTTTGTGAAAATTGACAGCTGAGCAGAGAAGAGACCCAAGTTTGTGCCTCAGCTGAGGGTAGCACAGGCAGACTCGGACTCTGTGTATCTTGTTTGACATCTGCTGCTTGCTCAACCAGTGCATCGATGATTTAGGGTTAGCCACAGTGCCAGCATATCTTGTCCACCCTCTTGAGGAGAAGGTGGTTAGACAACAAATTTTTGGGAAACCAGGCTTTTCTTACTTCTGCTTCTGGAGCAATACATTAATCTGGCAATGACAGATGGTGCTGGAAGCAGAATCCTTTCCCGTAGATGATGTTTAGCCCACCTTGCTTATCACAGCCTTTTAGATCCAAAGGGTGTATGCAGAAAACTGTTTAGTCTTAGTATTAGGAAAAAAGGCTAAGTGGTAAAAGGAATTTAAAATATTGAGGTTTTTAATGCTTTCTGCTCTATATTAAACAGGAGTTGATGTAGCCTCCTAAAAGAAGGGCTTAAAGGACATCAACCTGACTGAAAGTTCATCCTAGTTTTGGCTGGGTTGCTGTTAATTTTCCTCTTAAAACCACGACAAACTCTCAAGAAAGAGCAGTGATGCTCAGATTACTCTAGGCAGGTCAGAGTCAAAATCATTTATGAATATGACCCAGGGACGTTTAGAAACATGAAGGTCAAGGTGTATTTGAGTATATTTGGGGAGACCTGGGAGAAAGCTATGGTGTGGGTCGTAAATGGGAGTCTGCCAGGAAGTGTTCTGTACCACTGTGTAGCACACATGAAGGCATTACCTTAGAAATGTGGCCTCCTGAGTTTTGTACTTGAACCTATTGTGTTTTGATATGCATAACTATATATAGATGGCCTGGCAAATCTTCAACTCTGGTAACTGCCAGTTTTCTTTTCAAATGCATTCTTCTTTCTCATCCATTTTTATTTCCTGTGTTTGTCTGTGGCATAAAGTTCAGTTGTTGCTCCTGTCAACAGCATTACTTGAAAATGAGTATAACTGTACCCCTTGTATGTACTAACACAGAATGAAGAACCTATGAAGTTCAGGTTACATTTGTAAAAATGCTTTCATATGCAGGTATGGTTAATATAAATGTCTGTTAAACATCTTGCATGTAGTGGATTATGTGAAAACAAACAGATGAATATTTTTTTGTATTTGGAACTCTTCTATTTATATCATCAAACCTAATACTTTTGTCTTATAAACTAGTAACAGAGGAAGGGAGTGTGACAACAGCAAAGGCCTTTGCCCGGGTAATTCTTCTGTCTTGGTTAACACATCTTGAAACACTCAAGATCATTTGATGTCTACCTCGGGCTGCTGGAGTTTGACAAGATTTCTACAGGCTGGAGAAGCACTTTTGTTCCTCACCTATTTCAAAGGGAGAAAATATTGAAACATACCTCTTTTTTCTTTTATTGCTTACGTTGTCTGCAAATGTTTTAACAGCCTAGTGAACTTTAAAAGCTGAAATGCAGAGCTGAGTTCATGTAGCCATAAGTGGCATCACTGCGTCACTGTAGGAAGGCAAAGAGTTATTTGGGTGGCTGCTGTGGGAAATAACTAGTGGGTGGCTTCCTCCCTTCTTTTCCAGTCCCATTACCACCCTTTCCTGATACTTTGCAAAAAACATGTGGTAAATCTGAGTGTCTGGTCACTCACTGGGTTTGCTTTGGGGCAGGGGTTCTTTGAAGAGAGCATGGAGGATTTGGTTGGATAGGTAGAATTTGATGTTTGAACTGTATTGAACAAAGCTCTTACTCCATGGGAATGCTAGACTTCTGTAGCCTGAAAAAATAATTCTTTTTTTGCCTAGTTTTCTTTTAATCTGAAATAAAACTGATTTGTAAGACTTTGGGCAAGAGCTTCAGGATTCAGCCAAGGCACTTGTAGCCACAGATCATAACAAGTTGCATGTAAAGTGGTTACAGTGCCTACTGTTGCTCACAGACTTCAGAGTATTCACATTCATCATTTAATTGTAAAGTAGAATTTTGAGTCATAATATCTTCTTTCATTTGTGGCACACTTGCTGTATTTGAAATGGAGAAGCCCATTTGCTGAGTCTTCTACAACTCCGTTGTTCAACCCCTTTATGGGTGCTCTCCAGAGAAACTGCTCTGCATTGAAGTACTGTTTTTATTGAAGTACTCAAGTCTATTCTTTTTCTTTTTTTTTTGTTCCCCAGCATTGTCTGCTGTCATTTTTACTGTTAGTTCCCAATGTATAGAAAAATTTTTTGATTTGAGCTGTGGATTTTTTTTGAATTTGAGGAGCAAGAACAGAGAGAGGAAGAGGAGCCTCAATTACTGCCATTGAAGCAGCATGTTTCACAATTGGAGCCTGGGTATTTAATTGAAAGGTGCATTGAATATTAGTCTGTGCACTGAGGATGAAGGGTAGGTGTTGGAAACATCCATTCAGAATGTTTGAATAAATTTGTTTGTATAGAGTCTGACCATTTTCTGTGAATTTCAGTAGCACTTTTTACTAACAGTAGTGACTGTCAGCCACAAATCCAAGGTATTTTTTACAGTTGTCAGCAGGTGTAAGAGGATTATTTGTTTTGTAATAGTAACAGATGCTAGAGAGCTAAACTTTTTTTAAAATTAGGAACAGTAAACTTTCTGCTGCTGCTTTGAGGTACATCAGCTAGAACAATATAATGAGGAGGCTGTTTTTTCCTGCTAATTACTTAATTTGTGATAGCCTGAGTGTGCCATTAAGGCATCACTTCTGGTTTTATGATGATGGATTTCTGCTTACCGTCAACCTGAAACCTGGCAACACAATTTTTAAGAGTTGCTGAACTGGTATAGGATAACTTGGGGTAAATTTAATAAGAGGCTTTGTTGCTTTGAATCATTGGTTGTGTCATACCAACAGAAGTAATACTTAAGTTCCCAGCTAGAACTTGCTGTGACCTCTTGTTTTAATAATGGGATTTGCATAAACAGAAACATAAAACTAAATAAATATAGGATTTTGCTGTTATATTTTATTTGCATCATTAGCTTCTAATTGGTTGTTGATTAAATTATTTGATGAAATTTGTGGTGACTTAACATCATTTTCCTCCCGGCCTTTATAAAATCCATTATTTGAAAAAAATTAATGTAGTACCTAAAAAGTCAAAGGGACAATGTTTTCACAGTTCTTGTTCATGTTATAGCTTCTGTGTTTTAAAGACTGTTATTGTAGCATGGATGAGAAGTTTTATAAAGTCCTTGAAACCTGATGGTGGAAACATTTAAAGCTTCTTTTAAAAGGTTTGTCGTTCTACTTTCTTACATCAGCATCCAGTTATTTTTTGATCCTTTGCAGGCCTTTCATTATTAAGTTTTCCCTTCCACACTGCAACCTGAAAATGTCTGATGAGTTGGTCCTGTTTTGTGGTATATGGCAGTGCTGTCCCGCTGGAACTGGAGAATGGTGCAGAGGTGCGTGGGTGGAGAAGAGAGTAACGCTGCAGCTCGTGATTAGTAGTCGGTTTTATTGCTTGAGGATAATTGATTTTTAAATTACGCTACATCTGCAATCTCAGTGTTCTTATGATCATTCAGGTGCTCAGTAGCTCTTTTTTTCTGTCCAGACTTGACTAAGTTGAAGAGGTTTGGATGTTCAGTGTCCTTCAAGAGGAGACAAGCTCCTCAGTTCTGAGGTCAGTGTAGGGAGACAACAAATAAATGCACAGAATGGCCTTTTGCCTTTCCCATATTGGCTATTTAATGGAGATAATCTAAAAGTAAAGGGTTTTCCAAATACATCCGGCACTACTTTTGTGTGGTGATTATTTGTACTGTACCATGAGCTGGGCTGAAAAACGTCAGCTGTAAAACAAGACATCATCAACAGCATGTTGTAGTAACTTAGGCAGGAGCTGAGGAATATTATAAGGTAACTGCAAGGTATCTGAACTTTCTTTAGATAAACAGAAGGTAATGATCAGAGCTGGGAAATAGGGGTGGTCTTACCACATTTAGTATCCTAATGTCCAGTAATAATAGTATTGTTAGTTTTCTTGGCTTGAACCTTCAGCCAGTGATTAAAGTCATGCAGTTTGCTTCTGTTAGGAGGAAAAATAGATGAAGATCTGCTTAGGGATTTTTTTAATCAATATGACTTATTAAAGGATATATGAAAAGTCATGTTTTTCTGAGCCCACTTGGATTTGAACACTTGGAGAACAGTTTCCTTACTCAGTAGTGTAATGATTTTTTTTGTAACCTAGCATATCTTTTAAAAAGCAGAGTCTTAGTTCTTAACTGTAGTCAGTCTGGCAGCTTTTCTTGATATGCACCCTTTTGGCTGTAACCCTTGCCTGTGCCCTCTCCTGGTGGTACAGTTCTAGAGCTGAGTAGCTGAATGACTGGGGGCTGATCAGGCTTTTCACCTCACCATGCTGTTTATTTAGGGATGGGATGTAGGGAGAGATGAATGCAGTCTGACTTGGAGTTTTAGCCAAGTTCCACATCTTGTTTAAAGAAAAAGTAGTAATTTCCTCATTTTCAGTCCTATTACAGTTTTCTGGTTATTGTATTTGATAACCCTCAAGGCATGTCAGAGGATTTAATGAGGATCAGAAACACCTTCAAAACCTGTCTACTATGTAACTGCACTAGAATAGTATGTTTTATCAGTTTCCTGTGAGAAATTGCTCTCCCTCTTTGTGCAATCCAGTGCTGATTTTCTGCGTTCTGTATGTGTTTTACCTCAAAGAGCCTCTTGGGTAGTGCTCTGAAAAGTTTGTGGTCCCAAATTATGTAGTAACTTAAGATGTGCAGTTAAAAATGTAAATGAGACTTCCAAATAGTGTCATTTCATTGCTGGCCAGCCTCTCCAGTCCCTGATAGAGTAGGTAATAACTAAGTTAGGCTGAGTTCCTCTGCTGTCCCCAGAAAGTCTTGGTATGGCATGGCCTTGGGATATTTGTTGGAAGATTGCTGCATATGTCATATTATTTCTGCAGCTGTGTTTTTTGGGAAAAACATCTGAAAATCTTCAAGCTTTCCTGGTTTTCTTGAAATTATATGGGAAGCTTGCAATCTGCAAATCTTAAAAGGAGAGGAAATGGCCATCTCTTCCTGAGTTCGTTGCTATATGCCAACAATTACTTGCTCTTTAAAGCCCTACTGTCAACTGGGCTGACTTGGGAATCTAGATTAAGTGAAAGCAGAATCTTCTCTATGGCTAAAACTGTGGCTTTCCAAATACCTCACATTTATCTTTTCTTAAAGAGTAAAACAACAAGTTTTGCAGAACTTTGTTGTGCTAGAGCTTGCTCCATCTTGAATAACAATTAAAATTCTGTGCAGTCTTTATCAGGAGTTCATTTTGGGCAGCTCAACAGTTGTCAGTGCATATACTTAAATTTTTGTAATAAATTCCTTTAAGTCTTATGTATTGCTGCCCAGAACCTACAAGGACTCAAATCTGTCCACTTCAAAAGCAAAACATCTAGTGTGGATTGCATCCCCTTATTTACCTATCTATGATAATAGATGATTCTTTTCTTTATTTCTTTATAGCCATCGGACTCTGGTTATGTCTTATTTTCTTGAAACAGCATTTCAGATTTTCCCCAATTATTTATTAAAAGGCTTCCTTCTGCCTTGTGGATGCATTTTTTTTCAGTGAGTCTTTGTCCAGTTTCACGGTTATTCATATTGTTCTGGATGACACAGTACAGACTCTATCTCTGTCACATAAAGAAGAAAATTAGATTCCTAACAGAATCCTGTGGTGTTGCAGTGCACATCTCTGCATAAGGAGCTGAGCAATTGAATGGAAACTGTGGGAATACTGTGTTTCTGTGCACTGACTTCTTGATTGTTAGTTTTGGCCAGTTTGCACCAGGCCAACTAGTTTACATCAGGATTCTCAGAGTTAAGAACTGAGGCTTTGAAAGAGATAGTTCTCTGTCTGGAGGAAACAGGCCTGCGATTTCACAAGCCATTTGCTCTGCACAGACCATTACCCTAATGGGATTTTTCACACAGTTGGTTTGGATATACTGGTTTTTGGTGTTGATTGCACAATCTGAAAAGTACCCCTTTACTTAGAGCCACAAACCTGGATATATTCTCTGGGCATTGTTTCTCCTGGAACCTGACTAAGAAGATCTGCTTTTGTCCCGTACCTTTTAGCTTTTTAAGGCTCTATGATATGGTATGTGTACTTTTTGAGCCACCTTAACAGTTATGGGAGGTGAAGTACCTTATGAATGACTCTTTTTTGGCATCAAAGGGAATTTGACATCTGGAAAGACAAGCAACAGGATCAAATTAGTAATGCATACCATTGCCAGTGACTCAAAAGGAAACTGTAGTAATATTTATTGTATTGTAGTTTTTGATATTGCCTCTGAGTAGTTTCTGCTGTCTAGTCAGTTGATTCTGCAAAGACAGCTCAGGTTACTGCTACAATCTAGTACTTTAACTGTGAGGATGAAGGTGTGCTTTCAGACTGCTCTCTTAGGGAGAAAATACTTTCTTTAATTTACTTTCCCCAAACAAATCCAAAGCCCACTAAAAATCAGACAGCAGTCACCCTGTTCCTGCCTAAATAATGGCTCTGTAGTCTCTGTGACACGTGGCTACGAAATTTTTATAACAAGGATGTTTATCTTTCTCTTATACATTTAGGCTTAGAAAGAAAAGAAGAGTGGAGGGTTGCACATTTTTAATGTGCTCTAAACGTATTCTTTAAATGAACAACAACTTTGTTTCAAAAAGAAATTCATATCAATTTCAAAGGTAACCTGGGTGACTCGTACTGATTATGCTTTGCTTGTTGGGCAAACCAGACTTGCCCAGCAGGTCTTCCAGCATAGCAAACCACAGTTCTATAAGGATTCATCCTGGTCCAGCTGGTGCCTGCTGCCCCATCCTGCTGTCTTCTGATAGCTCTGATTGTGCTGGCTTGCCCCTTGTTTTTTTTTACCAGCACAGATGGTCACATGATGTTGCAGTGACTCTTCTGGTTCTCAAGTGTAAGAGCAACTTAGGTAAATATTTTAGATAAATATCTGAGATAAAGATAGTAGGGGAAATAATTGAGGCCTTCACACTTCACATGTTGGGGTCTTTTTTGTTTAGTTGTTATTATTCTAGGCTTTAAATTTTATGTTTGGGTAGGCGTCAGTAGCTGTGTCTGAGTGTTAAATAGTAATTTGAATGTCTTGGTGTTTGAGTAACTAAAAGTAGCTGTTTCAATGTAGCTGTTTACATGCATCATGTTTGACATGCAGACAAAACAGTCTCAACAGAGGAATTTAGTTTGCCGTGATATTTGATAATATAGCTGTAGATACAGATAAATTTTATATATATAAATATATAAATTAAGATCTTTGGATCTTTAAATGAAGATATCAAGACTAGCAGTGAACACAGTGGCTTATTCTGGCAAAAAAATACATTGTTGCCTCAAGTTTCTGGTGTTGGTTACAGGTCCTGTTTTTGTGCCTGAGTTTGATGATCCCAGATGAATCATACTCTCCTTCTTTCGTATTAAGGTTTGAACTGTCCTTCAGATCTATGTCTTTGCTGCAGTTCTGCAGCAGTAAAACAGAAAAACCTTGCCAGTTTATATTTGCAACATGTGCTTTGTGATTGTAAAGGCTGTTCCTTTTCATGCTGCAGGATGAAACTGTAGGTTTTGTTGCAGTTGAACATATCCGCTAAGAAAGAATTCTGTTAGCACTGTGCTTTTCCTCCTGGTATCAGGCTGTCAGAATTGTTTAGGTTGGAAGGGACTTCTGAGGATCATACAGTTGAATCCCCTGCTCAAAGCAAGGTCAGTTAGAGCGGGTTGCCCAGGTTCATGTCCTGTTAGGGTTTGAATAGCTCCAAGGATGGGCACTTCACAACCTGGAAAAATGTTAAGTAAAAATATTTGGGGTTTTTTTCCTTTTTGCCTTGTGTTGAAGTGGAATATCTTGTATTTTTTTTTGCCCCTATTACTTCTCAACCTGTCAGTGCATACTACAGGGGAGAGTCTGGCTAAGTCATCTTTATTCCTCTCTCTGCACCCCTGTCAGGTACTGATACATGGGTACGATTCTTGCCCTGGAGCCTTTTTTTCTCTGGGCTGAACAGTCCCAGCTCGCTCAGCCTCTCCTCACATGAGAGATGCTCTCGTCCCTTACTCATCTCAGTGGCCCTTTGTTGGACTGTAGTGGTTTAACCCCAGCCAGCAACCAAGTACAGCACAGCTGCTTGGTCGCTCCCCCATCAGTGGGATCAGGGAGAGAATGGAAAGTGTAAGAGCTGGAAAACTCATGTGTGGAGATAAAGGCAGTTTAATAGGGTAAGCAAAAGCTACACACACAAGAAAAGGAAAGCAAGAAAGTCTTTCACTCCTCCCCCTGTGCAGGCAGGTGTTCAGCCATCCCCAGGAAAGCAGAGCTCCATCACGTGTACTGGTTATTCTGGAAGACAAACGGCATCGCTCCAAACATCTCTTTTCTTCCTTCTTCCCCCTACTTTATATACTGAGCATGAAGTCATATGGTATTTTCTGACTTGAATCCCATAGGGAATGAGTTCTCCAGCTCATGCAACAGATGGGAATTTTTTGTAAGATACCAGTAGTTTTTAAAGGGAAAATAAAGACAAAAGTGCCATAGCACTTTTATTGAATTGTTCTTGTCTATTGGTGTTTGCTGAGTCAGACCCTGTTTGTCAGCTCTGTTCCTGCTTGCTTCATTGCACAGCAGTAGTGATGGGGCAGATGAGTATTAGTCAAGTACTGTAGTAACCTGCTGGGTTCAAGTTATTAAAAATACAGAGCCTCAACCAACTGTTATTTGCTTGAAAGGGTGATAAGGGTAACAATAATAGCAAGCTTCATATTTGTAGCATTTTTTCATTACCCAGCTGCACTGGTATGTTTTTTTTATCAGAGAAAATGAACTCTTTCCTCCTCTGACTGCTCCTCTGTAGTACTTAACCTTTTACAAAGAAATGTGCTTGAAATGTTGCAATGGTGTTGTATTCCAAAATTCCTGTTTTCAAAGTAACTTTTCTTTTTAATTCTAGGAAAGCCAGTCTGTTTCTCATAAAACAGTCATAGAGATAGAATTTTCTTTCAGCTTAGAATATGTTTTGCATTGTAACCGTAGTTAAATTATTGCAGTTTCAGTGTACAGTAAACTGAAAAGGACTTCTAAGATATCAACTTATGCAACTTTGATGTTGGACTAACCTCTTGTTAAGAGTAAGCATCATCAGTGTTACAGGTGAAACCCTGAGAATTTGATTCTTGTGTTTTAAAACAACGGAAAAGTATTATGTGGATTTAGTATATAAAGTCACATGCTTGAGTGGTGAGAATCCATCTTCACTTGTAAAAATTATTCTTGTAGATAAAGAGGCTGAAATGCAGGACCCACTGCCTTGTCTGACAAAAAGAGTCTACTTAGGCAAGTGCTGACCTCTTTGTGTTGAGGGATTGACTCTGGTGTTTCCATCGTTGTCTCTGACCTTGGGGTTGAATCACAAAGTGCAGACTGGTAAAAAAAATTTTATGTCTTGGTTCTTCTCCTTAAAATTTTCAAATCCACACAATCTGTTTGAGGACCAATAAAACTCCATGGGACATTTTTTTCATGCCAGTGGTCTTGTGGCCCTGTGATTGTTGTTTATTTCCATGTAAAATTGTGCAGTCTCAGTAAGCTGCCAATCTTGTCTTTGTAACAACTTAGCTGAGATCCTTCTATTCAGAGTTTCTTTGATTGTTTGTTTTACAAAAATATGTTTCTTTGCGTCTGTCATTTATGGAGCTACAGCTTTTTGGTCATCCCCAGCGTTCAAAAACTTTTAACTGGGAACAGGCAAAAGTTCATCCTTAGCGTACATACCTTTTTTGGTTTATGGTTATCTTAAAGACAGTCCTGAAAACTTTGTCTTTCTTTGATGTTGAAAATAAACATTTTGGAACATAAGTTGATGTTGTTTCTTTCCACACTGTAACTAGGAAAGACCAAAACGGTACAGAATGTCAGCTTTACATACAAGCTGAAGTGATAGCAGTTAACCTGAAGGATATTTACTGCTGGCTCAGATTCCTCTGCCTTTTTAGGACCTTGGTGACAGTGTGCTTCTAACTAGGTGATTTTTGTGTGCGTACTTTAAAACCTGTCGGTATCATTTTTAACTTTCAGGCCTGACCATTTGATTTGCAGTATCCCTTAAAAATCTGTACTTGCAAGACTGCCCTCCCGTTTTGCTTCTCCTTCCTCTAGGCTTCAAACAAACTATTTTTTTTGTTTGTTTGTTTGTTTCTGGCCATTATAACCTCTGCAGCATGTGAGGTATTAGAGCATTAGGATATTAGTTCATGAATGCATTGATGTTCCCCTGGGTAGTTAATGTATTTTATCTGTCATCAGGGAGGAATGTGCTGTACAGCTTGCTCCTTCTGCGAGTGGTCTGACTCATGAGCATGAGGTACTTCAAAAGGTTTTCAGCACTCCATCTCCTTCTTCAGTCTTGCAGTTGCTTTTCTAAGAATAGAAGCAGCAAAACAGACAGCGGAGTTCCTTCTCAGCTGCTACAGTTTGTGCCCAGTATAGTCATGAAAGCTGACATCAATCACAGTCTTCATGTCTCACAGTTCCCATTTACCTGTGTGACTAAGAACACTGTCTTGTACTAACTTTTTGGAAGCAGTGACCACCATATGCAACTGGGGTTTTAGTGCCAATGATTGAAACTGTGAGCTGTGGGACATTTCAAGCAGTGTTATGGGAGCGGCATAAAATAACGGATAGAGAGACCTCCAGCAAAATGTGGAGGGTATGTCCAGTGCATGATGTGTTCTTGTAAGACTTAAGATACATTGGAACTATTCCTTAAATATCTGCTGTGATCGTAGCTTGTGTATTCTGTTAGATTCTGTTAATTTTAAGAGTTTTCTTAGCATATAAACCACTTGCCCAACATAATTGCCAAGAGCTGAAGCTCTTGAAATGTTATTGCCAGTACTGAGGGTGGTGGAAGAGGTTTGCTTCCCTGAAGGTGAGCTAAGGTTTTGCTGAGTATTGATTCTCATTCACATATGGGTAAAAGGAGCCCTCTCTTCAGCCACAAGAATCATCTCTTGTGCCTGTGAGTTATGGAACTCAAGTAAACTGTACCCCTGAGGTTTTGAACATGCACTCCAGGAAAATTAAGTCAGTCTTCAAAAACAGTCATTACTAGAACCTGTTTCTAAAAGGAATTGCTGTACTTTAGGAAAAACAGGATTCTTGGAATGGTTATAAAGGTGACAGAGCCCGGGCATCTCTGTTGTAATTGTCTCCTGTTTTTAACACCTCTAACTGTTGGTTAATTGAATTAAGAGTATGGGTTAACTTAAGGAACAAATATTGTGACTGCTAAAGTCCTCTTCTCCACAAAGCAGATCTGACTGTAAACTACAGAATGAGAGGGTGGAAACTAAGAAGAATAGAACTGAAAGCAAAAGGAAATTGTGTTGTTTCCTACAATTAAGTGTGGAGGTGTGCAAAATGGTTTGCTGCAGAAAAATGGAGATGGTGACTGGGACATCTTAAACCCAGCCTTGGTTTATTAACATGCACTGTAAGAACAATCTCCCTTTATTTACAGGCTTCCCTTCCCTAGCTGCTGCTTCTACCCTGACTTTTCTGTTGTGTTTTTCTTGATGGAAATAAAAGGATAAAATTTTCAGTGCAGGTCTGTTTATCATCATAAAATTTGAATCAAGTTATCTGTAAAAGATGCTCTTTTTGATATCAAAATCTTGTTTGAAGCTACATATTTATTATTGATATAATAACCTAAAGATATGTATATTACAATAGCATTGAAGTTGACAATACTTTTGTTAGGAAGGGCACAATTTTTAATAGCGAAAGGATAGCATGTTAAGTGAAGCTGTGTTTACTGAGATATGATATTGTGTGTATGTTCTTCCCTTCCTTTTCTGTGCTGTACTTTTATTCATTTTCTCTATGTCTTGTGTGTACTTAGAGACAAGAAATGAAGTTTTCCTTGGCAGTATGAATTTTGGAAGGAATGGTTGGGATTGGAAGAGCTATTTTTCTCTTTTCAATAGTGTGTGTCTGATTTTATATAGGTGTTTTAAAATACCTTCTAAACCTACAGTACATGCTTAAGAAATGTAAAAAAACTGTAAAATGTAACTGTATGCAACTTTGCTTAGTCCTTTTTTTCTTCTTTTTTGCTGTATGCAACCAATTTCCAGAGATTTAACCTTTTTATTAAGGGGAAAAAACACCTTTAGCATGTCTTTGTCTTTTTTTTATTTGTTGTAATGCAGTGTAGTCATCATGGTAAGTAGTATTTAACCTCTGGCATCACTTCTGGGATTTCTTACTGCCAACTATCAAAGAATCCCATCTACAAAGGAGAGACAAATGAGTTTAACAACTGTACATAGCTGCTGTAGCAAAAACATGCTTTGACGAGTCATTTGTGAATAACAGGAAAGCAGGATTGCAACTTGCCAGACATAAATGATTGAGTAAGAGGAGGAGTGTTTAAAACATAGAAACCTGGTTGTCATGGGTTGCAGTCACTATTAAATACCTAATAATAACATTCCTTCTGTTAGAAAGCAGGCTGACTCTTGAGGAAGCAAAGGAGTCTGTCTCTCAGTAATGCTGTTTATTTGTGGTACTGTTCAGTTCCAAGTGTTACCAGTCTGCAGCTTCTTGGAACAAACTTTCATGAAGTCTTGCATCATGGGTGCAAGTGATTACAAGTGATCAGAAAAAAAAATAAACTAAGGATATGTTTAAAAATGCAGGGTCCTGCAGCTGGGGAGGAATAATCCCATAACACCAGCACAGGCTGGGGGCTGACCTGCTGGAAAGCAGCTCTGGGGAGAAGGACCTGGGGGTCCTGGTGGACAACAAGCTGTCCCTGAGCCAGCAGCGTGTCCTTCTGGCCAAGAAGGTCAATGGTGTCCTGGGGTGCATTAGGAAGAGCGTTGCCAGCAGGTCAAGGGAGGTGGTCCTGTCCCTCAGACCTAGTGAGGCACGTCTGGAGTGCCGTGTCCAGCTCCGGGTCCTCAGTACAAGAGAGACATGGAGCTCCTGGAGCTGGTTCAGTGGAGGGCAACAAAGATGATGAGGGGACTGGAGCATCTCTCTTATGAGGAAAGGATGAGAGGGGACCTCATCAATCTATTTAAGTATCTGAAGGGAGCATGCCAAGAGGATGGATCCAGGCTCTTCTTGGTGATGCCAAGCAGTAGAACTAGAGGCAATGGGCAGAAACTGTTGCACAGGAAGTCCCACCTGAATATGAGGAAGAACTTCTTAACTGTGTGGGTGACCATGTGCTGGAACAGATCACCCAGAGAGGTTATGGAGTCTCCCTCACTGGAGGTATTCAAGAATTGCTGGGACACAGTCCTGCGCAATGTGTTCTAGGATGACCCTGCTTGAGTGGGGACGTTGGACAAGATTGACCCCCTGTGGCCCCTTCCAGCTTTACCCATTCTGTGATTCTGTGAGAAGTTCTAGAGAGAAAGTTCTTAACTTCTCCAGTTTCTAGGCAGAGTTGTGAATATTGTGTTTACTGAAATCCCTATGGCAAATGAAGTAGATATACAAATCAATTATATGTTAACATATACTGTAACTTTATGGTGATTTACCCAGCTGTTTTAAGGGTTTGGGCTTTTTAATAGTTGTAATTAGAACGCTTAAAGACTTCCCGTGATCTTGCCAGAAAGTATCAATCTTTTAAAACCCAATGGATTTTGAAATAATAAATTAGGACTTAAGTTGTTATGATGCCAAAAAAATGTATGCCAATTCTTATGGTACAGACTGTAGTGAAACTATTGACTATAACAAAAAATTCAGAGCATTTTTTAAGTTTTAAAATGCAGTATGCAAAATGAAGTTTTTCCTATTAATGGCTAGGCAGTTACACAGAACACTAGACTGCCATTCTTGCCAGGTATATCCAAAAGTATAAAATAAATCTACTGAATTGTTAGTTAGCTGAGTAGTCATTTGCCCAGCCTAGTGGCGTACTGCAATTAAAGTGCTTGAATATTTATTCAGAGCATCGCTTGTATGCACACAGTTACATTAAGAACATGATTACAAAGTAGCCAAGTGTTCTGAGAACTCTCAATAGCTACATTTAGATGTCTAATAGTTCACTAAAAACATGGAAAAAACTTTTATTGCGTTTATTTTCTTCATTAGGCTCTGCAAGGATTAGCTTGTAAAAAGCTAAATCTGCAGCTCATTATATGAAATATTTGCTTGATGTTTTAGATCTTGGACTTCTTGTTATGAGAGAGAGGGATAAATATTTCTGTCTTAGGGCTCATGTAATTGCAAGTATACTTGTCTTCATTCTTTCCCAGAGAAGGCCTTTGCTACAACCCTAAGTCACAAATCAAGTGTCTCTCACAGCTAAGTCACTTCTGTCTTACCATGTTAAACTGATTTCCTGGGCTTTCCTTCCTTTATGTTATTTTACTATGTTAAACTGCATTTGCAGAAGTCCAGCTATTGCCAGGCTGTTGTCACAGAACTGGTATCATTATAAAATACGCTCTGGCAATAAAAGAAGCTGTGGAGGAATGTTTGCTGGATTTCAGACCCCCAAATGACAAATATTTGTCTTTGAAGCTTTTTTTGTCTGGTTACAGTGGAGCAAAGCAGAGTTGCTGGTTCTGCTGCCATGCAGCTGAGGTTTTGATTTGAATGTTTCCAACTGCAGTGGAAGAATGTAATAGCACAAGTATTTCTTAAAGCAAAAGATTCTCCTTTGGAAAATTTCAGTGTGGTGAGAAAATTGAAGACAAGCATTTATTCCTCCCGCTGATTTTAAAGGGACACTGTGAACTTAAAATTCTAGATACTTGAGGGTTTGGGTTTTTTCTTCTTTAAAAAATTATAGTAATGGCAGTGGTTTTTCTGCATACTTTTGTGGTTTGCTGTTCTGTTTCTGATCCAGAAATGCTCTGTGAAGGACTTGCACAAAGTGATTCTTTTCTCCTTGATAATCAGGTCAATCAATTGACCATAAAGCGTTATTAAGCACAAGAGACAGCCTGATTGCCTGAGGAGAATTGACAGAGGGAAAGAAAAGAAGCTAGAGGAGGGCTAGCTGATTCACTGTGATTTAATAACCTACTACTTGTCAGCTGAGTGGCAGAAGTTGAGCTATTACCCTGGCTGGTTGGTAGATAAAATGAATTGAGTAAATCAATTCAAGAATTAAATCAAACTTTATTTTTCTTTTACCTTGCATTTGGAGTGGGACAACAGAGCCCATCTTTTTTCTTACTTGTCATCTGAAGTTTGTTAGTGCATCGTAAGCTGGTTGTGGATTTAACAAGAGTAGGTAAAATAGACACCACAAACTTTTTTCCTGTGTTTCTTTGACTGGGGCATATCTGAAAGTTTCAAAGTCAGACATTGATCTTCACCTAATATGTTAAAAGTGTACTTTTTTCTAGCAAATTAAGCTCCGTAAGGTCTACTCTTCAGTTGTTTTCAATTGAGTGCTGCTTCTCATGGCTTACATTGTTCAGTCATGAGCTTTATTTTAATCCTTCAGAAAGTTCGATCTTTGAATCAGTTTTGAAGATTAAAAATAGTTGCTTTTTAAATTGTTCTAAAGTTGAAATGATTAGTACTATAAATTGATATGTTCCAGGGAGGTATCTATAGTAAAGTATTGCATTTTTTTTCTCCGAGTGATCTAGAAATAAATTAGTTTTATTTGGAAATAATTAGGTGTGAGAAACCTGATTTTGCACATGCTTAATGTATTTAGTGCTTAGTTTTTATTACTTTTAATAAGACACAGTTCAGTAAGAAGGTTGGATATTGGCTGCTTAATAAAGACACCGAAGCAATAATTTCAAAGTCAATATGTGGTTGATTTGTTTTTCTTTAAAACAATTCTCATTTTTGTCTTAGTTTCTTGCCCTGTGGGATGCTGCCATAGCCAGATATGTGAAATACTTGATAAGGGAGGTGCACAGGCAACTATGACTGCCATGTCAAAGCATTTTCCAACTTCCATAGAGTTAGGCCATCAGAGGAAATTCACACATAGTGAGAAGGAGGCATAAAGGAAATGTCCAAGTTCATGTTGAGAAAAGTAAGGAAGGATCTGTGCTTAGCTCGCCTGGGGAAAGGAAAGGAGGTTGACCATTATGGAATGAACAGCCCTCCTCGCTTTCGTATCTCTAATCTGATTTTATCTACCTGTGACAAAATACAGCATTTTATTTTTTTGCTTGGTGTTCAAGTCTCAATTCAGTACTAATTTGGGAGCCATTAGAAAGTAATAGAAGTGGCCATTTTCAAAAGTGTGATGGTAATTGATTTCTGCAAGAATAGGGAAGCTATGCATGGATTATTGCTTTTTGTTTTGAGTGTGTAGCCTATTACCTTTGCATCAGTTAAACCATGTATTAAAAGACAGATAGTAATGAAGTAATTGTCCTGTGCTGAGAGTTGTTCACTGCCTGGAAACCTGTTAATAACAGTACAAAAGATTCAGTAGTACAGGTGAAATATTTCCTTTGTTGTCAGAACTGAAGATAACAGCCAATAAGAACCATTTAAGATACTGAACAAACACAGAAAAATAACTGTATCCTACATACGTGGACAATGCATCTTACTTTTGGAACTTCACAGAGTTCCTCTGCCTGCCCATCCTTTCCCTTTAGCTGTCATTGCAGTAACCACCCCTTGTATTGAAGAGACCCAGTCTCTACTCACTTGTCTCTTTGCCCCAGTAACAGCATTAGACGTATTTTGGTCTTTAAATTTGCAACATACACTTTCTAGTTTTCCATCCTGTGTTCTTTGGGAGGCAGTCTTCTCTTTCTCCACTTGGTTACTTTGTGATGATGGAACTAGCAATTTTTAACCCCTCTTCCTTATCTCAGCATGGTTTTGCTAGTCAGTGTAAATGTTGGATGATCAACAGCTGTATCTTTGTCCTGTCATCATTCTTGCCACTGAAGCATTTGGTCTCTGGTCTACGAAATAGTGACCAATAGTTTCTGTTATCTGAACAGCATTTTCTGAACCCACTTTCTTGCCTTTAGCTGACTTGGTTAGATTTGAATGACTGAGTTTGTTTAATGTAGCATTTTAAACCTAATGACCCAACTACGGATTTTTTTGGTTTGCTTTTACTGGAGCTGAATAACAATAGTAAGTGTAGAAATGAAACAAATCTGCTAAGTTAAAAAAAAAACCCTAAAGCAAACAGCCAACAAAACCCACTTTCAACAACAAATTCTTTTTTTTTTTTTTTTTTTTTTTACATCTAATGAGGTGAGATAGATGAATATGAAAGCTGGGTCAAAAGCTTATGTAATTTTGAGACCCTAAATATAGAACGGTGTGATGACACAAAAAGATCAATCTCCATGCACATGTTCTGATAGAGTATTTTTGTTTTGTTCTTATTCTGCGCATGCAATTTAAAACTAAGCTGGACACCCCCCTGCTTGGAAAAATGGTCTTGCTAATATTCCTACCTGATGCTATGTGCCAATTTAAATTGACATGTAG
Source organism: Pseudopipra pipra (assembly GCF_036250125.1). NCBI lineage: Eukaryota > Metazoa > Chordata > Aves > Passeriformes > Pipridae > Pseudopipra > Pseudopipra pipra. The sequence continues at coordinate 22,987,669 of NC_087551.1, forward strand.
CATGTAGGTTTTTTATTATAATTGTCTGGGTGTGGGGTCTTTTTTTATTGTTTTGTTGATAGTAAAATTTCCCTGTGCTCATTGTAAAATTTACCTTTTTTTATTTTTTTTTATTTTTAATAGTAGTGGAATGGGGTGATGATGTTAAAGCAGTATCAGAAGATGAAGCCATGGTGCTGGTGAACCATCAAGCAACGGGTGACGTCTGCACTCTGATGATGTGCCTTCAGGATAAAGGCACGGTAGGCTACAACTGGGGCATGGGAGAGCTTCTGTGTGTGCAGTCTGTTCCCTTGGGAATGCTTCCATCTGTGTGCAGTACTGATGGCTGACTTGGGGGTGTTAATCCACCAAATAATCTGAAGGCCCTGAGTAGGAAGCTTTTTGTTTAGATTTGGTCTAATGTGACAGCCAGTAGCTTGGATCAGGTCTTAGACCGTAAACGTTGTTTTTGGAGAAGGTCAAATACGAGCTAAGTCACTGTGCATCCAGTCCAGGTTAACATAGAGGGAAGCAGATCTCCTGACAGGTAATCACGTACTTGGCTTTTTCTTCTCACCTCATGCCCTTGTGCAACTTATGCCAACTTTCCTCAACACAACACAGGTCTACCTTCTTGGTTATGACTTCATTTCAGCATGGATTTTTTCTCAAAGTTAGAAGCAAGTTGTGTATGGGATTTTGGTAGCAGTGAGGGCATCCCAAAACTAAGCTAGCTAGCTAAGTCCAGAATTGCTTGAGCTCTTATTTGACAAGCTCTTAAGCATTTCTTGGTGAGAAGTGCAACTAATGTAAATGGTTTCATGCTTTGCTGTTGAGAAAAGTCATGTCTAAGGAGTGGAAACTAGAGTATAGGATTTGAACAGGAAACAAAATTTACGTATAAATCAGGAAGAAGGGGATTGTGTATGATTAGGCTACAAAAGGAGGAAACATACCTGGCAAGCTGAAAAAATGCATCAGCTGTATCTTAGTGTTTTCTTTCTTGCACCCATACAGTGGAGAAACAAGGAAACAACTTCTTTTTGTTGCATCTGCACAACTTGTAACTGACACTATTTTTCTGAGCACATATAATATAGATTATGTATATATTGTATCTTGATCAGTGATTTATTGTTTTCAGGAAGTTTTAGAGATCTTACATATGACAACAGATTTAAAAAAAAAACTCCAAAAAAACGAAGTCAACAAAGAAACTATGAAAATGTTACTCAGGATGGAGCAAAGGCTCATTTCTTTCTTTCTACTATAGCCTAGAGCAGGCTGTTTTAAAAGTACTTTTAATTGCTTTCATTTCTTTTGGAATTGAGGAAGTTTGGTATATATGGTATTCTATACTGTACCCAAATGCGTAGAATGACAGAATAAACTCTTTAATTCCCTTGAATCAAAATTATGCATAGGACAATCTTGTCATAAAGATATCACTGTAAGGGTGTAGTCCTGTGGGTACGTGGTTGCGTATGATCTTGACGGTTCATGTCCAAGGTGTTTCAAATATCATAGAGCTTTATTAACTCATGTGTGTACTCTAGGTTGTATATATAAATCTAAGTCAAATTTATCCTGGTTGACTCCATAGCTTAAGTTTCAGTCAAGACAGAGTAAGTTTCACTGAATGTAATACATGTTAAAAATGGGGCAAGGCGTTGAGATCACAATAATGTTCACAATGCAAACTATTAGTTTTGTGTTTAGAAAAGCAAAACATTGTTAAAATCACTGGTTTTCCCTTAAATAGTTGTAAACATTGCTCTTGGAATGTACATGTCCAGAGCCTGGTATAGCTTTAATGGTTTTAGTTAATAAAGAAATAAAACAATATGAGCTTCAATGCATGCTTAGAATATAGCGTGACTAGTACAAGTGGCTAAAAGTAATGAGGAAGATTAGGATAGTTTATCCTTGCTAGAACTTGCTAAATCAGATGGTTTTAAATTGCTTGCTTCGTATTTCTGAACAGAAGAGAATTGTCTTGTCTTAGTGCCTGTGAAAGTACTGGGTGTGTGTGTGAAAATAAAGCTCCCTGTCCAAAAGGAAGTGGTACACAGTATTGCAACTGCTTAAATTAATCGGTTTTCTTGAAATCCAGTTTAAACTTAACATGGAGTCTTTCACAAGCTTGATACTCATCTGTTAGTAGCAAGACAGTAATTTTCAAGAATTATTTTTCTTTTGTTTAGAAGAGTTAAGCTGCACTAGTTCCTAAATACTTTACCACTCAGACAACACTTTTTAGGTCTCAAAGCATTTTCAGAGGTGAAAGGCTCACTTTCATTTCACACAGACGGGCATACTAACAAGTACAACAGCACAGCTTAGCAAAGGTGGCCTCTCGGCAGTGATTCTGCAGTGGCAGACATAGGGACATCCTTCCTCCTGTGGCAGTCCAAAATTTCTTTTGCTTGCTTTTGCCAGTCAATGCAGGCTGAAAACAGATATAATCTGCTTACTGTTTATGCTGCTTTAAAAAAAACAAAAAAAGTTAATTTAAGACATCAGAAGTGTTCGATTTAAAGTTCTGTGTTTTTTCTGTGTATTGAGGACTGAAACAGTCTTGCAGCTTGACAGGGTTTCCTAAGGATCATGTCGAGAACTATGATGGTGTTTTTTTCCAGTGTTTTATAAAATGTTACATACAAATGATAGTGCAGGCTATCTGTTTTAAGCAAATTTAATCTTTCTAAGAAGTAAGCTAAAATACACATGCTAAAATGTATCTAGTCTTTCAGATTCACTTATGTGAGTAAAAACCCAGGATCTCTTATTAGGGAAGTGGAACTTTTAGCTAAAAGTTAGAATTTTTGTGGAAGGATTGGACTGGTTTTGTTTGGTTAATACAGGCTACCACAAGACAAGCCACACAGTAAGGTTTCAGGTGAACCAGAAGTGAATTAATTACACTTTTTATACAGTTCAGGAAATGGTTCCAATTTCTTTGTGAAAATAAGTGTTAAACCAAATTTAGTGAGTTAGTTGTGGTCTCATAAACATTAAAGGTTATGTGTTTAACAAAAAGAATTAGGTTGAAATGCTGCTATTACTGCTTTCTGACTGGATTAGGACTGATAAATGAGGCTCTTTTTTTCTTATTTGGAACAGAAAGCAGTGCTAGGAAGGGTGCAGTGGAGACAAAAAAGTAGAGCTTGCAGCTGTTTGAGTGCAGATTTCAAGACATGCATTCCCAGGTTTCATTGTTAAGTTAGAGGTGCTTGAAAGATGAAAGTCAGTCTATCCAGGTTGCTTCGTTATGAAATCTGTGTAGAGGGAAATGAAAGTGAGTCTGTGAATAGAAGGCACCTAGATTTTTTCCTATAATTGGTAAAAGCTTTTTCTACCTTCTGAACTTATTTAAGCAGGAAGGATGAAAGAAAAAGGACCTTAAATGACATCCAAAAATTCTTCATATCCGTAAACAACTATGAATGTGCTCAAAACACTTCTGAATGTCTTTGCTTAAACCTCCTTGAAAATGCAAGTGATAAGAGACTCATCTGATAAGCGTTGTTTCATTCCTGAGGATACTAAATAGAATAGTCACCACCAGTATCTTGCAGTGTCCTCTATTCTGCCCTTGGTGACAGAACAGAATGAATATCCATTAATCTAGTTTGCCTTTTGATTGCAAACGAGATAATTGTGTCCTATTCTTTGAACTCCTTTTTGATTTCATGTCTTAGAGTTCATAAATAAAAATATTTCCTCTTTGTGCTTCTTACTGTCAAGGCTTATAGGCAGATTTATTATCACTGGATTCTGGAGTTTTTCGCTTTGTAGCCCACACACAGCAAACTGCCTGTATGTTTTGTCTTAATTATAACTTACATGTGACATTTATCTGTGACACAATCATGTCATTCCTTCTCAGAAAGACTGAGGAAGTCCAGGGATGCTAGTTAGAAGTACTGTGTCACCTAAAATGTGGTGAGTTGGACTTCAGATTCTGAAGAGCAGTGATCGACTTTCAGGGTAAACCTACCATCATCTAAAGAAAAAGACAATAAAAAGTGGTATGGTAGGGGAGAAGCCCTGGCATTGCTGGGCAAGAGTTCCTCCTCCAGGATTTTCATAGAACATCTAGGAACCAGTGTTGACTCCTCAAAAGACGTTTTCTTTCAGAGAAGCAGATAATTAAGCTTGCTTATCTCCTCCAGTAAAATAGATTATGTTGGTGTAACTTCTGCTTGATATAATAGAACAACAGTTGTCAAAATACCAAAGTAGTAGATGAACACTGACAGACCTGAGTACTGCTGCAGGCTAAATCGTAATTAGTGAAACGTTGTTGATGTTTTTATCCAAGGATATGGTTCCCTACACCAGCCTGTCACCATTGGGCTGATGCGTGGGCATAAACTCACTGTAGTGCCTTGAAGAGCAGTAACACCTCTCAGTGATGCCTTTTTTTAACTCTTGTCCTTAGGGTACACCTTTTCTTTCTTTTTTTCCCCTCCCTAAGGCATTTTAATTTACTGAAATGGAAAGAATGTGAATATCTGCAGAGAAGAATTGTTGCTTTAAGATCTTGCCTTTTATTTTCCGCAGGCCTGGAGATAGCTGTAGGATAAACCATTTCCCCAGTATTAGTCTCCAGTGGGGGATTGTGTCTAGGAAACAATTTTTCTTTTGTCACTCACAAATACGTAGTGTGCCTTTGTTCCTTTGGATGTTCAGGAATACCATAGGAATACTATCTACTAAGGAATAACATGGGCATACAGGAAGCATTGGCATACTAGCATGTCACGGAGAAGAGGTGAATGCTTGTTTCCAAAGCAGAACCTTTCATATCTTTGAGAGCAGTCCTTTTCTCTCTGTGATTTCCACATATGCTAGAGGGTCCAGAAATGGGTGCTTTTGCATTCAAGATCTGGTACTTGGTAGCATTAAAACAAAAGTTAAGATCATCTTCATGTGCTCTTAGGTGAGGCTAGATGGCTTCTAAATGTGACATTCAGATTTTGCTGGGGCATCATTTTATGTCTGAGGCTATAATGTCTTACAGGTTCTATGACAGGTTTGCTCTTACACATGTGTAAAAACTTCACTTTGCCGGACATCTGACTTCAGTTTTTTACAGATAAGTAAGAGAAATGGGCTATGTGACAGTTACCTTTCTCCAGATATATAACGCACAATTCACTTATAGCTTCTGTGGTCAAAAGTGAGAATAGGTAATGAGAACACTCAAAGAGATAATTAGATTTCTCTGGAAGAAAGACTTAACAATACATGCAGTTCTAGATAGAAATTGCAAATTATAGAGCTGCTTTTACAAAACAGAATTCCTGCATAAAGTGTGATCTGCTTCTTTCTACAAATTCCATGTAGACATATGAAGATGTGGAAACAAGTAAAACCTCACTGTATCAAACTATTTTCTTAGAAATACTTTGAAGGCATGGATGTGGAGTCTGAGTATTCCAGTTACTGTGCAAGCCTCTGGGTGTTTGGAGAGTACACTCAAGTAGTAGATGTAATTGACTAATATATAAATAATACATTAGTTTTTCTAGAGGAAATCTTCATTTCTTAGTCTACTTTCTTTCTGTCTTTGCTTGAAAGTATGTGTTGTAGGCAACTGAAAGATGCAAAGCAGAAGGTGCCTGAATGATCATCTGACTACCAGCGAAATGTTGCGGTTCTTCATATTATTTTTTTTATGATGATAAATGGAAGAGTACTGTGTTACATGACTTCAGGTGTCACTTAACTTCAGTCAGTCTTGGTGTGGCCTCCCAACATAGGGAAGAGTAAAGGCAGCTGGCCTAGTCCATGACTGAGAGCGTGTAAGAGACGCTGGATTTTCCAATTTAGGAAACCTAATTCCTACCCCTCTCAAAATCTGCATGTAGCATAGAAGGGAATAGAAGGGAATAGAAGGGAAAGACCTTGTGAGAGGGGAGGCTTTTCCCTTCTGTTGCTTACTTCACTGGGAGTAATTATTGTGTTTTAAATCTCGAAGGATTGAGCAGGTAAAGAATCTGCCTTTGCTGTCCTGCAAGAAGTAATGGTATAAGTGAATCTAGTGGCTCAGCCTTTGCTTTTTGCCTTCTCACCGTGCTGCTTGGCTGAGACAAGGAATAGGATGTAATTAAATTCTCAGGGATGCATGTGGCTGCTCTACCATGAGAGACATTGCTAATGGCATGTGGGCTGTACAAAGGTCTTAGTGAATGCTGCTGTTCAGAGACTGAGAGCATATGGAGCACATGCACATCAGAAGCGTGAGAACAGCATGACCTTATCCCCAAAATTGCCAAGTACAAAATAACGTAAGGAAACTTGCCTGTGTGGTAGATGTAAAACAGTTGGAGGTTTCAAATACAATTGTATTGTTTTGTGTACTTTAACAAACACTGAAAATGGTTTTAGCTTGCAACTGGCTTAAAATTGTGGTGGTGTGTCAATAAGAAGCATTACACTACCTGTGTGAAAAGGTAGAGTAGAAATAACTAGCATATGGCTAATGTTTTAGAACTCTGTGTTATATTACAAAAAGGCAGTTATTTAATCCTTCTCTTGAGGGAGAAGTGTAGCACCTGTGTTGCTCTATACTTTGGAACATAAAGGACTTTATTCTATATATTTGCTAGTTTTGTTGCTGTTGCAAGAGTGACAAGAATGTGAGCAGAATAGATGTAATTCTCTGCAATTGATATTTACTAAACTTTTTTTTTTTTACTTTTCAGGTTGTCCGTCAGATGATGTGGCTGATGGATCATATTTTTAAGTATACAAACTTTGGCATTGTGTCTCTAATCCACGGAGACTTCTTTATAAGACAGGTAAATGGAAACACATAATAGTGCTCTGATTTATCCTTATATTTGGAACATTGTGGTGTTGTGGGACTTACTTGTTAGCGCCTGGATGGTTTGCAGGATGAAATAACTATGCTTTGAAGTTTATATTTGGGGAGGTCTTCATTCGGAAACTGCTTTATTTTCCAAGCTAACTTTATTATTTGCTTGGACACGAATGTCTATGGAATCCAGTTGTGATGGGAGCCTATTATGAGAGTGGTGTTCGAGGAAAATACATGGACAGTACTTTTTGTCTCTGTGTTTCTGAGCACCTGTCGTTGTCGTCACCTCTTGTCTTTCCTTAGGGATCTTGAAGCCGTGCAAAGTCTGGTTAAGTCCATGTTCTGACTGTCAGTTTCAAATAAGGAAAGGCAGGACTGTCCCTTTTGGTGGTGACATGGTAATGGACCAGTTCGAGGTGGTGATGGACCTGCATAAATAGTAATTAATTTATTTTTTAAGGTTAGTTATTTTTTGAGCATCAGGAAAGAATGTCTGTTGAACTCAGCAAGGGAAGTATTGAGTGAAAGCCTCAGATTTTTTCATACAGTCTGGGCGGGGTTTTTCGTTGTTTGGTAGCCTGTGCTCTAAAAGTAGAAACTTGGATAATGATAAGCATGAACCTGCTGCAGTCTTGTATACTAGATACGACAGTTCACATGTTTTTTCCTCTCCTTATTTTTATTTGTCTGGACATAAAATGTATGGGCAGCCAGAGAGAATTAATGAATTATCACTTTGCAGAGAAGGAGGAGCTAATTTTCTCAGAATGAAGTAAAGAAATACTTAATCAAAGCTGTAGGCAGACTAGAGGCATGGCTAGAAAACCTCAGGCAAAATTAGGTAATAAAACAAAGGTCTCTAGAGGTATATACAACTGTATACTGTGAGAATATGGAAAGGAACAGGATGTGACACTGTGTAAAATACAAATCTGTTTCAGTAGTTAGAATTCACAAGATGCACATTTTGAGGTACACACGGCTGTCAGCTTGTAGTTGTAACTTCTGAATGTAGTGTTGCAATTCCAGTTAAAAACCCAAGCCATTACTGAGTGGCAAAATCTAAGGCTTTTCTTTATTTTTGTAAAGTGGCTCACATATGCAACATCAGAAATAAAATTATGTCATCATGAGTCTAAATATAAACCAGTTGAAAATAAAATGTTTCTTGGCTTTTAGTTAGCCTTTGGGTATAGCAAAAACAGTTTAGGTGAGTAAGTAATGGTCCTTTGCCTAGCTCTAGAAAGGCCCTAGTAATATTTGGATGAGCAAATACTTCGGTTTTTTCCCTATAAAATATTATAATTTGATCGTGGTGCAGTGCATCCTGTTTGTTAAAAATGTACAGTAGCCTCATTTTCATGACCAGAGCCAATGGCAGTTTTAGGAATCCCTCTGAGGTCGACTGGAAGTTGAGTAGTGTTTTCTCCCGAGACTGTTGGTAACTTGCCGTATTGGTGGTACAAAAGCACATGGCATTCTAAAGAGTTTGTCAGCAGCCTGCTACTACCTGTCTTCTTTCCTATAAAGGAAAGATGGCTGAGCCTGTTCCTTGTGATGATGATCAGCTAGCCATGGTCTTCAAGAATTGGTTGTGTTAAGGAGCTGCTTCTACTTCTGTATGAATTACTTCCTCTTCTTTCTGGAGAGTGTATTAACTGCTTTTTATCTTCCAGGGCTCCTCAGTGTTCCACTAAATATGGTTGCTTTTAAACATTCCGCTCTTTTCAACTATTCCAGTAAACTTTCCTCTATTGCAGCAGCATCTTAAAGCTCAGGATATTGGCTAAACCACAGTTTGTTCACCAGTCATATTTGTTAGTTTTTTTTAGGTTTTGGAGAGTTCTAGTATCTAATGTGAAAAGTTTATTGTTCACTGCTCTTTTCTTGACTGTTATGCTATCCTGGAGTCCTGTGGTCTGATGAGAAAGGACTGGTTTAACTGAGGAACTTTTGTATTGCTCTTTAATTGCATTAATATGAGCAGGCAGAGCTTTTTACTTCCCTCTCATGAGGTAAGTTGGAAGTGAGACTTAAATCTAGGAGAAACACTTTCACAAAACTCATCTTCAATAAAATATTGTTTCTTGTTGCCTTTCACTCAACCCCTCTCTTTCCTTCTTCCTTCCTCTGCCAAAAAAGCTCAACCAACCACCACAGAGTGCAAGGTTTGTGTCAGTTTTGTTGACATTTCAGAGAATTAAAATCGCCTCTGCTGAGGAGAGCTTTCTTTGGACTCCTGTGTCTTTTGACTGATTTGACAAAGTCACTTCGGAGCACTCTGAAATGATAATTAATGTAAACAGATTCCTCTGAAAAATTGGGTAGCTTGCTCTTGGTGTGTGCAGAGATGGGAAGAGAGAAGATTGTTATTGAAGATATTTCTGCAGTAATTAAGAAATGTACTTACTGTCTTAAGTGACAAAGTTGTGCTAATAGATCAAAGAGGAGAAATGAATGAGTCGTTCAAGCAGTGCAGATGTGAGTGAAATCTGTGGTCCTGCCATGGTAACTGAGCTGAGGCCTGGTCTGTCCGTGGTACCTCTGCAATTCTGGTGTGGGATGGGGGACGGGAGAGGTGCACGGGAGACAGTGTAAGCAGAGACATTGTTTGGCTTGCAGAAATTACTGATTAAACATAGACCTCAAAGTCATAGCTTGACCCCTAGACTGTGTTATAGAATTCAGTTTAGGAAATTCAGCTCTGGGCCCAGTAACAATGAGGGAATTCTGTAAATACATAAGTGAAGGTCCCACATACATTCTGGATGTCACTCTTGCAGAGAAGTCATCAAATCAGGAGCTTCATCTTCAATTTCAGGGGCTTTTTGTCAGCCTTTCTGTAAAGTGGCATTAGTTTGGCCACCAGGATGTACTCAAAGGAGAACATTGTCTTAGGGGCTTGTTTGTATCTATGAAAAGAGAGAAATCTTAGAAACAATATGTCTGGTGTTATTACTTTTAAGCATTCATTTTATTTAGATAATGTTTTGTCTTTGTAGGGAAGAACACACCGTGACCAGCAGCTTGTGTTACTCAAGGATCATCTAGAAAAATATTACAGGAGCCGCAATCGGAAATGGATTGTTTTATTTCCAGAGGGTGGCTTTCTTAGGAAAAGGAGAGAAACAAGCCAGGCATTTGCCAAGAAAAACAATTTGCCATTTCTTAAACATGTTACCTTGCCAAGACTTGGGGCAACACAAGTAATTCTGAAAACCCTTGTAGCACCACAAGAAAATGGAACTCCAGCCGGTGGAGATGCTGTGATAAAAGGTAAAGACCACTTCACTCTTCTGGGTAAAAAACAAATTGAACGTCAAAGGTTTGAGTTAAGAAAAACATTGTGTTGAATTGGTCTCTTCAAATGTCAAATACATTCAGAATGGACCATTGTATTTTATATAAATGTTTTCATATTTACTTTTAGTTCTGCTAACTTTATTTTTGACCTTGAGAAAAAAAAGAAGGAATGAAATTTTACTTTTAATTTGATTTATTCTGTGGTGTGGCTGCGTGAATGCGTGGCTTGGTTCACATGATGGGTAAAGCAGATACTGGAATAGGTCCCCAGAGTGAGCAAGAAGATGAGCTGCTCCTTTCAGCAAGATTGATGGTTTGCGCTGCTTTGTGATAGCATGGAATGATAGTAAAAGTATTTCTGGAATATACTATGTTCATATTTTTATTCCTAGCTTTAAAAGTTTCTTTGCATCCAGTGCTGTATACTTTATTCCTCCTCTTGAACTATTTTCTATGGAGTTCAAGTTATTCTCTTCTCTACAGATCTTTATGTTGACTGTCCATATTGTTACTGGAGTTAAGTCACTGAGTACTAGATTTGAAGGATTGTTTTGGCTGTCTTATGTCAGAAGAGTTAGGAGGGAATAAGGATATTCCTGCAGCATTATTGTTCTGGGGTGCCTGGGCTAGAGGAGGGTATAGCTGGGATATAAATGATGCCTGTAGTTATAGGACTTGGTGCTTCTAGTCTCTCAATTTTTAAAATTAATTTCTTGGCACGTTCAAGACCAAGGTTAGATCTTAACTTAGTTGTGGATTTCTGTTACTTATTATAGAAACAATGGATTGGGGGTTGTGGTAATTTCTTATCGATGAGTGGTGTTGGTGTTTCCATAGCCAAATTCTGATAATTGTTTAGTGATTTGAAACAAAGATCCATACTAATGAAGCCACATATGCAGAGGACTTCGGGGGGTTTTTCTGTCTGAAGTTCAAATTTCAGGGTTAGCAAGAACTCTTGTACAGAAATTGCTTCCAGATTTTTAATTTTTAAGTTATTCTTGTCAACATAGGAAATAAATTGAGATGATGTTCTTGCAGGAGTGAAGGTAGGATTTAAAATGAACTGAAAAATCAAGCTGTGGAATGCATCAGACTATTTCCTGTCAGGCAATATTCAGAAAAGAAAGGCTGAAAAAGCTGTTGTCATTAAACATTTTAGGTTTAAAAGAGAGAAACTGAATACCCCAGTCCTTGTTAAAAAGTTTTTTGAGGAGAAAAGTTTGGCCTGTTCCTGTTCTGTTTCTTCCCATCTCAAAGGCAAAAAGGTATGAAAAGTAAGAAGTTCCCCAAATGAATTACAAACCTTCTGGTTCTGGAAGGAGACCAAAAGCACTTGTCAAATACCAATTTTGTTTTCCTACTCTTAGATTGCTATCAACATAGCTGACCATCAAACCTGGCTTTTTTTTTTTTTTTTTTTGAGTAGCATGATTCAGACTCCAGAGAAATGAGCACTTGATTGTAGTTGACCTAACTGGATACTAAAATAAAGGAATTATCTCAGAAATAAAAAGGAACCATGTCTGTTCATCCTGTTTAAAAGACAGAAGAAAAGCTAAGTGGACAAAATAGGAACGAAACGTGTGGGTTTAGCTGTCATTTACTCATAGTAATGGGCTTGAAAACATACTAAAAAGGATGAAAAAGAAAAGTGAAAGTAAATTTTATATGCAAGGAAAAAGTAATGTTTGATAGGTAATGACACTGAGGTATTTTGTCCTTTCTTCTTTTAAGGTCACAAAAATGTTTCTAGCATTGTAAAACTTCCCTTTCAGAGATGTATGAAATGTAAATTCTTGATTTGTATCTTGTATAAAACATTCTTCCTCTAATCTTCTGCCCTTCAAAGGCTTTTACTGTTCTCTCGCCACATCAGAAAATGTTTGTGCAGTTCAATGAAATACAATTGTATAAATTAATAGGGTTATGTTTTAAAGTTAGAAGCCTAACAAGTTATTGATCATCTTTACTTTTAATCTCTTTTCTTTCCCTTTTTTTTTTAATCACATGAAAAACCCAGCTCAGTGAAATCAAGCTTGCATCCTCTTCAGGTTACTGTTGTTGAGTTGTGGGTGCTGGAGATAGATGTGGTGTATACAGTCAGGGTTTTGCCAGTGAATTCCATAGTGACTGTATATAAACTTTTTGTGCATTGTTACTGTGCTGCCTTGCTTGGGAAACGGGTTCTTTGTCAGTAGCATGGCACTTGAACTTCATGGTTCGTTGAAAACATTTTTCCTCTGCACCACTTCTTTTTGTGCTGTATTCTGGCTTACTTAACAGTGCTCCTGGTGTCCTGGGTTACCAAATTATTCAGCTTACTATAATAAGCTTTCTTCTCCATTATTTGTTATTCTCTCTGTCTTTTTGTTCCCACCAAGCTTTATTGATACTCATGGGAATTCACATTCCTCTCCCACCTGATTTTAGTTAAATTGATTTATAGATTAGAGTAACTCCTCATCAAAAATTATGTTCCCTTCCTGTGGAGTTTCCTGGGTAGCTGTGTTATGATGAGTCATGGTACACAGTTGTGGTGTTCTTGACTGCTGTCATTTTATTAGTACTTAATTCATTTTAAATGATCCTTGCAGCTTTTATACCATTCTACTTTCTGAGCTGAAATTGAGTATATACTGGGTGAAGGAAGAAAAGATGACAAAAGCAACTGTAATAAAAGATGATTCATTCTTAATATACTGTTATGCTGCACCGTATGTGGCACAAACCAAGCCAGATACAGTTGTTTGATCATGTCACACCCCAGCTCCTCAGCCCAGCTGGCTTTTGTTTGTCACATTTCACTGAAATTGTGGCCTTCAAGTGGTAGTTCAAGAATTGGGCTAATTGTAGCTCAGTGTTACATCATCTGTCCTTCTATATGGTCTTTAATCTGATTTATGTCATCCCTTTGGTAGAGGTGGGTTTATGTTGAGAAGTGTGAGGTTCAGTAACCTCCCCAAAAATTCATAAGTCTAATTATGCTACTAGTATTCTTAATATCCAATCCCCTTTTCAATTTATTTTTGTACTGGTTATAAATTTGCCACAGTTTATTAGCGGATTCCTCCTCTGTAAAGTAGGAGGAAGAACAAATGTTCCTGAGCTACTATTTGATTATTCTTATACTTTAACTGATCAGTTCTTTGTCATTGGCTTTTCCAAGGCAAGCAGCCTTTGTCTTAATTTCCTCCTCCTAACAGTTTTCATTCATATTTAAAGTCCCAAGTACTAGTCTTCATCGGGGTGAATTCTGACTTTTTACTAGTAAATTCTGAATTAAACAACTAGAACAGTTGTTGCTTTTGCTGCCTTTTGAAACTCTTGTTTAATTTAATGAAATTATATAATTTTATTCCTAAATAAATAGAAGGATGGGAAAACATAGGAAAGGTAGTACTATCACTTGAAGGCGTGACAGGTTTGAAGGTAAATAGTCCAAAGAATGTAGCTAAGTGATGTCTGTCCCTGAAAAGAGAGTATAAGGTAGTTCTGTGGTGTCTGATGAGAGCATCCCTCTGGGCAGATGTGCAGTGCCACCCAAACAAAGCACTGCTCACATTCCAGAAGATGATGTTAGTGCAGTATAGAAATATGAGCAGCATAAAAATGCTTATTTTTATCATCACCTTAACCCTATATAGACCATCCTCACCTTAGCCCTGTAGGAACCAATATGTGTGTTTGCAGGGGTATTTTATGGTTTGTGGGGGTTTTTTTGTTTGGATTTTTTTTTTAGCAGAACACTTAGTCCCTTACATGGTTGCAAATACAGCGTTTCTTCAGTTGATAAGAATTAATCTCCTGAGCTTTAGAAGTAGCAAAATGTCCTAAATGTCAAACAGCTGGCAATTCAAAGGAGTCTGGAGAAATTCTTCTTCAAAGATAAACATTCTGGAGCTAATTTTTGATCAATCTTGCTCTAGTATGTTTTTTTAAAACTTGTTTTATTTTACCATGCAGCCATTTTTTTTCTGATAACAAGTTGCTATGAGCTTGATTAGAGCCATATCGAAATCTTATCTTACTGATTTCAGATACAGCAGAGTACATTCAGTTCTGATGCTTTTTGTCAGAGGAATTCCATTTGCCCTTCTGCAGAGCTGGACACTGAATTCAGAGGAATTCCATTTGCCCTTCTGCAGAGCTGGACACTGAAAATAGTTGATTTTATTTTTTTTTTAAATCAAACTTTTTGATTTGCTGTTGTATGAGGAGTATGATTTGAATAACATGTAAAGCTTTTTTATTTTTTTCTGTCCTGGAAAAAGAGCTTCTTGTTTTGTTCCAGGTGATTTGTTACGGCAAGATCTTGGAATGATGAGTAAGATATTCAGTCTGAGAGTTAATCTTTGGAGAAAAAAGTTAATTCTGAGGTCAGTGATCCAGCTGATCACACAAGGACAAGTAGAGAACGAGGGACAAGTTACAAGAATGGATTGCTCGGCAGGGAGGAGGCAACAGCCTTTTTTGGCTGCATTCAGGGTGATGCAAGTGTTCAGGAAACCACACCTGAATAATAGTGAGTGGTAGTAAATATTTTGTTCTTCAAGTGCAGGCTGCAGTCCTCAAGTTCACGCCTGGCTGGTACATCCTTTTCCACTCTGCATGCAGTCTGACAGTGTCGCACCATCTAGAGCTCAGCTGAAGGCAAAGTTTCCTGCTGAAATACATCTTTATAACTTGCTCTTTTTCTCAGTGGTAAACACTGACAGTCTGCTGGAGGGTTTGAGGAGTTCTGCACATGCTCTAATCCATTTTTTAGCATTAGTTGACCCCAAGGAGTAGTAACCCCAGGGAGGACATAGAGAGAATGAAAAGAAACTCTGAACCACAATAAATCTGTGATAGTAGACAGTCAAGTATCTACCCTGAGAGGATCATAGAGGATGACAGATCACTGAATGTCTTAAAGATACTGATGATAAGTTGCTCGTTAAGTAAATTTGGGCAACTTAATATCACTGAACCCACAGCTAGAACAAAAATAAAGAAATAGCTTTGAAGACTTGCCTCTGCTGGTGATTTAAAAAAAAAAAACAACCAAAACCAAACACAACAGAGCAAACCAAAACCCAAACAAGTTAGGAAACTGTTTAAATTTTATTTTGAATTTTTTTTTCTTTTTTTTTATCTAGACCAGAAAGCTACTGTTACATGTGATTGTTCAATCTTGTCTTAGCACTCATAAGGCAAGTTTGTACCATTCATACTAAGGTACATTATTACTGTGTGGTTTGGATGCAATTATATAGGACAAGTGCTTGTGGGCCTGTTTTGAACATTTATGTGCTATTTAAAGAGAAACAGACTGTTAACATTTTGAAGCATTTTGAGAAATCAAAGGCCTCTACCTGTGCAAAGCACCTCCACCAGTGGCAAAGCAGACTAACACCACAGAAGAAGAACTAGTGCTTGGAGAGATCAGCTTAAATATGGTCTCTGCAGCAGTTTTTTCAGCAGCCAGGCTGCTCAATCTTTCAACAAGTACTAGAAGCTTGGCAGAGGGAGTTCTTGAGCAGGTATACACAGCTCCCTGTTTTCTCAGCTGCAAATGCCAGACCTGAGATTCACACCATACTAAGTAATGCAGCAATTTTTCTGGTTTGAGCTCCTGTTAATGTGCTCTATTTAAAATGTAGTAGGGTTTATTCTTGTTCAAAGGTCTACTTAGGCCTGAAAGCAGCATCCTTGGAGATATTAAGGTCCTACCCCTTTGTGTCTTGTGCACTTGTCTGTTTCTTTTTCAGTTTCAACATCTGTTAGAGCTTCCTGGCTTTAAAATAAATTTGCTCATGAGGAGGGTGCAACATAGTACAACCCCTCCAAAAGGACATCAAGGTTTACTTCAAAATTAATTTTCTTAAATCCTTCGTGACTTAAGTTTTTTTGGCAGTCTGAGATCTTGGATGATTATGTAAAGCTTATTTTAAACTAGAGCATGCACAAATAGGCTTGTGACTGTGATTTGATAGCACGTGGAGGTAGCTGCATTAAGACCTGCTTGCTCTAGAGGAGGATCTGTAGAGGCTGATGTTCCCTTCAGAAATTTTATTTTTTTTTCTAACCTGGGGTTCCTGGGCTGTCAGAGTTTTTTCTCCCCACTCTGCCCTGAAAGGGGTTGGAGGTGAGTTTGGAGCTGGTCTGAGGAATCCTTTGCAGCAGCTCTGCTCCACAAAAGCAGAAGGTAGGAAATCAGCACAGCAGAGGACTGCAGGAGTCTTCCCATAATGAAGTTCAAACCATTATCCACTGAAAGAACAGCTTTAAGTACAAGCTAAATATTTAATAAATTATTTTAAAACACTTTACTGTAAATAATAAGATAATGTGTTCATTTCATCTGGCACTTTTTAATTGCAGTTAACGATCTTTGTTGCTTACTCAGACAATTGTCTTTATCCATTCTTGCTTTACATCTGGGAAAATAATAAATTGAATTACTTTGTTATGAAATCTATTTCTAAATTAATACTTCTGTGGATTTACTTTTAATTTCATATTGGCTTTTCTCTGATTCATTGCTACTTTTAAAATGAAGGATTCTGTAGTTAGTGCTTTGCTTAAGAGAGACTTGACAAGCACTCTGTCATGATGCTGGCAAGCTGGAGCCTCTAATGGGACCTTGTGTTCTCATTTCACGTGTCTGTCAGAGTTTTAAAATACTGTATTTCCAGAAGGTAGCACTGAATGTCTCAGCTTGACCTGTGTAGCTTGCCCTTGGTCAAATTTTTGAATGGCATGTTGCATATAACTCATAACCTAAATTTTAGGAAATGCTGTCTAGCCTGACTCAAGTAGTACATGTGCATTTGTAACAAAGCAGTACCACTCCATTGATGAGTAGACACCATGAAAACACCAGCTGCTTGTTAAAATAATTGATAGATACATGTGACAGTATTGCTGTAATTGTCTTTTCACACTTAATTAAATTAAATGCAAATTAAATTAAATTAAATGCAGGTAGAAACTCGTAAGTCAGTCCTTGCATGTGCATTCTAGTTGAAATTAATAAAGGTGGCTTTTTGAGTGCTACTCAGACTGTGTGTTGCAGATTTCGTCATAGATCTTCTGTAAAATTAGAGTGGTGACTCTGGGCAAGACCAAGAATCTGTCTAGCCCAACATCTTGTCCATGGCTTCAAGTGGATTTCAGAGGAAGAGTGTGAACACAGCAAACATGCATCATACTTCTCCCACATATTCTCCTAGCTTCTGACTGTCCCCTGTGTGATAGGTTTCCCAAGCCAGATGGGAGTTTCTGCCTGGTTAGTTAACCCTCCAGTGGATTTCTTCCATGTACTTGTTCAATTCCCTCTTGAATCCAAGTCTTGACATCCTTTAACAAGGGATTCCCCACAGTTTTATTCTCATCTGCAGAAAAAATTGTTTCTCTGTTTGCTTTGAAAACTTTTCCTTTCGGCTTAATTTTGAATACGTCTGTTCTCGTATTGAGAAAGATGGTGAACAGTCAATCCCTGTACATTTTCTTCATGCTGACAGTGTTCTTGTCAGCCTCTCTTATAGTTGTTTCATAGCTATCTCAGCTGCAGGCTTGAAGAGTATTGTACTTTGTACTAAAAGCTGACACTTCTTATGTGCTTTTGCCAGTGGGTGGCTGTTTTTGATAGTCAGCTTTTTGAATGCTTGAAGATACTGCTGGGTATGATGTAAGCATATTGCTATACTAATGTATCAAGTGTGATTAAGTGAGCATTACTATACTAGTCTGAACATACAATGACCTCAAATACAAGGCAGCTCCAGAATAGATATAAAAATTGACAAGCTAAACTCAAAGCGTCTTCTTGGCGATGTGCCCCTCTTTCCTGGTTTGCTTTACAGATCTGCTGCTCTCCCTCTTTGCAAACCTGTGGATTGAAGACATGCCAGAGGGGTGTAGTGGATAGGTTGATACATGACCTGAACTATTGCTGGTAGTAACCTATATTCAGATTTAAATTTGACTCTCCTGAATAATCTTCATAACAAATATTTTCACCTCCTTTGATCCTTTTTTCAGTTTCTAAATATGTTGGGCAGCATATGAGCATGTACTGGTATCAGGCTTTCCTGGGATCTTGTGGGTGCAGTATCCTCTCCATTTTGAAAACTGACCATCTTCTGTTCCTTGCTTTCTTATCGTGAATACACAAAGTGGTGATTTTGTCTTTGTGCCATAACTCAGATTTTTAAGAACCTTTGAGGGATCTGCATGGTTGCTGCTCCATCAGTGAGCTGCAAGTGCGAGTTTTACAAAGGCCCAGGTGTAAAGGTGCTTGAAGTGCAGACCAAGAGGCTTGAATGTTTATTTTGGAATTTTCTTTTTTGGTGAAGGGTGGGAAGCACCTAACTTTGGGGCCAGCATATCACATGACTGTACTCATACGCTATAGTACTTGTTCTGTTTTGTGTACTACAGTGTGTAGGAACAAGAGAAATAACCATGAAAGTAAAATCTAGGTCTGACTGGAGTTTCTAAGAGTATTTCTGTGCTCTTTAGTGAAATCTGAATTTGATTTTTGAAGGTCTTATTTTATTTGTGCCTCATACCTCATAAAGTAATATAAAAATGGAATAACTCTCAAATAAGTGACATGCACTTTCTGATTACCTTTAATACTCTGTTTCTTTTTGTTCCTAGAGAGCAAAGCAAAAGGCCTCCAGTGGGTGATAGATACAACTATCGCGTATCCCAGAGGTGAACCTATAGACATCCAAACTTGGATTCTTGGCTATCGACAACCAACAGTCACACATGTACATTACAGGTAGGAAATAAACCTTCTACTCTTACACTGAGCTCAAATATTAAAAAGCAAGTATTCACAAATTAGTAGCATCACGTTTCAGGATATGGGAGATCAATAGCAATGAGAGTTTTTTTTAATGTGTCTCACACAGGTGGTCAGCTCATCTAGACACAGTCACGGGGACTATATTTGGAGGCTGTCATTTTTTCCATTGTAACATTAAGGTGCTGATAAACCCAACTTGATTTTTTTTTATTTTATTTTTTAATAATGACAACACATTAAAAATCCCTGTTGTTGAATAAATAAGTTTCCTATGAGATAATTATATTTAACTTTCTGACAAAGAAATATCAGTTTTTTCACTCAAACCATACTCCTGAGCAGAGCAACACTCTGGAAAAAGTAGCAATGCTCATTAACACCTAGAATGGGAGATTATTAAAACTTTTCTCATCAGTAGTTTTTTGTCTCAAGACCTAAACTGAGGGAGAGAAAAGTTACATTTTACTTTTGGTTTGCAGTTAATTGCAAGTCTGAAATATCCAGAAGTATTTTAAGACTTTTACCATAATAAATAAGTTGTTGCATTTTATCCCAAAATTATATTATTCTGTCTTATTCCCTTTTGTTGATTTGGGGAACTTTTAGACTTTTACAGTAAGCTGTCAAATATCCTAGTGTGGATCCCCTGGGTGGCAGTTTTAAGTGGGAATGCCCTTCTGCAGCATCACTGTTGTGTCAGTGTTGTGTGATGCAGAGTGCAGGCTGCTCACTGGAGCTTCTTTCCACAGCCGTGTTTAAATCTGTCCTTACTTATTATAGAAAGCTGCCTTCCAAGTTTTTCTGAAGGTGAACATACTTACACCCTAATTTATATAAGATATCATTTTATCCATTATGTTTTATTCAGGTCACCTTAGTACTCTCTCAGATCTCTAGGATAATTTCAAGTTAGATGTACTTAGAATTCTACTAAAGAATATTTCCAAAAATACTTGCTTTAAAAACAAGAGAAAGTTATCTTAACTTGAATTAACTTCCTACTTCTAAATATATATTCAAACCTATTTCTGAGCACAAGCATAAATATGGTGCAACCTTCCATAGAGTGAATTTGAATGTTAAAATTCTTGCAGTACTGAAATTCTAAGAAGAATATCAGAAATTTATTGTTGCATGTAGGTTTGTTGTTTTCTTCCAGAGGGTCTAAATCACTGGTTTAGATGGACCAAGCCTCTCTATTTGATTATTTTATTTTTTTTAATAACCTCTAGTTGTTTCGGTTGACCTTGTAAAAACATATGAAGTATGCCCCAAATGGAAACTCGTGCAGCAGCATCCTCTGAAGGCCAAGTGCAGGGTGTGATACCTCTGAAATGAGAACAGAGTGTCTTGGTTTTAACTGGAGCTTTGGCTGACTTTCCGGTCCTGGTGATTCTTTAGGCAGATACCCTCTCAACTGCAAGGGCTTTAGTTGGATGCAGGGTAGGAATTGGTAAAGATGCATTTAACAAAGTGCCCTGGCCCTGACAGTGGGCAGTAGCAGCACAGGCGTGGGAGGGCCACCTGTGTGCCGTCCTGTCCTTCTGCACGTGGACACGCGGGGGCTGTAACCTGTTCTAAGCAGACCTTGCCTCTGGAGCACCCTTTTGGTAGGTGCTGATGGGCCTGGCCTCCAGTACTCCTCTTAACCTACTCAGACTTGTACATGACACAGCTTCACAGTACTGACTGTGAGGGTGGCAACCAGGACCGTCTCCTTTTTGATCATGTGAAGTTCTCCTCCTGATGCCTTCAGTGGGAGTATCGTGTTTCCCGTGTCCTGCCAGTGGTGGATGAGTTGTTCCTCAGTTATGCCCTCTGTGATTTTACAGAGCTTGCTCATATCCTGCCTTAGCTGTCCCCATCCCTCCTCCCAACACAGTGAAACAACTTCTTACACAAAAGCCTTTCCCTCATTATGTTGTTACTTTTGTCTGTGCATTTTCTGGTTCTGCTATAACTAGTTTGTGAGTTGACTGACATCCTGAATTCCCCACACTGATTTCAGGATCACTTACCAGGGTAATAATAGCTAATCTTAAAGGCTGTAGCAGTGCATGTGTAACTGCTGGTGCTTTTTCCTTCCTCAGGGTTCATTGCCTTGCATTTATTGGTATTTAATTTTATCTGCAACTCTAGTCTTGTCCTTTCTCTTTGACTACTCAGAATAATTCTATACCAGAAAAGTCATACCACTCTTGTATCCTTTTTTTCCAGATTTGATGTAGCATCTTAGCATGCTAAGACCTTTCAGTGTATCTGGAATTAGAGCTGTAGTTTGAAAATAATACAATGAATTTTTACCTTCAGTGTTTTTGACAATAACATTTATTTTTAGATATTTTTGTGTGGCTTTAAAAATATTTTTCAGTTTTACGTAAAGGTTATATTTATCCATGGCAGGATTAGCAGATAGCGACTGAACAGCATGTGTTCATAAATTTACTCATGTTGCATCATCTTCTTCTTTTGCTTATATGGAAATTTTCCTGTTGGATTCCCTCCAGGGCATTACAACAACTGATTTTTTTTCTTATTTTTTCCCAGATCACCTGATCTTACTCATTAAGGGTTATTTTTTAGTAGAGTACTGTGAGTGTTGGGCACTTTCAGGCTTTTGACAACTTCAAATCATGTATTGATGACTTGAACAGAGTTGTTGGTACCACTGTGAACCTGTGAAGACTGAGTATGTGCCTGGGAAACTGGGAGTGGTGGATAGGGAAGAGTAGGGAACAACCATTCTCTCATGGAGGTATATCTGATGTTAAAGAAAACCTTACAGCTCTGCTGTCATTTTATTGAACCTTCTCCAAGATTGGGAAGATGGGAAATTGAAGTCTAGTGGGCTGACACCAATTCCTTAGAGCTTATTTTTGAAAACATAGGTATGGGCAGTAGAAAACTGTCTCTCAGGAGCTTTGCACGTGTGCCTCCTAGGTATTGTCCTCACTTGTCCAGAAATACCGTGATGTCTTGAGCCTGTGTCTGTGTCACATCTCAGTCAGGAGCAGTTCTGGAAAAACAGCAAACCACTTTGTGCTGGTTAAGCAGTGAGTGCAACCAACAGGTGTACTTTGTGACCAGCTACCTGATCCTTGTCATGTCAACCTCCTTCCTCTCGTCTCTGCCACTTTTGTTTGGAAATGCAGAACTACCTTTTAATGTGCTGGAAAGTGTCCTGGGAAGCTTCTGTACAGTGTTTCTCTCTGAGAACTGGTCAAGCCAAGAGTGGAGGATGATGCACTTCATCTGTGTAGCTGTACAGCTTGACCAGGAAACCTAAACTACTTCTTTAAGGTCATCTTCCTTGTGGAGACCAAAACATTGGTGTAACAGAGCCATTAGAGTATGTGGGATCGTCAGCTGGGAATGCCAGCACTTGTTCTGCAGGTCGCTATTTCGAGGTGGTTCCTCAGTAGTTTTTAATTTTGGTTACAATTGGGTATTAACTAGTCTTTGCCCTTAACAGTGTAGGTGGGGATTAAATCAGTGACTGAGGTCTGAAAAAGCTTGTGCTATGCTGGGCCCTGAGATAGCCCTTGTAAAGTTGGTGCTAAAGTTGATGTTAAAGAGTTTCTTTAATTCTTTGAAACAAACTCAGTTAGCAAAGGAAAACCTGAGGTAAAGTGGACTTCATCTTTAAAAAGATGGAAACTTTCAGAGGTGTGTTTCTGTTTTTCTGCATTTTGACATGGATGTCCCCTGAAATTTTCATTAAATGTATATCGGGTATGTCTGGCTTGTTGTTATTCTCCTCTTTTCCCGAATTTGGTGCAATAAAAATAAAAATTTGCTCATCATTTGAAATTCAGAATGTCTTGGGGAATTACATTTTAAATAAATTTTAAGGGTAATTTTCAAATAACTGGGAAGAGAGCATACTGGTTTCTCATCTGTCCTTTTAACTAAGTTATAGGAAAAAAAAAGTGCACCCCTTTGGAAAAAGTAAAGAATAGTTTTGTCAAGATGCCATCTCTACTGTATGAGAGGAAATTCAGGATTTAAACATGCTTATTCCCTTTTAGAGTAGTCCAGAGCAAGGTACTGATGTATGACAGCAGTGGGGAAAAAAGGAACATTTTCTTCCCACTCAAACTGGAGCAGAGGAGATTGTGGAGCTGCTTTTGTTCTGGTTCTCAGTCAGTCCCTTCTGCTGTGGCCCTTGATCACAACCTGTCTCTTTCTGCTTTAAAGACTTTCAAATCTAGTGATTTCCTTTTCTCATAATCTGTGCCTTTGCTGCAGGGTTATTTCTTTTTCATCCTACTGGGGAGCAACAGAGAAGTGTAGAGAACAGAGCAAGCAGCCTTATGCTATCATTTTTAGATGGTTTTCTAGCTGATGAAAATGGCATATAAGGATCAGTTTAATCCAGTAATATTTTTTTCCAAAAGGTTCAATTTTGATAATGAGTTGAACCTTGGTTTTCAAACTTCAATTTTCAGTACAAATGCCATGTTTTTCAGAAGTTCATAATTAGGCTAGGCTGTGGCCTGATTTTCCTCAGGATGTCAAAAGAAACTTCCCTAGAAAAAAGAACATTTGCCAAGTTTGAATCTTCAAAACACAAAAGTGTAAAAACTTTACCCGTCTAACTATTGAATGACTTTTTGGCCCTGACTGACTTGTCTCAAAACTTATTGGAAAGTGCTGCAAAACTGGATTTGCTCTCAAGGAAAATATCTAATGAACTTCTTCCAGGTCAGATGTTTCTGGGATTTTTGTGGGAGATTTCTATCCATCTGTTAAAGCAGTAAGCACCTAAGAAAAGGGCTTGAAGGTGCAAAGCATCTCTAACTAGAGGCATCACTATGAGACCTGCCTCGTAATAAGTCTGTTGGAAAGATTTGTTTCCTCTTCTCTGATGGTTTAGCTTTATGCTTGGATCATTTTGTGGTGTGTGTTGACCCTAAATTCAGACTCCTTATGCTTCCACTTAGCAGAAATAAGCTGAGTGGTTTGGTGTCCGTGTAGCAAGACCTTGTACTGGCTACTATTCTCAGCTCCACCATTTCTTCACCGTGACTTAAGTTTGGGGATTATTTCTTTTCTTCTTACACCGAGCACTTCTTTAGTCTAATTGACTTGGTGTTTCTCAGCTGGTCTCCAAGTTTCTCCAATAGTAGGATTTCCCACGTCCTGCAGTTCTGTTGCCAAAACCCAAGAGTTAAAAATTGGAAAAACCTTGTTACAAAGATTATTTGATGCACAGCATCCCCTCAGGAATGGCATGGGGTTGGGGTTTTTTTTTGCATTAGCTTCCTGCCGAGTGATGCCCTCAGATGACCACATCCTTCTTTGGCACTGTGTGACGGGGATTGTGGTGTAGCAGCCGCGACGTCAGAGCCAGCCCGAGTCACCTCTGACGCAGAGGGTGCTGTGTCTGTGCCGTGTGGAAGTGCCTCGCTGTTCCCAGCTAACTCAGCCGTCTTTGTGCCGTAACGCGAATGACTGCTCTGTCACCTTTCTTCCTCGTACCACTTTTTGTACTGTGCCGCTCTTGAAACAAGCTTTCAACTACTGAGGAGGTTCTTTTTTTGTGTCCACGTTGATACAGATTTATTGAAATAAACGAGGCTCCGAGCTATAAATAAGATGAAATACGTCGTAGTTGTTGAATGAGTTCTGCAGAAGTGTCTGTGAAGGGCATCCCGTTTGGCAGTATATTTTAATACACTTTTTTACGCAAGTGACTTATTTTTGGTCATGCCTGAGATCTACCAACACCCTTCACTGTCCTGAATTTATTTCGAGTCATTGAAACAGCAAGTAATAATATGATTTATAAAGAGTAACAGGTAATACAGAACTTGAATTCACAGTAGGACAGATGAGAAAAGGCAGGTAGTAGTACTTAGTGGTATCTATGAACTTCAGAATTTAAATACAGAATCAGAGGTTGTTTCTCCAATAAGGACCACTTAAGAGAGATTGTGTTTCTGAAAATGCTGTATTTCTGAAAATTATTTGGTATCTTCTGAAAAATGGCTTATCAGTAGCTAATTCTCCACAATTTCATATGTATGCCAACACGTCTTGAGCAGTTACATCTCCTGTTTTTTAAAATCCTTTCTTCTTTCCTGGACTGTCATTTATTCTCATATGTTCTGGTTTGGGACATAGATACAAATTTGTGTAGTGGTTTAAGGAAATCATCGTTCCTCACCTACCCAGAGTGTCCTGCAGTTGGTGTCACCTCTCAGCTGCTGGCAGGGAACCTCCAGCCAGAAGACGGTGCTTCATTACTGCAACAGCTCTGCAGATTCTCATTGGAGTACATCTGTACTTCTACCACCACTTTTAACTTCTCAGGGTGCAGCCTGTGGTATCACTGCTTTTAGCCTCTTCCCCAATTCCCCTGATGATAGCAAAGCAGCTGTTCCTGTGATGAGAAACAAAAGAAGGTATTTCCATTCCACTTGAATTTTCTGGTCAATTTATCTTATCCAGTGCTATTAAATTCCTTGTTTGCCACACTGGGAATAAAGATGCTCTTATTTTCATGCAATGTGAGGTTTGTTTTGTCCAAAAGCTGGTAAGATTCAAGAGCCCAAGAGATTCTAGGAGCTTCAGATCCTACACTCTGACCTTGTTTCTGGCCTAGGCAGTTCTATGTGATGATGACATTTTATTTTCCTGAGGAGATCAGCAATCTGTTTGCTTCTAATGGCGTTCCTGATGTTGCATACTCACAGATGGGGTAGAGCCAAGGTGATGCTCATGCTCTGACCACATTGACACCTGTTTACACATTTCATTGAAAAGAAGAAACTGTTTCCTGCATCTTTTAACATTAGACCTGGCAGATGTCACATCCAGTGGCCAGGGATGACTCTGCTCCAGTCAGAGAGATGGCTCTCTGCAATTGTTTTGGATTATCTGTGTCGAGTTTTGTAACAACAGACTTGCTCAGTTACCTTTCCTGAACCCAGTCTCCTTAAAGAGAGTGTTCTTTTAAAGCACAGATGCCAGCTGAGCCATCTGATGGGCAGAGAATGATGATATCAGCAGTATGTCTAGTATAAATACAGGGGTGTTTAGCATTGCCTTGTCTAGCACAGAAAGGGCTTGTTTCCAGAGTTTGAGGATTTTTTTTTTTTTAATATTTAATCTCTAATTTAGCTCAGTCATTAGTAAGAATGTTCTGCCAGTAAAAATAACTCTGAATAATCTAAAAATACATTTGAAGATGCTTTTAAATACACTAGCACTTACCATTGCTAACTTGTGGAAGCCAGTTTAGCTTTATTGGAAAACCAGTTGTTTTCCACTCTATTAATATTAATTTAAACTGGGTGTAACAGTGATTGCTTCTTAAACTTTTTAGCTACAGAGTTTATATCCAGAGATTCAAGTGTGATGGCACTATTATTGATTCCCACAAGAGCCTGGATGGATTCAAGCAGAAAAGTGATGTGCTGTGATCCATTAGTCTCTCACAATACTGGTGTCCCCTGTGCTACTTTGCTACTCCGTTGAAGTGCCAGCTCAACACTTGTGGGTATCTTGCAAGGTCATATGATAATGTTTTCAGACTAGAAGGTACATTCTTGGCAAAATATCAGGCTTAACTAGGTGATTGAGTTGTAGAGTTGTTACCAATTAGGTAAAGGAGAAGTGAAGGCAGAGGTGAAGAGTATCTACAGTTTACCATGGAGGCTGCATATGAAGCCAGGTAACCCTAGACTTTTGTCCTGAGCCCACACACACATTCTGTTAGTTCTCAACCATCTTAAAACTTGCGTAAGCAAGCATCTGTCCTTCAAAAATATACTGTGAAACACAATATTCAGTTGCTGAGCCTTTTTATCTCTTCACAACAGATAGGCAGAAGAGAGTAAAAATAGTGCTTGGCAGCTCGCTTCTGTTTGGGGACACGGAGTAAGTCTTTCAGAGTGTTATACCCTCAACAGAAATTGTCCTTTCTCTGTTGGTGTGTTTTTTACTTGCCTCTACATGTTTTAATTTTAACCTGCTGTAGAACATCTGGGCTTCAGGATAAAACAGTTCTTTTTTGCCTGTCTTTGTCGTTGTTCTTAGTATGCACACTAAAGACTAGAGCTGTTTACTGAACTGGCATTTCATAGCATTTGTCTTTCACCAAAGACTTTTCTTCAAATGCTATTTTATCTGAGATAGCAGTTGCTAATTTCTGGTTTCTGAGACTGGCTTTACTGGAGCACAGAGAAGTCCACAGTGTGAGGAAGATGTAGGTATAATTGCTACAAAGACTACAGAAGTAGCTGAGTTCATGTTGATACCATAGATGGTAAATAAATTTGTTCATCTCCTTATGTTGGAGCTCTCTCTGTGTACCAAAGCACCATTATTTTTAATTCCCTCATTAGAGCAATGCTTTGCTGCTTATCTCCCCCACTTACAGCGTATTTTTCCATGCATCATTCAGAAGAGAGGAGGGACAAATGACTTGGCAACAGGGGAAGCAAAGATGTTGAAAACTGTAACAGCAACAAAAGCATTCTTAAGAAGCATCTTATTTTGGTAGTCTAACGTTCCCATATCTGTTCAGAGAGTGCCTACATGATTGTGGTGTTACTTCAAATTCTTTGCAGTATAGTCAGTCAAGACTGTTGAAAATGAAATGAAAATCTACTAAGGAAAATAGAAGCGTGGTGTAGATGACAGGCTAGGTGGGAGCTCACCTGGGAAGAGAAACCTACAGTAAAGGTCTTGCATTTCAGAGTATGAACTTTTCAGGCCAGCCTGATACACAGATGTCTTCTGCACTGGCCTCCCAGCGCAACACAGTGGATGTATAAGTTCGTGTATATATCAAAGGGCACTTAGATTTCACAGTTACTGTAAGACTTGAAAAAAATCCAGTGAGGTATGATGGGTTATTTGGGGGTTTCAGTATGTATGTACCTCAGTGAATTCTGGCCTGGATATACGGTTTTCTAAGCAAACAAAGTATTCGGCATGGAACTACCAAAACATCAGTAATTCTTCCATTGGTGTTTTCAAAGTAGAGCAGCAGTGTTTGAGTACAGTTACTTATGTGGTCAATTTTCAGTGTAAAACTCGCCTTAAAAATTTCAAAGAAAGCTGCTGGCGTCCTTTGAAAAGCACAGAAAACATGTTTTCTGGGGTATGAAAGAGCTGTTGGTACTTAGTGATGTCATTTTGTGGCTTCTGCTTGTTGAAATGTTTCTTCAAAACTGCAGATGAATTTTCTCAGTCTTTTATTTCATTCAGTGTATGAACTTCATTGCTTCTCAGTTTGGTTTTTTTTTTTTAGGGATAATAATACATACAGTGTGGTGGTATTGTATAAAAAAAGCCCAGCAACTTACTAGCTTTTATCAAATGCTGTAGTACATTATTTGATAGAGACTAATGCCTTTGTCTTCTGTGTGCTTCTGGATGGTAACCTGGAGTATTCCAGTTTTGTATCCTTAATTCCTATATGATCTGTGAATTGGAGGAAGCATGAACCATGCAGTTAGACTTATACAAAAGTCTTGTTCTCTGTGTTTTGTGGAGGGCTGGGACAGAAGGAGAAGAGCTTTATTCTTCACATGCAGAATACAGTTTCCAGCTTTAATTTATGTTTGTTTCTTTGGTAGGATTTTTCCAGTTAAAGATGTACCTGCAGAGCCTGAAGCTCTCACAAACTGGCTGTATCAACGATTCATTGAAAAGGAGGACCTCTTGACACATTTCTATGAAACAGGTAGGATGATATCTGACAAAGAGAATTGTTCTTTGCTAATGACTTTTCTTACAAGGATCTCAAAATGGTGTAAGAATGTGTAAGCATTCTTCACATGAATACAGGAGATATAATTTTTACTACTTTTTATGTGGCAAAGAAGTGTGATTAAAAAATTATCTATGAAAGGTGAATTACCTGAGTAACATTAGAATTAGGGTAGTGTTTCAAGACTGTCAAATTCAAAGCAGATCTAAGGAAATACTTTTTTTCTGCAATAACATAAAGCCCAGCTGTGAACCTTGCTGCCATGAGATTTTATGGAGTGGAATAATTTAGCAAGATGCAAAGAGGTAGTGACCATTTAAATGTATAGTAAAAGTATTCAGAGCTTATGTTAAGTTTGGAGGGGATATAAAACCTTCAGGGTTCAAAGTTTTTGACTAAGAAGGATTAAATAATATCCTTGTGTGAGGCAGGTTATTTTATCTGCTTAGTGTGGCTGTTTAGCCTGTTCCTCTGACACTTGCTGTTAGAGAAAGCTGATCAAAATTGTCTGCAGGTCTATTCCAAACCCATAGTCCTCTTCTGTTTCATGTTAAACTAAACCAAAAGATGCTCTAATTGGAAGGGTCTGTGAGAATGACATCACACAAAGTCTGTGGAGCCTTGTTCTACAGCCCTGTGCTGTCAGTACTGGCCTCCTTGCTGTGAGGATCACTTCTGTCATCATAAACTTTCAATGTTAATGTATCAGTGCAATTTGAATAAACTTGGGACATTAATAGCATTACTTAAGGGATACTGGCAAATGTGATTTAAAATATCAGGTAAATATTTTGAAACTGTAGCTGGAGAAGTTTCCCCAAGGCTCTTTTTTTCCATCCAGTTGATACTGAAGTATGTTATCTGCCCTCCAGTGGGGAGGAATTGAGAAAATGTGTTCAGGATAAAAAATAGAGGAATTCATCACAATAAAAAAAGAAAAACGAAGTCCAGAGAGGAAAAAATTGAGTTTTATTTCAATATACAGGCAAGGAAGTTTATAAAATATAGCCTGTCTCTAAAGGAAAATATTCTCTTCATTAGCAAATCACAGTTGTTGATGGAGGAAAGTGTTCAGTCTTGCAAATCAGCTGTGTTTAATATTCCAGGGTGACTGTGTTAAACAAAGATGCTGATTCTATCAGATGATTTATTGCAAAGGCTGCTTTAATTCAGTTTTGAGTGCTTAATTTGTCAATCAAAATGCTTAAAAAGATTAATAGAATTCTTTAACAACCTGGAGTTTTATTTTGTTTTATGAAATTCTGCTGTCACTCAACCATCATTGATGGCAAAAGTCAGACCTGCTATATAAATTGCATCCAAATGTATATATTGGACTTTATTAGACAAATAACTTTGTGAGTATCTTTAAAAATACAAGTGTAGTCCATACATTTTAAAGAATTATTGTTATTAAGACATTACTTTATAAATACCATTGAAATAAGTCAGATCCGGAAAATCTAACTAGTCCAGAATTTCAGAGAGTATAATGAATATAATCAGATTTATTCATGGAAATGTACTTCCAAAATGGGATAATTGGTTATAATTTGCCAGTGTAATCAGTATGAATTAATAAGACATGTTCTAAATGTAAATTCTATGACATGGACCTTATTAGGCATAAATTAGCATAATTTAAAGTTACTGCCATTTATGAATGAAGTTGAGAACTTCCTTGCATTGCTTTTGTTGGCCTACTGGAAAAGTGTTTTTGGAAACCCCCTGGAAAAGTCCTGAGGCTGAATGTGAGGGGAATCCCTGAAGCTGCTCAAGAACCCTCTTTGTACTGATCTGTTATATGGTCACAAGTTGACATGGTTTTAAGACTTAGTGCTGTTTCAGTATTTTGATTTTATTTTATTCTTATTCTTATTTTTTTCTTATTTTAAAATACCCACTGCTTAGGAACGTGTCTCTGTTCATGAAGCTTATTTCATAAAGCTGGAATAACATTTAATGCTACATGAAACTTTAAAAGTTTTCATTGACAGTATCATTAGTAGGAATATATTCTTTTGGCATATTTTTATTTGGGAAGACAAAGAAACAAAGCCTAAAGCACCTTTTTCCTTTTTGCTATATTCTTAAGTGTTAAGAACTTTAATTGTCTGGGGAAAACCTGTAATATTAGACCTCTTGATATTAAACCCCAAAAAAAGTATATGCCTAAAATTTGAAATGAAACCATCTCATAATTTCTTACAGGTGTATTTTACACATTTCATTTATAAAATTAAAACCATTTAGGGTTAATAGCTGTAGGTGTAAGTAACAGACTCATATTTTAGCAGCTTGTAGGAAATTTGAATTGGCAAGTTCTTGATTTCTCTGAAGTGTTCAGCAGGATAACCTTGAATATCACAGTAACACAAGTGAGATTACATTCATCAGGACAAAAACACTTGGGGACTAATTAAAAACAAAATTAAAAATGCAACTATAAACTAGGAGTAATTGTATACTGGAGTCATTGTGCTCCTCATTCACTATGAATCATAGAATGATTTGGTTGGTAGGGGACCTTGAAGATCATCTAGTTCCAATCCCCCTGCCACAGGCAGGGACACCTTCCACTAGACCAGGTTACTCAGAGCTCCATCCAACCTGGCCTTGAACACTTCTAGGGATGGGGCATCCACAGCTTCTCTGGGCACTGTGTTCCAGTGCCTCACCACCCTCACAGTTCTTCCTAATATCTAATCTAAACATGCTCTCTTTCAGTTTGAACCCGTTCCCCCTTGTCCTGTCACTACAAGCTCTTGTAAATAGTCTTGCCCTGCCTTTCCTGTAAGTGCTCATAAGCCAACTGGTGTGAGGTAACTAAAAAAGTAAGCAGTGTCATCCTACAGGGCAACAGGAAACACTTCTCACTGTACCAAATCTGAAACCTCATCTGGACATTCTGCATACATGTCCGTCATCCCTGTTCGAAAAATATGAATTGAACTGGGAAGAGGGAAAGATAATAGATGCCAAGATGATTAAGGGGAAGGAGTCATCATTTCTGTGAAGGACAACTGAAAGTACTTGGCTTGTCTCAGCTGGGAAAGTGAAGGATCAAAGATACGAGTTGACTTGGGAGAGGGGAAGGAGACAGTTGCCATCTGTATGTACCAAAGAAAAAGGAAAGTTATTTAAACCAGAAGTCATTGTCTGTACAGAAAAACCAATGGGCCATAGAAGTACAAATGCAGTGTAGAGTGGACAAACAGAACCTTGCCGTGGGAATAAATGATGTGGCACATCTGCCCATATGTGAAAATGTATATCACTGAGAGGGGTTTTTTTAGGCTTTTTCTTAGTTAGTTGTTTTTGGTTTTGGTTTTTATTTTTATTTTTATTTAAGAGCATTCATGGAGGAAGAAAAGCTTTGTCTTAAATGCTTGATTGCAGTTCCTTCAGTGATTGCAAATGTGAAGCACAGAGATAAGTTGCTGATGACATCTAATTGCCCAAATTGTGTGGTTCCTGAGATTAAAAATTGACACTGCTGTGTCTTGACTCTTTGAATCATTAATTTCATGTTCTTCTGTGAGAAGTTGAGACTCCATAATGCTGCAGCAAATACATAATTTTCTCTGTGTATTTAGAGTTTTTATATGCACTGTTCAAGATGAACAGCAACAAAAGTGGTTTGTATCATCAAGGCTTTGTGCATCTCAGTAAAATGTAAAACAAATTATTTGATATGCTGATGTAAATATATGCAAATAGCTCATAAAGCTATGATGTATTCAGACACATTTAATTTAGTGTTGCAAATCAGAAGAAGCCAAAATATGGAAAAATTAAATTTTATTATTGTCAGCTGTATCTCTTTCCAGTCTTTCCCATCTAAGCAAGCATTTCAGTAAAGTATTTCTGGAAAACTCCATGGCAAATTACAATGTTTCCTTAGTCTGTATGACTGACTGGCCAGTGAATGTTCAAACAACATGTGGAAGCTGTTGTTTAAAAAAGTGTGTGTGTTTATCTGTGGGTCTTTTCAAGAGGAACCTCAAGAATGTCTGTGTGTTACTTCTTCACAGTATACAAACCCATCACCGGGCAACTGTAAAATTTGATATGGAATCCATTCAATTTGATCATACAGATATTAATAAAACTTCAAAAATAACTCCCTGCAAACATTGAGTACAATGAGGACTGCTGCTTCTAAGGAATGCTTTGAATTTTATGTTTAAAGTTTCTAAGGAAATAAAAATTTTTCTTATTGAGGGTTTGGTTTTGGGTTTTGTTTTTTTTTTTTTTTAATTTTATTTTATTTTCTTGAAGATAAGCAGTAATACTGGAGAATCTTTCACAAGTTTTAACAGGACAGCACATAAGAAACTAATTAATCATTTGTGGGCACTGTTGCTGGGACAAGCAGTGGTGGTAAAGAGTTGTGCACTAAGGCTGTCGTTCCTGTACAGAAGCATTAAATGTGTTTTCTTTTCTCTTCTAGGAGCTTTTCCCCCACCGAAGGGTCAAACAAAAGCTATTTCTCGGGAGATGACCCTCAGTAACCTGTGGCTAGTTGGCATACAATCACTTGCATTTTTGTCAGGCGGTATGTGGTACTGCATCTTTCAGTATTTGTACCATTGCCTATTTTAAAAGTGGAATGGGACCTGAGGACACAATGGGAATCCAGGCTCTTGCAAATGAGTATCATGTTGTATGTGCAAATGTGAATATTCAAGAGTAAAGGAAAATACTGGATGGACTTTTACCTCTCTTTGGGGGAATTTTAAACTCCACTAAAAGTGAAGATCAGTAACATAGTGACCTGATGATGTATTATTTTAAGAATTGTCTGTATTTTTAAAAATGTATACTCTCACCCACACTTAAGCAAATTCAGCATTTGGACAAAAGGTGCAATCGTACAACCACCGTAGAAGAATGTCTGTGACAAGAAAGCTTTGTCACCACAAGTATTTCTTGGCATGTAGTTAGAGCTCAGAAAATTCAGCAACTTGTCTCTTCAGTAGTGTGTACAACATTGGTGTGGTAGAGATTCCTCATTTGCACAACTTGTACTTTATTGCAACTCATTGTGCTGGAGTCAAAGATACTCGACAGAGCTGGTGGTGGTGTCTTTTTGGCTACACAGCCAGCAGTTGTTGTACTAGATACATTGATCTAAACCCAAGACCCAAATAAGATCTAGTGTCAGGTCTGTTTTGTGAGGAATTGGTCCTCAAAAATGCATTGCAGCATTGTAGTGTGATTAAAAGCTATCCACGTGTGATTAATCAGCCCATCCCTGCTGTGGTCTTACCATCAGCTCTCCCAGTTCCGTGTGCTACCAGTATCTCGTATTGTGAGGAAACTTGGAAAATATAAAGTCACTTGGTTAATTTTCCCTCTTTGTTCAGAATGCTTCTAAGTGATTGTCATCAGTTTTGAAAATGCACTTTTAAAGGTAAAAATACAGTGAAGGAAAGACATTAAACTTAGGGAATAGAAGAAAGCTTTATTTGTCACACATTGGAAGCCAGAGCGATTCGAGCTGTTGCTGAAGGTCTGCTGGTGTTGCTGGGGATTTTTAGCCACCTTTGTATTTTGTATACTGCAGTCCAACCAAGGTGACCTTTGAGTGGTTTATAGAGGCCTTTTTCTCCCTGCTAATTGCAACAGCGCTAAATATACTTGTGGGAGAGTTTTTAAATAATTCAATGCCAACCATCTTAATGTTTTGCTAAGGAGTAATAGAAGAAAAACTAGTTTCTTAAAAAGAAAATATAGGTATAATTGCTATCATAAATCTATAGGAAGATACTACTGAAAAAAAAGTATGGTAATTATTCTGAATAACTACATGGAGGACAGTATTAATTAGCTCACCATTGTGCTAAAATCTTACTGAAAGAAGATGAGTTGAACTGAAGGGCAAATGGGAACAGAAGACACTTTCAGATGTGTAGCACAGGGTACTTTTGAAAGGATGCCTGTGATGTACAGCCTTACTTCTGGCAGGTCTGGTTGGCATTGTGTTTATGTGATTATACAGAGATTTGTGAGAACTGTTCCTAAAATAAAACTAATCTGTCTAAATACAAGCAGGGTAGCCAGAACTTCAGATGTTGGCATACTGCCTTTTACAGAGTAATTTTGTTGAGAACAAAGTAAGCCCTCAGTAGTTTTGGCTCTGAGCATGCAATATTGATTCCCCTTCTCACTCCCTCTGCTGCTACATGAATCACAGTAGGTGGTGTGCAGCATACAAAACCTAGCCAGTGTTCCCTTTCTGCGGGGGAGCAAAGAGCATACCAAAACACAAGGCAATGCCAATTTCCCCGGCTTTGTGGAAAAATACCTTGTCAAATATGCCACCCCTGTCCTCACAAATGTAGCAGCGTAGCTGCACCAGTGCATCCTGGAGGCAAAAGATATTAGTTGCCAATAACTTCATTGTTTAAGGCAAGATACTGTTTCTAAATAGCATCTCTTTACACCTGAATTCTGGTGTAATGTAAAATCCATTAAAGAGAGGTAGGTATGCCCTGACAGGGAGGCAGTCTGAGGAGTATTTGTTTTTTTGTGTTGCTCTTGCTAAAGTCCAGCTGATGGAATGAATGTATTTAATCTGCTATTTTACAGAAGGGTGTTGGGGCAGCCCAGCACCATTACCCTGTAAGTGGTTATTTCTGCTGCACGTGGGACTGAATCTTTAAAACTGCAAAACACAGGTGGGAAGCTGCTTATTACTGTCCTCCACCAGGTAGTTTGATCAGAACCACAGATGGCCATAGTACAGCTCGTTTTATTTTGAGCTAGGACAGACTGGAGTGATATAAAAAGGGAAGTTTATATAAGCAGATTGCACAGCAGTTACTCA
This sequence comes from Pseudopipra pipra, assembly GCF_036250125.1. Taxonomy (NCBI): domain Eukaryota; kingdom Metazoa; phylum Chordata; class Aves; order Passeriformes; family Pipridae; genus Pseudopipra; species Pseudopipra pipra. The sequence continues at coordinate 23,023,142 of NC_087551.1, forward strand.
CATCAGGAGATTGTTCTTTACAGACGCTGTGAACTCCTTTTAAGAGCATCTTGTTTTTTCAAAAGCAGTATTTTTATTTTTTTCCCAGTGGGTTGCAGTCAATAGCGAGTGTTCACGTGCTGCCTAAAGGAATTAGTAATGCGCAATAACGTTTCAGATAAGCATTTGATTTATCTGGTCCTGTTTGTTTTCAGTTTGTTCCTCTATAGTTCTTACTTTGTTTTCAAGCACTGATTTCAGTCGTTTCAGTAGGGTGAGTAAATAGTATTTAGGTCCTAGGCTTCTTTCCTGCCTGCACTGGAAAATGTGAAGAGCGCCTGACTTGTGTCTCCTCATGGTTGAGTTGCTGTAGGTGACAGTGGAACAAAACCATTGTTAAGCAACTCCAAAGTACCCTCCCAGCGTGATCTTGGATGCTGCTTCATGAAAGAGAATAAATTGGATTGAAGTTTTGCTATGAAGGGAAAAACTAAAGTGGATACAATGTCTAGGAAATTCTGTGCTATAAATACCGTGCTGGTCCAGACCGTGTGGAGCTTAGCAGGCTACTTTGTAAAACATGAATTCCTGTCGGTCGCAGTTCAGTTCTACCTTCTGGCAGTTGGCTGGTGTTATGGATGTAGAGGGCATTTTGCTGCACCATCCATGGGGCTTCCTCCTCTGCAGAGTTCAAAATCTGTTTGATGGAAATTATGTTAATGAACCATACAGTTGATCACAAATGAATATGACTTTGAATTTATATTAAAGGGAAAAAATAATGGAAAAATGTATAAAATGATCAAGAATGAAAAATTCACAGAAAAAAGTGCTAACTGAAAGCTGTTGCACACAAAGTGAGAAGAGAGCAATTTGAGTGTATTGCAAATAAAGGTGATTCTCTGCCAGGGTTGCACACAAAACATCTCTACATTTCTACATTTAACTGTTCATAAACAAGTTGTTACAATTGAAATTATGTAAGTCCTCATGGTTTAGCTTTACTGCTCTTTGAATTCTCATTATGTGAAAAGCATCTGCCCATCCACATAGAGCAGTGTTTCTTCAGTGCCCTGGGGTGAGTGTGCCTTCATTATGGGTGTACTTGGACTCCATGTATGGTTCTGTCTAGTTTTGCAACTATGGTGTCTCTTGCAGGAGGGATTTTTATTTTAAGTTGCTCTCACCAGATGCTGAAAAGTGAGATTTCAGTTCGACTCGCTTTACTGGAAAATTAAAAGCTTCCCTCTCCCTCCTCCACCCCCACCATCAAAAATAAGATGCAAAAATCGTATTGCAGTGAAAATACAGGCATCACTGTGGTACTGTTCATTATTCACTTGGTTTGCAAATGATCTAACTTTTTTTTGTCTGACACTGCCATAAAGTGCTGTTAACTTTTTTCACCTGTTTGTACAAGACAATAACAGATACCGATCACTGTGTGTGACAGGATTCAACTGCTCCGCTTTGCCTTGACAAAATTTTGGGACCAAAGGTACTTAAAACTGGGATTTCCAAATCATGAGCCCAGGGTTGGGTGCATTCTCTTGACAGTCAGCTGGAGATTTTGTGGTGATCTGAAACAATCACATTAAATAATTATACATCTGGGATTCTGTATTGTTTGGAAATAATGGAGCCATATGAAATAAAGGGTTGTTTTGCAAAATTGCATATTTGATAGTTTTTACACTTCTTTAAAAAAAACTCAAAACAACAATTGGAAGAGCAAATGGAAACTGTACTCTGGTTTAAAATGTCTGCATACATTATGAATGCTTCTGAGCAGCTCTACTTCTTCTGTAAAAACTGTAGACTACCTGGCTGTGATACAAAATAAGTCATTGAAAGGATTCTATGTATTTTAAAGTTAGACCTTTTATTTTATCATGGGATAATGAAGTAATTATTCACTGAACAGCTGTCCTATTAAAGTGAGTTAGTTCCTTAAAATTACTCTACCATGATGTTCATATTGTATGATGTACAGGGTTTTTTTTGTACCAGTTATTTTCTCCTCCAATTTTCTCCTTCCCTCCTGTGTTACCTGTGTTTTTATTTCATATGATAAAATGGATGCGGAAGCCTGGAGGGACTGTCAGTGGTTCTGCAGAGGGTTGGTCATGTTTGGAATTATTTTGCTGAATTTATTTCATTGGATTTTTTAATAAGATCTTTTCAGCAGCCAAGATGTCTTTCAGAAATGTAGACAGATACCAGAAGCAGCATTTCTATGTGAAGATTATTAGGTTTCTTTTCCTTCTTTTTTGTGTGTGTGGTTGATTTATTTTTTTTTTTGGTCAAGATTATTTCATATGCTTCTAATCCTTAATAGATTAGATTATTTTCTTTGGTTATATTTATTGTGCTTATAACTAATAGATACACACCCTTTATTGTGCTTACCATAAACACAACAAATAGTAAAATAACACTTTGGTTCACTACACAGCTGCAGTGTTAATTTGTGATAGATAACATTGTTTGTTAGAGCATTCATGAGGAAGGACAGAGAGACAAATGTTTCTATGCCAGAAGTGGTAATGGCAGGAGTGTAGCAAGAGGGAAGAGAGGGGAAAGCAGCTTCTGCAGCCCCGCCCTCACTCACTCCAGCGCCCTCTGGAAGCTGTGCCGGTGCTCAGGCTGCGTAATTTCTCTGCAAGTCACTGTGTAGCAATGAATCTTTAAGTTTCTGAGTTGAGGGCATGCCAAGAGCAGAACCTGAGACCCCACTGACCCTGCATTACCACCATCCTAAAATGATGTGACTCCAACCTCGTTGCGAGCAAGTCCGTAATTACTGTGAGATACGTGTATTTTTAAAGTGGTCTGTTTTTAAACAGCTCTAGCTAGGCAAAGCAATATCAAGTGGAACAGCACCATTCATTCTGTGGCCCTGGCATCTCTCCCTAACAATAGCTCTTAGCTCCATGTCACCTTTTATGTTAACTGCTGGTCTGCAATACTGCAATGTGTAATAAAGGAAAAAGGAACTCCTTGGAGCATCATGAGACATCTTGCACAATTTCCAAAACAGCGCCATGGTTGTAGTGACGTCTACCTCTTTGTTTCCCTTCTGGGTTTTGTCTTGTTTTTCTGTGTGGTGTTTTTCTGTGAGGGGTGGGGGGAGTCGGGGAGTGGGAAGGAAAACTTGAAATCTCAATATTAAGACACTGGTGGAGGATCCAGTGCTTACCAGCGGTGTTGTCATATTGAAAAAGCCATTGTTTTTAATTCCTGCCTAGTATGAAATGTTTGTTTTAAAAAATCCTTCCTGCTGGAAAGAAAAATGTATTTTTAAAAAGAAAAAACATCCCTCTTTTGGCTATGAGAATGTCAGCTGTATGAGTTGTGACCATATCATGACATGCTGATCAGATAAATAAATTTTTATCTCTCAGGACTCTATTGTATTTTTACTGTTCTGGTAACTGTCACAGCTTTTCTGAAAGGATGTTCTTCATTTATAAATATCACTAATTTCAGCTGAGACAACAAATAAAAAAGGTCATGTGCTTACTCTGGTTTACAAAGAACCATTTCGTCTTGGTTTAGCAAAAGACGTTCATCCTGTGAAAGATACTGAATTCACCCTGGGAAAGGTACTGAAAGGCTTGCTACAGGTAAGCTTAGGGCACGGGGGAATTGCTGCAGTTGAGTTCCAGTTCCAGGTGTTTCTCCCCCTTCTTCTCCCCCTTCCTCCCTGAGGGCTGCTGTGAGCTTTGCATATACTCTAAAATAGAGGTGCGGAGAGTACGTAACTTTCTAGGTGATTGTAAAGGAGAGACTCCTTTTGAAAGAAGTTGCAGAGTAAGGGGCAGAATGGAAGAATGGGGCTCACTGTGTGTCACCAGTCCAAAGTGTGGATAAAAATGGGCACCTGAGGTGGTCAGACATGTTACATGCTGCAGTTATTTTGATCTCGAAAGTAAAGAGAAGGTATCTCCTGTTAAAAAAGGCTTTCCTGTTAATATCTTTATATGTCTTGAATCTGTTAGTACTTGAACTTCCCATATGTCTTTAGGTTCTGTGTGGAATAAGGAAGAAGTCTCTTGGTTTGGTTGTCCTTTTAATGTCAGTCTGGTTTTGTACCAAGTTAGCCAGTTGGTTTGCCTAAGACTTCTCCGTGAGTTTGGAGAAGTGATACATCAGGAATTTCAGAGCAGCTAGTGGTAGCATCTAGTGCAGCTGTATAAAGGCTACTGATATTTTTGCTTAAAAATAAATCATAAAGTTTGTTGTAAATGACATTATTGTGCAAGTATTAAAGTCTGACAAGAACAGATAGTGAATTTATGAGCACTAAAGTGGTAAGGAGCTCCCTGAATGGTGATGACATGATTTTTAAGTTTACCTTGGAAAACTGGGAAAGTTCCAAAAAAGTGGATGTTGTGACAGGGATCAATAAGATCAAACTCTAGGTCTGTGCAGTGAGTAAATAATAAGCTGACCTCAGTAAGGCCCCTCTACATGGCTTTGGGAAAAAGCAACTCTGGCTTTGCTAAACAAACCTACAAGACTAAATGAGATGGCAGATGTGGCTGATTATTGTATGGCAGAATTGATTATTGTATGACAGTATAGTTGAGGGTTTTGTAATCTCACTTGAGAATCTGAAGGGGAAAAACTAAAAGGTCAATTTATATTAAATTACTTTTGGAGAGGAAGTTTTTCATTCACAGTGGACTAATTCTACAGATCTGTTCAACAATGTACAATATTTTCATAAATGACATGAAATAAAATACAATTTTTTTTATCTACTAATTTGTTATTAATGAGGACAAGTTGCTGAGTGGCCCAAATCACTTAGTAAAGTGTATGTTTGATACTAACCAAAAGGGAGGTTCATCTGGCCACAAGGAATAGATGTCTCCCAGGAAGAGAAATTATCCCAGAAGATACTGACATAGAAATAAATAAAAGGGCAGATTTAACCCTTTAAGCAAATAGACCAAGTAGGAGCAGAGAGTAGTAGGATTTCCCTCTGCGCATTAGTGAGACCGTATTTTGAATATAGACTCAAAATGGCTAGGCAAGATGGAAGAGAAGAATTTCTAAACCAATGTTTCCCTCCCAAGAGTCTTGTTGTTTCCAGGCTAGGCATAGCTGGCTGGCTTTGAGCTGAAATAAAACACTGCTCAGTCTCTTAGCAAGGTTTTCTTCACCTCTGAGGGGTGGCTGGCTGCTCACTGCTCCTTCCAACTGTTTCCTGTGATGGAACTGCACACTCCCAGCTCCGAGCTATGGCTCTCTAACTCATTGACTTGCTACACTCTGGACCTTCTTTTTTTCACCTTTGCCCCACAATCTTAGTTGGTTTTTATCCACTCGAGGAGCAGACACCATCACACAAGACGCTAGAAGCCCAAACTTCAGGTTCAGATGCAGTGGTGTTAAACACTCCTGCTGATTAATTTCTGTCTCACCCTCACTTCCCCTCAGCAAGGCTGTTCCCTTTGTCTTGCACACATCTCTCGTGAGGAGGAGGTGACAGGTACAGTGGTGCTGTGAAACCCACAGCCTACCAGTGCTTTCCTCCAAGGTGAAGCTGCTGCGTTTTCTTCTCCCTCCACACTTTTAGAAACACCGAAGATGCTTTTGTTGTTCTTGTGTTCCCCTATCTCTGTGTTTCTCTTAGGCTGACACACGATGTCTTGCTCATCAGCAAGTATTTGAAGGGAAGAAACCCAGAACTAGTAGATAGGGGCTGTCCTTCTGCACCTCTGTCTTCAAGTGCACAACATGTGCATCCAGGAAAAGAAAGAAAACTCCCTCCACTGGACGAGACGGTAATTTTCCTGCATTGAAAATGGCAAACTTAAAATCTGTAGAACAGAACTGATGGCTTGGGTTTGGTTTTGGTTTGGTGTTTGGGGTTTTTTGCCACTGCTCTGACTAAATACTCTCTTGCAGCTGGCAAAAGTAGTGGAACATTTTATATGCAATGCTCTGCTGTTACACCACAGCCAGTGACTTAGAGGACCTCGCCTGACAAGCGCAATTTTAAGAGCCTCCAGAGCTGAACCTTGTATCCTATAACTAGGGTGGGGTTGTTTTTTGAGGAAGGTTCTAAGCCAAAACTAACAACAAAAATAGATATAAATAGTATTTAATATAGTAGAGTCTTAAAACTAAGCTCTGTTAATTGCCCACAAGCCTGCAGTAATGTTTGCTGAAATAATGCCGCTTAACTAGTGCTGGATTAGTTTCTGTCAAATAAATTTTCTCCTGCTTCTGTTTATTCCAATGTTCAGTACTGACTCCATTGTCACTTAAGATTGTAGCTGATGGGTTTTCCTACTCCAGCAATTCCCGTACAGTAACACTGATAAGGTGGGGTTTGATGTTTTGTGTTTGCACTGCAGCTGTTATCTAAACAGTCAGAACATCAGTGTGTTCTGCAGGCAACTAAGTATTTGCTAAGTGGACAGAAGGACATGCATTTGAGGGCAGTTACTTAAGGTTGCCTGTAATACCTGCCGCTGTGTGCCCCTTGCACAAGTCTCTCTGTTGTGCTGAGAGAAGGATCTAGATCAAGATCAATTTTTAGCATTATTCATTGAATAAAACTCACACACACACAAAGTGAAGCTGTACCAACACAAACTCTAAAAGATCCCAAACTGAGCCAATTAAAGCTACAAAGGAAATCTGGAAAAATTTAGTTAAGTGAAAGAAGAGAGTCTAGTCTGCTTAGTTAATCCAAGAGTTAAGTAAAATACCATTATGTTCTGTACAAATCAGGTGTACTCAGCAGGTGTTTTCATGGAATCCAGTTGGGAAAAAATTACTAAATATGCAGCAGTTCAGTGCAGAATAAAGCCAAGCTCAGGATGAGGAAGGGAGGGAAAGCCCCAGCTTGGGCATGTGTTTGGTTCTCCATTCCTCAACTCTTGAAATCAGAACTGTTGTCTTAAATATTTTATTACAGAGCTGAAATAGAAGTAGATACTATTTAGCCTAATTACAGTGGGAGGTTGTGACCTACATTATGCAGGTAACAAGACTAAATAATTGATGGGCTTTGGCCCAAAAGTCTATGAAACTTTTAATTTTATTAGTAGCTAGATGGCAAGTTTGTTCTTTATGCTTTTACTGTCTCAATGCAGTGTTTCTGTTTTCTGCTCTAGGCTTACAAACCCTGATTTTGCAAGAAATAGCAATAAATACAATGCTAATTTTTCAGAAAACTTCCTAATTTTCATCTTTGAAGTAACTATTAAAGTGCCTTTCTTTATTATGTAAACAGAGATGAATGGAGCTGCATAGAGAATCAGGCCCCAGATATGTCTCAGCCATTATCCTCACACCCAGAATAGCCAGGACAAGTGCCTCAGGGAGAAGTGTAAGGATCCCTGGAGTGGACAAGCCTTGAATAACCTTGCTATATACAGGAATTTTCTTCCTAACCCTTCCATTAGAAGTTGGCTTATATTCTGGCCCACTGAAATTTATATTCCCTGTTTTGTTTTGCTTTTACTTTGCCTCCTCAGTGTCAGGATTTGGGGTTTTTTTTGTTGACCTGATGATTTTTGAGCTTTGGGAGGTTAATGAGTCCTGCAGGCCACTTAGAAGCTCTGTCAAAAGTCCACTTTCTTATAGAAAAAGCTTCATTCTTTATAAATGTTCTGTTTTCTTATTGGTTGTTTGTTCTCTGTTGTGTTATGAGAGGTTAAAAAAAAAACCAAACCCTGATGTAGCTTTTTTTTTCCTACCTTTCCTTGTTTTATATACCTCTGTCAGTCTACCATGACTGAGTATTTCTCTGAACTATTTAAATTGCTGTTCTTGTTCTGGTAGATCCATCACCTGCATAGTTAAGTTCCTTCTGATTTTTATTATAACATTCAGAGAATTGATTGCCCTATCAGTATAATTTATTTAAATACTTATCCATACAGCTTGATGGTGAGAGGATTAGATTTTGTAATGGATTAGTGATTTCCTGACTCCAGTGACACATATAAATCAAACAATAAATATGTTAGCACCTACAGCAAAAAAAAAAAAAAAAAAATCTGCCAATAATTTTCTATTTCCTGCATAAAAAATGCACACATTTAGATTTATTGCGTAGTGAAGAAGACTAAACAGATAAAGCTGTTCTGTAAGGTAAAGAGAGAGAACAGGGAAATTGCTTCCTTGATCCTAACGTTCAGGTTAACTTTTATAAACTTCTGCTGGTATGTCCCTGAAATCTCTGAGATTCAAGGAGCTGTTGTAGAAGCCAACATGCTGCTAACCTGAACCAGAGCCACCGGTCAAGAGCTCTTTGGGGAACAGCTCTGTCTCCCTAAAGGATCTATAAAAAGTTGCCCTCTGATTTTTATTTGTGGCCCTTGTTATATGTTATATATATATATTGGTTATATGAAAATAAATACAAAATATTCAGTCAAGCCAAAGAATCAGGATATGGAGAAACTCCATACAACCATGCAAAAGGCTCCTGACCTTTATTTTCTGGTTTGCATCTCTCTAGCACTTTGTTTTGTAAAGAGGTATTGTATATGCTGTGTATGGTAATGCAGGCAGCACAGCCAACCTGAGTGTATTAAGGGTAGATATCACAAGGTCAGAAGTGCCAGTTGTACTAATTAGTACAATCCTGACTAAGAACAGTTATATGACTTTATTTTTGATGAGCACAAGGATTATGGAAATTTAGATAGAACAATAATCTATTTTTATATGGTATTTTGTAAGCTCAGAAGATGAATCTGGAATAAGCTGCACAGTAAGACAGGCCAGAGCTGTAGCTAAATTATCAAAACTGCAGGAACAAAAAGTTCTTTACAGCACTGCATGGAAGTCTCCAGGTTATGGCAATAACCCTTACTTGGTATTGAAAGTATGTGTTACAGTGACAAGGTAATGTACAAGTGTGGCACCTACCTAGGAAATTAGCATGATAAGATTTTTTATTCATTTTTTTTAACACTTCAGTGTTCGCAAGTCAGAAGGAAAAGAAAATACATTTTGCTACTGGTTAATTATACTTAGTTCTTCTAATTGCTGCATCTTCTGCTCTTGAAGGTTAAGAAGGCTAAAACTGTTAAAAGAAAAAGAAAAGTAACAGCAAAAAGGAGCTGTAGAAAACTGCAACTTTTAAACAAATCAGTCTTTCTCTATGTTACAATCTGACAATTGGGGTTTAAGCTTAATGTTTTAACTCCATCAGGGATTCTTTGGAGATACTTTGTGTTTGTAAGGAGTGAGATACCCTGCCCGTAAGTTGGTCAATTAGTTGTCATTACTGTCTGTGGCACTGGATTAGAGAATGCCCCAAGGCAGCACCACCAGGTAGCAGTTTCACAGGCTACAGGCTGAAGGTGAACCAGAACAAACTCCAACAATAAGGCTCCTTTGCATAAACCTGACAACTAAATAAGCTACAACTGAGAATCTGTTTCGGGTTTTGTGATGTGTCCTGTCGTGATTGGGCTTGCATTGATTTTTAATTATGATTTGTATAAAAATACTTAAAAATTAATTCTTACATAATTTTAAAGCATTGTGCCTTTGTGAAGGGACTAGATGTTGTTAATCCAAAACACTTTATTGAGCACCTCAGTCTTTCAGAATCAGGATACAAGATAGCACATAGACTTTCTTCCTAGAAAGAACAGGGTATTTCAATTTTTTAAAAAAGGAAAATGAAAACAAACCCACTTTGAAATGGGAACCTATGTTCTTAGATCACTGCTGTCAGTATATGCCTCGAAGATGAAGCTGAGTGTCAGTTCCTCCAGGCCTGGTCCTGTGATGATGTTCTTAGGGCTAAATTAATGACCAAGCACTGAGGTACTTGCAGGAGCCTTGGGCAGGTGTTTCCGTGAGGAGTGAGAGTTGACTTACATGCTTATGTAAAATAAATGTTCTCTGTATGGAAAGTCTCTGCACTGAGATTTGCTTACTCTCTTTCCTGCCTTGTGTGCTGACAGCTGGTAATTAAATCAAACATCAAAGATGGTGTCTCCTCTTTGCCAGGAAGACATTTGCATTGCTGAAAAACTGGAGGCAGACAAAAGCAAATCAGTGGGAAAGTCAAAACAACTTTTTACATCCTGAGAGATGGGAAAGGGGACACATAGCTTATAAAGGATCATTAAATCACATTCAGAAAGGGATGGGGATAGAAAGCCAGCTTGTTTCTTCCACCTGGGATCTCTCCATAACTACAACCTAGCCTGGAACTTGCAACCCACACTAGGTTAAGTGGGTAAGCCCGGCATCTACAGTTTGTCAGCTTAATACTTGCCTTTGAAAGTCTCCAGGATTGGGTTCAGAAAAATAAAGTGTGACTGTTTCTCCTGTCCTCACAAACCTTTATAAATTTTTCCACTTTTCACACTTTTTATCACTGTTTTTATCCCTACCTGAGCAAAGTCACATATATTTTTAGGATGACTGGATCTCATGAGGGCACCATCTCCTTGGATAGGTGATTCAAAAAACTGGCACACTCTGGTAGGTGCCTGTATTCCAGTACATTTTCCAGGGAGGTGAAAAGATAATGAAGTGCACCCCACTATGCTACATGAGCTGGTTGCATTGTTTGCAATACAAACATTGGTGTGGACAAAATATTTTCTGGTTATTAATTTTAGCTGAGAATGTGACATTAATGTCAGCAGAAGTTAACTTGGGTGTGATTTAAATTGTGCTGGTTTCGGTCAAGTAAATCCCCATGGTACTAAAAACTGGTGATTTAACTTTTGGATTGCTATTTCATGCCCAGGATCCTGTTTTAGGTTGAAAACAAGAAGTTTAAGAGCATGTGGAAAAACTGAAGTTTAATGTGAAGGATAAAATTATGGTTTCAGCTGTGCATAAGGCTTTAGGCTGCTCACTGGCTATTGTTTATTCTTTGTAGTCCAAAGAGTTGTCACAAACATAATTGCACAGGCCATCCTGTCTTGACTTTGGGCAAAGCCCACTGTTTCCTTAAGATGATAAATCTCTGCTAAAAACATCCCAAATGCAAAATCCTTCTGGAAATTATCTGCCACAGCTAGAGAGAAACTTGCTATTTCTCTCTAATTTTCATTTCAAGGTTGGAGAACATTTCTTAAAAAGCATCTTGTAGCCACCAGCTGCACCTGGATTGCTCAGTACCCTCTGTGTGAATAGTGCAGCCTGACAGTATTACCTGGCCTGTTGTGGTTCGGCAGAGGCTCAGCTACCTCAATCCTTCAGGACACTTCCAACTTGCATCACCAGGGGAAGTTTCCAGTACCAAAATGTTAAGAGTACTTCATCCCCTCCAAAAGGAGATATATAAATAAGAGGATTATTACATCTGTGCTGAGATTTTTGGACCTGACTTGTTTGTTATAGAAGATCTTTCAAACTGGTTGCTGGCATTAGTTTTCTCTGGTGATGTAGCAGGTTACTAATTATATTACATTCGCCTGATCTCTGGTAGATTTGTTAAACTGACTATCAGCCACATTTACGATTTAGGCCTGGGCTTCTGGGGCATTGGTTTAGCATCAGTACCACTTGCTGTGCTATGCTGGCCTGTTCCAAAAAGGAATTCCTCAGACCAGTAGCTGCAGGATCATGAGCTGCTGCTCTCAGTGACTGAGAGATTTTACAATAAATGTTTCAGCTAAATAGCCAGTGAGATGCTGCTTTCTTATCAGCCTTACTTTCTCATTGCCCACATGTTGTCCTAGAGCTGGGGAAGAGCTCTGCTGACAGCATTCCCTCTGGATTTTTAGCTGAGTAATGGCTCACACTTAAGCCTCACACGAGGAGAAAGCTCCCTTACTTATCTCAGGACTGCACTGGTAAAACACAGAAAGTAAAGAGATGGAAAGGTGCTTCAAGGTCATGTAGCAGACCTACCAGAAAGACTTAGAAAGCTATTTAGAGATTGCAATTTGCTTTAACATTTACATAAAAGTGGAAAGAAAAGGCTATAAGTGCATGTGTGGCAAAATGAAAAAGAAGAATGGCATTTACAGCTGCTTAAAGTGAAGAGTAAAGATGATGTGAGGGATGGATTGCATTTTTGCACTGGACTGGAAAGTCTGTTCTTCCAGCTTTATAAAACATTAATTCTTATGTTTTTATTGTAAGTCATTCAGGTACTAGAAGAAGCATTAGTTTTGTATAGAGCAAATGTTAGGACTAGCAAATGTGTTGAGGTTTAATTCCTGTTTTCTGTTGTATAATGGCCTTTTTTCAACAAAAGATGTATCAGGGAGGGAGTGAATTTCCAAGTAAATGCCCAAGGCTGAAGCTGGGCCAGCTGATTGCCTCACTTGGGTGAGATGCCCTGGGCTAGAGTACTGTTCAAGCACAATCTCTCAAACCAAGTCACCTCTACATCACTGGGCAATGTTTAAAACACAGTCTGCAATCAGCTCCTGGTGCTGGTGCAGTCTGTGACAAGCAGCCTCTGAAGCTGCCCATTCATAGCAGTGCCTCTCCTCTCTGCAGTACTGGCTCCCCCCAGGTTCCCCAATGGATGAGGAGCACTGAGCTCTTAATTCACTTTCTTTATCTGATTTATCTGTGGCAGATGCAGAGCCTACTACTGCACCTCTCAGTTTCTCTGCCAGTGGTGACCACTACATTAAAAACTGTAGATTGGCGGTTTGCCTTCAGACATTCCATTCAGAGTGTGGCATATTGATTTCAACAAGCCCTGAGTTCAGTCTGTGTTTACACATCAGGCCAAGAACCAAAGCAGCAGGGAGCGGACTAATAGTGCTCTTTATATCTCACTGCACTGCTCCGAGGAGTTTCCAAATAGAGCTAGGAGAGTAGAAGAAAAGTTCAATGAAACAAAAATACACTTCAGGACAAGGGTCTGGTGAGCTCATCACTGAAGATGAAGTTATGGGATGAGTACTCAGTATTCGCCTTGAGGGGGGTTGATTGGCCATTCAGAAGAATTAAATGCCCCACCCTGCCTTCTTCTGAACCATTCCTTGTTACCGAACCCATAGTATTTGCATCACAATTTGTATCTTCCTGCCTTTTATTCTTTTCTAATATAAGTACCTTATTTCTAGTTTGTTCTCTCTGAAAATCTGAAGAAAAATAATTACTTGACTAAAGCAGGTAATTTGAATGTTAGAGTTAGGAAGCAGCTTTGTAGAAATAATCATAGGATCAGTAAGGTTGGAAAAGACCTTATCTACTTATGTACAAGCTTGCAGTGGTTTAGTTAAACTGGCTCATGCATGTGCAAGCACACTTATTTAGCTTCCAGTGTTCCTCTTAAGTCTCCAAATGCACTAGTTGTAGTGTTGTAAGCACTACATGAACTGATGCTACTGTGTAGCTCTGTGTGTAGACCAATTTCTCCCTTTTCTCTCTTAAATCCATTGCTGCAGTAGAAGCACCCCGAGTTAAGAGTTTTTATAATGGTGAAATAGCCTGCTCTGACAAACTATATCAAGCTTTGAAACAAATTAGCATAATCAAACATAGATGATCTCATTCTTACTTTTAGGAAGAATAAGAACAATGCCTTAAGAAACCAGGCCACCTGCTCCTTGGATCCATTTTCATGAGGGTGTCTGTTCACATCTCTGATGCAATGTGTTAACAGGAACATTGATCCCTCTGAGCATATGCCTCTCGTCCTTGCTGACTAATGTACACTAATAGATACTGTGGGTGATGCATCGTTATGTAATTGTGCTTGTGCTGCAGACATTGAACCTCCCGTGACATAACAGATCCTGTATTAAAGACAGAAGCAGCTTTATCCTAAGTATTATTGCTAATGTGAACAGACCTAAACATGAGCAGATGCACTGCTACTACATGCAATGTCAGGCAATAATTTTCATTTTAAAAAGTGTGTCTTGTTTAATTTCTTCATAGAGAAAAAATGGATCTTTGGGTTCTAAAGATTTTGTAGTTTAACATCATAGACATTAGTGGTGTATAGAGTTTGTATTAGATATCTGTTAGATTAAGCTACATATTTTGACCTTGACTACTGAGACCTCAATTATTCAACCCTTCCGGTTATTATAAAAGGGGTCAGGTCCTCTGATGTCTACTAATTAAAATTAAAAACTAAAATGTTCCAAATTTGTCTGAAACCTCAAAACATATTTAGTATTCCAGCAGAGAGAAAGAGATTAAAAATGTGAAAAGGAGGGAGGAAAAGAAAATTAACGTTCCAATTCATCAGAGTGCTATTGATTTTGACACTGAAATGTTGGAAGCCATTTCAATACTTTAAACAACACATGAGGTCTTGTGGTCAGTCCACTGGACTGGCTTTGGCAAAGACTTTAAAGCCGTGCCCCTCTGGCCTACCAAGTGACTTTGCCTCCCTGTGCTTTTGTGTTCTGTGCTGAATAACATTGACAAAAGCCTTATGGCCACCCAAACCAAAACTAGCAATTTTCTGCTAGTGCAATATGCTGAATTAGCTTGTGGAGGGATCAAACAAACACCAGATTCTGTGATTCTGTCTACAGTGCAACTACAGAGGTTAGGTAACAGGGTCAGTGTTTCCTGCTGGATGTGACCAATATGACTTTTGCCTCAGAATCAGAGGACCAACACCTCCATTTCAAATGAGCTTTAAACTGGAGTTCTGCACCTTGTGGTGTATCTTCTGGGCTTCCTCTTTTCTTCTTGGATGTCCCATGCAACCATGAACTGTGTCCTCAGATCCTCTAGACACAGATACCTTATTTTCACTCAAAATTACAATTTATCTTACTTTGATTGTCACTCCAGTACACCACTACTTTTCAAACAATGAATATTAGAGGACATTGCTATTTTTCACAAGCAGTTGAATCATAGACAGCTAAAGCAGCAATCTTCATCTGAATCTTTCATTTTAAAAATGAAACCTTTCATTGGAGCTGACTGTGTGAGCCAACAGGAGACAGGATTGATTGATATCACAGGGACTGTGCAGAAGTCAGTGATCTGTCCCACTGAGAAGCACAGAGCAAGTGGTCATGCCATTATTGAAGATACTGAGCTAGAGCTGACAGTTTGGAGCAGTGCAGGCCAGCACATCTTAAGCAGAAGAATGCAGAGACAATCCTTGTAGATAAGAAGTCACATAATTGTATGGTATGTTTTTTCCATTGAAGACATTAGGAAAGGTCTCTTGGGAAAAGAAATGTATTTTACTAGACTTAATAAAAAAAAAGACACTGTCACTTCACACAATCTTGCCTGAGTCATATTCATATAGTTTCAATGATCTATAGAAAGTTAAGAATCCATTTTTAGATTTTTTTTTTACACACTATATGGCAGCAAAGCGAACAACAAGGAGGAAGTTTATCATGTAAGGAGGTGATTGAAAGGCCATTTCTACTAGAGACATTAATGTAAGAGAAAGAAGAAATTTTGGGGTTAGTATCCCCAAAAGTTCCTATTAAAAGTCTAACATCACATCCATTTAAATTTTACCCTTGCTCCTTTGCTTCTGAGGTGAGTCCTTGGCCACATCCAACTGGACACACTAGCTTAGCACTTAACCTCCATAAACAACATTTTGCATTGACTGAATTAATTGAGATGAATAACATCCATACTGTTCTGGCACTTTCACAGTAGCACTACTCCCTTTTGGTGTATGTACAGCTGTAGGCCTTCCTGAGTGTTGCTGTTGGCTTAGGTAAAAGCACACTCAGATAAAAAAACTGAACTTACCTGTGACCTTCCTGTCAGTGCTAATGTTGTAAGCACAAATGCATGTCACTATAATTCTCCTAGAGAGGAAGATGTATTAAAATAACTATTTGGACTATCTGCAGTTAGCCAGGCCAAAGAACAGGTTTCTCCTATTTTTACCTACACTTCTTTTGTCAGCCTGTGACTTAATGAAATACTGATCTTAAGACTGAAAAGCTAGATTCAATTGTAAAAAGAACAGCTTTAGAATTAGGGTCAATATTTTATATTTTCAAGGCATTAGAAATGTAGTTTATTGATATATGTAATTTTTCTTTGTGAAATTTATAGACAAAATTATGGTCTCTATCCACTCCATTGTATTAGCAATTTGCAATAAGATATGCTATAGGAATGTTGAATTATCGCCAAACCAAGAGGTTTGAAAATTGAGAATGGTTATATTAAGATACAATATTATTAAATCCCTATCTAGAACATGAAAAAAGATTCAACCCTGTCATGACAACATAGGGAAATTATCTTTAAAACGTGAAAACACCTTTAGCTTATTGTATTGCATTTTATTGCCATAAAACAGAAGGTTGTCTGGGAGTCTTGATATTGATTTTCCAACCCACATTAGGGTTGCGAGAAACATCCCCAGTTTCCCAAGGAGAGAAGATTTTTGTGGTTAATCCATCTGTTCTTACCCTGACCCATAGCTTCCAGGCCTATTGGCCATCCTCAGCTATATTTAAATCTTGCAGAAGTCTCAAGTGTGACCCTAAGAGGGTTTTTTACTGAAAAAATGATAGCTGCATGGAGGACAGACTTCCCATCTTAAGTGACCCCCCTGAGAAAAAGGTAGGCAGAAAATAGGTATTTTATATAATCTGGTCAGCTGGTGGATGGCTGCAATGTGTGCTGTGCCTGCCCAGTGGGCATTGCAGGGAATAGGCAGCAGAGCTACTGTTATGGGCAGGGAGCAAAGTTTAGGAGCTAAAAAGCTCAAATCTGTAGGAATCCATAGAACAGCTCAAGAGGATTTATCTTCTACATTTCTTTCAGGAATAATTCTTGGCTCATGCCATCAATTATTACAGGATAAATGTATGAGAATATTAACAATGGAAGCATCTCATTCTTCCATGCTGCAGCTCATCAAAAGATCAAAATCTTGATCACTACCTGTGTCCTGAGAAGCTGGTAGCAGAGCTCATTTAATTCCAGAGAAACAGAAGTGACACACAGCCTCTATGCCTGACTTGCCTGTGGCCACACAGGAAAACCAGCAGGAAGGGTTTGAGTAAAAACAAGCCTCCCTGTTTGTAACAGCAGCATGTGGATAACTGATGTTCCTGTTGTCCATGTTTAAATGAAAGGAAGGAGTTACTCATAACTGGAGCTTACTGAATGTGTTCTGGTTGAGCCTACTGAAATAATTGCTACCTGAACTTGGCAATCGTGTTGCTTATTAGGTTAGACCAAGAAGGCAATACTGTTACTCCTGTAGAAGTTACATTTACAGAAGCCCCCTGGAATCATCTTGTTTCCTGAATCTTTCCAAGTATAACACTCAAACTGATTTTTTTTACATGACGCCTTTTTATTATAGTTGCTGTAATACAGGGCTAGTTGCTAAAATAAGCCTACACTAGTTATTCAGAGTGAAGTTAGAGATGAGGCACCTATTGACTTGAATGGGGCTGAGACTTCATGTTCAGACCTTGGTAGAATGTTAAGTTCTGATTTTACAAATTCAGCTGCTAAGATATTGAAAGGTAAGGAAATTTCTTTCATCAGCTGGATAGGAACCGGACCATGTTTTTTTGTAAAAATATAAATAACCCTGAAATGTTTTCTGAGCTAAAAGGAAGCTATCAGGGCAATGAATTAGGAGCAGATCAGACCAAACCCTGTTCTCCCCAACCCTTTTACCTGGCTCTGCCTTGCTTGCAATGCTTGTCCTTGCAGATCTTGGCACTTTTGCCATGTTTGGGTTCCTTCAGTAGCCAGCTCCAGCACCTGTCTTTAGCTTGGTTCTCCACAGAAAGGACACAAACTCATGTACAGCAGGTTGGGATCAAGGAGAGGCTGTGCCTGTGACACTGGCAGTGAGCCTCAAGCAGCTCCATGCTGTGCCTTCTGTGGGTAAGTGTACAAGGCTGAGTGGAATGCAAGTTCTCTGCTGAGTAGGGATATCTGGCATGGCAGGAGCCAGGCTCACGCAAGGAAGGTTGAATCACATTTCATTTTAAAAAGGGGAAGAGAAGTCAAAGGGAAGTGAAGGTGTTTTGAGTGTGGTATAAAGAGACTGCTGCTCAGTTTTCTGCACCCTAGGCCATTCATTATTTCAGGACTTTGCCCTCATTCTCAGGGTTGCAAGACCTAAATTACTGTGTGTGTTTTAATACATCAAATCATTGTAGATCCATTCTGATACTGTGTGGTGATTGTAGCCAGTCATGTCTGGTTTTTTGATTATGTTGGTCTCAGTGCTATTCATTCTGCATTGATACCTATGTTAGAAGAAAAGGAATTGTGCATATTTCAAATTTAACCTGCACTGCTTTTTCTAGCTATGTACACAAAATGCATCTTTTTACCACCAGTTTGTTTTGGGCATTTTAAGCAGAAATAGAATTGTTAAGAAAATAAAAAGCATTATTGCTTAGATATCTCGTGATTTGAGCAAGGTATCTGACCACAAGGTCTCCAAAAATCCATTCCAGCCAAAATTAGTCTATGATTGTACACCTGACTCCTGTTTAGAAGGAATTGCTACTTCCCGTGGACCTGTGTGTGGATGCACTTTGTAGCCCCATGCTGCTGGGGCTGTTTTCTGTCTCCAAGCTGGAGTATCTAAAGAAGGCAAGTCCCAGGTTGCTGCTGTGCCTAGACAGCAGTGTATACATGTATGCATTGTATGTGTTGGGTTATCCACTGCTCAGAGATTCCTTGTAACACCAAAAACTTGAAGGGAGGATGTGGGGGGGGGTGTGTGAAATGAGGACAGGATGATAATGTTCATAGCAGAAATACCTTACAGTAATAGTTGTCAACTCCATTACTGTCAAATTAATTCTGAATTGTTGCCCATCATACACTGTTTAGCTTGAGGGAAGTGAAATGGTGGCTTTGCTTCCATGGCAGAAATGAGAGTAGCTCAACCCTCTGAGGAGCCTGGCAGAGTGGCAAAGGAAATGTCAAATATCATCTGGTCAAAGAGCGTTTTTAAAGTCCTCCAAGGAATAGTCCTTGCTCTATACACTTTATCTCCACCAGATATATGAAACAGAGGGAACTTTGCATTTAGGAAGTATCAACTTTCAGACGAAGTTTGGATGTTTGGAGTTGAGGCTACATTTGGACTGCGCCAATGTAATTTGGTTTTACAGAACAAATCTGCACCTCCAAGCAGCTATACTTATGATTTGAGAGTAGCAAAGATCAGTAGATGAGACAACAGACTGAAATTCAGCATTAGCAGGCTTGATTTCTGGGTAAACAATTAACTGGGCATGTGACACCAGGCAGCTCCATGGTATTATCAGCACTCCTTCTCTAATCCAGCACAGTGAGAATCAGTGCAGCAGACCTTTTAGTCCAAACTAACTGTCTCAATATTTGCACCCTTAAGCAATATCTTGACATGTGTTTACGCACTCCGATAAATGAGATTGCATGACTATCTATGGGCATTAATTATCTGAATAATTGAAAGAATATCTATTTAGATGCCTAGTTAGCATTAAAACGCCCAAAGAAGTTTGTTTCTACCTTTGTAGTGCACATACAGTGTCTAGAGAAAGGAAAAGATAAGCATGTGCTGAAAACAAAGGAAACTGATCCCTCAGTGGACCTTAGTCACTTATTCCCTGGATGCCTTTCTATCAAGTTGCTGGTATGCCTAAGTTTTGTTTCCTTCTCTCACTTGAAGATCTACAGGAGGTTTTTTTGGACCCCCCAGCCTACCAGACTGAGATTTGATCAACAAACATTGAAGGAGACACTGGGAAGGTGCAGCACAAGTTTTGCCTCTGTGAGCCAGGTAGAGGTCTTGAGAAAAATGGTAACGGTACTGAAAGAGTTTAAGATGATGGTCTTGTCTAGAAAGCACAATGAAGCTGAGTGCTACCAGACCTGTACATTAATGCCAGACCTATCTTAGATGTATGGAGGGGGAGATAATGATTAGGCCTTCTGATCTATTATGTTACCGATGAGAATGCTGCTGGTACTGAGAGAATTAAATGTTTCAGAGTCATATGCTTGAGTTGATTACACAAAACCTGGATTATTCTCTGGGGTCAAACAACTGCTGTTGTTGCTTAAGGCTTCACAGATTAATGGTCGTTGTACATCTTGCAAAGTTACCTTTAAATTGCAGTCAAAAAGGAACTTAGAAATCGTGATGACAGTCTGCACTAATTACTCTGTTTGTGTGGGTGCAAGTAGGTGCAAATATTTTGCTGCATATACATTCTATATGCCTGGCTAAAAACAGAGCAGGACCCTCAGCAGGTACTGGTGAGAAAACGGGTATTGGGAGCCCAGGTGTAACTGGTAGGGTAACCTCAAGGAGAGAGCAACCCCTGTCGTAAACTCACCTGGCACGGAGTTTACAGACTACGGATTTTGCTCTCTCCCTTGCTTTCTTCCCTGGCCTCATCGCGGTGGCTGTGTGGCTCCCTGTGGCCAGAGGGAGAATCGCTTTTTCTGTGGTGAGCAACCCCCGGCGAAGATTTTATTTGCAGGGTCACTTTGACATAATTCTAGGAGGTGGCATTGTAACTTTTGACTGTTAAATGCTTCAGTCTTATCCATATAAAGCTTTGAAGCATGACTAATTAACATAATAATCACCTCTCGAAGAGAACACATTAACTCCTCGAACTCTCAAGATTAAAAGATCAGAGAGAAGGTTGGAAGATGCTGAGAAATTGAATTAGCAGCTTCTCAGTATGGCAGACAGTAAGGAACTTCATGCACTCGTGTGCTAAGGGACGAGCACCATGCCCCAGAGACCCAGGCAAAGCTGCTGTCTTCTCTGGGATTACACCATGTAGGTACTTCTCTGAAGACAAAAGGGAATGAGCTTTGGAGAACTCTGGAGCCCTGTATTTACTCAAAGTAATATTCTGTGAATCAAATGATCTAATTAACTAAACATGCATTTGACCACAAAAAATGTTATTTTTAGCTGACCTTGCAAACCTGCATCCAGGTTGCATCCTTTTCTCCCTGAAACTCTGCATCTATTTCTAAAAAATCCCCCTGTTCTTTCTGATTTAAATCATCAGTAATGTGTGGCTGCTCTTGAATTTTGATACTCAGAGCCTGTAATGTCTCTTCATCCTTTTTAATGATGAGATAAGCTGCTAACAGAAGTAATCAGGTTCTTTAAAATTGTACCTAAGAATGCAAGTACAAGTAAAGTTTTCTTTCTCTTTGCGAGTAGAAAAAGAGAGAACAATTACAGATCAATGCGACCCATAAAATTACATTCCAATTTGGATTTTTATTACATATTTCCAGGCTTCAAGCTAAGTTCAAGATGATACTGAAATCACTAAAATGGAAACAAATAAAATAGTCTCTGATTCTAAGTTTCAGCCTTTCCAGAACTGAATGAGGTCTTGTAGAAATCATATTTCACATTCAGAGAGAAGGTTTCTGTGGATTTAGGTATCTGTCTGTCGCATACCACAATAATTGTTACCATCCTAATTTTGCAGACTTGGGGACTGTGGACTGCCTGAGGTGTCAGCAGCCACTACTCTTAACTGTCTCTTTTATACTGTAGCCACTCACAATAAATTGCCCTACTGTGTAGCACCACTGCAACATTTTGTCCCACTCTCTCTTTCCAGAAGGATGGTGGTAATCTGGAAGAAAAAAATACACCAGTAAAGGCTGCACAGATGGTTCTGTAACAGCTGATAGGTAGCTGCAGTTGCTGATAAGTATTTTGGAGGTGACAGATAGCAAGGGCAATGAAGAATTACCAGCAGCATTTAAAGGGACTCTGACAGGCCACAACAGCATTTAAAGGGACTCTGACAGGCCACAAAATAATCCTGATGAAATACTTAAAAATTTTTCCAGCACTAAAACTTCTTAAATGGGAGTAAATTCCCCCAAAGAGAGGGACATCTCTCTCTCTCTCTTTTTTTTTTTTTTTTTCAGTAGAAGTCTCCTAACTATCTTGCACAAGCCTTGTAGGAAAGAGCTTGGGTTGTAACAGTAACCACAGCTCCAATCCAGTTGACTTTTGATGGAGTGCCAGTCATCAGTACCAACGGCAGAAGGGGCTTACTATGGAGGCTGTTTGACACAGCAGGTAGATCTACAGGGAAAAGCCTTGGCAGGCATGAGGCCAAGGACATCAGCTAGTGACTCTGTTCATACCCGGCTTGGAGACCAGAACTGTGGCCCGCTAGCTGAGAATGGTGCCCAAGGTATCATGCCATGCACAGCCAGGGCTCAGGAGCCTGTGGCTGCCTGGAGTCCTCTGGGAAGGTTGTTACGCAATCATGGTTTGAGGCTGAAGACCTCACCTCTTTGCTGTGCTACCAAGTTTAAAATCTCAGCCATGCATCTCTCCCATTTTCTGTTGCAACACATGTCAACAGAAGCAGGAGAGAGGCTGTGTGCCACCTGGACTTGCTAAACAGCCAGACTATCCCAAATTATTGGATGTATGATTAGACAGTTGTCATGAAAGATCAAGAACCCCTTAGATCTTGGGTACATGTGAAAAAAAAGAAAGGAGTTTGTATAACTTAAACATGAGAACCTACAGCCCTATTAACATCAGTTGGAGGGACATTCTCTTGGTCTTGACATACCCAAGACTGTGGCCTTCTCCATAATCCCAGCAGGTTGACAGGGTGATTGTCACATTGAAGGGCATGAGGTTTCTAAACACAAGGGCATCCTTTAAGAACAAAAGGGGTTATGGTTGCCCTACCTCTGGAAACCTGACATTCAGCGGAGGTTTTTAAGGCAGTTGGGCCTTTCAGCAGCAGAAGATGTCTATACAGCCAACATCTTTTACAAAGACATTTCACCAGCTTGGAGGCTTTCATGGTGGGCCTTGGGGTCTTTCAGGTGGGTGAGTCATTCCATCAACTTTTGTCTGTCCCCAGATGAAATTCATTCCTCCACAGAAAAAGTCTCTAAACTCTGAGACAACATTAAGGAGTGGGAGCAAAACACAGGCTAGCCACTTTTCCTGTTTCCCACTCATCCTTAGCAGTGGGTTTAGCACAACATGTTGTCAACTGGTATGGCAACCAGACATGATTCTGAGATAATACTCTCTCAAACATTAAGCAGTGAGTGACAAGGACTGATGTTGGTTTAGGATGCTACCTTAGGAGCTTGTCCTCACTTGAGATTCACAGTCATTCCTGATGCATTTAGCTTCTTTAGACAGCTCTGCTCTTTTTATAAGTGCTCTCGTTCTGTTTGAGGGTCCACTCCATCCACAGATAATTGAAGCATAGCCATCTGCCATCTGTGACTGAATTATATCCCTATTGGACATTTTACTTAAGCACTCTGAGGTGCCTCTAGTTTCTGTTGGTGTAGTCCAGCTTTTCCAGGAAAGGCTGACAAAAGATATTTTTATTTGGATATAAAACTGCCCTGTGTTGCAGTGACTTTTTTCCCCTGTGTTCTGTCACAGGGCTGAGGGAAAATAACCAAACTGAATAGGTAATCCCCTGGAAAGTGATGTCAGTCCTGAGTAGAGATCTTTCATGCAGCAGGTTCTTCCTCTGGTCACAGATATTTCCAGGTAGCTTTTGACATTTTCTGTTGTTGGATTTGCCAAGTGCCAAAATAACTCCCCTCTGAAGATGACAGGAACAGCTTCACTGACCTGGAAAATCACGATCTGTTTCTTCTCTTCCCCTTGGAAAATTAGCCTTGAACTTCCCATGCTGCCACCAGTAGCCAAGTCTCACTGTTTGGCAAGTTGTGGTAGGTAACATGAATCATAGTGCTATGGCCTTAGTGCTGAGCCTGCTTAATGCCTGTGGCTATATAGAAACTGCAAAAGTTCTCCAGTCCATGATCCCAGGTGTCTTTAGTTTTCTCACTGAAGCATTCTGAGCCTGATTTCCCTGTCCTAGCCTCATACCTCGTCTCTGCAGTGAGCTTAATGTATATCTTGGCAACACATCAGTATCCTCTGAGAGAATAAATCAGGCTGTTGCTACAGGATGGCATTCAGGATCATGGGTGAAGAATAGAAAAGTCAACTACACTGCGAGTATTGGAGAATCCTACGTTAAAGGGCTGTGCTACTCTTAAGAAATGGCCCAACTGATTCCCACTAAAGGCAAACAAATTTTTGGTTGCATAAGATACATACATACATACATACAGAGGGAGATAGGTAGATAGATAGATATGTTAGTAGAGTTCATATGCTCCCCTCTCTGAATGCAAAAATGCGTCTTTTCTACTCTCCTTGTTCTCCTCCTCATTAATTCTCCTGCTGTCAACTTTTCGATTTTTTAGTCCTTCATGTAAAAACTTGACCTGCTGTTGAATTTATTTTATGCTGGTTTATGTTTTCCTCTTTTAAATGGTTTGCAAAACCATGGAGGTACAGCTGCTGCAACAAACTCCCTTATTGAAGCTTGCCTTGCTGCACACATTGCTTTTGGACTCTCGCTTGGCTTTGAATGCAAACATTACAAAAGATGAAAACTATCATGGTCTTAAGCACTATAATTAATGCTGCTAATTTTTGTTCCTTTGCTGTCCATTGTCCACAGCAGTGTTTTGCAGAATTTCTTCAATGAACATGTTCCTTGTTTCCCTCACAAAGCAATAGAGGAAAAGTAGTGAGAAATGTTACCCTCTGGTAAGTTTTAGAGTCTTTCTGTCTAATATGCCACTATTTTTTATGGTTTTGTTAATCCTATGTATGAGTTTTGACATTAAAGTCAGTAACCAGAACAGTAGAAAAAAAATGGTGTCATCTGTGTACAACAATCCTGGGTAAATTTAAAATTTCTGGGCATGGACCAAATGAGCGAAAGTGAGGAAAAAAACCCCAATGTGCATAAAGACATGTAAGCACAAATGCAATTGAATATTAAAAAAACTCAAACTACTTATGTGGAGAAAATGAGCTAATATAAAACACATCTCAGTCACTCCAATATTTATAATTCCTCTAGTTGTCATGTAAAAGCATTCTTAAGATATCTTACCTTGTTAATATTAAGTACTCAATTCCTCCTTTTTGCTAGAAGACTTGGGCACATTTCTGAGAACCTGAAATATGATTTTACATGTCTTTCATCTCTTTGAACAGAAACCACAAGATTTTTATCAGCTATTTTTCTTATTATTTTTATAAAGAACATATATTTTTCATTATTTATCATCTGTCTGGTTTTATTTTCAATACTTTTCCTATTGAGCTTCTTTAAGGCTTCTGAACTTATGCATTCTCCTCTGATGGGAAAGCAAAAAAATAGCTGCCAGAAACATAACTGAATTTGCTACAATACTTTACTATACTTTTTTGCTATCTATCTGTATAAGTATACTGTGTTGGGCTCCCACAGCAAAGTGTTAGCCATTTATTCTTACCTATTTCCATGTGCAAAAAAAAAAAAAAATCTTCAGAGAAATATCAAATTGCCTACCATATTATTTATCTTCAGCTTTTAATATTTTGTCAGATAACTAGGCCCTGCAATAAGGGAAAAGGTACTCCTTAAAGCATAAAGGAGAGATGTCACCAAAACTGACAAACTTTGGTGGAGAACTACAGAGCAATTTTTTTTTGTTTAAGTTTTGGGAAATTATATGGGCCATTTGATGTAAAAAAAAAAAAAGCAGAATAAAATATTAGAAGCAATATTATAAGTAGGCTATTGAAAACTATTTGGTGGCTTTCAAAGACCTGAAGTCACTACATGTATTTTCAAGACTAGAAGTCTAAGAGTTGCTCCTGAACTAGAGACCAGAGTTGAAAATAAAATACCCGACAGAAGAGGCCTCCATTTAAAACTCAGTGTATATTTTTTGAATAATTGGTATCTGGGTTCACTTATATGGCCATATGTGAGAGAAAAAAAGTGCTATAACTCTTATAAGTGTGAAAATCAGACAGAAAGAAAATGGAATGCCTGTTGAAAATTTTAATGACCACTTTTAGAAATGCATTTTTCTCAGAATTAGCCAGCTCTTAAAAATAAATATAATAAAAAGTAAAACTACGCTGCTGCTGGTTTTTAAAGCATGACATTTTGACATTTCTGTGATGCAAACCAACCTTTCTAAGGAAACTTTCAAGATAGTCCCTAGACAAAACACAGTATTGAAAACCTACCCTATTTCTTTTGAAATATAAATAGAAGGGCTCCCATTGATAACAGTGGGAATGCATGATGACCTTTTGCTAATTTGAAGGTACAGAAGTTTGAAACAGATATCTGAAACCAGAAATTAAGCTTAGAGCTGAATAATACATACTGTACTGCTTGTCCTTTTTATTGTATAATGCCATAATTTATTTACTATGCTAATGGTGTATGTGAGGATTTTCTTTTAAGATAATTGAAACCGGTGATGGAAATGAACCCTTTAGATCACCCTGTTCCTCATTAACAACAAAACTAAAATGTCTTTACACTGTATAATTCATTTGCTCATTTTTTCCTGTAATGAACAGACATTATCTACAGATAGAAAGCTATAGGATTTTTATAATGGACAGCAGGAGCTTTTGTGCCTCCTGATGATGAAAGTAAAGGTTTAGATTTTTCTAAAGATTAGTAGAAGAATACTGCATAAATATTCAGTAATAGCATGACAACTACTCCCCTCCAACCTATTTCAAAGCCTGAAATAAAATTGGGAAATGATCTGGGCTGTGTGGAGATGCACTATGAGGAACTACTCTGTCCTGTTGCTGAACTTCTAGGTCAACAAATACAACTGTTCCCTTTTGCATCTCATTCAGGAAAGGTGTCCCTGCACACTACAGGGGGTTTGGAACTAGATGATCTTTAAAAGTCCCTTCCAACCCAGGCCATTCTATGATTCTATAATTATACAAGTGTGTTACAATTCTTTGCTGAAGAACTAGGAGTTCTAGTTTCAGTCACAGCCACTTCCACATGGAGAGAGATTAAGTTGAATCCAGAACTGCACCCTGGCATCACTCCAGAATTATCATAAATGATGCTAGAAAATACACTATATGCTTCTTAAAATTTCTATAATATCATTAGTATATTGAGATGTTATTCAGTGCCATTTAATGTAACCATAGTATTTACTGGCTCAATGTTAGGATATGAACCCACATATTCTTGTTTTCAAATTTTGCATTTTAAGCCATTACATTATTGGGCTTATTTTCAACAGGAGGTTTGGATATGGTATAACACAAGTGTTCATATGTGGTGTGACAGTATAGCTGCCATAAGTTTTGGAGTTTTCAATTAATGATTTCTTGAAGAATCATGAGGAATTTTCCTCACAGTTTTAAAGGACAATTCTCACAGAACATGCTGAGTTGGAAGGGACCCACAAGGATCATTGAGTCCAAACCTTAGCCCTGCAGAGGACCATCCCCAAGAGTCACACCACATGCCTGATAGTATTGTCCAAACACTTCTTGAACTCTGTCAGGCTTTGTGCTGTGACCACTTCCCTTGGGAGGCTAATCCAGTGCCCAACCACCCTCTGGGTGAAGAACTTTTCTCTGATATCCAACCTAAACCTTCCCTGACACAACTTCAGGCCATTCCCTCAGGTCCTCTCACCGGTCACAACAGAGAAGAGATCAGTGCCTGCTCCTCCTCTTCCCCTCACGAGGAAGTTGTGACTGCAATAAGTACAGAAGAGATTGATATTTTAAATAGTTTGAGGGTTTTTTAGCACTTCTCAGTATTAAAAAAACTCTGCTAAGATCTTCCAATGTTCTGTTGCTATCTGTTCAATAGAAGTAAGTTTTTCAGGAAATGTTACTTTTGATGGAAAAAAGTGTATTTTCCTGAGGAGCTATGAGGATATGAGTTATTTATTCATACCTTCAGGCCTGGTGGTTTATCTGATCAGGAAGAAGGGAAGGAAAGGGGAAAAAAGGGAAAAAAAAAGGAAGAGAAAAAGGGGAAAAGAGAAAAAAAGAAAAAAGAAAGAAAAAAGGAAGAAAAAGGAAAGAGGAGAAAGAAAAGAGGGGGGAAAGGGAAAAAAAAGGAAAGAAGGGAAAAAAGGGGGGAAGAGAAAAAAAGAAAAAAAGAGGAAAAAAGAAAGCAAAAAAGCAAAAGAGAGAAGGAGAAAAAAGAAGAAAAGAGAAAGAAAAAGAGGAAAAAAGAGAAAAAAGAAAAAAAAGAAAAAAGGAAAAAACCAGAAAAAAGGAGAAAAAGGAGAAAAAAGAGAGAAAAGGAAAAAGAGAAAAGAAAAAGAAAAAGGAAAATAAAGGAAAAGAACAAAGAAAAAGAAAAAAGGAAAAGAAAAAAGAAAAAGAAAAAAGAAAAAAAGAAAAAGAAAAAGAAAAAGAAAAAAGAAAAAAAGAAAAAGGGAAAAAAGAAAAAAGAAAAAAAGAAAAAGAAAAAAGAAAAAAAGAAAAAGAAAAAAAGAAAAAAAAGAAAAAGAAAAAAAGGAAAAAAGAAAAAAAGAAAAAAGGAAAAAGAAAAAGGAAAAAGAAAAAAAAGAGAAAAAAGAAAAAGAAAAAAGAAAAAAAGAAAAAGAAAAAAAGGAAAAAAGAAAAAAGAAAAAAAGAAAAAAGAAAAAAGAAAAAGAAAAAAGAAAAAAAGGAAAAAAAAGAAAAAAGAAAAAGAAAAAAGAAAAAAGGAAAAAGGAAAAGGGAAAAGGGAAAAAGAAAGAAAAAAGAAAAAAGAGAAAAAAGGAAAAAGGGGAGGAGAAGGGGAAAAAAGAGGGGGAAAAGCGGAAGAACGGTGTGAGGAGGGCGTGCCGCAGGTGCCCCGCGGGTGGGGCCCGACGGTTCCGCGCAGCTCTCGCGATGCCCTTGGCCCCGCCCCCCAGCGGTAACGGCCGTACCCGTCCGACCGCGGCGCGTGCTGTTTACGGCGGCGCAGCCAATGGGCGGGCGGGGCACGCGCGCGGCGCGGCCAATGGGCGGGCGGGGCGGTGCGTTTGAACGGCGCGGGCGGTGCGGCGGGTCTGCGGGGCGCGGGGCGGGCGGGCCGAGCCGGGGCCGAGCGGGGACCGAGCCTGCGCCCTGTCTGTGCCCGCCATGCCCGGCCGCCCCGACGACTACGAGGTGCTGCTCACCATCGGCGCCGGCTCCTACGGGAAGTGCCGCAAGGTGCGCCGCAAGGCCGACGGCAAGGTGAGGAGGAGGAGGCGGGGGCAGCGCGGCTGTGCCGTTGCCGCGGGTCCCAGCCCGGCGCTGCCGCCTCTCCGAGATACGCGAGCGCGCGGCTCTGGAAGCCCCTCTCTCTTCCCCTTTCGAGGCTCTGGCCGGCGTCCCAGCCGCTCCGTAAGGTGTTTCTTCCTCCCCAGATCTTGGTATGGAAGGAGATGGACTATGGCTCGATGACAGAGTCAGAGAAGCAGATGCTCGTTTCGGAGGTGAACCTGCTGAGAGAGCTGCGGCACCCGAACATCGTCCGGTATTACGACCGGATCATCGACAGGAGCAGCACGACCCTGTACATCGTGATGGAGTACTGCGATGGGGGAGACCTGGCGAGCTTGATTGCCAAGTGCTCAAAAGAAAGGCACGTGAAATCTGTTTGTGGCGCGCTTGGAATATCTTACACGAGGTGTCTTGGCCAATCCAGAGAGACGGGGAATGCATCTCAACCTCTGAGCAGTTTCGGGTTTAACCCCTTGGACCCAACAACTCTTCTCAAATGTGAAAAGTTTTGTACAAAATTACAGCAGCGTTGGGAATTGTGCTATTGAATGCACCATCAGGCTGGATGTCAGTGCTGAAATAGTAAAAAAAAACCCCAAAAGCCGAGGTCTCTTGTGAGGCAGAAGCTGTTGAGGGGTTTCTGGCTATACATAGGGTTGTAAACATAAAGAGCAAATCCTAGCTCTTGTAGACAGACTGCTTAGCCTGTGGGTTCTGGCTTCCCTGTCAGTAAAACTACCTGGCCCCTGTGTTTTATTAAAACACCAAAATACGTGGAAGGGAAAAATAATTATGAACGGTGTGAAAAGCTACTTTATGTACTTGCATATAAAGCCTGGGGAGACATCAAGTTGATAAGGCTTCACCTTGGTCTAATTTTAGACTTAGGAGCCTACTAAAGTATAGTATCAGTTTTCACATTTCATGTTAAAGAAGTACATGACTCCACCTCTTACTTTGTGAGAATAGTCTAAAATAGTACCACAGCTGCCCAGCAACATCAGTGTTTTCATTTCAGGAAGGTTATATTAAAAACCAGCCATTTCTTGGCTCTGTTATTGGATGTTGCTTATTATAAACAGCTGACAATGTACTATTATCTTAAGTGATCAAGGGACTGATACCATCACAAAAGGATCAAACTGATATTTGTGTTGAAAGTAATGAAAATGCTGTGTATACGATAGACTGTTTGGGCGAGGAAGGAAATGCTACAGGGGTTTTGCAACAAAAGTATAAATGTCTTTCAACATAGTTGCAGTAATTTAAAAAAAAAAAAAGTCAAGTTTGAAAATAGAATGCATGGATACCTGTTGCTGATAGTGGTTGTTTCAGTGATGTTTTATAAGAGGCGTGTTAGAAAAGTTACAGAACTAAGACTGACAGCAGCTACTTGAACTGATGTACGTTCAAAAAATCTGTTTGTTAAAAACATTTTCATCTTCCAGGCATTTCTTGGAAGAAAGCTTTGTTCTCCGAGTATTGACTCAATTAACATTGGCCTTGAAGGAGTGTCACAGACGGAGTGACGGTGCAGTCACTGTGCACCGTGACTTAAAACCAGCAAATGTCTTTCTGGATGGCAAACAGAATGTGAAACTTGGAGATTTTGGACTGGCTAGAATATTGCATCATGATACCAGCTTTGCCAAAACATTTGTTGGAACTCCATATTATATGTCTCCAGTAAGACCTCCCTTCTATACCTTATCTTCCCTTTTGCCCCTCCAAGGTGTGTTTTCTACAGTGTTGATTTCAGAGTCCATGAATGTTTGGGACGTTTTAATGAAGACTTACTAGTTTGAAATGCAGGTGACTTTTTTCATAGACTGTATATGTTCTGAACAGAAGGTTATTTTGCAGTTATTTTCATCTCCTTTCTTCCCCACATAGTCAGCTGCCTTCTAATTAAAGTTACTCTTCACTGTGTAAGTTTTGTTTTGTTCTTGGGATATTACAGGTGTTGTAGTATATTGAAAAGGAACAGGGAATCTAGAGAGCTTTTATGTTTTGTAGTGCTAAGGTAAAGAGCTTAAGTTACCTCTTGATGGTAGGATTTTAATTTGTAGTGAAATGAGCAGAAATTACTTATTGCCCTGCTATAGTGCATTTCTTGGGGAAAAGATTAATTTTGACTGAAATAGAGTTGTATCGACTAAAGGTTGGTGCAACATGTGAGTCTTCTGCAGTGGAGTACTGCCACAACTTATTAAAATCCTGCTAGTATGATTGAATGTGGAGATTAATTAAAATGGAATCTTAGAAGTAACCCCAGTAAGTAATGACTTGATTCAGGTTTGAATAGTAGCTGACTATCCTGCATTAGTGGAACACTGTCTTCTTTAATAAACCTAAGACTGTTCTCTTTCCTTAGGAACAAATGAACCACATGTCATACAATGAAAAATCTGACATTTGGTCTCTAGGATGTCTTCTGTATGAACTATGTGCTCTCTCGTAAGTATGGTAGTGTGATAATGAATATGGAAACATAGTTGTTAATGCAGGTATGATTAAATTTTGTATAGATGATAGCTTAAAGGTTTCAGGGTCTAGTCCTAGATTTTTATTTCTGTATTTGTCTTGACATTAGGTAGTGAAAACAAGCCCTTGATTCCAGCTTTTTAGTCTGATACTTTTTTTCTGAAAATACATTCTGTGAAACCAGGGGAAGAATCCAGAAAAATTTTTCTTTTTCAGGCCTCCATTTACAGCTTACAACCAAAAGGAACTGGCAGAAAAGATAAGGGAAGGGAAGTTCAGAAGAATACCGTATCGTTACTCAGAGGAGTTGAATGAACTTCTCAAACAGATGCTGAATGTAAAGGTACGAATCAATTACTAATGTTTGCACCTGGAATTTGAACTAATACTGAAATACTAAATTTTCTTCTCAATTATGAAACAAACCAACCTGAAGCACTGGTTGCCATCACCTTGTCACTGGCAGTGTCACTTGTAGGAAAAGGAGGGAGGAGTTGTGCTCTGAGTCCATGGGAAAAAAGGGAGCAACTCAAGCTTTATGCCAGGTTCACAGGATGCAAAAAGGCTGCCTCAATATTGGCTTATACAGGATTTCCTAAGAGCCTGCTTACTGAGGTCTTATAATTTCAGGGTTAAAATGGTTCTAGTGTGTTTGGAAGTTGGAAGGGGTTGTTTTGTCTTCATTTTGGGTTTTGCTTTATATGGCTAATGTATAGCTTGCTCCCCACTGCTGGCATGAGGGTGTTGAGAAGAATACTGCATGGGTGCTTGTTACAGCTTGTTGTCCCAAGTCTCCAGCAGGTATGGATCCTTCAGGAATCAAGTGACAGGCAGAGATGCAGAGTGGTATCTCCAGAATCTACTGACAATTGTCTCTGTAGGCTCACCCACCCCATTCAGGCTCTGAAAGGAGTGGGTGCCTGGGCTGGGAGAGACAGACTTGTGGCTCTGGATCTGAAGGCTAGTAACAGACTCCTCCCTTAGCTTTTGTCAACTGCTTGTGCTACCCCTTCCTAACTCCATTTTTTTCCAACCTCTTCACTGTATAATACCTCAGCTGGTCTTGCTTGGGAATCTCTGGCCTTAATGTTTCTTGGTTACAGATGGAATCTATTGGTAATGTCTTTCCTTTAGGATTATTGCCGACCTTCCGTTGAAGATATTCTGCAGAACCCCTTGATAGCAGACTTGGTGACAGAAGAACAAAAGCAGAATTCTGATAGAAGATGCTGGAGATCGTGGGAGCCAGAGAAGCTGCAGTACTCGGATGCTGCAGCGAATGAGCTGAAGCGGAAGGAACAACAATTACAGGAGCGAGAAGAAGCCATTAAAGAGAGAGAACAACGTTTGGAGCGTATGATTTTCTACTTTGGGAAGGGGGGGCAATGGGATTCTGATTCAGTTGGGGGAAGGAAAGGTAGACAGTTTTCACAACCCTCATTTTAACGCACTAGGATATTGTACTCCTGCATTCAATACTAGAATTGTGTCTAAAGACCAAAGCAAGAATGCTTGGGGCTTACTCATTCTGTACTAGGGTTTTTTTTTAAGTTACAAAGATATAATTGGCAGTTTAGATATGGCAGTCTGGTTTGTGAAGATTATTAAACATGAGTGGCAATTAGGAAAGTATACAGAAAAATAGGATTTGAATATATTGTTTCTCACTGTGCCATGTAGGTTGCTTTTCACCCACTGTGTAAGTTAGCATTGGCTGTACTAACATGTAACCAAAGGTGAGCCTGATGTTGGAGAAAAACATCTTTGAGTAAACTGTAAACTTTTATAAAAGCTGCACTCTGCAGGGAGCTTACCTGTGAATCTGTATAGATGGTTGGTCCTCAGGTGCTGGGATTTCCTGCCCACATAAAATGTCTTTGCATAGGCAGTAGGCAGTAGGCTCTGCAATACAGTTTTTAACTATATTTATTTTTTTCTGAGCCTGAATGCCATCTGCTGATGTTGTAAACAGTGTGTTTAGTTATAGCTGAATTATAGTATCTGGCATATAAATATTTAAATCTGGTGTCATGTGTGCCATGAGTTAATGTGCAGAATAGAAAGCTGCTCTGGCTTTGTTGTTGCAGATATGTCAAAGTTTGGGAACAAAAGCATGCCTGGCATTCCCGCATACTCATCCAGTGCTTTACTGGTGCACTGATAAAGGTGTATCTACACAGCAGTTACCTTTGTTTAGAGCCATAGAATCAGAAATATGTGTGCAGCTTGCTATTGCTGCTGCCTTTTCCTGCAAGAAAAACCCATCATGCACAATCACTCTAACATTTTAACACAACATACTATCACATATTTCTACTTCCAGAGAGAGAACGGGAGCTCTGTGTGCGAGAGAGACTGGCAGAGGACAAACTTGCTAGGTATCTTACTAACCTGTAATTGTCTATATTAGAAACTCTACAATCTGACAACAGAAAGCTTAAATTTCTCTTTCCAAAACAGAGCTGAAAGCCTGATGAGGAGCTACGATCTCCACAAGCAGCAGCGGGCGGTAACTTACGCAGATGGTCCAGGTATGCAAACACGCCAGAATGCACTTGCCCAGATAAATGTAGGCTGGTATGACCAGAAGAATGTCCCTGATGCTCAACATCCTGTACATAGTCCCATCAGGGCAACACAAAGCCCAATTATTGCTGCATGGTTGGGAAGAGACTTTTGATTTTCTGCTTTGCAAAAGGACTTCAGGAGTGATGCTCAGTCATAGGTCTTTGAGTTACTACTGTTTGCACTGCAGTCTTTTGCTGTTTTGGAAATTAGGTTCTTGTGGCAAGCTAAGGGAAGTGCCTTCTTGTAACCCAAACCTTTCTCAGAGCTGTGCTTATTTTACATGTGAATGTCTTTTTATAGACCTTCGATTTAGTTAATTTTAATAAAATTGTGTATGTCTAATCAGTTCAACTTTCATTAAACTTCCAAAAACTTCAGTGTGGGAAATATTATTTGTTGCAAGTGACCCAGCTGTGATTGGTGCATCGTACAGTCTATAAAGAATGCAAACTGCTATTATAGGAAAAAAACAGATTTGAAAATGTGCTATCATGCTTCCTGCCTCCTTTTAGTCCAGTTGGTTTTACAGTAATATTTGACACTGACTTTGGCATTGGTTGTTCAGTCCTCACTATCATAAGAGGTACTATCATCTGTTCATTGCACCCATCTTTTACTGTTAGAAATTATTCAAGTCTCTAAATGCATTTTGAAGTAGTGGCAGGAATAGTGAACCACTAGGTCAGAAGTAGTACTCTAGAACAAAGACAGATGAACACCCTTTAACATGAAGCAACACTCTCTTCCTTTAGTTTGGTCCAATAAAGCAAGATAAGCATATCCCTGCCTCCAATACGAATAAAACTGAAGTGGATTTTTTTTTTCCTAAGTGCCTATCACAGCAGGAAAGAGCACAAGTAAAATGCCCCTAGAATTGAGTGGTACTTGAGCTATTTCTAACATTTCTCTCAACTTTGAGAATTCCACTTGTCTCTCAACATACTGTCTGACTTGGATATGTTAAAGAATTTAGTTTGAGAATAAACTTGCTTTTGGCTTTTTGATGTTGCATCTAACACTGGATGACTGAAGGCAAATGAGCTTCAGCTCTTGCTTCTGTTCTCTCCTGCATCTCCCACCATTTTACAATAATATTTTGACCTTATCAGGAGTTTGTAAGGTAGATAAAACTACTTTGGGCAGTTAATACTTCAAGATAGTGCAGAAAAGTAAACATAGTTACTACAAGACTGATCAAATCTTGCAGTATCTGTAGACCACTTGGTTTGCTACTCCTCCAATTCATTCCATGGTGCTCTTGCAATACTGTTTCTGAAATTCTCCCTGTTCTTGTATAAATGGATGAAGTGTTTCTCCAGTAGGGTACCAAGATCACTCGCTTATCTTCAGTTGCTCACGTTACTATATTTTTCACAACTGTATTGCCTCACACATCTCTTAGATCCCTAATTTCTCCTTGAAGTGTGTGGCTTACTTCACAGTAAAATGGAATACCAAAAATTCTGTTTTTTAAGACAGTGACCTAGACACTATCCTATTTTACAGGGATTTTCTAATTTTTAGAAAGTGATTTAATGTTAAAACAGATCTGACTTACTGCTATGAAACTATAAAATGCTAAAATATTCACTGGCTTCTTCAGTTCTTTCTTGCTCTTTTGTGCTTATTGCATCCTTGCTGTAGCCTAATAAATTGAAAATTGGGGCTTCAACAGTGTTAAGATTAGAATAGTTAGAATTTTGATTAAATAAAAATAAAAATCACACCTTAAATTGAGTATTGTGAAGTTGGCTCTTATGAGAGGCAACTCAGCTGTTATAATAGCTTTATATGGTAGTCTTTGTACTCTCGGGTCATTATACCTGCCTTTTGATTGTGGCATGCTGTAGGTTGCACTATGAAAATTCCTGTTCCAGAGGCTGCAGTGAAAGTAACTTCTTAATTTTTAATGCACCTGAACTCATTACTCATCAAGTCAGAGCCTAATTTGTACCCCACTGGCTTAGTACAAAGACAGAGTTGGAACAATGTGGGTAATATAGAAAGATCATTGGACAGGTTGGGTCTGTCCCTGCTACAAAGGAAACACAATTTCTTTTCAGTATCTGAGAGCCTACTTCTCTATTTTCTTTTGGAACTGAATTATGTTACTGTTTCATTTCTGTCCATCAGAAGAAACATCATGTCTTTTCTCCTTGTGTCAACTAATATTCCCTTTGGTGTTGGGATGTGCACCAAAAAACTACTATGGCATATATCCATCTACCACAATAATTTAAAAGTCTTGTTTTAATTTTTCCTCAAAAAATAGAATTTTTGCTCTTAACTGAAATAAGTTTAATTAGATCACTCAAAGCCGTAGGAAGATGACATGGGCAACAGGGGTAAATTCAATAAATGCTGGAAGGTGCATTAATTCAGTACTTCCTTTTTGATTTCTTTAGATAACCCACTCCTGCTTCCCTTTTCTACAACCAAGAAGAATGTACCCTTTGATGGAGGTGAAGAGAAAGCTGTGTCTCCTAATAATATGGAAAACTATCTGTTTTCTAAAGACAAAAGCTCTGATCTCAAAAAACGTCTGTATGCTGCAAATCTACGAGCTCAAGCACTGTCTGAACTGGAAAAAAACTATCAACTAAAGAGCAGACAAATCTTGGGCATGCGTTGAAACTGTAACAGATCTGTTTGTCTTTTAAAAGATGATTAAATGTATAGGAAGATCCTTGTGCCTCCCTCTTTTAAGCTAGAACCTACTGAAAAATGATTTTAACAGTTTTTGTACAAACTCTTAGTTTGTGACAGGTAGTTTGTGATAAAAGCGTAAGATGTTATATTATGAAAAAAGGTATTATATACTAATTGTATTATTAAAGAGAAAGTATTTTGGTCCTCCTGTTTACCCTACATTACTCTTCTGAAAATATAAAGAATGAATATATATATAAATGATTTGTTTAAAATCTGATGTGAAAAACTTCAGGTGGAAAATGTACAGAGTTTTGCAAGCTGTAGGTTAAAATGATGCTTTATGTAATGCACAGTTATTGATAAAGGAAATATTGATATTCTGTAAATGTGGAAAAACAGTGACTTTTTTCTGCGCTTGTAAATGTTTTCCAGAAAAAGAGCAAAAAGATTTTATGCTGTCTCTTCCTACTAAGTAAGTGACCTATCAAAGCAGGCTACTTTAAATGTAATGTCTCTGACTAGTGAGTGTGATAGGTCAACATAACTTAAATTATGAGTTTATATTCCTTCTGTCTGAGCAGTTGAATCTTGTCCATTGGTTCCTTCAGGGCATGGCATTTGAAATAACACCTTTGCTTTGCCTTGAAACCCTATTAAAAACTGATTCCCTAAGACTGCTGTCCAGGATGGGACACCATCCTGGATATTAGCATCTGTGTTTTGCAGAGGAGCTGTTGTGCTTTGAATAGTAAATCCTTATTTTCTTGAAGCTTATGAGGTATCTCCATTTTACCCTTAACAATTCTCTGCCAGAGTAGCAGTTGCTCACTTAAGGTGGTGTAAGTTTCATGAACTAACTCAGACTCATGAATTTAAAAATATCCCTTGAAACTGTCATGTCCAGCATATGTTTTATATAAAGATTTTTTTTTTTCTCTCCCTATTGAAATGCCACAAAACATACATTCTTAGAAACAGTTTGTTTTCAAAACATTTTCTTTCTTTATTGGGCTATGGATGTTATCTAAAGAGGTATTCGAGATGGTTTTTACTTCATAAGAGAGAATCTTGTTTGAAACATCAATTTGATTTGACATACTAGATGATCTTAAAGGTCCTTTCCAACCCAAACCGTTCTATGATTTGCTGATGGACAAGTACTTGTGTCACCAAACAATAGTTCTGCACTAGCTGATTCTTAACCACCCAGCAGAACTTACCACATTTGCTTGCACAGAGGTTACTATTTTAGCCACAACCTGTTCTTAAAAGAATTAGAACAGGACCATTTTATTTGCTAGTCTAAAATTGCCACCATTCTGGTGGCCATTCCCCAGCAGTAGGTGTGGTGGACATGTCTGGTAGGTATATATGCACAGCCAGAGTAGTTGTGCCATGTGGATCAGTGCAGGTTTCCTTCTGCATTTTTTCATATTCCTGAGGCTTCTCCCATATGTGTGGAGGATGAATCCCTGCTTTCTCACCCTGTTTGTACACTCGGATTTTTCTGTTCTGTGCCTCAATCAGAAGACCTGCAATGCATTTCTACCAGCCTTCATGTGCATGACCTTTATGAGGGTATAACTCATAAAACATTAAAGGGTAGGATATGCAGTGGTGTGAGTCCAATCTGAAAAAATATGTATGATGCAAGAATGTTGCATACTTTGTTATCTGTAAAGTTGCAGGTATCAACTAGTGAAAGGAGGAAACCAAGCAGCCAAGAAAATAAATTAATAAGTCCTGAAAGGTCCTATCCATAGAATCATAGAATGGCCTGGGTTGGAAGGGACCTTGAAGATCACCTAATTCCAACCTTCCTGCGATGGATAGGGACACCCTTCACTAGACCAGGTTGCTCAGAGCTTTGTTCAACTGGGCCTTGCACACGGCCGGGGACCATCCAGAGAACATCCACAGCCCCTCTGGGCAACCTGTTCCAGTGCTCACCACCCTCTCAGCAAAGAATTTTTTCCCTAATAACTAATCTAAACCTATTCTCTTTCAGTTTGCAGCCATTCCCCCTTGTCCTATCACTACATGCTCTTGTAAAAAGTACCTCTCCATCTTTCTTGTAGTTTCCATTCAGGTACTGGAAGGCCACAATTAGGTCACCCTGAAGCCTTCTCTTTTCAAGGCTGAACAATCCCAGTTCTCTTAGCCTTTCCTTATAGGAGAGGTGCTCCTTCTCTCTAATCAACTCGTGAAAGGTCTGGTGTCTGCAAATGCATTGCTTTTAACAAGATCGAGGTAAGAAAATGGCTTGAGAGTATTTTTCTTTCCTCTTGGAACATAGAGATTGAACAAGTAATTTCTGCATTTAAAAGCAGAGCAATGCTTGCAGCTTTCCTCTTCCTTTAATTCTCTGGTGACCTCAAGATGGCACTGTTGGCTTGTCTTTGCTGAGTCTCTTTTTTATTATATGTTGGTCCAACTTTTAACATCTGATTAAAATATGTTTTTACCTGTTTTGTTCTATGCATGTTGCTTCAAGATCCAGATTTTCTTAGGACACGGATGCTTTAGTACTTGCTGGTGCAATTAATTGTAATTATCTCCAATTTGCCAGTTTGCAACTTTTATACATGTTTCATAAAAATACTTGAATCAAAGTCCCAGTTAACAACTACACTATTAGGAATACAAAATGCTACAGAGAGCGCAAACTGTATCAATCACAATGGCAGTAATAACTGAGAACAGCTTAAGTTACAGCTGTAGCATTAAGCTATTTAACTGCATTACTTACAATGTCTTCTTGAAGTATTATCACTCTAATATGAGAAATGCAGTGTTTCTTGAGGGTTTTGAAATAAGAACTTCATACCACTCTGTGTCAAGCATAAGGAAAGGCATCCTGGAGATGGTCTTTGCCCTTGCGGAAAAATGTCAGTTTCAGGATTCCAAAGCAAAAATCTTGAAAGAACAAAGTTGTTTTTTGGAATAGAATGTGTGTAGCATTGGAATTGCATTCAGGATGCAGTTTGCAAAAATATTCAGGAAATAGAACATTCATAAATAGAATATTTATGCGAAAAGTGACTGCCTATAGAGTGCTTGCAAAACATTGCCATCGTGAGATGGATATACTTAGCTCTTAAAAGAGAAAGTAAGTTTGTACATATGGATATGGTACAGCTTAAGCCTTACAGGATGATAATAAGGATGTACACCATTATTATGGTGTACACCATTATTATGTGGAATGTTGTGAGATAAATTAATGTTTAATACAGATGACAGGAATTTTAATAATATGATTAGTTGTGAGCACCTCTGAAATTACAGAAGGTTTATATGCATAAGAACATTGTTTAGCTCAAGGGTAGTCTAGAGGGGAAGTTGCATCATCTTTGAAAATTCTGGACCAGTTTCCTGATTTTCAGCCTTCATGTGTGACCTTAATCAAGATCCTGTCCCAGGCCTTAGGTTCCCACGTGTGACAGGCTTGTCACAGCAGGGTGCTCAGAGACAGCACTGGGATGCTCTACAGGTCTGCATTTGGGCGGAGTTTTGGTGACAGTGGTATAACCACTTCAGTTTCCTACTTCAGATGGGTGTGCATTTAGTAGGGAATGGAATATACTGGGAAAATAGTGGTGACTTACTAAAGTAATTTACTTAATGATTAGCCTGGTCAAGTGTCCTCTCTGCAGCCAGTTGGACAGTCCATTCCATGTGACTATAGTGCTTGAACAGTGTAAAAGTGCTGGGAAGACAAAACACTCAGAGAAAATCAGACACAAATATAGAGGACCATCAAGCTTAGTAAAAATGGGAGATGCCAGCTCCAAGTCTCTGTCTCTTTGGGTCCCAGTGGCAAGTGCAGCCTCCGCACCCCAGGTGGGTTTTCTCCACGGTGCTCATTTGAGTTCCTCCAGACGTGGTTGATGTTTGGCTGTTGCTCATTTCCCAGTCCAAGAAAGGGATGTGGAAAATATGTGGGAGGACCACGATGCCATCAGTGGAGCTGATGCTGTTCTGGAGGTCCAGTACCCCCACTTCTCCCCACACAGAGGTGTTAACAGAGTATAAGTGTAATAGTGGATAAGACTTCTCAGAAATACCATCTTGCAGACAGAACCTCCTATTCTCTTTCATATTCTTTACCTCCCAGAAAAGTTGTAAAACAGCATTTCCAGCTTTTCACCCAGCTTTAGGCTGATGGTTGCTTAGGGTTGATGGTTTAGCCTTCAGTGTTTGCTGTAGTTTGCCAGGAGTTTACAACTTACAGGGTATTGCTGTGGTCCAAGGCCTATGGTTTATTGATCCCTGTACTCTCAGGCCTCCTGCTATTTCATTTAAAGTTCACAGCCTATGTTTAGCATTTTGTGGTTTGCTAGAGAAAATTATAAACTCCTGAAAGATACAACTCTCAAACTCTACTCCTGAAGTAAAATTCGTAATCTCCAAGGTTCATCTCTCTGGGGTCTGGTTCAAGGCCTGGTTTGGGCTGCATCCATCTGCACACTCAGATTTCTCAGGAACTTGCTAAGTTGTTGGATAGAGCTGTGAGGAGGTATATACTGTAGGATAGTGCAAGATAGTGGAAGCACAGAAACTTGAGCTGGAATGGGGCTGTATAGTACCTCAAGGCCTTGAAAAAGAGCGTTCATGGTGGCTACTCATCCATAGAAAATGTTGAAATAGTAAAAATAGTGAAAGCCTCAGCAATTTTGAAGGAAAACTTGAGGAACTGGCAGTTAGCATCTTAGAAATGTGAGGAGCAGAAGCCTATCCTGCCCTCATTGATAGCCGCCTGGACAGCGGCAATTCTTCAGATTTCATTGGCATGATCATGGGGAAAACAGGCAGTGAGGATATTAACACTTATCCTGCCAGGCCAGGAAATCCCAGTTCTTGTTTGTGTGCAATGATGATCTATTTTATACTCTGAACATGTGTAGCTGCTCCTTGTATGCTGCTTGCACACAGCAAAAGTGGTCCTAGAAAAGCTGTCCCACAGCTGCATGGTTATGCAGCACCTCTGAGGCCACCAAGGATTGTTGGAGGGAGTGCTCCTGGGATCTAGTGGATTACTGTGGGGTTCCTGGGGATCATTTGGTATCTTTGGGGGGGGGGGGAGTGGGGTGGGTGGAATCAAGATGATACAGGGATCAACACCTCCACTCCACGCAGTGTTTTCTCCTGCTGTGTGAGGGAGCACATGTTGATTGATACTGTGACTCCTCTTAGTTTAGCTAGTGAAGCCCACAGAATGGATCAGACACTGGAGTGAGGGAAGGGGTGGGTGGGGAGGGATCAGATGTGAACCCAGCATAGGCATTTCTCTCTAAGAGGGGCTCCTGGGGAGAGACTCTCTTCTCTCCTGACATTCCCTTTCCTCCTTCAGTAGCCGTATTCCAATCAATACATACTATAGTTTATTTGATCACTTTTATGCCAGGGAGCACAAAGACCTAAAAGTTAAGCCTTGCTGGAGCCCAGCCACTTTGGGTGGGGAAAGAGGAAGAGTTTGGGCAGGGTTGAGCTGAAATGGCATTTTGCCACTTCTAATTTCCTCACAGCTTTCACAGCAGGGCAAGATCTCCATCCCTGGAACCCACTCACCTTTTGACTGCACGTGTGCCTGGGTGGCATTTCAGGGCCACTGAAGTGGCTGCTGCAGTTTGAAACAGGAGCTGCTGCTTCACTTTTTGTGTTGCTTAACCCCCTCCTAACTGCAATGAAGCTGGTAAGGACACAAAAATATTACCCTGGAGGAAGGGGACCAAAAGTATAAAGTTTATTTTTGACAGTGAATGAAGTGTTTCCTCCTCATAAAGAAAGATACCCTCCTCCCACTCCCACCCTCCAAACTCACAGGCTGTGTGATGATGCTTCAATGTGATGAGGTGTTGGCACTCTGGGGAGAGGGAGATAAACTGAAAACTGATGGTCAGTGAGAGAAAGATCCTGTCCACCCTCTACCAGGTCCACAGTGTCCAGACTCCACTGGTTGTGCTCAGACCTGCACCCAAGCATCCCAGTTGATTCTCCATTTTGGAGGAGAGTAGGATGTGAGGAGAACATGTGCCATCTCCTCCAGCTGACCATGGGAGATCAACCTCCTCAGTAGCTGCAAGAGTGGGATGCTTGTGTGCCTGCTACCACCTTCCAAAACCCGTTATCCCACCCATGCCATGAAGCCGGGTACCCACCCCGAGAGACCCACTTCTGGAAGAGGAGCTGATCCCGGATGATGTCCTTGTTCATCTTGAAGAGCATGTCCCTGCAGATCATGGCCAGGGTAGCACTGGCAGCTGGTCCCAGCACTTCCCCATCTGTCCAGGCACCAGGTAGAATCTTCCTTTAAAAAATAAATAAAAATGCATGAAAGTACATTAATAACAAAAACTGGAAAAAATAAAAAAAGGTAAAATGTTATCACTGTATCAAGGCCCAGGGAAAAGCTGTCCACTACATGCAAGGAATAACCCCACCCACAGGTGGGGAAAAACCCCACCTTTCCCTCCCCCAGCCCAGCCCAAGCCCTTCCTCACCTGCAAAGCAAACTGGCCTGCACACAGGTTCAAGACTCCTCCCTCTACCACTTCCACGGGTGGATATTTTTGTCAGGCTGCCTCCCCCAGTCCCAGTCCAGGCCAGGATGGGCGGTGGACACTGTCGGCAAGGTGGGAGCTGGCTCCCATTCCACAACATCCACACCCTCCCCCTCCAAAAAGCAATTTGGCAGCCAGCTGAAAAATTAATTCCATCCCTCCCTAGCAAAGAGGGGAACCTCTGCTGTCTGGCCAGGCTGGGCCCTTTGATGCCCGGGATTGGGAGCATCCCCACACTGAGTATGGACTCATCTTGATTTCATCTGGATGTAGAGTGTGTCCTTGAGGAAAGTGCTGCAACCAAAGTCAAACAGCTTTGCTCTGCCGGTGGCCACCTGAGGATGATGTTCTCCAGCTTGATGTCACACTGCAGGATGCCACAGTTGTGCCCTGAGTTGCAGGGTGACCATGATGCCATTGCGCTGCGAGGGGGATGTTTCCCCTTTTCCAGTCTGTGGGAACTTCACTGGACTGCCACGACTTCTCAAATATGATGGAAGTACCTAGCCACTTCCTCTGACACTTCCTCCAGGACAGGTGGAAGCATCTCATCAGCTATAATCCCTACTCAGTGCTACTGAGTAGCAGGGAAACAATCTGGTTTTCTTTGCTTCTTAATACCATGAGACGTGGGGAGCTGTTACTTGCCGGGCTCCTGGATCCTACTGTGCAGGGGAATGGATCTCTGCTGTCTTCTGGGGCAGGTGAACATCCTCCAATCAAGAATGCTTGAAAATATCTTCCAGTGATGGCCTGTCCAGGGGATGCATAGACAAATATCTGATAAGGTGCTGGCACTCTGGGGAGAGAAACAAGAAACCACCAGTCAGTGGGAGAAGGCTCCAGTCCACCCTCCAGCAGGGTTTGCAGTGCCCAGTTATGACACTGCAGGGTTTGCAGTGCTCAGAGATATGTCCAGTCTCC
The DNA here is from genome assembly GCF_036250125.1 of Pseudopipra pipra. Lineage (NCBI taxonomy): Eukaryota > Metazoa > Chordata > Aves > Passeriformes > Pipridae > Pseudopipra > Pseudopipra pipra. The sequence continues at coordinate 23,067,302 of NC_087551.1, forward strand.
CATTCGATTCTCCATTTCGGAGGAGAGCAGGATAGAGGGACATGTGCCACCTCTTCCAGCTAACCATGGGAGACCAACCTCCTCCATAGCTGCAAAAGCAGAATGCTCGTGTGCACCTCCAATCTCCCAACACTGTTATTCCCCCCATGCCACAAAGCCAGGTACCCCCCTCGAGACACCCACAGCAGGAAAGAGAGCTGGCCCCAGACAAAGTTCCTTTCAACAACTATGATATGCTATTTAACTCTTAATGCTCTTTAATTCCTCCTAAATTTAGAGTTATTAGTGAACATGTTAGGATATACTGTATACAAACAATTGGTACAAAGTTGGAGAAAAACTGTGTATGTTTTGCATGGATTTATTATTGTTATTATTATACAAATGTGTACTACCAAAGACATGGTCAACTTCAGTCCTAGTCCAGTATCCCACAATATCAGGCTGTGAATGAATATTTTTGAATGATCTTACAGTAGAATCACCAATTGTTCTCTTGCAGAAAATCAGAAGCATCAACAAGGAAAGCACTGAATAAAATCAAACCTTTGCAATGGTAAGGACAGCTTTCAGTATATGCAAACACAGAATTGTCTCCTACTCTCCTTTTTAGTAACCAAACCTTCCTGTCCTTGGCAAATTAATAATAATAATAATAATAATAATAATAATAATAATAATAATAATAATAATAATAATAATAATAATAATAATAATAATAATAATATTAATAATAAATGCATGAAATAAGCATTAATATAATATATAATAATATATGTAAATATATAAAATATAATGTCTAATAGATAATATACATATATAATATAAATATATAATATAATAATGCATGAAATAAATGCATGCACTAGACATTTCTTAACCTGGGAGTTAATCTAAGGAAACTCATATTTAGGATTTGTGTTACCTGGCAGTGAGGTTTTTGTTGGTTTTAAGCATGTAGTTAGCAGGAACAAACCCATGCTTATATTTTGTCTTTGCACACCTGTTGGGTCCTTCACATCACACCAATGCAGGCCACTTGGTGAAACTGGAAATATCTCCATGGCAACACATACCCTTTTAATTTTATTACTTAAATTAAGCCCAGTACTGGATGAGAAGAAGTTCACTCTGAATTAACAGGGGGAACTTGTCTCTACATGCACTCAGTGCTCTGCTTTCTCACGTAGGTTGGTCAGATTAGTGTCACTCTAAGTGGTTACTGCTCTGAAAAACAGAGGAAGGATAATTTTAAGTAATTTTATGTAGATTCCTGAGGAGGAAGCAAAGGATAATATTTGATATACTTTCCTTTTTTTTTTTTTTTTTATTTTGTCTAAGCTAATTGTCTTTTGGTACAGGAGGGGGAGCGGTTGTTAAAAGAACAGTAGTTTATTTCCAGGTACTTAGGGTTTCACTGTAATTTTTATGGGATGGTAGAAACACTAACCCTAATTTGAGATCATTGGAAGCAAAGGATTTCCATGTAATTGCCTTTGCAATGCGTGTGTTGTAATTGGAAATTATAATTTAGTACCCATTTCACAATTACATCTTCCTCTGTGATTTATGGAGAAACCTTTTTTTCAAAATTTGGGCTTAGTATCATAATAAAAAGTCCATTGACCCCTTCAGCTGTTTATTAGGGTCAACTCTTTGCAGTGTATTACTTCTGAATTTTCTCTTATATTGATCCTAATTAATGTTTTATTTATCTACTTTTGAAACATTTCCAGTACATGGACCTGAGTGACTGGGGCTGCTCTTGCCAGAAGACACCGGCAGACAGGGAATGGCCAGACTGCAGGGTTGAGATACTGAGGAATGAGTTGGCTTCCCCACAACCTGAAACCTTTCCATTGCTGCTGGCTAGGTTTCAAAAAGTCAGTTCACAATTTAGACAGGAGTTTCTGATGTGAGAATCTCTGAGTCAGGGCTTAAAGTTATATCAATACTGCAGCTCCTAATTAACAACCTTTGAGCAATAATTTGAGAACCTGTCCTTGAGATTTTCTGTAAATTTTCTTTCATCTCCCTTAGAGCATTTGTGGAGGACAGGGGATTCCCAAAGAACCTGTCCTTATTCACAAAATATATAACCTGCTAAGAACTATCCTACTAAAAGCTGCTGATAAATGCATTTCCTCCACTCGCCCACTGATAAGTCCTCTAAGTTTCAGGCATGAGTGACATCAGAAGAATGACAGTGTTGGTGCTCTGCAGCTCTGGGAGACATCTGCCATACGTCAGACACTGACAAACTGAGGTTTGCAAACTACTAAGGAAAGTTGCTACAGTATGCAAAGCTAGGGCAAGATTATTAGGTTTTGTCCTTGGGTTGTAAAAGCTCTTGTGGGAGCCATTGATGCTATTGTGGCCTGGGTTGTGTACAAAGTCCTGTCTTTTTGATTTAGAGTGTTTATTTGTTTCCAAATCTCTTTCCCCACCATTCCTCATTTCTACTCTCCCCAGGGATGATTCAGTGGAATAAAACCACATGAGTGTAACACCCATCCAGCAAAAACACTTGAGGACAGACTTTAAACTGAGCAAGTGTTTTATTACTTCCTGAAGAAGGTTTTTACAAAGTGATACCCTTGTGTTTATTACAAATAATATGTCTTATAAACAAATAATTTTAACTAAAGAGAAACCTGTAGAAACCACCCTCACTGCCAAACAATCAAGTGAAGCTGGTGGAAGAAAGCAAGAACTTTGGAATTAGAAGAAATTACTAAATCTAACACTGCCTATTACTTGCTTTTGATTTTCCCCTCCCTCTCACTGTCTTTGTTCCATCTTGACTCTCTGCTCCATTTCCTTTGTATTTTTCAGTCACCCTTTTTTTTTTAATCTGGAACAAATAAAACCCAGAATATTACATTGTTTGTTTGACTGCTGTGCTGGGAACTGTTTAGAGGGCTGAAGAACTCAGTTCACTGAAACCATCAGGGTAAGCAGATAGCAGCACAGAAATTAGTGTGCTCAATGCAGGCCAGTATTTACTTTGGGTATCTGCATATTCTTTTGATGTGAAAGGAGTATTGTACTCTTCTCAGTGCCTTGCCACAGAAGCATTTCTCCAGCAGTAAAACTGAAAAAGCAGGTTTAATTATTAGCTGTTTTGCCACCTCGGTGACTTCAGCAAGCTGAGTGCAGACTCTGTAGATCATGGCACTCAGGCACACCCAAAGGCTGTGCAGGCAGTCTTGAAAGGAAGAGCTGGAGATTATCATTCCCCTCAAAAGGCTCCATCTCTCCCAGATAAACACCTGTGCAGGAGTGAATGTAAGGAGCTGGTTGCCATGCTGCAGGCAGCAGGATCTCCAAGCACCCATGCTATCCCACTGACCCAGAGGGTTCCCTTGCTGGGTGGAGCAGATAACAAAGAAACATGAAGCAGAGCCATCTCCAAGTTTGGGGTTACACTGAGGCATGTCAGTCAGAGGGTACAGCACTGAGCTGCTGTAACTGGTTGCTCCCTCCCACAGGCAGGCTGAGCACTGGGCTTTGGCTGCCAGAGAGTGATGTCCACGTGCTGGGACCTGTGTCACCATCCCAAACAGCACAAACAGGCTGTGTGACACAGTTACAGCAGGTCAGAGAGAGACTAAGGAGGCCAGGAGGACTAAGGAGGTCAGGAGGATGCTATGGAATGTGGGGATAAGATGAGTCACCTCAGTAGAGAGAAGGCTCACTCATGCTAAACACCCTGGTAGGAAGTGCTGGGCCATGTAGCATTGCCAGACTGCCCCTGCTGCCCTGACTGCTAGAGCAGGACAGAGTCAATGCTGGGAACCCATCACATATGGCTATGGCAAACTATAATGACAGAGATCAAGCAGCTCTTCCTCTCCCCCCCCATAACACTTCCCAGCCTACATGCTACCTGCATGTTGCCATACAGAAGATTTCAGGAGGGGCCACGCACATGCACACCCAAATCTTTGTTCACTCACGCAGAGTGTCCTGAAGAGCAATCCACTGATATGGCTGCCTCCCATGGAGGACTGTGTCAGCCCAGTCTGTTACAACTCCTTGGGGAAACATGAACACACAAACACTATTGGCTGCCTCTCTGTGTGCTTATATGCTGCAATCGAGTCTCTATGAGTCTGAAACATCATATGGGAAACATTTTTCCCACTTAGGATTAGGTACAAAGGTGTTTGATATAACTACTAACAACACAGAAGCTCTGAAGACCAGTTTGTAAAAGATCTACTAATTCATAGACTTTTAACAGTAATGTCTTTATGTATTTTGATAGCATTTATGGTGACTTTATATCACTATATAAAGTGATATAAAGTGATAAAGTGGTGTAAAATACATGTACCTGTGCATTAACAACACTGGTGTGCTATGAAGCTGCTCATCAAATAGGCACGTATTTTGCTTATTTATATATTCCCCTGTTTACAAGGAGAATATCTTTCTACAAGGAAATTTCCAAGAAAGAGATAGGCTCTGGTTTATCTAATTGGCAAAGGCACAAAGTATGCCTACTATATGTGGCTAATAAAAAACTGAATAAGCATATTCCTAGAACTTCAGTTGGCACTGTTCAGGATCCTAAGGTTATACACAGTTTAACTGCAGCTTTTTGCACAAGAGCTTGACAAATGACAGGAAAAAAGACCTTTATCCCCACAGTTAACTAAACAGATAATATACATTGTTAGTCAGTAAGGGAGACGGAGCACGTATTTCACAAACAGATTACTTGGAAACTTGACTGACAAGTCCTTCCTGGGACAGCCACGGTAACTGCTGTGTTTGATCATTGCTTTGTCATCTCAGCAGTGATAGAAATGGGTTCCCTCCATTGGCTCTGCAGCTACTGTATGTAGCACATCATTTAATCCACCCATGCTGATGTGAACATTAAGATCAAAATATCTGGCTAGATATAAAGCAGGTCTACACAAACGAAGCTTGCAAGAAGCAGTGTTCACAGTTGCTATTTTGCTATGCAAATAGCCATTCATAACGAACTGTATAGGATCAGCTTGTAAGATTTAAATGAAAGTGTTTTGAAAACCCATGCCCCAAGTGAGGCTCCTCCATGCTTAATCACCTACACAAATGACCTGCTTTCCAAAAGCAGCCACCTCTTGTGTTTGCTTCTGAGGGAACTGTCGACTGCCCAGGACTGATTAAATGAAAACACTTCCTCTATGCCTATGAATTTTAGCTTGGAGACACAGCTTTGAACATCACATTTGTAATATATTGCTGTAAGTGTTAATATTAGCAGGACAGACCACTAGATTCTACTCTTCCTTCTGACATTATTCAGTTTGTGACATTAAAGAGCTCACTTAGTTCGTGCTTTAATGTACGAATAAGAAAAATCCTTGTTTTAAAATGGGCAGAACTAACACTTGTGGCAGGAGTCATCTCATTAGCCATTGACCTAATCTCCAAGCAATTCACACCAGACTTTCTTTATAATCCACGACAGAAATGCGCACTCTAAGGATGGGATTCATCTAATCAAGTACACAGCACTGTAGGAGGAGATAAACCACATTGCAGTCTCCACTGACAAGTGTGATTAGATCTCTGCTGACTCTGAAGGGAGACTCGTGATCTGAAGATGTTTGTGTGTCAGCTGCCGATTCCCAAGCATGAATCCCTCCATTATTGTCCAGTTGAGGCTGTGGTTTCAGGATCAGCATCAGCTGTTGCCAGTATACGGTCACACACTTTTCCCTGCCCCAACCGCACGGTTCTGTGTGTCAGCTCTAGCAATCCTGCAGTGCGAGGTAAATAGGATTAACTTGCTGAACTGGCTGAAAAGTAATGATGAAGAAAAAGAATTCGGTTTTGGTTACGCTGTCAGGCAAAGCCGATGCCCCTCACATGCCCTAATTTCTAGATCTGAGGCCTGATTGGGAGCAGGAATGTAATTCTGAAAAGGAATTGTGGTGGCCCTTTTTGGCACCAGCTTTTATTTGGACCAGCTTAAGTTGACCACAAAATGGCCTCTGTGGAAGGCAGTTCTGAAAATGAATAGATTTAGTTACAGAACATGAAGTTAACATGTCTATGCTTACTGCCTTGGGATATGATTTGACAAACATCAAATACAATTGATCCTTCAAAGAGGCCTTCACGTCCCTGTCCTTATATGAAGGTCACATTTGGTGTCTGCGAAAAGGAGCGGTGTCCAGCAGGTCTCAGAGTCAGGATCGCAGCACATTCCAAATAAAAGCATCAGCATTTATTGTGAAATAAAGTGAAATTCATCCATGTCAAGCTGATGTAGTTAATATCTAATACACAAATGGTAAAATGATGAATATGCTATTGCTCAGCCACTTGAACGACTTTACATAAAAAAGACTTTGTGTCAAGACAGAAGGGTGCAGCTCTTGCCTGATGTGTGTTGTGGCAGCAAGAGCAGCAGCGATGTGTGGGTAGGCGAGTTGGCTGGAAACACCAGGAGTACCTGGATTGCTGATGGAGGGTGAGCCTGAGGCTGCCCTCCAGATCAGACCTGTTGGTGCCAGGTCAGAGTGGGAGCCCATCAAAGTGTGTTGCACAGGGGCCCCTGTGCCTGAGCATGCCCTACACGTCCTGTGCCACCAGGCCCTTTGCTGCAGGCAGGCCTGTCTTGCAGAGCAGAAATTATAGGATGTGCCATATCCTGTGCTCATGGCTGTGCCAGGAACCACCCTGTAAACTCCGTATATACACAGCCAGCGTGACAGCTTCCATTCCGGTTCGCCCGGGGATCTTCCTCTTCTGGGCCAACACTGCTCTCGTACCATGTTCTGACATTGCCTAGTTCAGTCCCTGGCACCAGAGTCGACTCTTTGCACAATGTTCCCTTGATGTCACTGAGTTCTCAGGAGACACAGAGGTGTACTAGCATAGCCCCATTTGTCAGGGCAAAATGTGCCACCATAGGGCACTTCTTCTTTGGCAGCATTACACGGAGGTGCTCTGCACCCTCGCACAATTCAAAGCTGCACTTGTTGAACTAGTTTTGAACTGACTTTTCCAATGCCACAACATGCACGTTTATGACTTCCTACAGTATTACATGTTCTTGTAGGTACTTACCTCAAAGGATCTGAGTGATCTTTTTCCAATGAAAGACTTTTAGAGATCCTACACTAATGAAATCCTTTTTCCTAGAGTGACAGTGAAAATCCCTGCCCCGATAACCAACTCAGATGACAGAAAGTATCGTATGTTTTCTGACAGGGCCTGATACTGAAGATAGGTGGAACAGGTGCTACAGTGATTAGCACATATCTCTCAGTGCCTGTCCTTGACAATTACCCATTAATACATTGACACTCATTGCCACAGCTCCAAAAGAACTGGCTTGGATTACAGGGAGCAATCTCATGTTCTTTCTAAAGATAATAAAAAGCAGAGTTAACAATACGATTTATTAAAATGCCATATGAAAGATAATTTATTTCAGTAACAATTAAAAATGTTACCAACCAATTGGCTGAAAAGAATATTTTTCATTCTAGAATTCCATATTAACAGAATTTTCCTGTCCCTGTTGAATCATTGTTACTGTCTTTCCAGTAGAGAGCCACACTATGTGCAAAAGTGAGTAACACCACAAGTTTCCCTGACTTTTTTCCTTTAATGATTAATATGGTGGTGATTTTTCTAGTAGGATCCACTTGAGCCTTGAGCATTGGCTGAATAAGGTATTAGCTCTAACGAATACCTTATTAGTATTAACTTAACAGCTGATTAGAGCAACTGTTTTGCCTGCCTAGTTGTGGATTTTAAGAAAATACTAATTGTCTCATAAGCAGACAAATTGGTAATCAAAGCAGACAGGACATGGTCTTAAGTCCACCAGAAAAAAACAACTGTTTATTAGAAAGAGTTATAGATTGGTTGTGCAGTTAATTGTGCCAGAAGTCATGAAGCAGTTAAGAGGTCTTTGAATGCCATTGGATCAAATGAATGGCTTGAGAGTAAGAAAGCAAAATAACTGAAGTAGAAAGACCAAAACTGGACATAAGAAAGGCATATTTTAAAAACCAGTTGTTTCTTTATTAGGGCAAAAATATCTTGGAAGGGAAAAAAGTGGGCTTTTTAATCTGCTTTGCAAGGTTCAGAAGAGGTGTAGTGGATGATCTACTGACCCCCTCAACTTGTCTGGAGTTCTACTAATTCCAAAGAGCCCGTATTTCACAGACATTGTAACCATGTAGAAGAAGAAATCTCTTTATAGAGCAAGGTGTCCTTCATTTCCTATCTTAATGCCAATTATAGCTGTAGTCTTTCTTCACAGGTCACAAACAAAAGCATATAAGCTCATGCTTAATTCACCTCTGTTCAAAGAAGTCCTTTTAATTAACTGCAAACACATATCTAAGTCCTTTCCTTGATAAAACTACTTTCCTGAATCAGGACATAACAGTAAATTCCACACAGAGCAATGTGAACAGTAATATTCACTTTTCATTTGTTCTGTTTTTCATCACAAGGAACAAACTTGTTTATGTAGGTAACTGGACAGTGAATGCTTCTGTGGCTTTGGTGTTGCTGAGTGGACCTAATTTGAAGAAACCTTGAAAGGACATCTACCAGGGAGAGACATTGGCTGCAAGAAATGCAGCCTAAAATGAACACTGACAGCCTTGAAGTGGAACAGACAGATGGAGTCATGTTTGCCAGAGTCCCACTAGCCCTCATTAAAAGCAGACAGGTCTGATGACTGCACAGAAAGGGGAAAAGTTAGGTGTTAAAAGGAGGCAGTGTGCTCTGTAATATGTGACTGCATCAGTGGTTTGTATGCAGGGTTTCACCTTTTCCAAGTGGAAAGGCATGGAGTGATGAAGAGCCCTCCGTGGTGGTGATCTGTCCACTTGCAAACCTGTGCAGAAATTCAAAGGAAAAAAGCAGTGACTTTATTTACTCAGCAAATATGCTGAGTAATAGCAAAACTCCCAACCAAAGTCCTGTTCTTCCTACAGTGCTCAGCTGGCTTAGGAGAGCTCCACAGCACTCTGTACAATACATTTCCTCTCAGAACAGGCGACAAGCAGCAGCTTTCTGTTGAGCCCTGGCAGCTGGTTCTGGGGTGGTATGAAGCTGTGTGGCAGAGACCCAGAGTTACTTCTCCCCTCAGAACACAGAGCATTTATGATAAGTAAACAAATTTTAGATGGGTCCTTCCACATGTGTGGATCAGAAGCTGAGCCGAGAAAGAATTGTGTGAGTCACAAACAATGCCTGGAAGCCTAAAAAAGAAAACACAACAAAAACCCCTGAGTCCTCCCTACTTTGAAGACAAAGTATTCTCCTCAAAAGCATAAGCAGGAACAAAATGTTCTTCTGTAACAAACCATTTATGGCATCATTAGCTACCATTATCAGTCACTTTCCCATTAACCTTAAAATTGATAGTGTTGCCAGATGGGCAGCCCTAAATTTAGGAACGATCCCTGGTTCTCTTGGCTTTTGGTGTATGATAGTAGAATGGAAAGGCCTGGAAACAGCAGCATGCAGCACACTGGGTTATGAGAAAGAGTCGTAGCGATGTGTGGGGAAGTCATAGCGATGTGAACTCCTGTGTGATCCAGCTGCCGGTCTGTGCCTGTCATGTCCAGCAGCGGGACTGGGCTGCCACAGGGGAATTATACGTTGAAGCCCCTGTGTTTGAAGGCCCTGGAGACAATGGTGGCTGACGGGTAAAACTACATGCGCAGCCCTATTCCTCGGGGAGCAGTGGAAGGCCTGAGGAACACTGTTACTCCCCACCTGAGAAGAAACCATCCCCTCCCATTCTCCTAAGGTATATGGTCCATGTCTTGTGGCTCTTGGCCCCAAAAGGAATTCAGCATTCAGCCTGGTATAGTGGGAAGAAAAGCTATTCCTGGACATGGATAAGGATCAAGAGCATGCCATCCTGTAAGGGGAAGACTGCAGCACACGGATCAGTGTATGGGTATCCTTGAGCAGATTACGAAGTCTCACAGTGAAGAAATGTTAAAAGGGTCACAAATTGATCTGGACATTGTTTACATACCAAGAAAGGTACCCAAAAAGCTTTAACTCCCCTCCTCAAGTCAGGCAAAGCTCTTGACACAGTTTATGTTCAGTGATGGTGAATTTTTATTTATCAGGGTGGTACTGATATCAATATCCTGTTTATTTCCCTCAGGAGGGGACTGAGTACTTTTAATCAAGAAAACTATGATGACATCACAGGAGCAACCAACTAACAGCTTCAGTAATTCCTGAGGTAAAGCCAATGAGAGATATTAAACTCCTTGTCCTCCCTGCCTTCCTATCTAAATTCCATTGGATTAACACCAATCCCTGTAAAATGATAATCCACCTCATTAACAGGCAGTAAAAAAGGTTTGAGCTGTACCAGTTTCTTTGACCCATATATCCTAAATTTGAGTAATTCTTCCTTGCCAACTTCCTTGCCTCCTCCTTGTGTGGGAGTGAGGAGGAGAGGACACGGGCATGTTCCATTTCCATATAATTGCCGGTCAGCTTCCTGATTATTTACTTCTTAGTAAGTGACATCAGGGCATACGGGAAGCCAGGCAGGGGAAGAGAATGTTATAGCAATCTAATTGCTGACTCTCTTTACGACAGCCATTAAAGCATTCCCTGTGGGTCCCTACCGCTATGCTCCAGAGCAGACCTGGATTTTGACACAAGCATGATCTCACAGACAACAGGGTTCGGGGACACAGGTCAGTAGAGCAGTGCCTGTGATGCCCAAGCCACATCTGGCACGCAAGACAGGTTAAGTAAATGTGAGGGGGTGGCACACACAGATTAGAGCGGTGTGGTGCTCAGATGTGGGCTCACGGGGACGCTGCCGAGCTCAGGGGAAGCCTGACCTGAATTACTGCCCTCAGTTATGCTTGTTGATAAATCTTGCCTAGTCAAAATGTGAACACATAAATCTTTCCTTGTCAAAATGTGAACACCTTCTGTCGTTTTACTAATGAAGTCAAGAGTCTTTGCACAGACACTAGATCACAATCCCTTTGGAATCTCCAAGTGTAGCAACAGGCTTTTGCAGTCTTGCTAGATCTTCCTTCTCAGGGCAGCATTTTTCTTCCTGCCTCTGTGTATTCACACACACAGCTACACCTCTACAGCTGCGAAGAGCCATGGCTGGTTGTTCCATCTCTCTCATTACGGAATATTCTTTGGCACTCTTTCTCTGGCTGCCGTGATTGTTGGCTCCCTTGGAACACAGTGGGCAAAGTATGAGCTCAGCTCTGCCTTTTTGTAATTCTTTGTGATTATATTTTTATGTGTTTTGTTGTTGTTGTTGTTGTTGTTTGTCTGGATGTCTCAAAACATTTTCTTTCCCTTTCCTAGCCACAAGCGTAAGAAGAGACTGAATGTGGCACTCAGTGCCATGGCCTAGTAGCCAAGGTGGTGTTAGGCCAAAGCGTGGGCTCTGATGATCTCAGAGGCCTTTTCCAACCTAATTGATTCTGCGATTCTGCAATTCTGCAATAAGCCAAACAGTATCCAGGGACTGACCTTTCAGCATTGATTTTTCTCTATTATTATATAATTATTATAATAATTATAATTATAATATTTAATAATTACTTAATAACAATTATTATTGTATATTATTCTATCGTATTATGCAGCTTCTCAAAACTTCATGCAAAACTCCTCTCTTCTCTCCCAGTTTTTTTTAGTAGCTCATCGGTTATTATTGATCACCTTATGAGATGAATGAGTGATTCATCTCACTGTCCTCAGTGGTACGAATGGGAGAAAAATTAAACAGCAAAAAGGGCTGCACAAAGAGCCAAACTTCACTGAAAAAGGGCCAAATCTCACAAAATTCACTACCCCACGCCCGTGACGTCACAGCGCCCCCTCAGGCGCGGCCCCGCCCCTCCCGGCCCGCAGGGGGAGCCCCGCCCCCGGGCGCGCGCCGGGCCGGGGCCGTGTGAAGCGCACCTTTTGCACGAGTCCCGCTCGCCGCGGGCGGGGCCTGCGGGGGCGGGGCGGGCGGGGAAAGCCGGCGGGCTCGTCCAATCGAAGCGGTCGCTCCCCGGCGCGTCATGCGTGGCACCGCCCCCTCTGCTTTTCCAGGCATGGGCGGCTCAATGGGCGTTACCGGGCGGGGCGGGGCCCTCCTGTCGCGAGGGAGCGCAGGCCAATGGCGAGCGGGGCCACGCGCGGGGGCGGGAGGGCACGGCAGGGCGGGGGGGGCGCGGCGGCCAATGGGGCGAGGACGGGGGCGTGGCCGAGGCGGCGCTTGGGTTCCGTGTGGAAAGAGTGAGGGGGCTCGGGTGCAAAGTTTGCTCGCCCGGCGCCTGCGGAGGGAGCGGCGGCGGCGGCGGCGCGGGGGGAGCGGAGCCGAGCGCAGCCGAGCGGAGCGGCCGCCCGAGCGCCCGGGGCTCCCACCGCCCGCCGCGCTCCGACCATTCCCGCCGGGCAGCCGCGATGTGCGGGGGGATGGCGGCGCGGGGTCCGGGCGGGCCGCGGTGCTGGCAGAACCGGCGGGCGCGGCTGCTGTGCATGCTGGCACTCACCTTCCTGTTCTTCGTGGTGGAGGTGGCGGTGAGCCGCGTCACGTCGTCCCTGGCCATGCTCTCCGACTCCTTCCACATGCTCTCGGACGTGATGGCCCTTGTCGTGGCGCTGGTGGCCGTGCGCTTCGCCCAGCGCACCCGCGCCACCAAGAAGAACACGTTCGGGTGGGTGCGGGCCGAGGTGATGGGCGCGCTCGTCAACGCCGTGTTCCTCACGGCCCTCTGCTTCACCATCCTGCTGGAGGCCATCGAGCGCTTCACCGAGCCCCACGAGATCCAGCAGCCGCTGGTGGTCATCGCCGTGGGAGTGGCGGGGCTCATCATCAACCTGCTGGGGCTCTGCCTCTTCAACCACCACGGCGTCGGGGGCCACGGGCACGCCCACGGGCACGGGCACTCGCACGGCGCCCGGCAGCAGCACCCCCGCGCCGGCCCCAAGCCCGAGCCGCCGCCCGGGGACGGGGAGGCAGCGCTGCACCGCGAGGAGACCAGCACCTTGGTGGAGAACTGCAGCAGCTCCAACGGGGTCAGCCAGGAGAAGCTGGGTAAGCCCCGCGGCGCCGCTGCCCCATCCAGGCAGAGAAAAGCGGGAGGGGTCCTTTCCCCGAGTAGGGCGGTGGCATCCTGGTCACACCCGGCGCGGGCTGTGCGGGGACCACCTGTCCCCCCTGCTGGGGAAGAGGCTAGAAACTTTCTTAGCAGCGTTGTTGGGCTCATGACTGTCGCACCTCTGCCTCGCACCTTTCCTTCAGATGCCGTGAGCTGCATGCTTGTCTTGCAGACAGGTCAGAGTGTGAAAGTCTTGGGATAAAGCGGTGTGCCGTGGGAAAAGTTGGTTCTGCTAGGGAAGGCACATGACAAGCGTTTCTTGCCTAGCGACACGAGCTGTCACAAGACGCTGCCCTAATGCCATCCGAACTGGCTGCACATCAAATGGAGCGCGGCTCAGCGCCTTGGTCCTGGCTCCTCCATTGGAGCAGTTATCAGCTACTTGTCAGGTACCTGAGAAGCTGCTCTCCACCCTAACGCAACATGCTGAAGTATATTCCACTGCAGTAATGTTGTACGTCTTCGTGGCATCGGTATTAATAGAAGTCTTGGAAATTGCCAGTCAGAACTGTGGAAGTCGGAATGTGGAGCTCACTGGTGTCAGAGCACACGCATGGTGTCTTGGAATGAGTTTTCTTTAGCTTTCTAAAGCATGCATCTTCCCACTCAGCTTCACACAGACACAAATTTAAAATCTTCCCTTCCCTATTGTGGTCAAACTGTCTGTTCCGTGGGTGGGAATTTCTTGGGTTATTTTTTGAAGGATCCAGAAGCCTGGATTTTGAAGCTGCTTGGTTGAAGCCCAGGTCCTGCATGGTAGAAGAGTGAAAGGTGTGCTACTGCCACTTCTCTATTCATATGGCATCCTTTTTCACCTCGAGGAAGGGGCTTAAGACTTCAGAACCCATGTCTCTCTCTTTCAGTTTCAGGGTGACATCAATGGAGCTTTAATTGAGCAGAGTAAACTTTGCTACAGTTTCGTTTTTTCTGTGGTCAGAGGTTCCAGTATACATTTGAGAAACTTAGCAGTTTCTGTTTTTCTGACTCCATGTTGGCTTTGGAAAGACAGGTTTTGCAGGAGGACAGGAGAGTTTCTCTGAATACGCTACACCATTTTCTTGACCACATAATAAGCTCTTAGTGTTGGTTTAGTTCCAACAAAGATATCCTAATAATTAGTTTCAAACAATGTAAAATTCCCTTAACCGTTGGTCTGATAGATATCTTGCCTTCAGAATTATTCTTACATGGTGAAAAGTTGTGCTTTTAGCCAAGTTTTGGACTAGTTAGACCAAAAGATTACCTTATAGCATGAATTTAAAATGTATACTGTTTTGAGCTAATTTGTCTGGAATGTCTCATGGATGTGCTTCTGGCAATAACAAATAATTTGTTGTGGGTGTTTAGGTGGTAATAGGGCATAATTTTGGTCACAGTGAAACTTTGAAATAAGTTTGTATTTCCTTCTGTGCCCTGTCATGATTATGTAATGGATGGAGTTATTCATAGTTTACCCATGGAAAAGTTACAGGTAAAGGTGATTGGAGACTTGGAAGAAAAGGTGAAAGATGTATAGGTAAAGACTAGGGTGGTCCTGTGCCTTCACTGGAAATTGCAAAGAGGGGTTGTCCCTGATTTCCTAAGGTGGAAGTGGAAAGCAAGGGATAACCTTAGGGGCTAGTCCTGCACAGGCATTTTTGTGTATACAATTTATGTAAAGTAATCAGTTTTTAGTTAGATTTCAATGAGCGTATTTCAGATGCAAATGTTTTAACCATTTGCCATTAAAAAAATTCTCAAGAGCTTTCTGGAACTGTGTTCCCTGTTACCCTTTCTTATAGACAGCTCTACTGACTTTTCAGCTCTCCTTTATTCCAAGCACTTGATGTAGAACAGAGAATTCCTATTTCCTTGCTTCCATGATGGACCTTGAGGTCTGAACTCTGTAACCTGAGATATTTTTCTCTAATTTATTGACTTCTCTGGAAAGTTACAGGTCCCATGTTCCATAACTCCTAGAGGTAGTGTGGAAAATTTAGCTGGAGCTTTAGGGCAGAAGCGGGATGCATGAGGTAATGAGCCTGAGGCTTGGAACTCGGTGCTCAGCTGCCTTCTAAGAGCCCACCCCTTCTTCAGAGAGGAAAGGATTTGTGCACACTTTACCATTGCAGAATTGCAGCCATGAGAGCAGAGCGGCAGAAGCTGCAGGTCTTATTAACGTGTTAATGTTTACAAAGCTCTGAACTGAATAACCTCAAAAGCAGTAAGAGCTTGTTGTCTCAGTTTGTCGGGCCAGGGGCCAGTGCATGTTGCATTTCTTTAGCACTGGAAGTGTCCACGGAAGAACTTTTGAAGTAAAGCAAGAGGTTAATCATGTAAAATTCTTTCAAATTTAAACAACATAAGATGATTTTCTTTCAGAAAACGTGATATGTATATTTGTTCCCCTGGTTAGCTGTATTGGAATGGTAAATAGTGCAGACAGTCTTGACAAAGAAGAGCACTAAAATGTTCGTTTATGGTTTGCACAGTCCATGACATATGGCATTGGACATCAGAAGCTGTATGTCACTTGCATAAAAAGTGTAATTTTGGTACTTATTTATTTATTTATAAATTGCTTTCTGAAATATAAATAACACTAGTTCATAGCCACTGAGAGCTTCAGAGATGCTCTTAAACTGTCCTATACTCAACTTAAACTGTCCTATACTCAATACTGCTGATAAATTCTGCATTTCAGACCTAGAAGCTCAGCTGATTGTCCTGTTGGCTCCATGCGCCATCTCGGAAAAACTTCCTTTTCCTTGAATTCAGAAGCCTTTTGAAAATGCACTTCTGAACCTGAAAAGAAGCTGCTATACAGCTGTATTCATACAGCTTTTGAGCTTCTGGCTTCAAATTGTAATACAAAAGAGCAATGCAGTCCTATGGTTTGAGATTTTAGCAATGTGATTAGTCTTCTAGTGTTTCAAAAGAGGGAACTAATGTAACTAACTGAGCTACTTAACCAGCTTTTTACATATGCTCTGTAGTTCTGCATTTTGTTTAAGAAACAAACAGTGAGTAGTCAAGTGGTTAAACAGCTGGAAAAGGTGACAGTAGTTTTTCAGTAGAATAGATTAAAACACGGTCATCTTCATTCTTTGCCACTCTACATCTTTAAACTCCATGTAGAAACAGTTGCCTTTTAGACTTTTTAGATCACTTACTGGGACAACTGAATATTTCTCAGACAGAGAAAATCTTGCTAAGTGTGTGGGTAGAGCTGCTTGCTTTTCAGTTTCATACTCGATGTGGCATGCTAATGTTGGCTATTATTTTATAAAGAATTACAGTAATGTGTAGTATTACAGCATCTGCCTAATGGTTTTATTGTTTTCTTGTCAGGTGATATGAAAGATGACATGGCTGACCTACAAGTGAACGGGAATGCTGGCCATTATCCTCTGGATGAAGAGGAGGTTGAAGAAGACTCTAGTGCGCAACTTAACATGCGTGGAGTTTTTCTGCATGTTTTTGGAGATGCCTTAGGTTCAGTAATTGTGGTAGTGAATGCCTTGCTCTTTTATGGGTTGTGGAATCCATGCCCTGAAGATGGGCCTTGCTTTAATCCATGTATCAATAATCATTGCATGGAAAATGCTACTTTATTCCAAACACTTGGGAGAGCTAACAAGTCTGAGCAAGAGGGCATTACAGTGGCTGGTCCTTGCTGGTTGCTATATTTAGATCCTGTCCTTTGTTTGATTATGGTCTGTATACTCCTTTACACAACTTACCCATTACTTAGGGAGTCAGCCCTTATACTTCTGCAGACTGTTCCCAAACAAATAGATGTTCATTCTTTGAACTCAAAGTTACGTACCCTCGAAGGAGTTGAAGCAATCCACGAATTACACATTTGGCAACTAGCAGGCAGTAGGATCATTGGCACTGCTCACATCAAGTGCCCTGACCCTTCCACGTACATGATGGTGGCAAAGCGCATTAAAGAGATCTTTCATGACGAAGGGATTCACGCAACTACCATTCAGCCTGAGTTTGCCAGCGTTGGCTCTGAATCGGGGAGAGGGAAATGTGAGTTGCCTTGCAGGACTCAGTGTGCTCTGAAGCAGTGTTGCGGAACAGGGGAAGATAGTACTGCAAAGAAGACAGAAAAATCTTCATCACTTAGTATTTCTTGTTCGGAAGTTGTCATTGAATTTCCAAAAACGAGGAGGACTAAGTCGGAGAGCATCCCTTCAGTGAAGCTAGAGGCAAACACTGATCAAAATGAGCAATTTGAGTCATCTTTGTAACTCCCCGAACGGTGCTACCTGAGTTGTGGTAACTTTGTCAACAGCTGTGTTGCAAGAGGAAGAGACAGATGTTTTGAGTTGCAATTTTGCCAAGTAGTGTAATTGCTGAAGTCCTTGTTCTTGTCATATTGCTAAATATAGAATGCTTGTTTTAAAGAATATAATGTCACTGTCATGATACAATGTGTTTGTGTTGACTTTGTTTGACTGAGACAGACAGAAAGTGCACCTATGCTGTAACAACTTCAGAAAACCAGTTTCAACATTTCAGCAGAGACACTTTTTGCTGTGCTTCAAATTAAGATTTTTTTTTTTTAAGTGAAAAGGTATTTGAGGGATAAGCATGTAGGAACTCGATTTGTGTTACATATTTCTTGGACCTACTTTTTCCTTTAATATTTGATTTGTAGATGTTTTAATATATTGTTTATTTAGAAGCCCTAAGAAAACCAAAGTTCATAGAACATTTTAAAAGAGAAAGCTACTAAAAACTGGAAACCACTTTGCAGTTTCACATATTTTTCTTAAAGCTATGTAATAATAATAAATGTGAAGGCTTTTCAACTGAATTTATTGCATTTTTTGAAGAGAACATCCTGTGATTGTTAGAAATTGTCCCCACTTCTTTTGGTAAGGTAGCAAAGTAATTGAAAACAACAGATGTGAAAGGGGTTTTTTCTACCAGAATGGAAGTTCAAGCTACTGTATACTGCTCTCTGATCAAGATGTGAGACTGATTGATACAGTAACACATACTTTCATATTTTGTGTATTTTCTGGTGGCTTTTCTTACTTCCAAGTTGTATCTTGGAAGTCTTCAATATTTAAAGAACCCTTGACTCACAGTGCTGTGAATCAAGAGCTGGAGCTTTATATTTAACTGATGCTGAGTTTACTAAGACAAAATAATTAGTTATGGCAGTAAGTACGCAGTCGGGGAACGTCTGCCAAGCACGGACAGTATAATTTGTGCTTTCCAGCTCAGACAGCAGCTTCGCAACAAGTAACACAGTGGTGCGTTTTGCTTCTAGTTGAGTGGAAGCACTTGCAGTGACTACAGTCCTGGTCCCCACCGTGTCCTCAGGAGCCCTCCAGGACTTTTGAAGAAGTGGCGCAGGGAGCAGGATTTCATTCACTGTATTTCACACTTTGAGGTGTTTATGTATCACATAATTTCACTTATTAAGTATCCAAATCTGTGGTTTAAAATCTTGACTCAGTTAATTGACAACTGGCTCTAAAGAAGCTGTTACAGTATGCTGCCAACTTACACCTTAGCAGAGGAGAAACTGGTCAGTGGGCTCTGTGAATTTGGCAGAGACTAGGTGAGAGTTGAAGATAAAACATATAAGAAATATAATCTAAAACCCCAGCCCTTTTGATCCACTCTCGCGTTACATACAGGAACCAATGTCTTGTGCTTATTTGACTCTCCTATGCTCAAAACTGGAAAACAACTCAGATCTTCCATTGTTTGTTCTATGACTCTGGACATGATAAACACTTTGCCTGAGTTTCCCTGTCTTAAAATGGGGATAATACCTACCTCACAGGGGTGTTGTGAGGCTTAACTCTTGTGTGAAGAGCTCTGAGATTTGTTACTGGAAGGCACTGAAAAAGATTAGAAGATACTAGATTACATAGTGTTTGCTACTTCTACAAATGTATGGCAATATCTAGGCACAACCAGAGGGAACTGAGTATAGTTTTGGCCTTATGAAATTCTTTGATGCTGTGGTTTTCAGGTTTTTAACAGTATTTAAATGTAGATTTTTTTTAAAAAAAGAATGTTTTGTTAGTGAAGGGAATGTAGCTTTGCCTCCAGATACAGAACACCTTGCTAGTTTGCATTTCTTACATGTCTCATATCGTAATTGCTCCTAAATAGTTCAGAATAGTCCTGCTGCTCATCGGACCTGGATTGGCCCAAGTCACGTCAGTGGTCTTACCCAACCTCTCAGCAGAGCATTGCAGTCAACTCTCGATTATCCATGGGTTGATTACCAGTGTTGTGTATTAACTGTGCAGTCTGCAGAGCCCGGACCAGCCCTGCATCACGTGCTGTGCACTGGCCAAGTGCTGTGTGCCAAGGCATTGGAAAAGCAGAGGCACTCAGCTGGTTCCACAGGAGCCCCTCTCACAGGGTGTGTTGGCCTGGGTGCAGCACAGCACCAGGCACTTGTTTTGCCTCTTGGCTGCTCAGATGCATCTGCAGGAAGCTGCAGAGTGTGGATAGGTCGGTTCAGCTTTGCGCTGGTTTGGGGATGTTGGTGCTTCACAACCACCAGCATTGCTCCCCTTTTTCTGTGTTTATGCTTGTTGTACAGTCTCATAAACTAACTTAAATATGTTAATATAGTATTTATATATGTTTTTGTTTTGTCTGAATTATCTTAACTCTTTCTTCTGTTACCTGTATATGATCTAGAGTTGACTGTTAAATGAGATCTTGTATGAGACTACATTTGCAGAATATGCTACCACTGCTAGTATACTACAGAATATTAAGCAAGTAAATTTTGAAAGGAACAAAGTACTATTTTTTTTTTTAAAATGTGTATCCTTGCTTTTTATGGTAAACTTTCACTAATTATTTTGATCATTAGTTTAAAATTGGTCTCAATCATTAGTTGAGGTCCTGCTGTATATCTCTAATGCACCATAGTACTACTGCTCTTTAGTTTATTTAAAAAGATACCAGCAAGACAAACCATAGTAGCACTGACTGTGACTTCTCTCCTGTTGCTATTATAAAAACAGAGCAACTATTAAGTCATGACAGTTGCCATCGCTGGTTAACAGTCTCAGTAAATGCATCTGGATAGATGAAGTTGTAGTCACTATTCCATTTTAAACTATTTAATCTTTTCTTTTTGAGCCAGAAGTCATATTTTTCTATTTCTGTGTCCATTGCAGGCAATGGCTAGCTTAAAAGACAAAAAGCTCTCCCCCTCATTATTTTAATTACAGGATGAAGATGTGATGATGATGATGGTGATGGGGGCAGAAGGGGGAGTTGCGTGGTCTCTCTGTCATGTGCTGTGTTGCACGTGCAGCACCAGCTGGTGTTGATGGGGCCCTTTAGTCTCTTTAGCCTTCCATGGCAAATTCCCTGAAAGCATATAGTGAGGTAAAGGTGGTGGCTGGGCAGCAGCAGGAACATAATTTTTCTGTTTGTTCTGGCTGTATGAGACCCGACTGTAGCCCACTAGCTTGTGATAGAGCTTGATTTTTTTTTAACCTGATCTGTTGAGGTTATACAGACTTGATTTGTTGTGAAGATCACAGTTTCAGAATACTGAGATCATTCAAAAACACTGCACAGTCTCTCTTTTTTTTTTTTTTTCCACAAAGCATGGAACTAGTGAATCTCATGTAAGTGAACACTGCAATGGAGGGGGAGCTAATTGTATTGTGTATCACATTCCTAAATTTTTAAAATAAAAAAACCTATGGAACACTGATTTTAAGGAAAAATAAGTTTGTACTTCAATGTCTAGATTGTTTAGGCTTCTGATTAAATGTGTCAGAGATGTACCAAACGTCACTGGGTGAAATATTTTACACTTACTATATGTCTCATCCAGGAACATGCTGTTTTAGAATCACTTCTTAGATTATATCTGCGCCTAAGGTGCAGTGCAGAACTAATTCAGACACTCAGTGGGCTAGCCACAGCTCCATCAAGCTTCCTTTGTAGCAGGGTAAATCGTTTCTGTGGAACCCCTAATAATTTTAGCTTGGTTGCTTTAAACAGCCATTCTGGGCTTTCGGTGGTATCTGTTGCTGCTGCATCGCAGTGTGCGGTATGGACAGACACAGAGTTATGTAAAAGAACTCGCCCCGACTTGTGACTCCCCAAAAGTCACGGCAGGGGCTCACTCCTGAAAATTTCTGTATTCTTGAGCAGTTTCATCGGGCTGACGAGTACTTACTTGCATGCAAAGAATTACTTGTGGGAGTGAGTCCAAAGCTTCTGACAGTGCTTTTACAGAGTGAAAGTACCTGGATTTTATGGATGTATTAAAATCAGGACTATTGTGGTGTTTCTAAATTTGCTGCAGAAATACTGTCAGTTTGATACAATTCCAGGATTTATTCCTTTCCCCCGTTCTTAAAAAAGTAAGGGAAAAAAGCTCACTGAGTGTCCTAAGACTTATTAACAAGTTTAGCTAAACTGACATTGCTGTTTGCTTCTGAAATCAGGCCATCTGAATTTATTAAACACTGCTTGGTAGAGTTTGGGGAGGAGGGATAAAGATTCTTGCCATTCTCATTCCCCTGCCCCCTGCTTTGGCTGCACTTTCTAATCTCTTCAGCTATGGAGAGACCTGGGGGGACAGAGGGGGTGAATTTTTTACCTAGATGTTCCAAGTTCCACATGGAGGGAATGGGAAATACTGCTAACTATATTTAAAAGCATATAAATATGCTCTGACTATTTTAGTTTCATAGCATAGCATCAGTTACACCCTTTTTAGGTATGCATTTAAGTTGTCAGCTCCATAGCATCTCTGGTTTTTTCTTTCTCAGCTAGATGGAAAGAGGTGGATGCTCCAATTGCTTGGGCTAAAGCCAGACTTGACAGTTTTCTAAATCAAACATAGCTTTGCTGATAACAGAAGGGTCTGATTATTCCTTGTGACCTTTTCTTTGTGTGGTTAGCTGCCCGTGAGGTACAGCACCATGTTATAGCAGGCTCACATTTATATTTTCTGCATTCACTGTGTGGTCTAATTAGTTGAAGAGCAAAACC
Source organism: Pseudopipra pipra (assembly GCF_036250125.1). NCBI lineage: Eukaryota > Metazoa > Chordata > Aves > Passeriformes > Pipridae > Pseudopipra > Pseudopipra pipra. Next base: position 23,089,432 of record NC_087551.1, read on the forward strand.
ACAAAACTGAAAAATATCTTTCATCTATATATCTCCAAAAAGCACATGGGATTAATTTGGCTTCTTTTTTTTCATGTCCTGGATCCTGTTTCTGAACAATGTTAAAATATAATTGGCATAGCTTGTTCATTGATGATATTTCTTTTTGCCTTCTTTTAAAATAAATAATAATGTTCGGGTTTTTGTTCTTTTTTTTTTTTTTTTTAAGTATTAAAGCGCTGAGAAAATAAATGGAGCTCTTGAATATCAAACGCTTTTAGTTGGGATTTCTTTCTCAGATCAGTTCCTGGGAAGGAATTTAACTGGTTGGAATGCACTTTCACCATCTCACAGAACCTCAGAAACAAATGCGAAGAAGCGCACAAATAGAAGAGGAGGTTAGTAAATGAGTTGTGAAGTGCTGGCCTCCAACCGTCTGGATTCCAGGTGCAATTAAAAGAACAGTTGCTCAGTTCTAGTATCATGTGCAGAGTTAATTATGCAAAAAGCATTTTTTTTTCCTGTAAGAAAAACAGCTTCTGAAAAGAATAAAAAAATCTTCTTGTCCTGTTAATTGGCTGTGGTTAAATATCTAACGTAAGAGTCAATAAGGTAGGCTTCCTAATAGAAGTCTGTACTATTCTGTTTAATGTCTTTGGAAAAAAAGCTACTTTAGAGCAGAAGATGCTTTGGTACTTTTCGGCTTCATTTGATTTCATTCAGAAACACTGCAGTTTGTGAAGTTTGTTGGGAGAAAAGGACTGACTGCGGCTGCCAGCACTAGCACTGAGGAGGGCAAGATGGTTACTAATACCTGCCTTAAACTGTTAATGAGCTTGCAATGATGAGTTCATTTTGGAGCCCTTCACTGGTGCAGCTTCAGCAGCTCCTTTTACTGCTTCAAGGAAAGGTGATCCCATATTATTAGTTATATGCACAGGAGGGTGTGTTTGGATGTTCTGTAAGCACTGCATATGAGCTTGAGTTCTGCCATTTTCCAAAGCTACTTCTACCTCATTATGAAAAGATGGATTTAAACTTAATATGAATATCCTTTATGAGACATGCTGTTCTGGCAATTTTAATTAATAGAAGGGAAGCTTCAGATCTGTAGCTTACTTTTGCTTTTACACCTACCTTTACTCATGTCATTCCTAGACCTCCTACCCCAGATAGTTGCCCGACTACCTCGAGGACCAGATCCTGCTCCCAGAAAAACAACTCCTTGCTGTGTTTGCTTTGGAGGAGCTGATGCCACAGGAGAAGGGCAGGATGATAGTGAAGCTGTGTCTGACCCCAGGCAGACAAGCACTTTCAGCAGGCACCTTCTCAGTCTGATCCATCCCAAACCTGGCATGAAACCTGTGCCACTGAAACTTTGGTTAGCATTTTTGGTTTTGGTGTTGTTTTTTTTTGGTGACAATCAGCGCAAACCTTAAACCAGTGCTGAGACCAAATTGCAACACCACCACCCCCCCCCCGACATCACCCAAGCTCTGTTTCTAGTTACAGCGTTTCTCGGCTTCCCAGCATTTCCCTTGCACCAGCTCCTGCAGCTAAGAATAGCCATGGTGATGCTGTGGAACAGGATGTGCAACCTGCTGGGCTTCCTGCATTTGTGCTTGTGTTGCTGGCCTGGGTTGAAGCCTGTTCTCCTCATCTTCCCTGCTAGTGCTGCTGGACTCACTGGGTGAATTTGTTAGATTTGATTTGTTGGATTTGGTTTGCTGTGGGTTGGCCCACACTCGTTTCAGTTGCCTTCTGCACTATAGGCAACTTCATTCTGCAGTATAGGCAAAACCTCAGCTGAGTGAAATATTTACTTGCTGCCAGCCTTTCGTGCTCCAGAGTACATCTGCTGAGTGTAAGCGGATGCTGCTGGCCTGCTGCAGACCTGGATTCAGCTCCACGGGTTGGTTTGATGTTACCGTGTGATCCTCCTCGCTGAGGGTGCAGCGAGTGCAGCACGGTGAGTCTCTGCAGGTAACTGGGTCAGCGCCGCTTACCTGATCTGGGTGCTCATACCCTAGTTTAGGAGTGAACAACACTCCCACAGATAGATGCTGCACATATTGCTATACCCTCAAGATTTTTTCATGAGTCAGTGTCAAGTGGAGACACAGCCCATTGTTCTTATCCTGGGGTGCTCTGGGACTCTTCCCCCAGTCAGTTGCAGACGAGCATGTTTTCCCTTGAGAAAGGGTTTACGTGAATTAGCAAAATTTGGGGGGATAATTTTCACTTGTGTTTGTGGGCGTGTGGGAAGGTTCTGACCCAAGCGGATGGGTTTAGTCTGTGTGCTTCCAGCTGAGCATTAGGAGCAGTTGGATTTAAATATTAGGTAAAATCTAGGCTCAAGCAGTTCATCCTAAATACCCATAACGCCAGAGTCTTAGACTTCTATGTCATGCTGTTTTGAAGTGATTTGCTCTTTTCACATTGCTGTTCAAAAAAAAAAAAAAGAAAAGGAGGGAAGAATTGTGTTTAATTATCACAAGAATTATTAACCAGCCTGGGTAGGTGTGTTTCCAGTTTGTCAAAAATCTCCCTGCATGCAGGAGATGCACAGTAGAGACACTGCCGAGTTAGTCGGCAAGCTATCGCTAGAAAGGAGGTGTTTGGTACATATGCTTGAGCTTAGAAATGGAATGACACTTGGCACCATAATGTCCCAGTTATCTTTTTCTGAAGGAGTAGGAAAACTACAGAACTAAATATTGAGTCAAGCTGCGTGGGTAGAGCTCCTGTGTCAGAACCGCACCGATGTCACAGTCGCAGTGTGACATCACTAGCTGTATGTGAAAAGCTCAGAGCATCACCCAAGCTGTATGTGTTATTCAAAAGCTCGGTAACATTTGCTGAAAACTTTCATGTTTGTTGTTTTTTTTTTTCTCTTTTCCCATTCCCTTAATGCAGAGAGGTTTAGCCACACAGCCAAGGGGAGACGACTGAGTGTGACATTGAATGGCCCTGCAACACTGTGTGCTGCTCTGAAAAGTTATGTGCCATTGAACCCAGAGTTTGAACGCCATTGCACTTTGTGTGCCCTTTCTAAAAGTATCTGCAAAACCAAGGAATGTCAAAACAATGTTTCTCTGTTGAAAGGTGGTGAGATACTGAAGTGCACAGCTTCTGTGGTTGCCTTCTGTGGTGCTCTTATTTGCTGGCCTCTGCCCGGACAGTTACCTTGGCTATTACTGTGTGTGCATGCAACAATTAGTATGGCATGGAAAAAGAATGGGACAGGCACTGAAGTTCTTTAGATATTTTTTTTTTTTAATAAGAATAGAAAATCTGATCTACAAGATTTTTGCCAAATTTTCTTTTGGCTCTGGTAGTATCAGGAAGGCAGATCACTTCTCCTATGGTGGTCACTGGTTAGCAGAGAGCAAATAAAATTATCAGTGGCAAAAAATGAGCAATGGAGTGTGTATAGGTTTTGCTTTTGGATTGGGTATATTTTTTTTCCTCCTCCTGCAGCTGTTTCAGTGAGGGTAATGATGTTCTTTGGCCTTCCTCTATAGCTCTGCAGTCCTTAATAACTTATTACTGTGAGACCTACACGTGGTGTCTATGGAAATCAAAGTTAGTGAAACATATGGAAAAAAAAGCTTAAACAGATCACAGCTGAAACTGAGACCTTAATCTTTCTGAGACTGAGAAGGTAGCCAGCACAGCCTCAGCAGTTATATCAGGAAAGGGTAGTGTGAAGTACAGAAATGGTGTAGAAAATCAGGTAACAGTAGTTTTGTTTCACACCCGAGCAGATGAGAAGTAGTCTCTCTCTGCAACAGAATGCAGCTTGGCAAAAATAGTCTTTGCATAGAGGCTTTGTTGCTGGCAGTGGTTAAAACCCTAACAGAGCAGTATTTCTCCAAATGACTTAAGGTAAACTCAAATGTAGAGAGTCCTTGTGCAATGTGAGAGTTCCCCTTTTGAAACAGTGCTTTGGAGAGAAAAAGTCATTGGTCTGGGCTAGGGCAAAAATTAAACAAGATAAACAAGGGTGGACTGCTGTCATCTTCTCCTTTATCTCTAACCTTAACCTTACATTGCAAATTTGAGGTTAACGCAATGCAGTGGGTCTGCAATTACTGAAACCAGCTATGATGAAGGTTTGAAAGTTCCTCTAGGTAACAGCAATATTTCTTATGCTTTTAAAGTTCAGATGCGAGTATTTTTTAATATTACTAAATATTACTAAGGATGTTTTGAAATTAAATAATTATTTTTCCTGATAAAGCATTTCATAAATGATTTACTAATTCTGTATCCTTGTTTCCAATCCAAGTAATTCACAGGACATAGGAATAACCTTCATTTTCAAAAACCTGTCCTATTTTTGCTAACACTGTGGGTTTTTTAATATCAGCTAGAAAGAAAGGAAGTTTCAGTTAAGAAAAAGTTGAATTAACTACACAATTTTGGTAGCAGGTCACTCGCCACTAACAAGTACTTAAGCACTGTTTAGAGCTCTGAATAGCTGTAGAACATGTGAGAATAGGGACCACAGCAATAAATTAGGGTGGAAAAATGTTTGCTTGAACTTGACAAAGAAGAAGCTGTTTCAGTAATACTTAAGAAAATGTATCTGTTCCTAAGTTGCATTATAGCATCCTGCAAAACTAACTCTTCTAGATACTGGTCATGTAATTATAACTTTATTCCAGAAAACCAAATTAGGTCCTATCCTATGCATTGATTTATCCAGCCAGTGAAAGTATGGTAGGAGGACAGTGGAGAGTGTGATAGATGCAATTCTGGACTGTACCTCACTAAGCTACACCTTGGAGTGCATGCATTTCTGCTTTTAAATAATGTGAGAGTGTGTTTGGGGTTTTGCACAAATCCAATCATCCTACTTTTTTAACAACTTTGTTCTGACAGGAACTTTGTTCTGACAGGTTCTTTTTGAAGGAGGATGTTTTAACCAAATTGGCTTCAGAGTGCCTTGCCATGACAATGCCTCCAGGGGCCACATGCTGGCTGGCTGAGCCAGTGACAAGATCTGAAAATGTGGAAGAATATGCTGAGGATGAGGCTAGAATAATTCTCAACACCTTTAACGTTTGTTAAGAAAAGTTGGGTTCTTGGTTTGGAGTTTGGTTTTTTGTTTGTTTGTTTGGGGTTTTTGTTTTTGTTTTTGTTTTTTTACTTTCTGCAAATGTGACTAACCCCAAACAGAGTTGCTCATATTTAGAGGAAGAAAAGATTAAGATTCACTGAGGTGGTTTTTGGCAGATCTAAGATGTTTACTAAGTAAATTGAATAGGATGGTAGTGGTTGTTTCAGGACCCCTCAGAGTGTGTTTTCCATCTCCTAGCATCTGTGATAAGTAGACTATGAATAAAAGAGCCTGCCCTGGTACAGTACTGGGGACTCTGGTGAAAAAGTGCTCTCTGTTCATAGCACATGCAGGGCCCTGACCTCTGCCATGCTTTTCATCCATCAAATGTTGCTAGATAGTGTTTAAAGAAATACAAAAGTACTCTCTGAGACTAGAAAATGTGACTGCTTTCTTTGTAGAACCTGTGGTTCTTTGAATGGTCTCGTTTGTCTCCATATGGACTTCAATTTCCCCAAAAAGCTAAAATTTCAGTTTAAGGATGACCTCAAAAATAAGGATGGGGAGCGGCTTGTACAAATCTTGAGAGGCATCCAGCAGGAGTGCAGCCGTGCTAGGGAAAGAAGTCATCCTCCCTTTGACTTCACCCCAAGCAGACCCAACCTGAGGAATGGAAAACCAGCAGTCCTCCTGCGAGAGGCCTGGATTGCTGCTGGCTAATCCTGTCTGTGCTGCACTGATTTTAGGGCCACAGCATACAGGAGAAGCAAGGGCATTCCTGCCATGAGCTGGGACATGTGCAGGCCAGCTAACTTTTGCTCCAAGCAGCTCCTGTCACAAAGCACCCATCCAACAACAAATGCACACACAGTGCTGTCCCTCAATGTTTAGAACTTCCACTCTCTGTATAGGAAGGACCTCTAAATCCAGCTATGAGAGGCGTAGGTGTAAAGGGAGCAATGGGTTGGTAGAAACGGCACCATCTCTGATACAGGGCTACCACTCCAGTCGTTCTGGGATTAACACTGCTACTGAGTTTAGAACTGATGAATGAATTTTGAAACATAATTTATGCAGAAATAACTGCTTAAACCTGGTTACTACTTCTTTCATTGTGCAGGTGGCTTTTCTAGGTTGTCCATTTTTCCACAATGACTTCTAAGCACTGCTTGGGCAGGGGTTGTCCCCTCCCAGCGGAGCACTGAGCATGTGGGTAGGGATCCTCCAGGCAGGGCTGCTGGATGCTTCCTTATCTGGTAATGGGGAAAAACACCCACCACTAGAGAGTTTGCAGTGCTTCACTAAATAACTAATAGATACTGAAGTGTCCAGGACTTTGGAATCACATGGACTCTGACTTTTCATGCAATGCTCTATAGTGTTTACAGAATCACAGAATCACAGAATATTCTGAGTTGGGAGGGACCACGAGGATTATTGAGTCCAACTCTTAAGTGAAGGACAAGGTTAAAACTACACCTACTCTTAAACAAATCTATACCATAACATGGAGGGAGAAAGACAGACAGAATTAGTACTACTTCCTTCTTTAACAGGAGTCAAGCTGAGATAGAGACAGTTTATAAATGTTTTCGGTTTAGCTTTTTTTCCTTTTGCGCTTTGTGTGACTTCTTGTTAGAAGGCTGAAAACAGACTTCTGTTAACTTTTGATTATTAAAAAACCAAAAAGCAGTCTTGGAAAGAAATTGGGGTCTGAGAACCCAGCAGGGTAATGGGAAACTTAATAAATATCCTGTTGTTATAACATCTGTCATTTTAGCATTAACAAGCTCATGACTTTAGCTGTTGTGTGATCACAGCTCCACTCTGCAGATTAAGGGAAAGGCTGTTAGACCTTTAAAGTAAAAGCTTTCTGCCCAGCAGGATGCTTTAACCTCTTGTATCCTGAAGCTATTTAGCTAAAGAAGCCTGAAAGTGATATAGAGACAGACTCCTGTGCAGGTCAATTAGGAGGGATACAGAAGCAGTTGGACTCAAGGATTTTCCTCATTTTGTTCTCTTTGATGTCCAGAAGAACCAGAAAAAAAACCCAACCAAAACTGAAAGAATGTGTGTGTGGGGGGGTTATTAATTTTTTTTTTTATTTGGTCACACATTGGTTTTCTTAAAGGTTGTAGAGAAGAGATTTAAGATACTATCTTATTAAATGAATAAACATCACTGGAGCAAGACTACAGTAGATGTCCATTGCTTGTAAGGGAGTAAATGTACATCAACTGCAAACACAGTGCGGCATTTTGGTTCATTTTTAACAGGCCTGTGTAAGGACCAGAGCAACTGTACAAATACTGAACTCCATATAGCCACCTGTTTCTGTGATTTCTTTAGCCTGTTGACTCATATTTTTCTTTTCTGGAAGCTAAAGAAAATGCCTGCCATGCTGAAAATGCTCCTGGTTTGGTTTTAATCTCAGACGAAGTTCATCCAAAAAAGTTCCACAGTGATAATATTTCTGACTTCTTTATTTTTTCCTTTTATGTGTCAGGTGGTTAAATGAGAGCCCTCCACAATCTGTATTCAGTCAGTGTGACAAAAATACAGTCAGCATCGCCTCCTCTGGTACATGGCTTCTCACACGGGGAGAAGCAGAGGGGCTTAAAGAGAGAAGTCTTGGTGCTCAGGAGGAGTCCATAGCATGTCAGGTGCAACCAAGACCCATGGTTTTAGAAGAGACTATATCCATCTTGTCCCAGAGCGTTCAGTTTTCCCAGGGTATTCCCTCGTTGTCCTCCCTCAGGGCAAGGAAGCACCACATCCAGCTCACAGCAGCCTCCAGGACACCTGCCAGCCTGCTGAAGTATAGGGGGATCACATTGTCTCACAGGATGGAGGGACAAACCACCACGTTCACGTGCTGCTTAGATGCTTCTAAAAGACCCAGAGGAATCAGCCGCACTCTCAAGTGCTTCCAAGCCCCTGTGTACTTTAGAGGCCTACGTCCCAACCGATTTTTCATAGAGTTTAGGCTCCTTAACTTGTATTTGGCACATTAAGACTCCTTAAAGAAAGTTTGTTCGCTTTATACAGGACTGAGATCGTCTTGGAAATGCTGCAAGTCTGTTTGGGGAAAAAAACCTGCTCATACAGCAGAGATGCTATTTTGTGTGGCATGACTGGAAAGCCCAGATGTGATCTGGGGCACTGGGGCACCCAAAGCCCTTACTCATCTCGTTAATAAGCAGATGTTTACCTTTGTGCGCTTTCAAATTCTACTCCTTTTAGTGATGTATAGGCATGAGCAGGAATCTGCATCTTCCCCCCAAATTTTGATAATACCAGCACAAACATTTCAGTAGCTGGTGATGATTTCACTGCAGAGAAAGACTCAGGGGATGATGGCTTTTTTTTTTTTTAATGTTTTAACTTCCCAAAATAGTTACAAAAAAAACCCTCTGACTACAAACCACTTTCCATTTTAAAATGCTTTTGTAAGTGAAATTATAAGTTCAAATTCTCTCAATGTTTCGAGTAGAACAAACCATTTGGACCCCAGTAGCTTTTGCTAATGGCTTTCAGAGATGCTAATATGTAGAAAGTCTGTTATTTGCACAGTGCTAATTAGAACCCATTGAAGAATAAGAGAAATTAATCCCAACAATGCAGTTCAACTGTAGCACTAAGATCTTGCAATTAAACTGTGCTGTTGGATTATGCATATTAGCACATGAATTACTCTTTAAATGATAAATGTTGAACCAAATAATTAAAGCTTCTGGGAAGGGATAATCAGTAAGGTCAGGCTGACAAAAGACAATACTTTTCTTTTGCAAAAACAAATAGAAGTATGGCTCGATGAAAACAAAACAAATTGTTCCCTGCAATTGCCAGGTTAAGACGCACTTCTTTTTGAAATAACAGTGGCACCTTATGCTATTCTTTTGCCTCTGAAACCAGGCAAAAACTAGAATAATCAAAGCATTGAGGAACGCCTACCGGATTTCCAGAGGCGGCCTAGGAAAACCTATGGAGGCACTAATTTACGTCTTTCTCACTCCAACAAAGAGGGTGCTGGGAAGTTCAGAGGCTGGCTGCGTGGCGGGGAGCACGGCTGCGCAGGGATGTTGCTCTCCGTTTGATGCCAGCCCGGGCGAGCACAGCCTTGCCGTTAACATTTCAGTCTCTCGCTCCGCTGTGCCCGGGCTTGTGGGAGCCAGCTGCCTCCAGAGGGGCTGCACCACTGCAATCCTCGTGCTCCACTGCAATCCCCGTGCTTGGCCTCAGTTCTTGGGGATGGCCGCAGTCACCTTGCACAGCTGCAATCCTCGTGCGCGGCTGCACTGGGATGGCCCTGGACAGGTGCCAGGGGGCAGATTACAGAGGCTTGGCCGCCCGTGCAGGGGGACAGCCCCGCACTTATCTCACGAAGCAGCCCGGCACCACCCTGCCTCTCCCCTGGCCCTGGGCAACCCAGGGATCTCTGTACTTGGGCTGGAGCAGGCTCTGGCCAGCAGCAGTGTGACAGCTTGCCAGCCTCCATATACAGTGGCAATTTCCTGAGCTTTCCACCACTGCTCACTCACCCAGGAGGTTTTAGCCAGCCCCCTGCCCCATGCCAATGAAAGACTTGGCCATTGCCCACAGGATCAGCCCCACTTTCTCCTGCTGGTGGGTCCCTGTCTGGTGCTTCCCCACAACTGCCCTAGAAGGCATCAATCCTGCCAGTGCCACTCTTCCTGAGTGCAGACCACAGAGGAAACCAGGACAAGGGGTTTTGTGGCAAATGGGGCGACAGCGAGGCTTTCTGCAGGGCCACCATCCAGCCCCCACGATGACAGTGATTGCCCCTATGCTGTTAAAATGCAATTTGCTGAAATGAAACCTCTCTGGCCACATGCACCCAACTGCAGCGTCCAAGAAGTGCTGGAATCGCCGCCACCACAAGAAGGTGGCAGCCACCATTAGCAGGAAAATTCATCTTTTACAAGAGCTGCAATGAGCTTTTAACTAGGTTTTAGGGGTGGGAAACAGCTTTCCTGTTGGGTAAACCTTAAGAAGGAAATAACTGGCTCCAAACATCCAGGGGCGGTGGGAAGTTGAGAGTGGAGTTGGCTCTGAACTCCGCAGCTTGAGCTCCTCAGTACAATGCATCCAACTCCCGCGCGTGGACAAGCCGGTGGCAAAGCTGCAGGGAGCTGCCCTTATTTGTTTGTTCCTACGGCAGAGGCAGAGACAAGGGCCCTGTTTTATGTTCCTCTGCAGGAAGGTGATAAAGTGCCTGGGAGCTGCTGGAAACCATTCACCAATACATTCAAAGGGAAAGGCTGTTTCACACGCCTTGGAAGCTTGTGGCAGCTGAGGGATGCTGGAAGGCAGTGAAGGCGGAAGCAGCGCATCACACACCAGTATGGCAGGAAGCACCAGAGCAATTTTTCTCGTTGGTTCATTGCTTGGGGTTTTTTTTCCCCCTCAATGATTTTTACTCTGCCTGTGGCTAGGCAATCAATATCTCTTTGCCAACAATAAATATTCCAGGCTTTTAAATGGTGATGTATTCCAAGGTGAAACAAATTAAGAACGTGATCGCTGCCCTCTTGTACTCAAACTAATTCTGTTGGTCCAAATGGAAAGTCAGAGAGAGATTCCTGAACCAGGCTCTCCAGTGACAGCAGATCTGAATGGGGGGAAACCATAAGGTCTGGCTTCGGCTGTCAACTCTGTCGCTGATCTCTCTTCTTTCACTGAGATGAGCAGAATTCAGGGGAGCTGTGTGAGTACTCTGCAGGCTGAATCCATCAGGGAGATGCATGCAGCTGAGTATCAGCCTGCCTGGAGCACCACAGTGCCCTTGTTTCCCTTGGCAGAAGGCTGCAGAGCTGGACTGGTGTGCCAAGCACAGCCCAGGCTGGACAGCACCAGCACAAATACCTGTTCCTGAGGTGCCACACTGGCAGGGACTTGAGCTTTGACCTCTTGGTGCAGTGGCCAGCCAGGGAGCATTTCCCAATCACCTGCTACTAAAAGTAATCCTTCCCTTCCAATACCCATCCAAAGAGCTGGAGCCCTGAGAAGTCAGTCATGGCTGTGACAGCAACTGATCCTGGCCCGATATGTCCAAGGAAGAGCAGATTGGCTTAATCAAATGCCAAGGAAGTGATCTGATTTGCTTCTGAAGTGGAGTTGGATGATTTGGTGCAAATAAATTGTTACAGGATACATTATTCTCTTTGTTTGCTGAGATGGTGGAAGGATTGTGTAGCGACTGCTGCTGTGTTCCTCCTGCAGTGTCACTGCTGCTTGAACCCTGCAGCAGAGAAACTTTATAGGACAGTTCAGGAAACATTTGACTCCATTTCCCAACTCCTACTACAACAGCTTTGAAGGATTAAGATGACTATGGAAGATGAAGGGCAAAGGCACTGGGCATTTTTTCTAGGAACCAATACTGTATAGCAAAACAGCCAGCCCATGGCAGGTGGACACCTCACGTCAGCGACTGTCAGCCCCACTTGTTCAACCCCCAGAGCTGTCACCTCCAGGTCCCATGCTCCTGTTTAGGTGGATGAGGATCCATGTGGATGGACTTCTCCCTTTCCCCTTTTTAATTTGGGGAGGGGGGTGCTGCTGATTTAAGAGTAGCAATAGTGCACTACTTGTGCATTAATCCTCATCAACTTGTATGTGCATACAGGCAAAGCATGATGAGCCTTATTTACCATCAAAAAAATTAAATCCTCCCAGTTTCAGGTCACCCTGCCCTGGTTTTGTAACAAATCTTTTCAAATCAACAGCTATTTCTTTTCAATAAGCTAATAATAACCCTTGCAAAGCCTATGAATCAGCAAAAGGCTCTCCACAGCTGTAACTGTCAGCATAACAGGAGCTAATATTGTGGAGGGGTGAGTGCTGAGGAAGTTTGAGCCCTGGCCCATGGTAAGTCTTAGGCAGCACTTGCTGAGCCGGACCCATCACAGGGCTTTGTGTCTGTCCTAGCCCACCTCCACCATGCTTGCAGTTGTCATTTGTGAGAGGAGTGAGCAGTGTAAGACCAGACTGCACGAATAACTACCAAAGTCTTTAATCATTCTTTCTGTCTAAGGAGAAACCTCTGGATGCCAGATAAATGCTTTGTGTCTTCCACTATAACATAAACCAGCTCTGAAAAATCTGCATTGGCATCTGGCAGGAATATCTGGACCGTCACAGATTGGTCTGCTGCTTCTCATCACAGAACTCAGCAGGAATTTTGTCACTTGCTTCTCTGGACCAACTCTGCTCCTTGGCTGGCAACACCTTCTAAGGAGAAGTGGGGTCTGCTGTGAAGGGTATTTGCAGTGGGAGTCGCTGTGGAGGGGGCCTGCTGAGAGAGCTTTTGGCCTGAATCCCCTCGTAGCCCTGAGGCACGATGTTCATTTTTTTCCCTCTTGGGTTTTGCCCAAGGCAGTTATGCAGGTTTGCTGCTGGACAGCAGGCATTGCAGCATCCAGGGCCCCAGGGCTGGGGATGAACCAGAGAGATAAGCTATCTGTGAGCAGAAATGTGCCTCTAGCCCTGCACACCTTGGAGGCAAAGGGAGAATTTCTGAAAAGGAGGACACACCAAGGGAGGGGCTGGGCAGCACATGCCTTTTTTCTCACCCCTTTTCCATCGGCACCAACTGCTGGGTCCTTTCGGAGTCAGGCTACAGAATGAAGACCCATCAGACCCAGTGTGGCAGTCCCTAGGTGACAAAATTATAGAGATTTATGAACTGATGAATGTGGGATACTTCTGACACCCTGCCTAGGGCCTAAACCCTGAGACCTTCTAATGACCAGGGCACTTGTAGCTTTGCTCTTGTAGGTCCTGTATCTGAGTACCCTGATACTCCTCCACATGCTGTGAGATTTGAAATGCGTACTCCACAAGCCAGTGTGCTGTTCAAGAAACCATGGTTAGGACGATTTTTCCATCCTCCAGCACAATTTGGAGCATAACTCTTGTGGGCTGCAGTGAAACTTCCAGGCAGGTGAGGTGGCTGAGCCAGCAGAGGTGTTGCAAGGTGTTTTTGAGTGCCACTGCTGCAGCAAACCCAGTGAGCAGCCAGTGACTCAGGTCTCTGCTGTATTCCCTAATGAAAGCCTGAAGGATCTGGTGTCTTTGTGTTAAACACCGCAGCTCAGGTCTCCACTGTTAGGATCTTCCCAAGGTTTTGTGTATCTTGGTGTGTTTAGATAACCAAACAATTTTTTGAGTGCTCAGATGAGAAAAAAACACTGGTAGCAGACTCCTAGGAGGCAGCACCATGGGCTGAGTTAAAACTCCAGGCTGTTTTGTGTTACACTTGTTGCAAAGGGAAAACCCAAGACCACTCCATTGTCACCATACCCTGTGCCCTAGTTCAGAATGAACCTGCCATGGATGAAAAATAAGAGCTGGAATGGCTTAACAAACAGATCTGTAGCTGAGCAGAGTCTGCTTCCACCATGCCCTGCGGAGTTTCTGTGAGCCCAGCAGCTCCCAGGATGCGTTAATAAGCGAGTTGCAGCATTCCTGCTAATTTAGCGTACTGACACTCAGCACATCCCTGAGAGGCTGTAAGGAATGAGCTGCATCCTTTTGCTTCCTACACTGCTGGTTTGGTGGTACCTTTTATGTCAGGTCTGAGATGGAAAGAAGCACCTGAGCACCTGGAATTTAAGACCATGACCCCACTATGAGTGTTACACTGTGACCGCAGTCTTGACAGCTCCCTCTTTCGCCCAGGTGCTTTTAGGTCAGATGTGCTGCTCTGCCCGCAGCTGGTTCAGCTGCCTCAAGGTCTAACTCGCTGCACTGTCTGCTGCTTTTGTTTGCACAAGTTTTCAAAAGTGTCACAGTGGCCAAACCTGATGGATTGCCTGCCTGCCTTGACAATCAGTTAAAGCGTTTGTTTGGGCATATCAATTCCTACTTGTGTCCTAATATTTTAATTGCTGAGTTCAGGCTGAAAACTGATTTGGGGACCTCTCTTCGGTATTCCCTGTTCCTGAAGTGAAACCACTTTGTCCATACATTTTTCACTTTCTTATATAAAGGAAAATAGGATTTCATGTTTGAGGATGTGAAGTGCTATCGTGATATCCAGCAGGTTGGTTTAATGTGGAGCCACTTTCTGTTGATGGGCAAGAATACACTGCTGTTTGTTATTCTTAGGTTTTGACAATATTCTCTTACCGTGAGGAATGATCACTGCCAAGAAGAGATGAAGACATGGCTTAGCTACAAAGAGGAAGTACAAAAGGCTGACAATCCAGGAAACGTACACTGCAAAAAAATCACACAGGGGAGGGATTCTCCTGAGCTGTGTGACTGCTGGGTGCCCAAAGGCAGGCTAGTGATTTCCTTAAAAGGCACCCACATAGATTTTGTTTCCCTGCAGTGCATGCACATGACCCCATGGTATTTCTGGCAAGTCCCCATCACGTGCCTGCCAGCAGCTGCCTGTGTGAAACATGACGAGCCTGAAGTTTTCCTGAGGCACAAGCCTACAGATATTGAGGTGATGGTCAGGAGCATCATTCCAGAAGCCCATCTTAATCAGGGCTAGACTCAGAGCTGGCATTTCTCTCCTCTCCCAAAATCACCAGATGAATTTGCAGGTGCGGTCAGACCAGCTGGCATTGCCTGGCACAAGGCAGAGGGCGGGAAGGAAAAAGGACCCGGTGCTGCCGGGTAACGGCACAGCAGGTATCTCGTCTCCTCCCACTGCTGCCAGAGAGGTGGGTAATTACCATATCCATTTTAGAAATTAAGAAACTAAAGCATGCATAGGCGGAAGGCTAGAGTTTTAAGACTATGTGGGTGTCTGAGATGCAAATGGTTTGGGAAACACCACGTTGTGCCTGATTTGCATTTGTAGGCAGCTTGTACTAATCTGACCCAGAGGGCTGTGTGTCAGCGTGCAGGGAACATGAGCAGTGGCACAGGGTGAGCTCCCCACACTCCCTCGCTGGGCATTCCTCGATCCTTGTGGTGCCTGGGCTAGTCATCCTCTGCCTTTGGACCTGCTCCAGGAACAAGTGCTCCAGGTTTGGACCTGCTCCAGTGCCCTGAATGACAGCAATGATGGGATGGGATGGGATGGGATGGGATGGGATGGGATGGGATGGGATGGGATGGGATGGGATGGGATGGGATTTCCCTCTTCACCTTGCATGAGCAGCCCACAGTGGCAGCCTTGCAGATTCTCCCAGCTTCTCCTCCATGCTAGCTTTTCTCATTCAAATAAAAATCTATTTCAAAACTCAACAAATTTATTTTGCTTCAGGATAGGAAACCTGCTGATTTTGCCTGCTTGAATATTGCCCCTATGCAGGCTGGATGCTGCATATCACCTGCCAGGTGCTGTTGATGCTCCTGGGCAGAAGGCAGAGCCGATGCCTGCTGCTTGCCTCTCCCAGTCCCTGCAGGACTTTGGACGCTCCTTTTTATGATGATGTGAGTGTTGAAAACCATCACCTGAGCTGAACTGCAAAAGAGTGAGGGAGTTTACCTCCGTGAAAAAACAGATATAATTATCTGTAACAGACTCAGCAACTATGTATGCAATCATTTCTTCCTCAAGACCTTGGTACACTTGAGAAAAAAAACTTCCTGGTTTCTGTGCAATGGAGAGTGTTGTGATGTTTTATCATTAATGAACCACCCTGTTGCTAACATTTATTTTCCAGTTTTCAGTACACCTGTGGCATTATTTTCTCTAGAAAAACAGCTAAAGTCCAGCTCAGATTTTTGGGGGGGCTTTGAGAGACAATTTTGCTAAAGGTCAAGAGTACTTTTTTATCTGCAGCCAAAGGCTTTTCCCTTCTTTCTCAGTCAAATTGGTGGGTTTCCTAACTTTGCCATGGTTCTGAAGTCCACCTGCAGGTGTCTACTCGACTGTTTCTGTCGGAGCATGGTCCTGCCATTTTCCAACA
This sequence comes from Pseudopipra pipra, assembly GCF_036250125.1. NCBI lineage: Eukaryota > Metazoa > Chordata > Aves > Passeriformes > Pipridae > Pseudopipra > Pseudopipra pipra. Next base: position 23,105,371 of record NC_087551.1, read on the forward strand.
AGGCATCTAGATAGACAGCAGTACTCTTTTGATGTGTTTTTTCACTTTTTTTTTTCCATATGAGCAAAGAAACAAAGATCTTCACTCCCAGTGCTGGGACTTAGATTTATCTTCATGTGTCAGGAAATGTAAGGTTGCAAAATGTTGGATGTTTTTTCAAAAGTCTTTAGCATAACAGTGATAAAAATATTCTAATTGGCTTCCTTGTGTTGTGTGACCTTACTACAAAATTTGAATGAGAGTATCCTTTCACCTATGGCCACTTGCGTCAGACCACTTCTCAAGGTCCAAAATGCAAGCCCTTTTTCTACAAGTAATACTAAGGTGCTTTAAAACCAAACCAACCCAAACCAGAAAGCAACCCTGAAAAAAATAATTCCATTTTCCTTTTTGGGAAAAAAAGGTATTAAAACAAATGTGTGAGCAATGTGATGGAAAAGCACAGCCTTTGTGTGGGTTAGGCTTCTGCAGCTGAAATGCCAAATTCTGTATCAGAATCATCATGCCAATCCTCTCAATCAAAAATATTTGGTTATTTCCACAGATAACGGATGACATGTTTTTATACCCCTCTACCCCTGCAACTGGAAGGGGACTAACAGTAGTAGGAGCCCAGGAGGAGGCAGGACTGCCAGGGTAGCAGTGCCATGGGTGTATGAGAAGTACCATGCAGAAGAATCTAGAGCAGCCAGCACTGCTGCCAGTGCCAGATTGCACAAGTCATAATGTGGGAGCCTCACATCAGCACAGGGGCTGAAACAAAAGGACACCCTGTGAAACTGGAAGTTGTCAGAGGCTGATGTTCAACTGGGCAGTGGGATCAATAGAGGAGATCTTGAGAAATGTGTGCTGCAATCTCTAATATTTCATCCCTTATCGGGTTTGAGCCAGCGTGTTTTGTGGCACAGTTAATGCCGTGAGGCAATGTGCTTTCAGTGATAGTGTGTTTTAGTCCGGTGACCTCGTTTTTGTTAAATGTCTTGTCTTGGATCTTTTGCTATTGCTAATGTGTGTTGCTACAATACCAAGAAGATGCCAATTAGAAAACCAGTGCAGTCATTTCACACGGCTTTCCCCAGCTCTTTTCCTAGGATTCTCCAACCTTTAAAAACAAATACAAATAAGCTTAAATACTTCATCCCTGGGGCAGTGGATCTTTTCAAGATTACCTGTCCTGCAGGAGCCAGTGTCTGCGCTACATGAGTTCAGTGTCACTTTGGGAGGGTCCAGAAGAGCTGGCATTCACCTCTTCATTCACTGTGCTGGCATACAGAGGTGGTTGGGCAGGATGAACTGTGCCCTGGGGACAAATCAGTGACCCTTGGCTCAAAGTGGCCTTCACATCTGTCAGGTCCCCTGCTATAGGTAAGAGGCCATGGTAGGGCTGGAGGTGGCACAGTTGCCTGGAATGGAAGCCCTGGCCACAGAGAAGGGTTCCCCAGGTGCACATCTCTTTCTGGGTATCATGAAATGAGTTTTTGGCACTGGCCCCTTGCTGTCTTAATGCATAGAGCTTCTGTACTGAGAATAGGGACTATATTCACTGCTGCTCTTTCTCTCACCACTTCCCTCAGCAGTCCCTCCTGTCTTTGGAAAGTTTTTTTACCCCCCTGATATTTAGCTATATTTCCCCCTTGCATTTCACATCCATCACTGTTTTTTGCTTCACTCTTTTTTTCACTTTGTCTTGTTCGGAGCCTTTCTGCATGGACAGAGGGGCAGAGCTTGCATCTTCCCTCTTCCTTGCCTAGGGCATGGTTTACATCTTACTTTTCTTTCAGTTTCTGAGTGAATTTACTGCCAAGCAATAGTGGGTGAAAACTCACAGCCCAAGAGCAGTTATGTATAGCTCAGTATCAAACTGTCGTAAATTTACTTGCTTTCAGAGTTTTCATTAAGAAGGTGATGATAGAGCAGTGAACACACTCATTGTGGGAGCTCAGGGTCAGAAGTTGTTGCAACCCCCTTCTCAGGAGGAAAGATAAGCATAAGCTGAAACACCCAAGCTGCAATCAGTGGCAGAACACCACTCCAGGAAGCATCACACCTCATCAGAGGGTGTTGGCTTTCTAAGGCACCTCAAGTGCTCTGCCAGTGTAATTAGTAGTGATCTGAATCAGACATCACTATCTACACGTCTGTCTACAATGGTGACGTTTCCTCATACATCTGCAGTCAACAGCAATTTTGAGGTGGATACACTCCCTAGCCCACAATAATCACCTGCCTTGTGCTCGTTGTCACTCTGCACAGGAGTGTTTGTCCCAGATAGATCCTTTTGTTGTCCCCACATTGCTCCTAGATCCCAGGCTTGCTGGGGGAAGTGACACAAAAGTGAAGGATAAAGCTGGAGGGAAAGGTGTTTTGTTTAGCTGCAACGAGTCAGGCGTTGCCTCTACCAAAGAAAAGAACAGGTTTTGATCCTGCTGTTTTTATTTGTTTTAAAGGAAAAAGTGGGCAGTTTATTGGGTGCAACACACTCACTTCACTCTCAGCTCCCGTGACTAGGTAAACACTTCCCAGTCAAACCCTTACATCTCCCATAAAAAAAAAAAAAGCTGGAAAATTGGGAATATAGTGTTGTTCTGTCATCAAAAAACACTAATAACATGCAGCATGAACTCTGCCTTTTCTCTGACTATCCTGTAAAGTGCTGTGGCTTAGACATAGCAACAGTCGGTCAGGTCCAGACACTGCCTCTCGCTCCGAGCGGCCAGGCTGAGGTCATGTCTCAGTTCATTTTATTTTATTAATTTGTTTTTTAATTATTTGCTTTCACAAAAGGCTTGTAACGCGTGATGGAAGGAGGGGGAAAATTCACCACTGGAGCTTTGTCGCTCCTTGTGTGCTGCCTGCAGGAGCCGTTCAGAAGCCAGGAAGGGGCCACAAGGGTGCAGGAGCCCCTCGCCTCTGCAGTGTCAGACAGGGACAGTCCGCAGGCCTCCTGAGGCCCATGGGAGCATGTAGGTGGGAAAGGTAGAGCAGGGAGATGTGGGGAGGAGATGCTGGCAGGAGACAGAGAGGAGGGTTGGGAGCCTTCCTTTCCCAGAAGGGAGCTGTGGAGATGCAGGCACTGTGGAGCCAGCAGTTGGGGCAGGACAAGGGGTGTGGGTGATAGAGAGGGAGACGCAGACCGGTGATACCTGTTTGTGCTACTTCACCTGTGACTGCCCGTGCAACTCTTCAGACTTACCTTTGTGCTTCATTTTTTTAATCAACCTCCAAGATCTCAATGTAAACTTGCTTGTCTTACCCTGGCTACGTCCAGTCCTCCTGTCTATACCCTCTGTGCCAGCCATGCTCTGTCTCCTTCCCCAGAAAGCTCACTTCCCTCTGCAAGGCTCTTATGGTTGTTCACAGTAGAAGTGACCACTGGCTTCATCCAGGCTGCCTTTCCCCATCTCACTTGTGTTGGATGAAGTGTGGGCACCTGCACACAGCAGTGTGATTTAGTTCAGCCTCTGATATTGTCACACTTTCAGGATGATGTTTGTCCACATTGCAGGAGGTGGATCAACATGTGCAAGGTATCCTGCAGAGCTTCCCAAGCTTTGGACAGTTGAATGGTTTAGTAGAATGCGGAATATGACAATCCTGTCCTTGGGTGGGATGAGATTCCATTCTCTGTGACTTGTTCTCAATATGGACTGTAGTTACCTGCAGTGGTGGTAGATCGGATTTCTTCAAGTACCTCCTGTCTTGCGTTTCAGTTGCTTTGGCAACTCATCATGACGATACACCACTATGGATGGGCCATGCAGACAGCATCCCAAGGAATTTCTCAGATGTAGTCTCTCTTGGGACAGGGGATGCGGATGTCTGGGCACTGGGAAAAGGCAGTTAGGAGGAAGATGGTGATGTCCTTTGTGTGAGTCATGAAGGCTTCCAGCTCTGTTCAAACCCCCAGGAACCACGCCAGAGGTGACAGACTTGGGCTCCTGGCCACCAGCTGGAACCTGGCCTCACCTTTTCACACCATGGAACATCATTCGCAGGCGAGACCACAATGGGTGACCGGCTGATGGTCACCTGCAGACCTATGGGCACCTGGCCCCATATGGAGATAGTGCCAACAGAGAGCTGAGACACCAACTTTCTGTGCAGAAGGAACTGACCTGCTACAGTGTCCTGAGCTGTAGCTTTCTCCAACAAAATCACAGGAAATCACTTTTCTCTACCAAACATGACACCGGGAGATGCGATGTTGGTAGGCATGCTGCCCAGCTCCCAGCTCCCAGAGTTCCTGGCCACCAGGATGACTGCCATGATGGTGATAATCCACCTTGCCTCATGAGAGTGGCTCAGATTACAGCCAGAGAAAAGACATTATTGGCTGCTCCGCTGGTCTCCAAGCCCAAAACTTGTTACCTGCTAGGTACTCCTATGTGACTCATGACCACAAAAATAATAAAAAAACTAATGGGTAAGCTGGCCCACAAGGTGTTGCTTGCTGTTTATTGTCCAGGGCTGCTGAAGGATTTCTACTGTACAATTACAGCCCAGCCTTAGCAGCTCTGCCAGTCCGTACAGTGCTGGTGAGTGGTATATGTACTTATTGCTTCTATGAATGTGACTCCAGAAGATAATTACATGCACAGGAAGAAGACAGGATAGAAACCTGATTGAGAGGATAAGGAGAACCTGCCTTGTGCCACTGTTGGATTGCATGCAAGAGCCCAGTACTGTCTATAGAGAGAAGAGTTGAGATACCATCAGCTACTCCTGTTATTACACCCCAGAATTCATCAAGGGCAGAAGACAAAGAGCCAGTTAATTATTTATGACATATGCCTAAAAGGAGATGGCAGGAGCACGCAAAGGGCTATTTCATTGTTTTTCAGCCTAGTGAGGCTGCTTGGTTCATATTAACCAACTCTTCTTCTTTTAAATCTAATTTTGAAATTTGCCAACAAACTCTTCCCCTCTGGCATTGGTCAGGCCAGCAGTAAACTCAGATTTCTGCTCTCCTTGCTTAATTGATACCTCCGATCCTAGGGTTTATTTTGCCTGCCTGCTCCAGCTTGTCTCAGGACTTAATTGCAAGGTCTCTGGGGGAGGGCTTGTTCTGTGTAACAGGCTAGTGTTCTTCGAATGACACAGCTTTTTCCCTTCGGAAGAAGCTGATTCATTGACGTGGAAACATTTTGCACAATGGTCTTCACTTTAGTTAAATTTCCAGTTAAAGGAATTATCAAAGCAACTCATTTTGATATGGGCAATTTCTCTTGTCTCATGTTGCAGTGTGGCGCACCAGACCTACCTGGCAAGCTGGGGTCTGTGCTTCCCTGGAGGATGTGAGGGATTGTGCCCAAGCATGGGCACAGCCGCTGTGGCCACGGTGGTGGCACAATCCTGTGTTGCATCTGAGAGTGCGTGAAACCCCTCTACCTTCAGCAAGGCTGGGAGCTGATGGGTACAGTGCTGAGCTCCAGGCCAGTCTCCTGCACTTCTCAGAGGTCCACCTCAACCATGGCCTTCTCCTGGGACCTGTCATGTGGTCCTCAGGTGCCCTTTTCATCACGTGAGCAGTGTCCGTAGGCCAGTGTAACATGTGCCTGCATGTTTTCCTCTGCTCAGGAATGGCTCTTGCTTTGCCTTGAAGCATTTTGCAGTAAGATTGAAGCACCTCCATCCTAGTGAAGGAGTGTCTGTCTTACTGTGGATTCATTTCTTCATGAATTAATCGTTCTGCTCTTGACTGTACCCCCTTTTTTAGGCCTATTCCTCAAGAGCATTTTCATTTTTTGTAACAGGAAGTTTTTAATGAGCACATTGTTGTTGGGATTCACAGAGTAGGCTTTGTGCTGCTTCTGAAGAAAGTACATTTGGTAGAGATTATTTTTCTGGAATGGTTTAATGGAGAGGAAACTGAATGTGTCCCTACAGTGGTTTCCTTTCAGGATGAAGCTGCCAGAAGGGCTGGAGCCAAAGCCAGCCTTGACCTCAGCATCTGTGAATGCTTCAGGAGGTGGCTGAACTGGTAAGCAAGGCTAACCTCTTCACGAGGAGAGACAGTGGCTTGCAAATGATGCTCCCCAGTCCTCATTCCAAAGAGGTCAGCTCTGCTGTTCTCCCTGAGCACCCAGGAAGGGTGTTGGTATGTCAGCATTAGTTTTCTCCTTGTGCAGCATACTTTGTTTGTTGTTTTTTTAAGCAGTTCCAGCTGCAGCCTCTTGGATGGGCAAGGTGAGCAATGTGCTGTGGAACTGAACATGATGTCAGACAGAGAGGCTGGAGTGGCAAACAACACTATGAATTCAGCAGTAATCATCAAAGACTGTTAGTTTTCAGAAAGGAGCCAGCTCATTCCTACTTATATGTAGCTACAGAGAAAACAGCTAGGGGAGTAAAAGTGAATTTTGAGTATGACAGAAACCACAGCACAGAGCTGGGCCAGGGATTCTTCCCTCCCAAGTGAGCTTGAGCAGAGATTATTGGAAACTGAACATTGCTGCATGAGTAATGGCTTTTGCTCTTGCTCCTTGTGCATGTTGGACACATCAGTTGGGAGTCCAAGCAAAAGGAACCAGAGACAGAAGAGTAAGAGATACGACGTTCTCCTTATCCGTGGTGACATCCTGTTTGTATGAGTCCTGAAAAGATGGCTAAAACCTCCTGCACACGTAATGAGTGGTTAATTTGACAAAATCAGAACAGGAGCCTTTATGTTTAAGGAACCCAAAAGCAAAAAACATGTCACCTCCTATTTCAGGAAGTTATGGGTTGAGCAGCTGAACTTATATGAACTTTATCTCAGCGGTGGATTTTGGCAGGAAAATGTATTATTTAAAATTTGGTGAGTTAACAGTAGTTTGCTTCAAAAGGATATATCCTGCCCTTAATTAATATCCTTAGATTCAGGACTTTTATTTTGCTTTGGTGAACAAGTGTTGTGAAATGCTTTTGTGAATCAAATCTAATCAAGTTGGTATTCCCCAGCTGGAGCCTGGAAATCTGCCCACAGTTCAGGGCAGGGGAGAATTGTGTGATAGGCAAGGAGTGATGACAACCTGCCAGAGGAGAGCTGAAAAAGGTGGAGCAGTGAACTGTCTCCAGCACACAAGGATATGTCCGTGCTTTTCTTCTCTTCTCTGAAATGTTTGAACTCCAGGACACACTGGGTGTGTGAGTTTACTCCAGTGAGCCTGAGGCAGTTTCATTTATGCAACTGTTTGCTCAGCAGATGAGAGGCCCAGCTCTCTCTGATCTCAGTGATATTCAGAGAGCAGACTCTTTTGTAGCACTCTCCAGCATCCAGATGGGCATCTACCTGATGCCAGGTGTGGATGTGTTTTACATTTTTCCAAGCCGTGTTTTTGAGGGGGCTGTATCTGAGGCCCCTGTAGAGACTTCAGAAGAAGAAACTGTTAGTATTCAAGGGACAGGGTGAGGAGAAAGAAGGGACATGTCCCTGAGTTTTCATTCTGGACATATGAGGATGACTCACTCCCGTGACTGGGGTCTTGGGCACAGGGATACACAGCCCTGTGAGCCTCAGCACTTTGACAGGCATTGCTGTTATGGTCACAGTAGCATCTGAAAGAAGGACTGTTCTTCAGGGTTTCATTGCATTCCCAGGCCTTCCCTGAGTGCTACAGCACCTGAGCTGGCAGTGACAATTCTGGTTCTCTCTCCACAGCTTAAGACAAAGCTAAAGACTTGCCCAGGTCACTTTGGGGAAAACCTGGGACATGGTCTCTGCGGAAGTTTGTGTCTGTAGTGCAGCTCCACAGCAGCATCATGTGCCGGCAGTGTCTGCAAGCACTTGTGTGCTCATCAGAGAGTTTGGCAGGCATGGCCTATCACTCCCACAGGGCAGGCTGGCCACACAGAGGGAGCTGCAGCTGTAAACTGGCATTTCAGGATGTGCTGATGTATCTATCCTGTACTGATCTGCACAGCTGGAGCAACCACCTTGACTTGACATATGCTAATTTGAGAGGCAGAGAGGAGTCTTCTTGTCCTCCCATGTCTCCTCGTGGGAGTCTGTGGTGCTGGCAGTACAGCGCCATCCAGCACCAGCACTTATCACATGCTTATTAATGGAAAGATTAGGAGAAACGTACCCAGCACGTCAGTCGCATCGGGCATCGCAGGGCTGACAGCCTTCACAAAACGCTGTGGGTCGCCACGTGAAACGAGAAGACTGCATCAGCTCACCATTTTCTTTGCAGCAGACAAACAAATAGGTGTGTCCTATGGGCAAGCACTGTGCCCACATGCTGTGTTGAGCGCAGGGGTCTCAGGTCTTTTGGGGAAGACAGGGAGGCAGAGCCCTGCAGCACGTGAGCCTGGAGGAGTACCACTGTCCTTCAGTATCGAATCCAAAGATCCTGACGTGACCCAGAGCAGAATGTAGGACAGCCTTGCATCAGGCCCAAAGTACACACCTGCCTTTTAAAAACAATCAGCAAGTTTGATTACAGCGCAGCGTGGCAGCCTGAGCAGGGAGACAAACAACGTGACTGGTACTTATCATCGGGACTGTAATTATGCCTGCAGGTCCCATGCTGCCTGGGACCCAGCACAGTAAGTGTTGTACAAGACATGATAAAAGATCATCCCTGGCCTGAAGAAATTAGAATCTCATTTAAAGCATCCCAGGAGGGCATGCCAAATGGGGATGGTGTAAGGGACTGAGGTTGGGAAAAAGCAGCGTGAGTTTGATTACAGATAAGGCTGCTGCTTCCTGCAGGCTCTGGCAGAGCCGGGAGGGTTTGCTGGCACCTCTGCTGCACCACGCCGGGCTGCCGGTGGGAATGGGCAGGCGGGGTGCGGAGGCAAGACACGACGGCGCTACAGGCTTTGAGTTAAGGAGGAGGGAGGTGGGCTGCAGCGAGATATATATATATATATATACGTGTATGTGCGTGTGTGTATATATATATTCAGAAGGGGAGGGAGGAGAAAGCTCCTTCTCCTAAGGCTGATGGAGGATGAGGGCGCACAGAGTCCCCTGCCAACAGCGAGGCCACCGCCCCCGGCGGAGCAGGCACTATCCCCGCTGTGTGCCCCGCTCGCCCCCGGGGCCGGTGCCGGTGCCCGCCGCGCGGTGTCACTGCCGGCCCGGCCGCCGCACCGAGCCGGGCTGCGGGCGGGGGTGCGGGCTGGCAGCCCGGGCGAGCCGGCTGAGACCCTTCTCTCCCCCGCCCCGAGCCCCCCACGAAATCCCGCGGGTGCTCCGGGAGAGCTCCCGGGAAGGGGCAACCCGGGGGCCGAGCACGGCCGAGCCTCTCCCCGCGCCACCCGCCGGGCTGGAGGAGTCGGAGGGATTAGCGGAGCCGGGAGTAGCCCCTGACCCGGCCGGGAGCTGACAGGAGGAGCAGGCACCTACACCGTTCCCAGCCCGAGGAGAGCAGCTAGGAGTGACTAACCCGAGGCTGGGTGCCAATGATTGCTCTTTGATTTATTAGCAGCGTTATTGATTTTCTCCTCTGTCTGGGCGCTGGCTTTGGAGCAGCTCCCAGCTGGCTGCTCTCCACATGATGCCGCCTCACCAGCCCGCTGCACCTTTCCAGAGCGGGAGGCGCTGGAAAGCTCGGGCCTCGCTTTTCTCTCGGTGTAGACACATCTGGCATTTCTCGGATTGCCCACTGGTAATTATTTACACCGGACATCGCAACTTTCTGGTTAGAGATGGGGCTTCTGCACTACCAGAAAAGACTTAAGGGCAGTCAGTGCTATTTTTAGCACATGCTGAATCCTCTTTTTTAGGTAGGGAGAGGTTGATTTCTGCAGCCCCCAGGCTGAACTCACTTTACCCTACATTTACTTTCAAGAAGTGCTCTGCAGGCTGTAGATTTGGCGAGCTCTGTTCAGGAATCTAGCCATAGGGAGAAGGGAGGTCTCTCTATCCCTGGCAAACTCTGTGAGCATGGTATTAACCCACTCACCGAGGACAGCCAACTTTTCTGTTCTTGCCAGAAGCCTATTCAGCAAGGTTGCTGCAGATGAGTCTTCCTAACAAGCAGATATATCTGAGCCAGTAACCTTGCTCTCACAAAGCTCAAAAGGCAGCATATAACCATGTTACATTTTCAAGCAATCTTAACTTAATTATCCTTTGAGCAGATTTTAATAGCTTTCTCTGCTTCCTCTGGCTTCAGAATTTGCTTTGATAATTACAGAGCCTAAAATTTCATGTTTCTTTATGATGCCTGAAATTTACTACGGAAATCCATTTTCTCCTCCAGTTTGAGGAAGTTACCAGATCTAATATGAGATGACAGGCAAGAATTTCATACAGCAGTGTATACACTGAACGACAGTGTCTCTGCAGGCTCCCATCCTCTGATACAACTCAGGGTAGTTTTGGAAAGAAAAGCCCCTTATTTCCTAGGCATACTTAATCTCCAGCATCCCTGTACTGTTTGTATTTCTGTGCACAATTATTTTGGCATATATGTTCAAAGCACTTGCAAGCAGTAACCCCCAGTGTGACTGGGGGTGGTGGGCAGTAAACCTGCAACTGATATTTGTGTTGGGTGTTGGTGTGGCCAACAACAGTCCATCAAGCAGGGCAGGGAGCAAAACAGTTGAGCAGCAAACCTCCTTCCTTCCTTAAGCTTCCAAGGGGTTTACTCTGTTCACTGTCTTTTGCCTTTTAGGGGTGTTCCTCAGTTTAAAGGGCTCCCCTCCAGATACAGGTATATCTCAGTGCAAGTGATATGAGCTGCAACTGCTCTCATTGCTTCTGTGCAAGGTATCGTAGTTTTTTGTTCTCCTCAAGTGCCTTCAAAGAATTACAGAATTCTGTGAGAGTTTTGCTTTTGGATCAAAAAAAAAAAATCAATTCTGGCACTCATCTTTCTAGAAAGAAGCCTCACAACATAACTGGAGCACATCCAAGAGGCTCAAAATCAGAAGAGAAATTAAAATATCCTGAACTTGATTTTATGTTAAAGCTGGCAATTTTGAAAGCACGTTTTCTGTGCAGGGGTGGGAAATCAGTGGACTTAGATACACTCCTTGATTTTGGTGTTGGAAATAACTGTCTCAGTGCAGGTGGAAGTATTTGCTTCCACCATGTGTCTAATACAGAACTGGCCTGTGCATAAAACTATGGAGTAAATGGTGACAGCTGAGACTTGGCAAGACTGTTCTCATCTGGATTAGTTTTAGAGACATCTGGGCCCAGAGATGCAAGCTGGCACTGTCCTGGTTGTGCATTATACTGCCGAACCATCTCACGCAAAGTTCCCTTCCCGAAGGCAGATATTAACAAGCACCAATTGTTACGGTGCTTGTCAGTGCCTTTCTTCACTCCCTCCTCTTCACCAGCTGTCAGTTTGTTAGATGATTTCTGAATGTGGCAGGTGGATGCAATTTCCTTTTGCAGCAACTCACACCAGATTCTACTGACCACACTTTTGGAAGGAGCAAAATCAGGTGCTGGTGGATATGGTTCTGTGGGGTGGTAATGGTTTTGGGGGTGTTGAGGATCTATCTCCCAGAGAACAGCTTATCAGTGCTTGAGGCCAGTGACAGACCCCCAGCACTCAGGAGACTTTGTGTGGCCTCTGGCAAGGTGATGTCTCTGTCACCAACCAGCTTGGGCTGGAGAGGGGCTGCCCCAAGCGTAGGACTGTCTGACCCCATGGAGAAGGCTGAGCTGGGCAGGAAGAAACTTTCTGGAGACAAGCACCTGGCAGGGGTCCTCCTGCCTGGAGAGAGGCTGTGAACAGTTCATGAATGGCAGGTTTGCGTAACAAGAACAAATGATGTAGCATCTGGACACAACATAGGCTGCAGTCATTTTAGCTGCCTTAGTGCATATAGTCCTGCTTGCTTGAGGTATTTAGGAGATGAACAAATTTTTGCACTCCCACAGACAAATTAAATGATGCTGTGTACAACAAATATTGTATAACAAGTTTATTAAAGGGTGGAGAAGGCTTGGGCTGCTATGAACAAAGATGTGGGCAGAGATGTGGATTGATTTGAATGCATCTACATGATGTTTTTATGTATAGGGGTATTTTAAACTACCTTTACAATTGGCAAAGTTACCTTAAGTTGCAAAAAGAAATCAGACTGGACACAAGGAAAAACTTTTTCCCTGTGAGGACAGTTGAACCCTGGAGCAGGTTACCCAGAGAAGGCTTGTAGTCTGTGTCCTCAGAAGCTTTCAATACTTAGCTGTATAAAGCCCTGAGCAACCAGGTCTGGCCTCATCGCTGACCCTGTTGTGAGCAGGAGGTTGGGCTGAGATCCTCTGAGGTCCCTTCAAGGCCTTAATTATTCCTGACCCTGTCTCCATTCCTGGGAGGATTGGGCTTTGCCATGCAACCATGGCTTAAGCGGTGTCTGTGTGCACACCCACGCAGGCACACTCTCACCCCTTCCCTCCCTCCCTGAGCAGCTGGTATGTTGCCGGTGGGTGATGTCATTCCATTTGCTTACTTAAGAGAGGCATCATTAGTGAGTAAGTAATTTATGTAATGCTGCTGCTGGTGCAGATTAAGGTAGAGCCGTGTTAGGCAGGCCCAGGGCAAGGAGAGCACACTCTGCATGGTGGGCTGTGGAGGAAATTGCTGCAGGAGGCTAGTGGGCTGGATTACAGGAGATCAGAGGATTGAGGAAGGCTGGGTTTGTTTCCTATTCACCATACTCTTTGAGGCAAAGCAGTGATGGGAGGGGGTATTTAGTCTGTTGCCATAAGGAAGCTCAGTAAATGCATGTGCCCTTTACCCAAAAAGACCTGCCTTTGGTGATCAAATGCAGGCTCAGCTTCTAAAAAAAATCAGTTAAAAAAATCAGTCACTGTTGTAAGATCACTTTTGTTCTCTGCCTGTGTGGAATTCCATGACAGTTTTGCCTTGTGAGTCTCTACCAAATCCCAGAGCTACTGAGGTGCCACAGCAGCTGAGGACTACAGGATGGGGGGATATACGGACCTCACAGCAACAGCAGAAGTTGCTCTGCAGACTCAAAGGAAAAGGCAAAACTCAGGAAAAGAGGGAAGGAGCTCTTGGAGGTTGTTTGGGTAGTAGATGCACCCTGGTGGCTTCTTCTCCCCCACTTGTGTGCTATTACTGCTTATGCTCCAGTGACACTTCGAAATGGCTCTGCTCTTGGAACAGAAATGGTGCACAAGAGAGTGCTTGCCACTGAGGGTGTATCTCAGACCAAACAGAAAAGAAGTTTAAGGGAGAACAGCAACTAGAGAGGGCTGGCCATGGGGCATGTCATTCTGTCTCCTGACTGTACTATAAAATTTACCTTTTGAGATGTGTGTCAGACTGGATTCTCCTGAACTCTGAGGGAATTTAGAGTCTAGAGAGCTTATATCTATCGTAGCTCAGGTCAGAGTCTGACCCTTCCCACTTCATGTAGTTGAGCAGATGATGCTTCTGCCCAGCTTAGCCTACACAACTTTGGTTTGCTCATGTTACCAGTAAAGGTCTTGTTTGGATTAGCACACCGGGCTCGGTGATCAGGAAGGAAAAGAAGTGCAAAGCCCTTTGGTAGTCAGGGTAATAATCATTGCTCACTGGCTCACTAACAAGGATTTTGCTGCTGTAAAGGAGTAAGTGTTATTGAATAACATCCTAAAAATTATCCTGAGAGATAATGGGAGAGGAACACCTTTGAACCACATGAGTTCTTGGGCTTTTCCAGGAAAGGAGCAGCTGAAAGGGCTGTGGAGGCTTGCCTTCTGCATCCACCCCCACCCTATACCTGCCAAAAGGCTGCTGGAGAGAAAAGAGGGGATTTTCATCCTGCCAGCATCTGCCAAATGCTACACCTTTGCTATAATTTGGGTTAAGGATGAAGGATCCCTGGTTAACATGTGTCATCCCTGTTCCCAGTGTAAATCACACCATGAGAGCCACATAGCTGGTTATTAACCTGACCTCACACCTTACCCTCAGCCTAATGTGGGCACACCCCTGCTAGCAGTTTAGTTTGTGCATTTAATTACAAGATCATTTACCACTGGGAACTGATGCTGGCACCTGAGCTTTCTGGGCGTGATTCCAAAGCAAGTGGAGGCACACCTCTGTCCCTCAAGCTGGAACCCACTGAGACTGAGAGGAAGTAGCTCAGTTACCCTCCGCAGAGAGGATGGGCTTAGGATCTGTGGAGGACCCGCTAATCCTGGCTGATGAACGCCATCTGCACCACCTCCCTAGGGCAGCCTGCCTGATTTGGGAATCCATCCCTAGGCACTATCCTTGGGGCTGTCTGGCCAGGGAAAGCTGCTCTCTCCTTGGCTTGTTTTTTGGTACGTTTTTGGGCATCTCCAAGGACTGCAAACCAGTGTGTTCAGCCAGTCTGAGGGTGACCAAAATGGTGCGTAATTTAAAAGTAAAATTATTCATTACTACACAAACCTAAGTGCACAGTTATGGTTCTATGTATTGTTTTTAAGCAAAACTATTCTTATAATCACATTCATTAACAATTAAAAGCTTATAAATGGAAATTTAGCTAAAGATATAAATGTTGCCACTTGATTGTAATGACAAATTGCAAAAAGAAAGAAAAAAATAGTCATTCTCTTTGTTCTGCTTCTCTTACATCAAGTAAGAACCTGCTTAAATCAGTTAACCACCATCCTACACTTCGGAATAATACTACTAAAAATGAAACATAGAATTAGCCTGTCATTTTTCTGTCGCTCACTTGAGATTCAAGCTATCCTTCTGCAAAGCTTTTAGTTTCCATTAAAATGGCTTGCTGCAGATGCCTGGAATTTTAGCAGCAGCAGCAGTGATAGACCCCAAACCAGTCCAGTCCTCATGTCCTTCAAGTACGCCCTGCCTGGCCAGTGCTGTTCTGCTCACTGCTCACTGAGGGGGAAATTTTGTTTATCCTCCTGAAAAGACTCTCTTGTAGCAAATCCTGCTAGGAGTGCAGCCACACCCTCCTGCCTGCATGCTCGAACTGTGCTCCATGGGCTGTCCAGCCCTCCTCTGCTGTGCCAGGGAGGCTCATGGTTACTCCGTGGCCCTGTCACAGCCTGTCCAGCACAGCCCCCACAGTGTGCACAGAGTCGAGGTGACTGCGTGGCTGCCCTGTTGTGTGCTGCTGTTGGGAAATAGGGAGCTGCCAAGGAAGGCTCTGCTGGGAGCTTTGTCAAGCCAGTGGGAACCTGCCTTGATCCTCAGGGAGGACTACAGATGTGAGCAAGAGCAATCTCCTCCCCCTTCATGGCAAGTCTCTGGTGCTGGGATTCAGCTGGACTTGGCTCAAATGGCACGAAGACCAGCCCTGGCAAGAGCCCAAGTATCTGCACGAGAGGGCCAGAATGAGAAAGACAGATGGGCTGATGGTCTCAGCATGTGCTGTAAGGAGCCAGTTTACTCTGGCAAAAGCTAAAGGTGCAGGTCAGATCTAATGCAAGACCACCCCTTCCATTCCAATGAAAGTCCCTCTGGAGACACGGTACTGCGATTTCTGCCTCAGGCAGAGTTCTATCAGTTTTTGCAGGACATCATAGGTTTCAATTATGCCTTATTGAACAGATGGGAGGCAGTGCTATTCAGGTTGTAGTTCTGGCTATTTTGGTGCAGGAGAAGTTTTTTTTCTCTGCTGGATCATGAAGAGGTCTGCTCTGCTCCCATCTGTTTGATCAGTGAGTGTCTTTGAACAATTGTGCAGCCAAACCAGCTAAACCACCTCTGAGATTCTGCTCCTTCAGTCCTGATCTCCTCAGTTTTCTCTTCAAGCTGTTGGGATCAAACAAAGAATTTTTTAAAACCCTGAGGAGAGTCTAGAGGTGAATTTGTTTCTAATTTTAGTTGGAGGATGCTGTTCGTGTGTCAGCTGGCACGCAGCCAATGCACAAGGCCTGCCCAAAGCCAGCTGAAGCACTTCACTCGATAGCAACTCTTAGGCTTTCAGTTATATACCTTCAATCCTCAAGCTGCCATGGATTTTTCAGGCAGTCATTCTGCTTAATGCTAATTTTAGGATTTCACCAGTAGTTTGTAACAAAGCTTGGCCTTGCTTTTCCTCCTCAGGTTGAAATGTCTATACATCACATCACTAGGGCAAGAAACATGTGCCAACTGAAACCAGCTGTAGCCATGGTGCAGTCTCCAAGAAGTCCTTGTATGCAAATTTTCATGCCAGGTTGAAGCAGGCATATCCAGTACTATAGCAGTGACCATTCCTAAGGACAGACCTAAGGCAAAGCTGATCAGTGTTTGCCATCATGCCAGCTCCTGCCAGAGAAGTGCTCAAGGACATGACATTAATAACCTGGTATAGACATGTTCCGGCACAGGTGGTGCCTGGTGATAAAATCTGAGTTAAGTTGTTTCTAGCAGTTAAATAGCCGGTTACAGGCTTGAAGGCAATTGTGGTAGTTGTGAACCAGGGATTTTGCCAGTGGGGAAAGCCGGCTGCAGGAGGAAGGGATGTCTTGGTCCTTAAACCTGTCACATTCAGATTGTGCAGTAATAATTTTGAAATAGCTAAAAGCCTTCCCATGGTGCAGGGAGTGCATGAGCCTGCAGTAAAACTGCCTTGCTTACAGCTATTCAGTCTCTATTCCTGCTCATTTACAAGTTATTGTGTGCCTTTGGTGCTGCTGACAAGGAGTGCTGGCCAGGGCCAAACACTTCCTCCAGCTCTATGCAGTGGCTCACTTTAGACCTGTAATATTTGGTGGACTTTTTTTTTTTTCAGTGGAAACTGTCAATCATGTTAAACGATGTGGAGGACATATGCTACTGGTAGAAGCTACTGGCAGAGATCATCAGGATTTGGGATTAGTTTGGTGGTTGTCACCTCTGACCTGAGCTGCACCAGGAAAGTTTGCTCACTCCTGAGCCCTGCCTGGTTGCTGGGTAGGAAGAGATGTCAGCGCTCCTGGCAGTTCACCTCTGCCTGCAGAGATCAGCCCACACTAGGTCCCAAACTCCCCTGCAGTGCAGGGAGCTCAACTCCTCTTTGGTTTGATAGCCTATTTTCCTTTCAAAGATGGCAGTGACTGCAGTTGAAAGGCAATGGTTTCAAAAATGAACCCCCTCCTAGAAAACAGAGTTTTTAACTTTCTCAGAGAGCCTTAAAACTTCTGCTAATGTCACAGGAAGCAAAAGCAGTGGTGTTAGGAATAAATGAATGAATGAAACATGGCTCATCTACTGCTGAAGTTCATCTGTGCTCAGAGCTGTCATGCCTGGGACTCCCCGGCCACCCCATCGCAAGCCTTTGGGGCGAGCAGTGACTCATCCCCCTTATTCTGCTTTTTACACCTCCACACATCTGCTGTGTTTTTAGCGTGGTACTCCACTGTTTGTTTGCTTGGTGAAGGCAACATTACCAGTGCCTCGAAAAGCTCTGGCTGGTCCCGCTCTTTGTGAACGGCATTGGCATCTTCTTCAGTTATGTGAAACTGTTTTGACATGCTGTGAGAAATATTATAAGGAAATACACTGAGTGGGGATTTTTCATTAATTACAGTTTGACACTGGAGAATCTGGGATTTGCATCCCTGTGGCTTGCAGGTCACTGAGCCTCTCTTTGACCAGACTCTGCTGCATCCTGCTGCTCTGCAGCAGCGAGGTCTGGGGTAATATGTGACCACCTTCCCTAAGAAAACTTTTGGGAGGAGAGGCTTTGTGTTTGCAGAACCCAGAGAGTTCTGAAAGAAGGACATTTCCTTTGTATTTTCCTGGGCTTGTGATCCTAACTACGAGGTGACAGCTCTCACCCAAAGCTCAGGGAGATACAAGTCTCACCGTAGAGACTAGGGCTCCTCTGCCAGCTTGGTCCTACAGGGAGCCCTGCAGGAGGGATGCAGGTAACTCTCCATGTGTCAGTGGTCCCCTTGCAGACCCAGGTGAGTTGCTGCTGGGCCGTCCTGTCCTCTAGGTAGTGGAGGCAGCTGTGCACAGGAGCTGCTTTTCACGCAGGCTGCTGGTTCCAGCAGAGTTTCGGCTTTCCATAGCAAACTCTTGTCTCGAGCAGCACCAGGTGTAACTTCCTGGCAGCCAACTGCAGAGTGGAAGGATGGCTTGACTTTCCACAACCATTTTTCTGAAGTAACCCGCACACACACTTGAGGCAATGCCTGAGTAGATGCCTAATCTGAAGCCTGCTAATAAAACTACAGGCACACCAGTATTTTAAACTTTATTTTATTTATATTGGACCATCTTATAGTTGAGCATCTTTTACTTCAGAGTCAGTAGCTTCCTCTTTTTAAGTTTTCTCATTGCACAGTTAATAAGAACAGACTTTTGTGACTCTTACATTTTGTCCTCTTCAAGTTGGCTGTTCAATATGTGTTTAAAAACCCCAGGTGTGTGTCTGCACGTTTGTGTGTGGCAGGCAAGTGGGAATGAGAGCTTGTAATAGAAGACAGCAGGAGCTCTTGATTTCTGCTCTTTCTATCACTTTCAGATACCTGTAAAACAAAGTGCTCCACAGCCATGCAGTGCAATCTGCAGCTATGAGACTGCACTTTACCTTCGTATTTTCAATTTCTTTCTTTTTTTTTTGCTGATCTGAAGGTCTAATCCCTTTTCTGTGCTTTGCTGTCAGTTCCTGCAGCACAGCTCCTGACTCCTGTCATGCCTGAAATACAGTTTAACTGGTGATGTGAAGTCTTACTCTTCAGCCCAAACCTAACTGAGAGGACAGCTCCATGTACATAGTCAGCTCCCAAAACAGTTGTGCATGGAATGTTCATGCATCTTCCCCTTTTCCTAGACACGTCCATCATTAAATCATCCCCAAGCATGCTAAAAGTGCACACACACATATGTTCATCCAGTTACAGAAGAATCACTCATTACAGATTCCAGGACACTGCATTTCTCAGGCGCGAGGTGAGCGACGTGCTGGGCACCAGCTGCGCACAAGCTGTCATCCCTCACATCACACATCACTTGCTACACACTGCTTGACCTCTGCCAAAGCATTATCCCAGCAGTCACGCCACATTTGGCTGTGTGAGGGGTGCCAGTGCCCTCAGCCAAGCAGAACACCGTAGCATTGCATCTGGTAAGTGCAGACTCGGAAAAGGGGCCAGGTCCTTGGCTGCCATAAACTGTTAGGTTTGTACTAACCTCAGAGGAGCTACCTGCATTTGCAGTGCATAATCACCTTTTAGGAATCTGGGCCATTAATCAGACAGATGGTCTTAATCAATTTCTTATTGAATAGTTGTGCACATCAGAAGTAAGACTTATTGGACTGTTATGGGCCATCAGCAGAGACCTCAAGGACTAGGTGTCAGTGGCAATTGAATGATTGCTGCCTCCACAGCCGGTCCCTCCCAGCCAGGCTGGAGCAGATGGCAGGTGGGAAGCTCTCCGTATGGTACCTGTTCGGTCACTGAAAGGAACACCATTTCTCAGGACAGTTACAGTTTCCATAAAGAAGAAATAAACCACCCACTGAGCCGAATAGTAGCTCTAATAGCGATGAAACACCTTAAAGAATAAATGTGCAGGTAAATCCTGTCACAAAGCCACCTGAATCAGGATTCCGCAACTCCTGTAACCGATGTGTTTCTGCTGAAAACAGCATTGCTCGCTGGTGTTATGATTTCATTACAGTTGGTATCATAACTCAAAAATGCATTTATCTGTCTTTGTCAAGGACCAGTATGGCATGGTGCGGGGGGAAAAAAAAGATCTGTTTTATAAGCTCAGTGAACACTTCAGCTTACTGCAACTCAATCTTTCTTTCTTCTTTCCCTCGTGCTATTGCCTCAGCCAGTTTTGAGCTGGCCCTGCTACTTTATAAACTGTCACAGAGCCCATGGGTGTTCATCTCCACCTTTCAGCTTTCTCTTGCTAGCATACAATGAACATCAGTCAATGCCAAGGATCGGGCCCCATGAACCAGTGTGATTTTTTGGCCATTCTCCGTGTCCCTTCTCAAATCCACAGCAAAGCCTTTCAGTAGAGTTAATGAATTATAGCTAGTCACTTTCTGGAACGCTGGACTCAGACATCACAGAATTAATCCTCTTGTAGCCCTATCACTGAAAACACATCAGTGTTTTTCCCCTTCATTTTCCTTGCATTTCAGCTGCTGGCACAGGACCAGCTTCATTCTGGCTGAGCTGTGTTTCACGAATCACGTCAAGCCACTCCTTGCAGAGATGATAACCATTCTAATCTTCTATCATTATCTCCCAAAGCATCAGGAATGTGCTAGACAAATATTTGCAGCAAAAAGAGACCTCAACTCCCTGTGGCTGCGCTGGGTTAAAATCTGACCTTCTGCTTTGAGCTCTTCTTCAGTCTAAAGCTTGAGTGTATGAGAGACACAGATGATTTCCATGGAGCAGGTGTGAAACAAGAGTAATGAGAGGGTGAAGGCATCCCTAGCCAGATTCTGCTCTAATGTATGCATGGGTTAGATCCCATGCTGGTGTGAACTGAGTGAAGTCAACACAACTGTGGTGGTGTACCTTATACTGAGTCCTTCAGGGTAATAGTTACTGAACTGCAGCCATCAGAAATGTACTTATGCAAAAGGAAGAACACCTGAAACATTAAGTCGCCAGATCTGGCCTCCTAGAGTGGGACTCAGTCC
Organism: Pseudopipra pipra; assembly: GCF_036250125.1. Taxonomy (NCBI): domain Eukaryota; kingdom Metazoa; phylum Chordata; class Aves; order Passeriformes; family Pipridae; genus Pseudopipra; species Pseudopipra pipra. The sequence continues at coordinate 23,125,876 of NC_087551.1, forward strand.
ACCTCACACACACACACATGCTCTCTTTCACAATAGAGCACTAACTGCTGCTGCACTATTTGTTTTAGCCTGTCTGCTCTTTCACAGTCACCAGATCAGCAACATGATGTGAAAAAGACTTTTTCTCTGCCTGTTCCTTCTGCACAGGGCAGTTCAGCCCTCTGTGAAATGGAGCAGTTTCACAGCCATACAGGACCCATCATTCCTGTGATGTGGATCAGCGTGGTCACCGGGTCTGGCCCAGAGCCTCTCAACTCCACATTTCATATGAGGGTGTAGGGCTGAGCTCTGAGGAGGAACCAGAGCCATCTGTATCATAACTCAGCACAGCTACCAAGGTCACCATGGTCTCTCTCCAGGTTACTGGGAGGCCTTTAATGAGTCTTATATTATGAAAGACTAAGATGGATGAAGGTAAAGGAAATGAGCAGCAGTGTCCCCATACTGGCTGAAGAGGTTGGGGATGGTATTTCTCTACATCAAGACTGTCACTTTGTGATGATGATATATATTCATAAGAACATCAGAAGACCAAAGCAAAGTAGGCAGTGCCAAGGCTCATTTCTCTGGCTCAGCTGTACCGATAGACATAGGGACTGGCTGGGAGCCTGAGGAGGGAGATGTGCTTACACCCCTGGAGAGGGGGCAATGCCACAAACTGTTATGTTGTGCCCAGTCACAGACAGCAAGGAAGACACCCTACTTGTCAAGGAAGCAGGTTACCAACTGCTGGCACCACAACCCAAGGAGTTGATCTGCCACTGCTGAAGCACTGGCCACTCCCCTGAGCCAGCAACCCTTCCATTCATGCAGCTCTTTCAGAGACCACCCCATCGGGACAGTTCGATTTCTGGTACGATCTAACAGTGGCTGGAGGGAAAGAAGATGGCAGTCACATCCTCTGCTTTGAATGCTGCAGCTTTTTTGCCACTAGTATCCCACTCCAGAAGTTACATTTCCCCCAGAATTAGTGCTATGTGGGCACTTCCCCATTAGAAGCACTCAGAATGTCAAAGAAGGTTGGTCACTGCCTGCAGGAAGCTGTGCTGGACTGTGCTCACAAAATGAAGACAATATGAGCTGCCACGCACGGACAATATACAATTTCTGTCCCCCTTGCTGACAGACAATTTTGCTGTAGCAATAAGCAGCTGAAATGGGAACAGGTTATTTGTTTTGCATTTTATTTTTTGGCAGTAATTTTCCAGGGGAATTTCTCTAGTTTCGCTACCTGCTGCTACAATGGGTCCTCAGAGAGGGCAGTGCCTAACCTTCCCTCTTCAGGAGAGTAGCCTGGTTACTCAAGTTTCTGTTTCATCTTCTGCTGGCACTTGAGGCTTGACTGCATGAAAAAAATAAGGCGGCATTGAAACCTATGTAATATGTTATTTGGGATAATTGGGAAAAAGCAGTCTCACAGCAAAATAAGTGTGTCCTTGCAGTATCTGCTCTCAAATGACAGTCTCTTCCTCCCAGCAGGCAATCTCTGAGCAGACTACCACTTCACAGTAATAGCAGTACTCAGGAAAGAAAGGAGGCTTTCATTTTTATACTGTTCCTTTCCAGGTCAGCCATGGGTTGAGAAAGCATCAGCATCACTTGCAGACTGTCAGCCTTTGGTAAGCAGAGCTGCAGCATCCACCTCCAAACAGGCAGAGACATGGGAGAAGCTCTGCCCACTGCCACGAAGGACCTCCATCCCCTCCGAAGGGCCAGGCTCCAGCCCTGGAGCGCAGCTCAGTCACCATGCACATCTTCATGTGTGACCTTTCTCTCCAAACCACAAGCACTGGAACTGGGGTTGAAGGGAGTGACCCTCTCAGAGACTGGAGTGGCAACAGTACCCACTAATGCATGTAAAACCACTTAAAACCTTTTTCTCTGTAAGTCCGTGGAGAGGCCAAGTGAGCATGGTGTGAGAGAGATTTTCTTTTTACAGAGGATTAATTTAAAGCAATGCTGAACAGAGATGTTCAGTATTTTTTTTGGTAACTTCCATGAGGGAATGGCTGTCGTTTCTTGATATAAGGGGGTGGACAGCTTTTGCATAAGAAAAGAACTTCTTACTTCTACATTTTTTCTCTACGGTGCCTCTGCTCTTGCTCAAAGAGCTGCCCAATCACCCAGTCCTCACTTTTCCAGCAGCTTCAGTCCCTTTATTTCAACAAATGCTCCCACTTACAAAAGTGGTGTTTTCCACACTGGGCAGAAGGTACTGAAATCCCTGGTAGGTAAGAGACAAAAGAAGAAAAATTCCTCACAAAACCAGAGCCTACATATTCTGAATTTTCATTCTGTGACACTAATCATAGAAAGGAAAAAAAATGCTCTGGTACAGTGGATGTGATCTTCCTGGCACATCTATGGGGAGGAAATCTTCAATGAAGTCCGTATTGGTTCTCTTTTGTCCATTTAAGCTACACAGATAATCCTGGTTTAAATCTGTCTCTGAATTTGCAAGCAAGTTCTAGCTTCAACCTGGGAGGATGCTTGTCCTGTACCTTGGAGGCTTTGTGTATAAATGTCTAAATGGGTGTCCTGGGAGCTATGGTTGGCCCTGACTGCCTTTGTCCCACAGAAAGGTAGCACTTTGGGGGACATATTTCTCTGCTTGTCTTGCAGTGCTGTGCATTAATGCCACTACTCAAGCTAAGAATAGATAGTCTTCATCTCGATGGCTGTTGAAACAGCATAAACCAGAAGAGCAAATCTTAGTAACGTGCAAGCCAAATCCTGCTCTTGGCTGCACAGGCTTCTGTGCAACAATTTAGAAGTTAATGATGCACTAGGGACACTGTGGTGTAGATGAAATACCATAACAAATAAATGCTGGTTGAAAAATCACTCTCTGAGCTCTCTCTGGTTCCTTTATCTCAGTGTAAGAGGTAATTTCGAATAAGGTCTCAACAGGGATGTGCTGTGAGCCTGTCTCTGCTGGATATTTTTATTAGTGTCCAGTGGGGCTAACTGGAGAATATATTTATATAATTTTGCTATGACCTTCTTGCCAGAAGGGACTAAAAGCAGGAGGCTTTGTCACCAGTAGTGACCACCTTCAACACCTGGGCATCCACAGCACAACAATGGGCAAGTCAGCACCATTTAGCTGATCCCTCTTTGCTGCTTTACTGCTAGGCTTGGAGCTGGTCCTGCCTTCATCTGGCAGAAAAGTGAACCTTATTCTTAAATCCTAATTTGAAGGAATACACTTTCACCATACAGATGTCAGTTGGCAGCAAGAATAAGGCCTGGAGGGATAGAAGTTTTATTCTGTGCAAATTGTAGGACAATTGCGCAAACTTGCTGAATTTCTCCATGTGAAAAAAGAGGTCATAAGAGGGCATTTAAGCCATCACGTGTCTGTAAGGGCCTACGTGGACTTTACAGAAAGAAAGGGGAAATTCAGTGTTGTTGCCATATGTTAAGAAGACACAAAAGAGCACTGACCAGGCTTTGAGAAAATAATTTAAGAGGATTGGATTTTGAAGAATTCATGTACATTTTGAACAGCTCTCTCCCTGTAAAAACCCTAGGATTACTTCTGAAAGTTATCAAGTAACACAGAGGCTAAATATATTGTAAAGACTATGTAATCCAGACATTCAATTCTTAAAAAATTAAAATAGGTTCTGAAGGACAGGTCAGGAAAAGCTTGCTAATCTGAGCTGCTGTTGGGTTTCTTGTCCTTCTGCTTCTCCTGCATACAGGACACCCTCCCTTGCCCCCATATTCCTTCCTTGCTTCATTTGCTCTGTTGGGAAGAAGGTAAAAGTGGTGTGGTCAAAGAGACAATAAAGAAACTATAAAAAGAGGGAAAACTAAGTGTGGCAGCATTGCAGTAAATAAGGAAACACAAATAGATCTTGATAAGTGCAGCCCAGCTCTGCTACATTTACATATCCCCCTTTGCCAACACGAACAAAGGCAGGTGCAGTAGCACTCAGGAGAGGAAACGGGAGAAAAAGAGATGGATCTAATGGTGCATTTTTTTTGTCAGTTTTTACTATTTTTGGTTCTACTCTCTGAGGGGGGCAGCAAATGAAAGGCTTTAAAACAGCTGCCTGGCACTGGTGTAAAAATGCTGGGGAAATGCATACCTTGTGTGTGCAGAGGAGTGACAAGGACCTGTGCAGAGTACTCACCGTGCTGCTCCTTTACTTCTCTGCAGACTAAGCCCTAGAAGCCCCTTCCTCAACATTGTACACCACACTCACCGTTTCCCTGTGTCCCTGCAAATGCCAGGTAATAATGGCATTACTTTCTTCTCTATCGAAAATTTAGATGTTTTAAACTTTGCCGTTCGTGAAGAGGTTGTTGGAAAAGTTGTTAGCCTCTGAGATTCAGTTAATCTTTGGACAAATAGACTTTATATGGTGCACCGTTGTCTAGCAACTATACTATAAACAGCACTCCATTTGTCTCCTGTGGGTAATCACTGATTTCTTGGGGATTAAAGCTTAAGTAACACTCCAATCTAGGTGCATGCATCAGACCGCGGCGTATTACAGCAGATTACGCCTCCTAGCATACAGTTTGCTTAACCATTTAGAATCACAACAGAAGACCGACAGCTGCAGTGATAAGAAAATGAGCACTAGCTTGTCAAATAATTAATATTTTGAGTTACGATGTAGAACATTCTACTGGCAGGCCCAAAACAGTTTCTGTCACACAGAAGGGTGGAGTGGCAGATAAGCACCATATTAGAATATCTCATCTAGGCTGAACCTGATTTATTTCAGCTATATCTTGATAGCTCTCTTGATGCAGAGGACAGCCTCTGCATCATCTCTTGCATTTGCTGCCTCATGCCACGGGTATGGAGTTTTACCTTCCAATGGAGTGCAGGACCGTGCTGCAGTGAGGTTCTACAACTCACTCGTGGGCACAGAGGCTCAGGACTGACTGAACTGACTCTCTGTGTGTTGTGAATACAATTAGCTAGATGCATCTGCTTGCATAGAGCACCGGCTGCTTAAGAGACCGAAACATGTGCTATTGCTAAATCACTGCATTTAACACCTTCCTCAGTGAAGCTCCCCTGCGGCAAGGACTGCACTTGGTCTGATAGTCTCAGTGTAATGGTAGGTAATGGGTGAGTGGGGTGGCCTGGGGCTGGCCTTGAGGAAAGACCAGTTGTTCAGTTGAATTTAAACAATATCTAAAAAAAAAAATAAAAAAAAAATAAAAATTACAGGCTCTAGATTTAGAACAAATCTCAGCATTTGTGGGATTACAGTTTCAAATGTTGACCTCCCACGCTGAAAGAAATACAGGTCTGTGGGTGGGTAATGCTACGTATCTTTTGGAAAATAGGCATTTGACTGAAGGAATTATGTTCAAGACATTTAAGATTTACCTTAAGAATTAGATTTTAAAGAGAGCAAATTAGATATGGTCTGGAAAAACAAACTTATGCTAGAGCTCCCTAGTTCCCCACCCTCCCCTTGCGATCCTACTTTAATGGCTTGTTTGTGACCCACAGGGAGCAACTAAAGTCTCCCCTTGCCCCTGGAACACTCGGGCTCTTCAGGCTGTAGGTATGAAGTCAGGAGGCAACAGAGGCAACACACTCATTCTCTCCAAAACACTGTGTGCGGGAATGGGTAAATTGTTGTGAGTGCCCCCTGCTTTTCCCAGCCCAACTGAGCTGGAGCGTCTCTTGCAGCTCCTGCAGCAGTGGACCCCTCTGTCTGCAGGCTCCAGTGAAGAAAGTACACAGAAAGCAGGGAGCAGCCTCCCCAGAGGGAAAATCCTCCCCTGGCCCAAGCCAGTGTAAGCGTCGCAGTATGCCAGCTTTTGTTTCCAGCTGTGCCAAAAGGTATTTGAGGCTTATGGCCAGTGTTAGAGTACTCAGCAGGTTAGTGGAGCAGTGCAAGGGGCACCCCAAATGCTGGGTTGAAACTTAGATATAAGTGCTTTCCATGTGCTACGTAGGTGACCTGGGAAAGAACCTGTGGATATAAGTGATATCTCAGGAAATGTGGGCTTACTTCAAATGCCCACAGGGTGCCTCTCTCTAAAACACCACAATTTCAGAAACCTTCATTCTTAAGCAGTTGTTGGCAACGAGAAAGTGTTGATGCTACTTCCCTAACTGTGGAATGTAGGCTTTAAGGTTTTAGGGTGTAGGAACAGGGAGATTTTGTACCCTGCATCTTTTCCTAGAGTGTTTAAAAGAAGCACCTGTTAGACCCGAGGAGGATACAGGCGTGCTCCAGAGCTCTGTCTGGCTCACTCAGAGTGGGAAGAGTTGGCTTTCTTTGGGAGCCGCTACACAAACAGTGTGATCCCATGGGGACTTGTTTGAGTTTTCAGTTCTTGCCTCCAGAGGATCTTACTGCTGTTGTGTCCTCCAGTCTCAAATCGCGAACAATTTCTTAGGTATCCTTGTCTTTTTTCTTCCTCCTGCTATCTCCTGAAGGGGTTTTATGTGTTAGTTTCTTGCCCAACACATTCCATTAAATTTCAGTAATATAATGAGGTTAGGCACTGTATGGAGAAATAATTAGATTCCCTATGTGCTTTGTATTTGTATTCAGAGAAATGACAGCATTATCATTACACACAGCCCTGGTTTTTTTCTTTTTTTTTTTTTTTTTTAATTTCCTTCCCAAATCAGCTGAATTCCCTGCCACCCCCTCCAACACTGATTTCAGTAGACTCTGGAATAAACTCAAACAGAGCATGGACAAAGCCTTGGTCCTGTTGATTTTAATGGCAAAACTCCTGTTGAACTGAATTTTGAACAGTAAGAAAGTCACTCTTGAATGAAAGAGAACAAACAATTAAAATCCTCCTGGGACTAATGTAAATCTGTCAATTTTTGTCAGATTTGCAACACTGTAAAATAAAATAATATGTATTTTGGTAAGACAGAGACAAAACCCCTTCAGATATGGTGTGAAAGTAGTTACATCTCTAGTACTAGAGCAATTTTCATCACATAGTGGAAATTAATGTTTAAAAATTATTACCCCTACAAAGACGATGTCATGGACTGTGTCAGCTTTTGTGATTGTGGTCATTTTAAAAGCAAACAACCTTGACAACGTCTTTGAAGATTATTGTTTGTTAATAGTGCACATTAGAAACCAAGCAATCACAGAGAATGTGTGCATAATCACAGATATTTTTGACATCTGTCTAGTTATAGGTTCCATGGCATTTTTTTGCATCTCCCCCCCTTGTGTCTTCGATTAATTTATCATGACCATCTGTGTTGTATTTTTTGCTGCTCAGCTTGCCTTACTACATCTGTTTTTTGGCTGAGTATTTCATGACACTTCATCATTTTCACTCATAGCGTTAAAAGTACAGATCTTACATTTGCCCAGTTAAAATTGCTCAGTTAAGATAATCAGCAGTTAAACAGACCACTACACTTGTGGCAAACGAGTCTTTAAATGGCAAACAGAAAGGCAAGATGGAAGCCACAGCAGTTAAAAAACTGCATATCATGTTTTCTGGTGCTGCACAGAGGTAAAACCATCAGTGGTTCTGCCAGGTGCTGGCTCTGAATCCCCAGCTTACAGGATGTTTCAGAGAGAAGAGGATATGTCATGGCTGGAAGGGTATTTGGTTATTGTGCTCTGGATAGTCTCCTCGAGTATAAGTGTTTTTGAGGTTCACAGCAAGCTACACTCTCTGCATCAGGGTTAAGGGTTCTCTTGACATACGCAAGGAGCAGTGTAGATTCAGCCTCCCTTCACCCATTGGAGTCTGTCAGAGGGAAAAAGCAGTTCAAGGTGACTGCACCTAGTGGGCAGTGCAAGCAACAGAGAAGAAACATTTGTAGGTTTTTATTTCCTACTGCTACTGGGGTTACAGGTATAACGCTCCTAGTAGATAACTCATTCCATCTCCCTACAGTGAAGTAAATTTTCTATTGCTTTCCTAGAATCCTCTGAAATGTTTAGCTTGGGGGCTTATCCACAATAAATATTTGGCCATGATACAGAACTTTTATCTGAAGTCACTGCTTATGCCTAATTTTCTTTCCTTATATTTCTTCCTTTACTCTAATTAATACAAATTTTAAGCAATCTTTTTTCACTCCTGGCATTGTAGCATCCTGTGATTCTCTTCTCTATGGCTTCAGGATCTCTCTTTTTTAGTAAACCATAGCAACTGTAATCTTCTCCTAAAAGAGGGAAGGAGAGGAAAAACCAGCATCAGAGCCTACTCAGATACTGTAACAGGCCTGTTGCTCAGGAGCTTGTATAAGGTGACAGGAGAAAGGCTGTTCACTTTAGTGAGAGCTATCTTTGTGATAACCCTGTGGTAAGTTCATCCAAGAGTCCTTGATAAAGTACAACTCACTCTGAATAGTTCCACCTAACTTTTCTTGAGAAAGCCCTGTGTAGTGTGTCCATTATCCAGCTGTGCTCTGGAACATGACATCCAAGTATCTATCTTTTACTGACCCAGGACACTATTTTCTGAGTTGATTTTTTTAACCTTCTGAGTTGGTGGTTTCTGCACACCTCTTGCGGGAGGTCACGCCCTATGGCAGCTGAGGCATCAAATCCAAGCCTTACTCAAATTTAAGCCTTACTGGGCACAGCCAATGACCCAACCATTGCGTATGGAGGGAGAAAGGGTACAGCCCCACAGTGAGGGGAGAGAGAAAGAGACGTGCTAGAAAAGACATGGCAACTTTGCTAGTTATCCTTAAATGAGCCTCAGTCTCACAAAGGCTGGGGACTGCTGCTAGAGACTGAATGAACTTTCTCTTTTTTTGCTCATAGTGCGCTTCTGTGTGGGTGGGCTGCCTGGATTTGAAGTAAACAGCAGGAAGATGATCTTCCCAGTGAATGAAAAACTGCTTTGCTGAGGGAAAACAAGCACTACAAAAAAATATGGCAAACAGCTCTGGAAGTGGCACTTTTCCAAGCAAGGTTTTAAGCCTATGAAAATGCAACGTCCCCTCTGTGAGCCCCATTGTATTAATTGTCACACTTCACCAACTAAGCCAAGAAACAGCAGGCCATATATAACCCTACCATATTATATTTGCTTTTTTGTCACCGATTCGGTGAGATTCTTTGCTTGTGGTTGGACTCATGCAGAAGATAGCAGCAGTGTGACTGCTACTGGTTGAAGAAGTCCACCTTTAGAGCCAGTGTCCATGGCTTTGACACCGAGATATGAAGGCTCTGCAGCTAACATCTGCAGTGTTAGTGGTGTGCTGAGGTGAGTCAGAGAAGCATCTGACAAACCATGAAAACAGCAGTCTCAAATGGACAGCACTACAAATTGCAGTATGGTGAAAGTTAATTGTCACGACATGTGCTGGAAAATGTACCATTGAATAAATCTTTCCTCCACCTGTGTTACCAGAGCGTTGCTTCCAAGCAACTGATGATTTGAGTGCTGACTGATCTGATAAGTCATATCAGTACAACAGTATAAAAATCCTTGGCTTCAACTGATAAATAAGGTATAGGAGAGATGAACGATTTTTCCATTGTGAGGCTTATATATCTGCAAAGAAATGTTCCTGAAGATATTCCCCAGTCATCGTTGTCTCTGATTCAGGGCAGGAATTTCCAGGAATTCACTGCATTGGAAATATAACCTGAAAATATATGTCTGCAAACAGGATAGTATGCTGGGCTGGTGTTGAAGCTCAGGACAGACATGTAATCCTCCACAGGTAATTAGAGCAGAAAATGCTTCTAATCTCTTTGTTAGTCCAGCTGTAATTTTTGATCTAATAATAAACTGAACTTTAAAAAACCCATCCTCATACATTTTAATTTAGACTGCACTGGGCATCTTTTAACCTGTAATTTCTTAACTGGCCTGTTTTGATTTATGTGTGTACTGTACAGACATACGTAGTCTGAAGCACCACTGTCCTCTGGCTGTGTGAGTACTGCATAAATACCAAGATATCAGAATTTGGGCCATAATTCATGAAAGCTTTTCAGTGAGGACATGATTGACTTTACACATGTGCTTACATTGCACATGTCCTTGAGTGGTGCCAGCAGTCCATGTGCTCTCCTTACCCAAGGCTATAGGTCAGCAACCCTCTGGCACAGCCTGGCTCTCCTTGAATTTGATGGGGGTTTGACCAATGACATTGAGGATTGTTCTGTGCATTTTTGTACTGCAGTAAGAGGCAGGATGAGAAGCTGTGGGCTCACGGAGGTCACTCTGGCCACATGTGGCTGAGACTGTCTAGTCCAGCCCCCCTGGAACAAGCAGGGACATCGTCGGGTAGGTCAGGTTGCTCAGAGCACTGTTCAGCCTGACTTTGAATGTTTCCAGGGATGGGGCATTCACCACCTCGCTGGGAAATCTGTGCCAGTGTTTCACCATTCTCATTGTAAAATACTTCTTCCTCTTCACCTTCTCCGTGCCCTTCCAGATCCCGTGCCGACCCCTCATCCTTCGTCCCTTTAAACCCAGTGAAACCCTTGTGGCTTTTGTGGCCGAAATCCCTTGGACAGCTTTATCTGTTACTGAAGGACGTGGCGAGAAACAAATCAAATAGATCCAGTTACCGCGCCGTTATTTATCGGTGCAAATTCAATCTACAGAGGTGAGTCCCTGCGGGGGGGTCAGCGCCGACTCGGGGCCGGGGCCGGGGCTGGTGTTGGGGCCGGGCGGACGCCCCGTCGGAGCGCACCGCCCCTGGACCAAATCGGGTTATCGTAGTCGCTATGGGAACAGCGCCGCGGGCGGGGAGCGGGGGCAGCCGGCGGGGAGCGGAGGGAGAAGCCGGCGACGGCTCCGCTCAACTTGGGCGAAGCGGCGGCGTCGAGGCGGCGCTGCCCCGGCCGCTCCTGCCTGAGCGCCGGCGGCGGGACGGGAGCGGTGACCGCGGTAAGGAGCAGGAGGAGGAGGAGGAGGAGGAGGAGGAGGAGGAGGGGACACTGCCGGCGGTGGCGGGCGGGGTGCCCGGCGGGACGGAGGTGGTGCCGAGCGGAGGTGACCGCTGTCTTTGCCGCGAAGAGTCCGCGGTTGGGGTGTCCCTACTCCCGCCGTGCCGGCCGTGGGGTTTTGGCCGCCCAGCCCGAGGGGCTTCTGTGCCCGCCGCCCTCCGCCGGGGACAGCGCCGGGACAGCCCTGGGGCGCCGAGGCGGGGGGGCGACGGCCGGGGGGCGAAGGGAGCAAATGCCGCTTTACCGCTTTCAGAAAGTCCCAGTGCTGTGAAGTACGTTCATTTCTTCAAAGTGCCGACTCAGCTGCAGGTTAGAAAACCCCACAAAGTTTTCATGTTTTGAAAGGACTTTTAAGCAGGTGCCGAAGTCTGGCTAAGCCGAGAGGTGCCAGCTCTTTGCCGGGTGACTGTGTCCGTGGAAGTACTGGACCAAGCCCTAATCGCTCAAAAGCACTGCCGTAAGCCCAGCTGTTATCCCTCGTCACCAGGGCTAATCCATGCCCCACTGTGGGTTTAAGCTTGCTGTGCCAGTTTAGAGGGCTTGACTTCAAGCCACGTCCTCTTTCTGGTACCCTCTCCGCTCGCTCCGTGTCCGTCTGTCCGCAAAAGCAGCGGGAGCGCTGGTGCCAAAGGTGAGGCGGGATGGGTGGGCAGGGAAGGGGGCCAGGGTGCTCGAACAGCTCTCCCAGGCTGGGCTCGGGCACGGCTGCCTGCATGGATAAGCACTGGGTAACTGGTTACGTAAAGAACAGGCAGATGAGGAGGAAAGCATGGTTTGTGCTGCCTTATGCATATGACACTTTTAAAATCTCTTAGATTAGACACCTGCCCTACCAAGTATCTTCAGTGGGGAGGTCCAGTATTTGGGGTACCCAGCCAGGTAGCACTAACATCAATCAGATAGCTCTGGAGTTATGGCAGCGCAACTAAGAATAGACTACACCGTATATCTCTGAAAGCTAACACATTAATTAAAATCTGTCTCAAGACAGCACTGTTCACTGCTTATATGACAGCTCTCTCTATACCCACAGCTGGGACATACAGCTACTGCAGGGCAAAAAGCATGAGCTTTCCCAGAGCTGCTCACAATGCTGTTAAGTGATCTCAACAAAGACAGGCTTAAATTTTCAAACTGTAAATTTAGCTTTCTTCTTTTGTATGCTAATTTTACAACGGTGAGTATTTTTAAGTAAATCCTGTCACAAGGATGAAACTGGTCCTAGTATTCTCCAGTACAGAGAAAACTCTCACTAGAGGCTTAGTTCTGCAGTGAATCGAGCCAGAGTGAGACTTTGGGGATCTTCAGTCAATTGTCTTCCTGATAGATACTGTAACTATGGTTCAGTACTGGACAGAAGTGTAAAGAAGTCTGTTAAAATGGATTCTCACCCTATGATGCAATGAGTTACTTCTGCTTTCACGGAAGAATTAGTCCTCAGTCTGGATGGAGAATGCATGCTTCACCCACCTATTTTCATAGCACTTAGTCTAGTCTACGCCACAATATATGATTAAAAAAAAACTTCAGAGAACCTGATGAGAGGTGAAATATCCTTTTGGATCTTAGTTTCAAACTCTTTCTGTAATTCTATAGATATAAGTATTTACAGTGGATGACATCATTAGAAGCTCCAGTCTGTGACATTACTTGCTTTATTGCAGTAATACCTTTTCTTTTTGTGGTTTGAACAACTTTAATAACAGGAAGGCTATGGGTCTGTGTTACCTTCTGAACTGTTATTTACATGGCTGAATGAATGGTGAAGAATACTTTAAGTCCCTCTGTCCTGACTGGAAACCTGGCTTTGTAGTCTGCAGAGATCAAAGCAAGATATAGAATTCAAGGTGTGTTTGATCCATCATGGCAAGACCTGAGCAATATATACGAGTTTTAATAACAAGTTAGGCAAACAGAGCAATTCAGTGTGTTTTAACTTCCTGGCTTCTGTAAGTCTAGAAAACAGTTTAGTGTAAGTTGTATACAACAGAGTGTTTTTATGGCTGCTATTAGAAACATTGTTTAAGGAATGAGTGGGAATTTGGCATGATAATAGTCCTGTTTCTCAACAAATAGAACTCGTTTTCTCTGATAAGGAGACAGACTGTAAAATGCTGCTCTGCTTCATAAGTACATTTGAGTAGCACCCACCCTTTTGCTTCTGCAGCTAACACAAAGATTATCTTCTGTAGAGAGTCCCAGCCATCAGTAGAGCTCCAGGCTATTGCGCCCTTCCTCACTCTTTCTTTAAGATCTGCAGCCTGGATTTTCATCTGGAGTTAATCAACACAGCTTTCATTTATTTCAGTAGGGCAAATCTGTTTTCTATTAGTGCAGCTTTACTGTAGATCACAAAGCTGTACCAGTTGACCAGCTACTTTTTCTCATCATGTTTTGGCTAGGGATTGAAAAACACCTTTCTCATTCATACCTGAGCTTGGGGCGCAGTTCGTGCTGAATTCTTGTTCCTTTACCCCTCTTGCAAGCAAAATGCAGATGTAAAATGCATCAGGTAGACTTGTTTGCTAAAAGATTGAAGCTCTAAGAATGCATTACACACTACATAAATGCTGAGGGGTGAGAGAAGTTTCTGTCTTGCAGCACCTTGTGGTGCTCTCTGACTGCCTGGTTTACCTCTCTGTCTGTCTGGTTTACCTAGTGGTGATTTTTACAGTCACTCACCTTCACTAAAGGCTTAAGCGACTTGTAACTCTGTGGCAATTACACCAGACACAGAGCCAGCCCATTTCTATAGTGCTGACAATGCAAAGTCTGCTGGAGAAAAGTGCATGCAGGAACGAGAGTACATGCTGAAGGGCAGCATGGTTCTCACATATTTCTGAGCGCACTTGTCCCTCAGAAGCAGACCCGGGCAGCAGCAGGAGCTGTCAGTCTGTGGCAGGCAGGTCAGACCATGAGCACTGCCCTGTTAGGGGCAGACAGGCATTACCTGGCATGCAAGGGCCTGCTGGCTGCCACAGTGCCCTGTCACAGCTGGCTCACTCTTGGATGCTGCTGTGAGGTGCTTTTTGCTACCCTTAAACACCTGCAGCCATGAAGACTTGTCAATAAATAATGCAGCATTTAAAGCCTTAGCTCGACCCCCGGCACTTCTCCTTTTCAAAACTCCTTGCTACTTGTAACAGGGTCATGTGCCTGGATACGTTTTAACCACTGGGATTTTTCAGGTTTTTTAGTCCAGAAATAGCTTGTGTCCGTCACAACAGGGAATCAGTATGCTTATAAAGCAAAACACAGGTTCTCTGCTGTGGTCTATAAGCAGACTCCTGAGTGTCCTCAAAAGTTCTCTCTCTATTCTGCAGGTCAGAACGAGGAATGCTAGTGTGTTAATATAATTATATTAGCATTGCTTTTAAATTTCTTGATTGAAAAGCCCTACCTACTGCTTTTCCAGCATTAATTGCCTCGTAGCATCTCAGACTGAGGTTATAATAATTTCCACTGAGATTACAATTACATGGTAAGTAGCTGTAAACACCTTAGACTTCTATGTCACTAAACAAGAAAGACAGATAGGAAGTAGGATTTTTTGTAGGATTCTGATAAGGTAAAAGTCTCTGTATGGAGCCGATAATGGTAAGTAATGGCAAAAAAAAAATCATAGAATCATAGAATATCCTGAGTTGGAAGGAACCCCCAAGGATCACTGAAGTCCAGCTCCTGGCCTCTGCACAGGACAGTCCCAAGAGTCACACCATGTGCCTGAGAGTATCATCCAAACGCTTCTCAAACTCTGTGAGGCTTGGTGCTGTGACCACCTTCCTGGGGAGCCTGTTCCAGTGCCCAATCATCCTCTGGGTGCAGAATGTTTTCCTAATATCCACACTAAACCTCTCCTGACACAACTTCAGGCCATTCCCTCCGGTCTTGCCACTTCCAGAGAGAAGAGATCAGTGTCTGTCCCTCCGCTGCCCCTTGTGAGGAAGGTGTAAACTGCTGTGAGGTCTCCCCTCAGTCTCCTCCAGGCTGAACAAACCAGAAAGCGGTGGAGAAGAGAGAACAGGGATTCTTTCACAAAGCTATGGTGGACTATATAAATAAAATTGAGAAGGTGTTGGCAGCAGTTTCTTAATTAGAACTTGCTAAGATTCTTTGGAACAGAATTAAAATATCTTTGTCCCAAGAGAAACAGAATTTGAGATTCATCTTTGATGCTGTCACTACTTAATGCTACTTCCTGCAGGTATGGCCAGCAGCATAGCCATGACCACGATTTCTGCCTGAGCAGCTTGTTAAACATTGCATCAGTTAGCATGTACAGAATTCAGAGATGGGTGTAGCCAAATCAACTTTAGTATACCTATGAGTTGCAGTCCAGGGAGATATTAGATACCCTTCACTATCTGAAGGACACTGGACTTTCTTGGATAGAGTAATCCAAACCTTACTAAAGAAGTAAATAATTTAAAACAAAGTTTAATATGCTTCACAGTTTCGCATCATCTCTTTTCCCTGTGACTGCATGTCTTTTAAAAAGTACAATTATGAGCAGAATTTGGGGATGGAGCTTGTCCCACTTATTTTAAAAATAATTTTCATTGTTTGTTACCCTCTGATCTGGCATGTATGGAAAAAGGCTAAGTGGGTATCTTGCATGAACAAATTCTGCTCTCTCTGACTGTAGTAGGAAGGAACTACCACCCACAAGAAGGGAGAGAAGGCATTTCCCAGCTCCTCAGCCCCTTTTGTTGGTATGCTTTTACTGGATGATAGTGGATTTCCCAGGAATCTATCTATAGCCAGCTGAGTGACAATCTTTCTATTGACATCCCTGGACTTTGGATTAGATTTGAAGCCCCTTAAGACTTCTCCTCCTGCTCTGACACAACTACCACACCTCTAAGGCTCTCGAGAGTCACTGAGGATGGTCAGCAGTACTTCTGGACTGACAGATTGTGAAGGCAAAGGCAAACCACAGGAGACTTGTCAAACCAAGGACATACCTTTATAGAGAGTCCAGCTGTATTCTCATTTTTTTTAGAAATGCACATTTCCCACCCTCTGCCTACATTTTTCTTGTCCTCGAGGGTGTTGCAATCTGGGAACCAGGAAAAGGATCAATGGAAAAGGAATTTTTTATTCTCAGAAGTTCATTTTCTATACACTAAACAGGCCCTGTTGATTGACTCATGTTTTACAGAAAGCAGCCCTGCTGCAACAAGTCTTAGCAAGTGGTGATCTAGCCCACAAGAGCCTGAAGGAGACTGATGTCTGTAGGGTTGTATGAACAGCCTCTAGCTGGCCAAAGAACAGCCAGAGAGAAGGTTAAGGAAACATACTCCCTTTGTTGGAAAAAGAGCTAGGAAAGGCTGAACTCCTGTTTTAGGAAGGTGAAAAAACAGATAAGGCATGTGAATGTTGATATTTCTGATGATTCTTTGGTGCATTCTCTGGAACAAGAAGAAATCACACGGGGAAATATGGGAGAAGGTAAAAAAGTGGAAGATAAGGTGAAATTGTACAGAACATACCCTGAGAAAAGAATGGGAAAGCTGTAAAATACATGAGGAGAAAAACACAGGAATTGCTGACAGCATAGAGAACAAAAAGGAGTTTTGAAGGAAGGCAAAGCTAACAGGAAACTTTTCCCTGAAAAAGTCTCAGAGGGACTTACCAACAATCGTTAGTATTTGAAGCAACCCTCCAGAGGCTGTGAGAGAAAGTAAGATATTCCAGACCTCAACATAGCCAAGGTAATTATGTGCTTAACTCTGTGAGGTGCTTGGTCAGACTTGCAATCAACAGTGTGAGGGGAAGGCTTGTCTTCTAGGCAAAGGTCTAGGGTCAATAAGACCAAAATCTTGAAACTCAGATCTGTTTCTGGAGTGGAACACACATAAACCCCTTTGAAATTTTGCTTAAATAACACCAGAGGAATTTATCAACTGGATTGTGTCACCTCCCAGGACAGCCTCTTACAAGGAATCAGGAAATGGACTAATTGTACAACAGAAAGATGTGTATTCAGCTGGGACAATATCTCTTTTTAAAAATAATTTTAATGTGGTTGCTTGCAAAGCGTAAATTTGTCCTTTTCCCCATTAAGATGGTCAGGCTGTAACTTCTGCCTTCCTTTAGTTGTCCATATCCTGCTGACAGTCCTTCCAGTTTTTCCAAATAGGAAAGCCATTTTGAGTCAGTTAATGATTAGCCTGCCTGTGAACTTTAATTTAAAAACAGCAGCCACAATTAATGGAGCCCACAGTGTTTTCTGCAGGCTGCAAAGGGCAGTAGTGGGTAGAGTGGTGGCTTGTTGAGCCTGCTAAATAGAGATGGCCACTTGCCAGCTCTCAAAGAGAGGAGATGATGGATGAGAGATGGGGACGGAAACAATCTCATACAAACAAGACTCCCTTAGGAACAGCCAGCACAAGCTGCCAGTGTGCATGAAATGCTTGCAGGGGATTTTCCTTCACTTGAAAATAGGCCATTTCAGCTGCAGGTGAGTGCTTTCCTTCCTTTATATCTTCTCCTGTGGAAGCAGATTTTTTAATGTCAGACAAGTGGAAGTCCCATTCGGAGTCTGTGGCATTCATGTTCCCACACCAAAAGCAAATCTGCCTGTTACCTCTACTTTATGAAAGCTCTGTGACTGGGCAGGGCTCAGGTTTAGCAGGCCTTGCTCAGACAAGGTATGCAAAATATTTTTCTGTTTATCTTCTGCAGTACTAGTGCTAGGTGAAATGGTTCTCATGCAGAATGCCTTGCTTTGAGACAGACCTATGAGAAAAAAACACATAAAGGCAGTAAGAACAGCCCAGAATCATGTGAAAGCCAGGGATGTCAAATTAGACCCCAAGTCTCCTTGCTCTCTTTCCCAGTCTGCCAAATAATTTCCCCTCTTGCTCCTCTTCTAATGAAACAGCTGGTGAGCTAGGAATAGCTGGAAGGGCATTCTTCAGCTTCACACTTGTACTGATTGCCCCCTAATGCCCCTGAAGTCAAGAGAGTTAAATCAATGCGAGACCAGGTCATAGCCAGAATAAGCCCAAAGTAAGCTACCACTTTGCTGGTAAAATAGAGAAGGGCATGCTCACTTTCATCACATGAAGGTACAAATGGAAATAATAATGTTACTTTAATTGGTCAGGTACCTGTAAAAGCTTACAAAATATTGCTGTTGTCACAGAAGCTGAAAAGGAACAGGAGACTTTAAATTATTTACAACAGCTTGTGGCCTGTTACGGTCCTCAACTTTGTTAGCAGGGCTCACCTATGCGATATACAAGGGGTGATGAGACTGAGGAAAAGGTCTTCAGTTTTAAAGATCTCCACCCTTATTAATGCATAATGGTGAGTGGAGGCCACCATGCAGCAAGATCCAGGTACATGTTGGAATGGTGGGATCATGGAGTTGAAGCTGTCAGCACATCAGTTCCAACCTGAGTTCGTTCATGTGTCTTGGACAAGTAAGTCAGCGGCAGACAGCCAGAGCACTGTGTGGTGATTTGAGAGCTGTTAACTGGAGTCACCCTGGTGATAAAAACAAATGAAAGGACCTGCTGCTCCTCCTCCTCCAGAGCGCAGAAATGAGACAGGAGCAGGATTACTTCCAGCAGCTGCTGACTGTGACTGCTGTCATAAGGATAATCATAGCTGATGCTCCAGGGCAAAGCCAGTTACAGCAATCTCTCATGTATAAGCGCTGCAAAGTAGCCAAGGTGTTAATGTTTACACAGTCTCAGGAGAGCACCTGCAGCCTTACACACCAAGGTAGCTACATCTGTGACCTGTTGAAGTTTTCAGCCCTTTTATGTCTTTCTTCTGAAGAAACTGGTATTGCTTGCTGGGAGAAGTAGGATACAGGATTAGGGAAACTAGTCCTTTGGTGCAGTTTGGCAAACTTCCTGATTCTGGAAAAGCCTAAGCGTTAGACCCTGAAATAATTTCAGACTTGGGCGTTGTACAGACTATCCAGGTTTTTGGAGCATTTTTCTTTAATGATGTGATGTATTTATATGGTATGAACATTTTTGAAAGAGAACAAGGTTACATTACGACAAGTGATAAAGGCATGAAAGCAACTTTTCCTCACATTGAGGGCAGAACCCTACTGATCATTTCTCATCCAAGGAGTCTGGGAGCTCGTGGCTCTCAGCTCTAGCAGGAGTATTGCGTAGTTATGAGCTTCTGGTGATTTGCATTGTCACTAAAGGCCCTAGACCCCAGTGTGAAAACTTAAATCAAAAGCATATTTTTCTCCATTTTATGTCTGCCTTTGTTGTGTGTCTCAATAATGAGGATTTGCTCAGGCCCTGCAGAATCAGACTCTTTAATCCGTTGCCCTCATGTTAACTTTTGACGCCATGCCCTGATTGGGCTGCTGCCAGGAGTAGCCTTTCTGTAATCCCAGCTGCAATCATTGTTTGTGCCACCCCTTCTCCCTAGGGGCGAATGGAAGGGAGCAACAAGGCACGTAAGCGCACTGTGTGAAGAAACAGATGCTGTTTTGCTCCTGTTCAGGTCCCTAGTGCCTGTTTTGGATTCCATTGTGTTTAAATACAAGTACAATAGGTAATAACTTTGTTCCATGCATTGTCCTCCTGAAGGGACAACATGAAGGGACTGGCTGGGTGGGGAGTTAATTCCATCTTTTTCTGAGCTGATTGATGCAATTTGATCTGTCTTCTAAGTGCTGGGTAATGCCCCAGAGGTAGAAACCTCTTACTTAGAAGTAATAACAGTTTAAACCTCGGTATTGCTTGTACTTCCATCTCAGACCAGCCTCAGTTCCCTTAGCACTGATGGTAGTGCTGAAGGAATGCTCTTGCAGTAAAGCTGATACTTGGACTTCAGTCTATAGAAGGTGGTGTAGCCTCCCCTGCATTCAACAACATATTTGCTAAATAATGGTTAAAGCTCTTTCTGGCCTTGTAGCTAATGCTCCTGTGGGTACTACCCAATATGGGTGAGCTCTGCTGCTTATGTTACAGCAGCAAACCTACCCAGGTGTGTTTGGTGGGAGTGGCAAGGTTCTGGGGCGGGGGGGGGGCTACAGCAACAGCTTCTGTGAGAAGCTTCTCCTATGTCCAACAAAGCCAAAGCCAGGCTCCAAGGTGCACCCACCACTAGCCAAGGCTGAGCCCATCAGTCCGGGTGGGAGCACCTCTGGGATAACAGATTCAAGAAGCAGAGGAGAAAAAAAGAGCAATAGCAGCTAGGAGACAAGAATAAGAATATGGGAATGCAACAGCTCTGCAGACCCCAAGGTCAGCACAGAAGGAGGTGGAGGAAGTGCTCCAGGCACCAGAGAAGGGGAAGGCCATGGTGAGGCAGCTGTGCCCCTCCAGAGCATGGAGGTCCACGGTGGAGCTGATATCCACCTGCAGCCCCTGGGGGACCACACACCAGAGCAGGGGGATGCCCAAAGGAGGCTGTGACCCTGTGAGAAGCCCACGCTGGAGCAGGCTTCTGGCAGGACCTGTGGCCTCATGGAGAGAGGAGCCCCCACTGGAGCAGGTTTGATAGAGGACTTGTGACCGGGGGGTCAACCATGCTGGAGCAGTCAGTTCCTAAAGGACTGCACCCTGTGGAAGGGACACACACTGGAGCAGTTCATGAAGAATTGTAGCCTGTGGGGAGGACTCACATTGGAGAAATTCATGGAGAACTGTCTTTCATGGGAGGAAACCCATGCTGGAGCAGGGGAAGCATGTGAGGAGCCACCCCCTGAGGAGGAAGGAGCTGCAGAAACAACATGTGGTGGACTGACAGCAACCCCCACTCCCCATTCCTCTATGCTGCTGCATGGGGGGAGGTAGAGACTTCATGAGTAAAGTAGAGCCCAAGAATAAGAAAGGGGTGGGAGGAAGGTATTTTAAGATTTCATTTTATTTCTCATTATCTTACTGTGATTTGATTCGTAATAAACTAATTTACCCAAGCTGAGTCTGTTTTGCACATGACAGTAATTGCTGAGTGATCTCTCCCTGTCCTTTTCTCAGCTCACAAGCCTGTCTCCCCTGTCTAGCTGAGGAGTGATAAAGCAGCTTTGGTGGGGTCTTGGTGGACACTGGGGTCAACCCACCATACGGGTCACCCATCCTGCCTCCTCCCTAAGGATCTCCTGGCTAGAATGTACCTCCCAGCAATAGTTTGGCTCCATGCATTGGTTTTTCACATGTAGGGTTGCTGCAAGCTTGTGCCCTCCCATAAGGGTACAGACAGGCAAGCCCTAGCCCCAGCTCTTGTCTGTGGACAGGAGAAGGCTTTCCCAGCCTAGCCTGGAGGGAGCAAAGTATCCTTGTAACCTGACTTAAGGTGTAAGAACCATGACTCATTTTAATTACACGGTGAGTGGAAGTTAAGGGGATGGTGCCTCTTCACCCTTTGTCTCACCCTCTGCACAAGCTGGCTGCTGTGGGTGAGATTTCTCAAGGTGCCCAGCACCAATTATTTCCAAGTGGCTAATCCAGTAGCAATTTTAGGTGAACAACAGACTGGGGGGTATGTGGGGCAGCGTGTTCTCGGCTGAGGTTGTTGATGATGGCACTGTTCTTTTTCTCTCCTTCCCTACCCTCAACCCACTCCCAGTGAAGACACACAGAGCACTATGTCATTGGCATCCTGGTTCAGGTGGAATGAGCCCCCAAGCCGCATTTCCCAGAGGAACCCCACAGAAATGGTGGTTGAAACGCTGATGATGGAGCTGAGCTGGCAGATCAAGCAGGCAGAGAAGCAGCAGCGAGAGCGGGAGAATGAATATCGCAAGATCAAGACTGGGGTGGACTACGGCTGGCTGGTCAGCTATCCAAAGCACAGCTATGATATCAGCCCAGGAGAGTGGCTGCAGTTGGAGGATATGTGTGCCAAAATACATCCTTCCTACTGTGGGCCTGTCATAGTCAGGTACAGTAAAAGATGTGATGATACAGATCTTTCCTTTCCCCTTTTCCTCCATGATATGCAAAGAGGGAATGAGAGTTGCCAGGACCAACAGAACCAAAACTTGGCATCCTGTATGATAAGTTCTGTTGGGACAGTGTCTTTGTGGAAGAAGGGAAATCTAAGAGCAACAAGGCTGGTGAAGGGACTGGAGCATAAGTCCTATGGGGAGAGGCTGAGGGAGCTGGGGTTGTTTAGCCTGGAGAAGAGGAGGCTCAGAGGTGACCTCATCACCGTCTATAACTACCTGAAGGGAAGTTCTAGCCAGGTGGGGGTTGGTCTCTTCTCTCAGGCACTCAGCAATAGGACAAGGGGGCACGGGCTTAAGCTCCGCCAGGGGAAATTTAAGTTGGATATCAGGAGAAAATTCTTTACAGAGAGAGTGATCAGGCACTGGAATGGGCTGCCCAGAGAGGTGGTGGATTCACCATCCCTGGAGATTTTTAAACGCAGATTGGACGTGGCACTGAGTGCCATGATCTAGTAAATGGACTGGATTTGGACCAAGGGTTGGACTCGATGATCTCGGAAGTCTTTTCCAACCCAATCGATTCTATGATTCTATGATTCTATAATGTTTTAAGTCAGTTTAGCACAACATTATTTCCTCCCAAGTTACTAAATGCCATCTCCCCCTGAGACTGGCTTGAGTACTTTATGCTCCTGAACAGTCAGAGCAGCTTTATCTTGTCTGATGAAAAGTCACCATTTCAGTATTGTGATGGCTTTTGCTTCAGACTTTAGAATCTTGGAGAAATTGAGGTTGAGAGAGACCTCTGGAGGTATGTACTTTGACCTCCTACTCAGAGTAGGACCAACTTCAAAGTTAGATCAGGTTGCTCAGGGCCTTGTCCTGTCCACTGTTGAATATACCCAAGGGTGAAGATTCCACAGTCTCTGAATAACTCCTTTGGGGTTTATCCACTCTCACTGGAGCCTTCATTTCTTGATTTAGGCTGTCCAGCAGGTCTATTGAGGCACTTGTCCTCAGTGTCCAAACTAGCCAAAAGGTGCTATTATTTCTTTTCAGCCTGTGAGCCAGGTATTCCCAGAGAAAGGAGGGACTTGTGTCTCCCTCCTCTACCCCCTCCACACCCTCGGCATGGAGCAGGATGCAGGTGGGGCATGAGGTTGGATTGAACAGCTAAGTGGTGCTTCTGACTTCTGCAGTGTGAATGTAAACAGGACTTGCTGTTGAGCCTTTCAAGTGCTAGACATAGGATTGCTGCTTGCCAGCTGAGTGACCTTTCGTGGAAATGCCTTTAGAATCTCACCTAATTCTGTTTTAGCATCCAAACTGGAAGGGAGGGGTGTGGCTCTTTTTCTTTTGAGATGGCTGTTGTAAGTTAAACCCTTACTTGCATTTAGCACAGTGCAAGTGACAAATAGTGACTCTGAAGCCCACCTAAGCCAAAGCAAAGTTGTGAAATGGGCCTTTATAATCAAATTCCCCTGTTCCAACATGTTCTTCAGTTGGGATTAGAAGACAGTCCTTGCAGGCCATATACAAGGGGGGTCTCAGCACTCTGCAGTCCCTCACTGCATATGCTGACACCTGTTTTCCCTTGAAAAAATGAATCTACAGTGCTTGAACTACAACTGTAAAAGCACTGGAGTAGCCAGGAAAGGATGCCAAAGCTACCTCTCTAGCCCTGGGGCTGAACCTTAGAAGCAAGCCGGTGCAGGCCTTGTTGAAAAGAAGGCCATGGTGTCAGAATCAGAGATCGCTCAGTGGCCAAGTTCTCTCCACTAAAAGTTTGCTGGGCAGCACCTCCCTTGTATTTGTATAACTCCAAGGTATGCTGTAAACAAGCCACTCCAAATCCCTTGGGGTTCAGAGTTATTTTCACCATCCCCAGGGTCACTGAGCGGGGCCTGTCTGGCAAACAGGTTATTTCCCTGAGAGCAAGCTTCAGCTGCTGGAGCTGGGAGGCCCCAAGGTTCATCATCTCCTTCAGAAAAGTATTAAGCTGAGCCACATACAACTTGCTCTGCTATTTTTTAATTTTTAATTTTTATTTTAACTGAAACAGATCATGCAAGATGTGTGATTTCAGTGCAGCTTGTAGTGTCGTTCACTGTTCAGGATTCAGCATACTGCTGGCAGTAGATAAACATACTCAGCAATGCTGGTGGGCTCTATGTGGGCATAATTGAAAAAGGCTAAAACCATCCTCTTAAAATTCTTACAAATTGCTACTGTAGGCTATCATAAGTTGTATTACAGCATGATTCAAGAAGTGGCATGTTTTTGTTCCATACTACAGAGTTTGCGTGGTTCGCAGAGCCACATAACAAAATGAGGCTTCCATTACTTTAGTTGGTTCAATTCCACAATTGAGAAGGGAAAAATCATAGCCACAAAAACGGTGGAACTGGATTGGGTCAAAGGTCTGAATGGTCTGATGTGCAGATTGTGTGTGAGAGTGGCCAGTAGCATCAGTGTAAGGAAAATAGTAAAGAACAAGGCAAGCAAATCCAACGGTACAGGCAATTACAATACCTTATATACAGCATCCAACTAATTGTGCCTTGTAACCGGGAGACTTTTGGAGCCAGAAGTGGACTTTTGGTCCATAATTGGCTGATGTGACTTTTTCTTTCAGTAGTTTGTTTAGGCTGTGGGGTCTCTTCTCTTTTTGAACACAAGTAAACTTTTAGCATTTGTGGCACCCTGTGGAAGAGTTCCACTCCTGAACTACAACTCTGCTGTAAAAAACTGTGTTTTGCTTGTCTTTAACTCATATGTCCTAGTTTTATTCAATAATCCTTTCGTCTTGTGTTGGAAATGTAAACAGTTGATCCCTCGTCTTTTATAACCTTCGAACCGAGAGCTCTGTGATTCCAAGAAATCCTCATTGCTGACATGGAAACAAAGAAAAAGAATGGGGCTTGCCATGTTAGGAGCTGAAAATGTACAGGAGAAAGAAGGAGCATGCAATTTAATTGAAAGACAGCCAAAATTGGACAAATGCTCTTCTCAGAAAGTGAGATAAGCTAGAGATTTTAGTAACTTCCCCAAAATTCCACAAGATGAGTATAATAGCAATTCAAAGGAAACCTTTACATTTCCAGTGAAGTAGTTTAATAACAAGATCATTGCACCACTGATGTTTCCTCTTGAATACTCTATGACTTCGTAATATGCAGCAACTTCTAGAAAAATCTTCCACAAAAAAACCCCATCTATGAGCTTGCACTTGGAAATTGAAATGCAGAGCGTGTACCCTACTGAAGTCCTTGGTTCTGACTGAAATAGTAAGCTTGATCCTTTCCCTTCCCTTTTAGGCATTTGAAGAGCTGAAGTCCTTTTTGATGTACTTGGCAAACATGCAATACTTAAATAACACAAGTAGCAGGCAACTTGCAAGACTGCAGTTTGTTTTGTTTGTGTCATGCAAGGTCTCCTTTGTGAGACTGAGCTCAGAGTCAAAGCTAGAACAAAAAAATTTTGTATGGGTTGTCAGAGATGTCACTTCATTCTCCAAAGGTCTAAATGATATCCAAAATGTCCTTTTCTGTGGCTACAGTCTCAGCTACTGAGAGGTAAAATTTCTATAAATTTGTTTCTTTAAATGTGGAAGAGGCTGGAAAGGAGCACTTCACAAATGAAAGGGTTTTTTTCACATCCAGTTTGCTAATTTTGTATTTCAGGTCAATAGAAACCTCT
Organism: Pseudopipra pipra; assembly: GCF_036250125.1. Lineage (NCBI taxonomy): Eukaryota > Metazoa > Chordata > Aves > Passeriformes > Pipridae > Pseudopipra > Pseudopipra pipra. The sequence continues at coordinate 23,151,346 of NC_087551.1, forward strand.
CTTTGAGTCTGTTGGAATTCTGGAAGGATTCAAATACGCTGCAAATACCATCAGACATCTGGAGACTCTGTTTCACCTCATGCAAATAAAGCTATTGCATTCAGGAGTAACTTAGCTTTAGGTTACTGGGTTGGAGATCACTGACTATTTAAAATTAAATCCTGGAGCCATTTGAAGGAAATGACAGTGAGGCCTTTGGTACCTGACTGCCATGGTTAAACTGAACAAGTAGACTAGTAGGTAACAAGTAGGTTACCAATACAAAACTCCAGATTTTTGCCATCTTAACTCAGAGCTTTAGCCCTAATCAGAGTTAGTGAAGGTCTCTTTAATTTCTTTTGGTTTCAGCAAAAGTGAAACAGTGGGTTTTTGTTCTTCTCTGCCCAGAGGGAAACAAAAAAACCCCACTAATATTGAAATGTAAACCTGCATTTTGGTGACCCAGGTTGTTATTAATACCACAGGCTAAGGACTGTAATTTTCTAAGGTTTGTGTATAGCTGAAGCGGCTTTCCTAGTATGCTTGAAGACAAATGACTAAAATAAAAAATGGATTTATTTACAATTATGAGCTTAAGTTTGAGGTGATGTGATATAAGTGTTGCAATTAGTGTGAATGCCATAATTCTTTAGGAGTCAAGGAGCCTTCTCTAGCAAAGCTGTTCACAGTGTTACACTATAACCAGAATTCCTGTTCAAAATTCAGGAGTCAGCAGCTAATTATTAGCACTAAGCACCCCACATTTTCTTTGAATTACTAAATCCACTTAGAGGTCCCAATTCAGCCAGGCACTCAGGAATACACTGAACTATAAGCATATTGTTTAAGTCCATGGACTGCCATTGGATTTAACAGGTCTTTAAAGTTCAGGCTGTACTTAGGGAACCCTCCGTACTGGGGACCTACAGAATAACATAGGCAGGTGACAGCGCTTTAAAAAAGCAGTGCCAGTACGAGCCAAGTGCAGCCAGATTCTTAAAATCTTTAAGAAACAGAAGGGTCACAATTTGAAAAACAAATTTGTTTCAATTGTGATTAAAACGCTGCCTGGACTGGGGAATGTGCTCATCCCTATGTATGCCTATAGATCTGCCCCAGGCTTCCCTGCTGGTTCAAGGTGAGTTTTGTTGACAGTCATGTCTGCGTGACTTGCATAATGTCTTACAGGCTACCAGCAGTCTCACAGCTTGTGTCATAAGATAGATAGATAGGTAATGCTTTTATGATGAATAAGGAAACCCTGTTGAGGCATTTCTAGATATGGTCGTGCAGTTGCCTAGTTTGAAACTGTTCCATGCAAAAGCATAAGGGTGTTAACCTGTGCTAGAAGACAAGTGAGCCTTATGCAATTTTGTGTGCTAAATTCCACTGAGCAGCTTTGAGTGGAGTTTGTTTGCCAAGGTGAAAGCCCATATCCCTTGATTCCAGTGGTTTTGCTGTGTTTATACATTGGGTGTTCTGTGCAGAGAGCAGATTGATGGATCATCCAGCACACCAACTGGCTTTCATTGATAAGCGGGTAAGATGGCTTTGGTTATGTGTAGATGTCTGCAGCAAACATCTTCTTTCCTCTGATACACAGACTGGTTTAGCTACACCTCAGCCCTGATAGCCTGTCCATCTTTTCCGCTGAGAAATATCTGTGGACTTCCTTTTGGACTTCCTACACAGGCTGCCCCTTACACAAACATGCCAGTACTGAAGTTAGGTGAGCATTAATAAAAGGATAAAGTAGTTCATCTTATTAGGGGACAGAAAAGGGTCCCCTTTCCCTTCTCCATCAGAATGTGAGTGGCTTTTCATTGGGTGACTAGCAGACAACCTTTCGGATTGCTTTCTCTTTGTTTCTTAGACCTGCTTAAATCCATATGAAGTAGTTTTGATGTTGGTCCTGATAAGTCAGAGGTAAATCTTAACAGCAGAGTTCACCAAACTATTCTTACTGTCCTAGCTAAGAAGAGTGCAAACAGGCAGATAGCTGTTTGCAGTACCTGCTGGGAGAGAAAGGCACTGAACTATTTGGGATACAGCATGATGTCAAGATATATGTCCAATAACAGGCCTCAGCAGTAAGAGTCAAAATACATTAATGCACAAAAAGTCTTTTTGGTTTCTCTCTGGCTTTCTTTCTGTCCTTATTATCTTGGGTACCCTTTGGCACACCATTAAGTAGTGCAATGCTATATGTGCTAAACTCCCTGTTACATTCCTAGGCCTTACCAAAAAACCAAGAGTCAATATCTTCTTCTACCTGCTTCTGATGTATTAGGCTTATTTAAATACAGCCCTACTGTTTTCCATCCTTGTTAAGTTCTGTTGCAGAAAAATATCAGAATGCTTAACGACCTTATACACTTTAGCTTCCATGAAGTACAAATACCTGCATTCTAATGAAGTAATAGTTCAGCTCTCTGTCTGCTTGTAGGTGTAATTTTTATAGTAAGAAGTGAATATTTATTAGAAGAGTACCCATATTACCCTCTGTCATAAATACATACTGTTACAGAACAATTAGCATATCTACATGACTGCTGTGTGAGCCTAGGGAGTGGATCCCTCACTCTCCAGGCTGGGGACCAAATCACCCAACAAAGTGTCAGCAATGGCATGCTCTCTTCATTGCCTGGCCAGTGGCCCACTCAGTGGCTTCATGAAAACTATCCTGCTCTGCATCTCATCTTCCTCACCTGCAAAATAAACAGTGGTGATTCTTTTCACTTCCTTGGTATTAAGCTAGCTTAGTAAATCTCAAAAAAGGCACTGAAGTAATTCACAGTTATCTAATTAGATACAACATCATGCTGATAATGAACTGAGCCAGTTCATTATCTTACAGAAATCCACTGGAAGATGAAATACCACTTCACTGAACATTAGATATTGAAAGACTACCAAACAAAGAAGAGTTTTACTGGATTTTTGTTTGTCTAATGGCCATTGGGTAATGGTATGGGGAAGAAGCACTGGAAAAAGGGGAAGTCTAGTGGGCCTTTCCCTGGTCTACCCTCAGCTTCTGGTAAGCTGCAGTTAAGGGACTACTTGAGCAAGGATTTGCGTTTGGACAATCATATTTAATCACTGCTGATGGGGACATTTTCCATAAACTTGTTTAATAATTTTGTTTCTTAGCTATTGATAGCACTGAGTTCTGGTTTAATAGGTATTATGTGAAAGAGCACTTCCTTCTGTTTCAAACTTGCCTTCTAGCTTTGTTTGGTTCTCCCAACTATCTTTTGTGCTTATAAGAAACAGTGATTCATTGCTTCCTTACATTCCATGGCTTCCTTGTGATTTTAGAGACCTTGAGCATATCTTCATGGCCCCTCCCTGTTGTTGTTCCCTTCAGTCCAGAAAGTCCCATTTAGCAGGAAAGTGCGAGTTCCAAGCCTAGCACAGGGATTTGGCAGCAGTCCTTAAATTGATGTTTTTAATCAAAGTTGTGCCTTGACTGTGCTTTCAGATTCCGGCAAGTTGTTGCTGAATATGAACCAGAAGCACAGGAAGTATCCCGGCTCTTCCGGTCTGTCCTGCAGGAAGCTGCTGAGAAGATCAAAGAGGAGGAAGAAGCCAAGAAGCTTGCCAGGCAATGGAACACAAAGAACAGAACCAGCCTCTCCTTAGCAACATTTAAATCTCGGTCCAGGATTTCCCCGTTCATCAGTGATATCAAGACCATCTCCGAGGATGTGGAACGGGGCACCCAGCCCACCAGAAGGGTTTGGAGCATGCCAGAATTTCGGCACACCAAGGATTTCTGACTCTATACTGAATAAGGTTTTTAGACAGTGATCTTCCAAAATCCCAGCTAACCCTTTTTTAGCTCTACCGTTCCTTCTTTGTTCCAGCTCTCTCTTCCTGCCTATCTCTGTCTTGGAAGCTGTGTCCATAGTAACTGCAGCTGATGCCTGCAGCGGATGATACAATTTATTACCAAACATGGTAGCCTTTCCTTTAATTTAGTAGCTATTCGGTAACCTTAAGGGCAAGGCTCACTTACTATCTCATTTTTATTACTGCTCTTTTGTGGAAAATGAATTAGTTTTGCTATGTCTGTCTTTTCCCTTTCCCCTCCAGCCTGGATGTAGTTATCTATAAAAACTTTTGGCTCGAGCCACTGAGAGCTGCTGCCTGGACCAATCTTGCTGAAAGCAAGACAGCCACTTAAATGAGTGAGGCTTGCAGGATCAGGCTTGTGAGGTAAAGCTAGTATCTGATTTGGAACTGAACTTCCTTTTCCAACTAATAGCCTTCCTCAGTGCTACAACAAACTTCACAGGTAACCTCAACACTGCTCTTGATCCACTTTTTGCTGACAGTTCACAATCCAACCTGAGTAGAAAGAGACCCAAGCTTTTTGAGATTAAAGACCGATATTATTCCACAACAACCAGTTTATGCATGTTCAGGTTTCTTCGGTATTTTCTCTTTTGTGCAGGCAGAACCCCATGAACCTTGCACCTGCAGAGTAGATAGAAATTGAACAACCTGCTATGTAGATATACAGGTGGATACCTCGGAGCTGTGTCAAATGCTGTTGTGGGTCCTCAGAGTTCTGTTGCTAAGGTCAGTGCTCCACCCCACACACCAGTAATAAATCAGTAGGTTGAAATTAATGTTTATGGCCAAGCCTGAAAGAGTACTGAAGGAGAGTATTCCTGTACAGAGAAGGATGAAGGGACTCAGCATTCATTCCCGGGGCTCTTTGTACAGTAGCAACAGGTGAGATCATTTGAACAGCTTGCTGCTGTGTCTGAAGGGCTCTGGCAGATGAACGTTCTGCTGAGAGCTTGAAGAAGCAGGAAAATGCCATTAAGGAAAAGCTGCTAGGGCCCTAAGTCAGCATCTGTAGGAAGAGCTCTCACCAGCAAAGGAAACAGGACAGCACACTGTGAAAGTCATGGGTCCTGAAGAGAACCCAAGGGCTAGGATGCTTTGTGGTGACCAATGGAAGATGGGGAAGTAAGAGAGGGATTTGCCTGTATGACTGGCTTTTGGGGAATCAACCCAGTGGGGTATAGCCTCCTGGAGGACCCTGTAGCTTTGTTGTTCTTTTGTCTGTTTCCAGCTCTTTTCCCTGGGGATCTTTGCAACAGCATGTGGGTTCTACGGCCAAGAGAAAACCCTTTGAAGCTGTGCCAACTCTGGGAAGAATTCCAGTGCATGAGATCTATCCTAGAGTAGAAATGTGTGGTTTCTTCCAGAGATGGGGGAAGGCAGAATAAAACAAAGATCAAGATCAAACCCTTAAGAGCTCTCTAAGACTATGAGATTCTGGCTCTTCCTCTCTCCCCTCTGGGCTATGTAAGATTGAAGACAAGGCTTTCTTACTAGCACCAGGCTGTAGTTTCTTGTCCCTTCGTAAACACTGCTGCCAGCAACCCTCCTAGGGACAGATAGCAGAAGCTCACCTTGGGGCTTCCAAATACAGCATCCACTTTGGGACAAGCTATTTCAACTCTAGGTCAGTGAGGGAGAGTTTAAAGCCTTCCGACAATCAGCTTAGTGTTTTTCAGCCATATGTCCTTGTGAAGTAATGTGATTGTGTATATGAAGTAAAAACAAAGGCTTGAGATACTTAGCATAGCCTTAGCTGTCTAGAAGATGTAGGATCTCTAGCAAGGGATCACCACAATTTTCAGAAAAATTCTTGTTTGGAAAAAAGTCAGCCATTTTTTTTTTTAATATATTTGCAAGCCACTGTATGCTACTGAAGGCCGAGATGAGTTCATGAATTTCCTGCTACAGCGCTGCAGTCATTTTATTTGCACTTATGTTCTATTTGACACTTTCAGTATTGACTGTATTGATGTGATGTTTGATGGACTGCTGGGAGACATGGGACATTTTGACACACTGACATAAAGCTCTTTGTTACACTACAGTGTCAATAGTGTGCTCACTCTTTCTTACGGAAAATCGGGAGTAACTAACTTCCCTACACCAATGTACAAAGACAAGGAATCACCTGAAGGGTGTTCACACTATCACAGCAGCCTGTGATCACGCTGTGCCCTTCATTAACAACTTCCAGCTAGCAGATACCATTCTCCTGCAAGAGCCAGCCAAGGGAGACAAATCTGATCTTTGGTGAAAACCCTGCATGTTACGGAGGCCAGACTGTGGCAGTGCTTGTGACAGCGGTTTTGTTTCAACTTACCCAGCATTTCTAATTCCACAACAAAATGTAATCCAAACTTTTAAACAGTATCACTCTCCCTGTACTGTTTCTGCAGGTTACACCGTGTGATCTGATGGCAAAGGGATATTCGGATACCAAGCTATGAGAGTTCTATTCTCACTCCATGTTATGTAGTACTCTTAAAGGGATAGAAGTACTACCACGTTCACCTGTGGCCAGCTGTTTGGAGACTGACTGTGACCTTCTGCACTGTGTGTGCAGCAGCAGGTACTGAAGCAGAGCTGGAGAAGTGGTTTGGATATACGACTGTTGCACTCCGTGGTGCTCCTTTTCCTTAGGAATGCTGTAGACTGAACCATAAAAGAGCCTTTGGTCACAGCATGTAGCAACAACTACCCACTCATGTTTGCCCTGTCCTAATTCCACATTTCTGTGTGGCTAAATTAGCATCTTAGTTCAAATCAGGAGCACGAAACTCCTAACTGTCCCCACCTACTGTGGTATGGTCCATGGCACTGGGCACACACAGTGGGCAAACAAGATTGCTTTTGGCTGAAGCTAACCCAAATGATCCAGGTGGCTCACAGCTCCATAAAGCTGGACTAATGGTGGTCTGAAATAAACCCTCACAAAACTTATGTAGAGTGAACATCAGGTCATCACTGATAACTGTCTGACTCTACAGCTCTGCTCCTCCTGGGCTGCACTACCTACTAGCATAGAAAAACTAAACAAAACATTTCTACACAGCCCTAATGGGACCCTCTGATCTGTTCTTAGCACCTCCCTAGAGCTAGTCCAGTGTCTTAATTCTTTAAGAAGAATAAAAAGTGAACTAGCAGCACATCATCATTAACGTACAAAAGTGAACTGAACAATAATCATTCTAAATCCTCAAAGATTCTCTTGAAACTGAGCAAGGATTTTGGTATCAGCTCAGAGCATTGCTGTTGGCCCACTGCTGATAGCATTGTGCTGCCCAAAGGACACTGTCACACCCAGCAAAAAGCAGTCCTAGACTTGCTATACATTCTAATAAGTAACAGCAGCAGCTCAGTTGCACTGCTGGGCTTCCAAGGGCTAACACTTCTCAGAGGCACTACTCACCTGAGGGAGGCTGGGCAGCCCTGCTTCTGGGGCTTCTCCAGACGGGCCTTGTCCGGAGCTGTGGCAGCCAGCAGAGGTGTGCAGTGCAGGAGGTGAGTCTCCTCACCCATGTCGGCACATAGTTCAGGCAGCTGTCACGCCACAGGGAACTGGAGTAAGCTCTGCGGGAAATACCTGTCTGCTGACATTGCACTGTTTATATATTTCATCATGGAACCTTGGAGAATTAAAGCAAAGCTGTGGAATATAAACCAACTGATTTGTACTTGTTGTCTTTAATTAAAGATCTCCTGAAACATAACCTGTTTGCATCTAGCCAAACGCAACAGCTGTTCCTCTGCCCTACAATGTGTGCGTATCAAAGCAGGAAGGCAAGAATGGTAAAGGTACTTGATCTAAGCAAAAAAACCCATCCTCTCTCTACAGGCTACAAATGCAACTGCCCATCTTCCATCTTGCTACCTCTACAAACAGATCTCAAGATACAAGGTTTTAAATAACCAAGATTAAGCAATTGCAAAGGTCTGAAACTCTCTGAAGCTACATGATTTACAGATACAAGCTTGAAATCATCAACATGCTTCCAAGCACGTCTTACATTAACCAGTATTACCACAAAATGAGAAGATATAAGTGACAAAATGGATGTTTTGTCACCAGGTATTTTTGAGTCACTCCATTGATTCCATACCTGATCCTGGGTACTAGAACACCTTAATATCATCAGATGGTCCCAGATGACTCAAGACTCCCTCTGCTAAGCATCATACATGCAAAGTATGCATGTATCCCCTTTAACAAAGGGGAACATTTTTTTTTCCCCACACAAAGTATTACTGAAGCATGGATTGCATTGCTTGGCACACTCTGGTGATCAGACAGATGGGTGGTTCCAAAAGGGGACTGTGTGAGTACAGAGGGTTAGTAAACCACAGTGGTTTAGATGCAGCCTATAGCACAGGGCTTAAGCTACTCCTTGACAGAAGCTGTGGACAAGCAAATCTGTGTTGTTGCTTACACTACTTCCCCCAAACATTGCTATAGGCCTCTCTCAGAAGGAAAACTACAGACAGGTTGACTGGATGGTCATTCTGATATTCCTGTGTTCTGCTATACCCCTCTGATGAAGGACATGGCACTGTAGTTTTGCCCAAAAAGCATTCTGAGAAGCACAGTCACAGCCTTTTTGGTTGTGCCCTGCCACAGAGGAAGGGCTATTAGGCCTCCCTCAGTTCTACCCACCTGTGACAGACAGAGACATCATAATCTTGGTGCCTGCCTTTCCCTGGTACTGCCATCTGTGCTGTGGGCTGTTGGCACAAGGACCTCTTGTTCTCTTTGCATAATCAGAGAAACCATGTTTTGAGCTGGCTTACATCAGGAAGATACTACGCTGGCCTTGAATGCTGGGTCTTGGGCCCAGGTCTCCCAATGACTACTATGTACTTTCTGTGCAGTTGTGCACAAAGATATTCTCAGACTAAGGGAAAATCCTTACAGGATGAGAGCTTAAAAACACAAGAGAAAGGTGAGGAAAAGGGATACAAGAAGCACAGTGGATTACGTGGTGATTTACAGTTATCTGTGTACACTGTATACTTCATAAAATTATGAATTCTTAGCATCCTGGCTAGTTAACCAGATCATAGCATCTTAGCTTTCTATTTCAGTCAAAATCTATATTCCGGCACTGGTATTTAAGAGATGGAAAAGAGCCAGGTGCAATTTCTGAAGAACTCAGCAGCCCCAGGAAGGGTGGTGCAAGAACACCTGGTCCTTCCAGGTCCCTACTGGCTCTCCATAACTTGCTCCTGTTGCATTCAGCTACCGAGAAGTTAAAGGCTTCCTTCTGCCTTTGGCACGCAAGCACCAGCAGAAGAGTTTATTGTCTGTCCTCAGCACAGCCAAGGGCAAGAAATGAACAAAGACTGGATTAAATTCATAGGACAGCAGTAACAAATGTTCCCCATAAACAAGCATAATTAGGTATTTGCAGGCTAATTAAAGGGTTTCAGAATAAGAAAGTGCAAAGCCAACGTCCAAAGGTAAAAACAAAATAGATTTTCCATAACATTCCAGCTGGGCAGCAATGCCACCTACTGGCAGATATCCCACCACCGACTAACCAGGGAATAGGCAGCAGCTTTCTTACCAGGCCTCTCCTGACAAATTCCTCACTCTGGCACTACTGCTGTCTCACACCGCTGTCACCCAGAGAGCAGCGCGCGAGCAGAGAGCAAAATGAACACAGCTAGTGTTAGCCCTGGTGTTTAGTGCCTCACTGGAGACGGCACCAGTGGTCAGCGTGCTGGTATGGAAACAGCTGTCATCTTAAACATTGTGCCTCTCAGACTGGGTATTAATGTGTTCTTCATGCTGGTTGAAAGGGTTCAAAACATGTCTCCGTAGACCCCTCAGCACCATGTCCTGCTTGTCCCTCAGACAACACTAGATGTGTCATACTCCTTGGGAATCATAATTTAAGACCAAAATTGACCAGGCAGGAAAATAACCCCTGTTGTCAACAGCCAAATACATCACGATCTGTGCTTTGGACAGTAATTCTGATGATTAATTTTGTCCACAGATGGAACTAGGTGGCTGGGTGCTTGCCAGTAATTTTAAGCAGCAGCTCCTCAAAAGCTCATCCCCCTGCAGCTTCAAGTACAACCAAGTAGCAGGCTGGAGGGTTCCCAGGTGTGCCCAAGACCTCATTCCTTCAGAAGAATCCAATACCCTGTAAAGTTCAGCCATTTCATGGAGTCCCCAAATCACAGTGGAGCTCCCCACCTTGAGAGCTGAACTGGAACCTCGGAGACTAAATATGCACAGCAAAGATCATGAGTTTTACACATCAAAGGACATCAGAGCTCCATTCAGCTGTCAGGGCCCATGCCCACACCAGGGCAGGTTTGGCAGGTGATCCCAGGACAAGTCACTTAGTCTCTCTGACCTCTGCTCTTCCCCTCTGTACAGAGCTCACTCAGATTTTCCTGCTACAGAGGATGACTGGGAAGCTCATACATTCCTGCAGCATGAAACACCCAGGTACATCAAAACAGCACAACTTGCCCAAGTTTAATCATACTAAATACTGAAGAGTTACCACAATTGCAGACCCATCTCAGTTCTGCAGGATGATACACCTTAGTTCCATGGAGCCAGATACTTTCAAGACAAAGTGGCATTTATACACATTTCCTCAGCTTTATCTCTTCTACATTTTTGTGTGGGCAAAAGAGTGAATTTCAAGCAAACCATAAAGGAAACGAGTAACAAAGAATCGCAGTGTCTTCTGTTTCTGGAATTTCTGTTGTCAGAAAAATTCAGCTGTTCTGATTCCCAGAATGGAAAATGGTACAGGGACACAGAAAGTTGAGTGTGATAGCGAAGACTGTCACACACACACACACACAAGGTAGTTTTTCATCAATTATTCATCATTTTAGGAAGAATCTCAACTTGCCCAGCAAGGTAAGCTTCTGCAGCCCCTTCTTTATCACCTGACCTTGGCCCCACACCATGACTTCTGACAGCAGCAGTCTCCCTCCATCCCTACCTCATACCTTTCCTACTGCTCTGTTGTTCCAGCCTGCATCTTCACCCACAGTACGCACCTTTTTGAGACCTGGTAGCAAGTCTCTCTATCAGCCCCTTGCCCATCATGTTGACATTCCATGTCACTTCACAGTTCCCTCATACAAATTTCTCAACCTGATGTTCACCACAATCTTACTGTTTAACCCTCACACCTGGTTCAGCTGCCACAATAGTGATTTGAAGCAGTATTAAGAAGCTATACTTTAGTGAAAAGGTCAACAAAATTAACTTCTTTCCTGAGGCAGCAAAGCATGGACGATTATTCTGGCTGTAAGGGCCTGTGCTCACTAGGGAGGACTGGAATCTGCTGGCCAGCTCCAGACATGAGCCTCAAAGATACTCAGTCCCAAGAAGCATGTGATCTCAATGCTTGTGGGGAAAGACAGAGAAAAAAAGGATGCAACATTACTCAAACCACTTTAGAAACCTGAGAATCTGCATGGAGATGGGTAGGAAAGAAAAGGAGGTTTATAAAAGCAGCAAGTGCTGGGAAGTTTCAGACACCACCTGTAAGTGACTGGGGAGGAGAGAATAAAACTGAATCACTGCCACAGAACTTAAGCAGCTTGGCTCTCTAAAAGAAATGATTCCTTAGAAGTAAATTCTGGCATAGAAATATTTTAAAGCATCACTAAAGCATATCCAGCATGTCAGAACTGAGCAGGAAAAATTCCTGTCCTGAAACACCAAGAAAGAGAAAAAGGATTTGTTTGTTTTTTAAGAAAAAGCGGTTTGACTTGTTTTTGCATCATTAGAGTCAGCAACTACCAAAACCCTAAAAGGGGAACAGACCACATCATATTTCTAAAGGCTCTTTGCCTTTTCCATACTAATATGGAACAGGGAAGGAGTTTTTACAATCTTGACAAAGGCACCAAAAAGCGAATTATTTCACTTAAGTCTGAACCTTCGAACCAATGCAGTTCTTTACAAGTGTGATCTCCACGTTTCCCATTCCTATTTGCTTTCCTTCTTCCAAATTTCTACTCCCTCCCCACCCTGACAAATTTTCAGAAATTATACTATCTTTATATAAAATAAAACCTAAGGAATTGGAAGGATTTTAGTGTCTTCTAGGAGAGCGTTTGGGATTAACCTTGTTACGCAAAGACCAGAGAAAAAAAGCTGCTTATCTGGGCAAGATCCTTTGACATCACTAGCTAGAAGATACCAAAGTAGCATAAATCAAAGCATTATCCTTACCAAAAAAAAGGGGTTTTCTTGTTTGTTTTTCCCCCTACTGACATTTCAGAGCAGTACTTCCAAAAAGGCTTCCATTGCCAGATTACAAGTCAAGGAAACTCCAGTTCTTACCTATGTTTTTCCAAGTTTTATGTTGATAAGGATGTAAAGGCTTGCTTTTCCCGATCAGGGCTTTAATCTCTAAAGAATTACATCTCTGCAACAACTATAAAATGCTTCACAATAAAAGAAAACTAGGGAAAAGACAGGATTCTAGCATCTTCAGAAGGTTTCACACATCAAAACAGTTATAAAACTATCCCTTGAGCAATGGCACAGATCTTCAGGTTTACTTCAAAACACCGCAGGAGACACAGATGCAAGGAGTTTTCCACTTGCTCTTTAATGAACTCCCCACACTCTGACTGCTGTAGACCTGATGCTCTTGTCAAAGTCAACTACTCTTGACACCTTTTTTTCAGGCATTCCTAAACGGTAGTTCCTGGGAAGCACTTGCTTCGCGAGCGATTCAAGTGGGACTCCCACGTCAGGGTTATGTACACAGGGGCCTGCTGGCTAATCCAAAGTCAGGCTCTGGAAGGAAGGAAGAGCACAAGCACTGAGCAAACTACCACAGCTAACACACAAGTTATGCTGGGCTCCAGCTGCATATCCATACCTGTCTCATCTCACAGCGGACTGTCAACATATCCAGAGAGTCACTGGCACTGCCTGCCTCTGATTTATTCCTGCAGCTCTTTCTCCATTAGGGTAAGGTATGTGGTGTGTGTCTTGCTTCACTTCAGACAGAGAAAGACTTGATACACAACTCAAAGGATCAGAAAGGCAGGCCAGAACTCCAGAGTTTTTAGGTCTAGGAACTGCAACTCCAGATGCGGGGGGGTAAACTATTTATTGTGAGCTGCCTTTGAACAGCTGATTGAGATAAACAAACAAAATCAGAGACCTTTTCTGCTTCTATTTTAGGATACAAATCATTTGCTACTGTTATTGCTCTAGAGTATTTTGCTTTTACATTTTCTAGTGAGAGAGAGCAATAAACTGTCCAGAGAAAGATCCTATCTCAAACTCTGAAAGAAATATATTAGTTAGTGAACTTCCAAAAAAATCATTTATGTAAAAGCATGTTCTATTTACAGAGATCATTTTGCTCTTTAGGACAAGTATAACCACTACCAGAAAAAAAAAATATACATATAAGAAACACCTCATCTTTCAAAGAGACATTTACAAATACTCTGGTTAAACTACTAGAAAAATTAAGACATTTGAAATTAACAGTGCATTCTGCATGCAGTTAGGATAGAAATTACATTATTTGACTTCAGTGTGTCATTTCTTATCATTGTCAATGACACACTCCTGGGCTTTTCTAAAACACCACAGCCTGGCTATTACCTTAGGATCTCAAAAGGAGGACATGGATCTTCATTAGCAAGTTATTAGCTACTCTTCATTTTGCCATTAAAAAAGGACATCCCGATTGTCTTCTCAGCAGGAGGGTCTGGTCTTGTCGAACTTGGCATCCTTTTCCCTGAGTTTCCCTTTAGTGTTTTGCTAGGCATGATGATCATTGACTTGGTGTATCTCCAAGTCCTTGGGGCCAGCACTCTTCCCGTTACAAGGCAGAGTTCAGAAATTCCAGGAGCTGCGCACGGTTCCGGTCTCTCTGTAGAGCAGAGAAGCAGAGGCAGCAGCTGAACAGCTGAACAGACTCAGTGGAGCAAGGCTGCAGATCCCTGTTTTCTGTAGGGCTTTCACATCCACATTCACACAGCTGGATCTAACTAGCTATCAGTTGGGTGTGAGTGCCCGGGGGAAGCACCAGGCAATGGGTCCTGGGGACAGATGCCCTCGGAGACAAGCTGTCACTGTCACTATTGCACGATACATGTTCTAAGTGGCTCCCTGCAGAGGCTCCAGTGGGCTGTAATCATGTAGCTCACGGTCTGCTCAGGAGGGAACTCACAAGCGGAACAGATGCTATTCTCTGGTGTCTGAGGCCACTTTCACTGTACACACAGCAAGTCTTGTGCTTTGGGAAGTATAATTGTTTTTTCTGTGCAAAAACAGCAGCTTGCAGCATAACAAAACATTGAATTTAGGTTCTTTCTCCACGTAAGAGATGGCTCAAGCAGTCAAAACACTTGTTTCAGTGTTTTTTATAAAAAAATCGCATCTTTAAATACTGTAAAGAATGGATGCTGTTCAATTCAGCAAGACCACAGGAACCAATCAAAAAAGGACCTACATCAAATATTTGATGTTAAATATTGTAATGAGCAGGTTACTAGGACAGAATTGACAAGCATAATTTAACACAAACTGCAGTGCCCCAGAAAGAAGATAATGCATTTTAGATCAAATTTAACTTGGAATGCTCATATCTGCTTCAGTAGCTATAGAATGAATTGTTATGGCTGAACCAGAACCTGCCAAGCTGGATATACCTCAACGAAGTAGCACTTCTAACACATACTGACTAGTACCAGAGCCCTCTGCAGGCCACTCTAAGGTGTGGAAATTGTTGAAAAGGGTGAACTTATTAAATAAGTGCTGAGTCCAAACACTCATAGCAATAGCACAAAACACTACTCATTATATCAATTTCCCTGGGTATCTCAGCAAAAACATTTGACTGCTTTGAGAGAACGCATGGCCACGTGGTCCTAATACTACTGTTGTCTTTTTTTTTAATTCCTCTCTAAATAATGGCTAGTTTTGCATGTGTTAGAAAAACACAGTAAAGCAGCAATTACCACAACTGATCACAAGAGACTGAAAGAAGATGAGTACAATTAAAACCAGTAAATTATATCAACAGAGAAAGCTATGAATCAGCTAACCATTAGAGGCTGAAATTCTAAGAACCTACACCAGCACCCTTTAGTTTATCTACTCATGCCTGAGTATTCCAAGCCCACTCGTAACACAAAATCTGCCAAAAGAATGAATTAAAATGTCTCAGATGGCACCATAGCCACACTAAAAGCTACACTCAATTTACAACCCCTAAGTGCGAGACCGACTCTTCTACAAAAGACAGCACTATTGCAAAAATATTAAAAGATACAGTATCTTCTCTTAGGAATATACAGACTATTTTAACTCTTACCTCTATATCTTCCTTAGTCTTCTTAATTTTCATCTTAATTTTCTTTCCGGTTATCATGCTGTAGTTTTCATTCTTCTTTTTGTTTTTAAAGAACTAAAATGAGATCACACATTAAAAAAGCTTTGCTTTATTTTGTAATGTTACAAATCACAAGTAAAATTACAGATGATAATCTTTTATACTTCCTAACTGTTCAAAACAATACAGACAGATTTCTATTTGTTTATGATAAAACTGGTGATGTTATACACATTTTTATTACAGGACAGATTAAGTATTTAGATGAAAAATGTAATGGGGCTTCAGATTCACACAAGCATACCTTGGAAAGCTGGACAGGTCCTGTTTTCTCTCTCTTTTTCTTCTTTTCTTTCTTTTTCTTCATTTTGTTCTCTTTTTTCCTTTTCTACAAGAATAAGACATATATTCTAAGGCTTACAGACTCAAAAGGGTAAAATAAACCAAATCCACAAGTATATCTCAAGGCCCTGACTAGTCAAGACATCCCTTCTGTTTGCCCTTACCACTGCCAGACAGGTAGTAGCTGAAATACAGAAAGTAACACAGCAGGGTTAGCAACCCTTGGGACCCTGAGAAACAGAAATGGTCTGATTCCCTGTTCTCTCCCATTTAATGTTGTCCTCGTTTAACCCCAATATACAAAATCACTGATAAAATAGAAAAATTACTACAGCAAGAATCTACTACCTGCTTCTCTCACTGACTAAAAATCAGTTCTTCTGACAAATTCTATACAGTTATCAAGATTCCCCACTACTCTTTTCTTCAGAGACTACTCTGAACGCTAGCTGGATCAGCAATGACTGGCAAAAGTAACTTCTAAATTATTTCCTTTTTTGTATACAGTCAATTAAATGCCAACCTATCAGTTCAGCTACTGTAACCCTAAAAGCATGATTCAGATTTACAGAGCCACAGACAACAGCATTATGTCTCACATGACCTTTAAGGTTACTGTTTGTAAACTCCCTATTTCTCTTTGTAAAATGTTTACCTTTTTGTTGTGTTTTTCTTTTTTCTTTTTCTTTGATTTAGACTTAGGAAAATCTAAAGTTAAGGAAAAACAAACAACAAAATCAAATCCTCTAAGTTTAGAATTCTTGAAAAAGGCATTTGGTTTTATGGATAAGGCATACAGAAATGTGAAACCTGAAAAGAAAATGCCTTAATTTAGCTACATACATTGACACTGGTTGAAACTAACTCAGAGGAAAGCAACACATTAACTGACTGCCTCTTACTGGTCTAACATGGAAATTGAAAATACCTGATTTACTGATTCTGCAGACATGCCAACTTTATGTGAGTCCTCAAAGGTAAATGCTTGAAATGTTAAGACCAAAGCAGGACTGAATAAAAAACCCCAACTCAGGTCTAAATAGACTGGTGAAGTAGAAAAAGATCTGTATTTTGAAAGTGTAACGATTAAAGGAGTTTAAATAAACACAACATATCGTTACAAAGTAACATGTTTTAAATGGCAGTTTTTTATTTTTAAGTTACTTAAACTAACAAAAGAACATTGCAAACTGTCTACAAAGAGGCACCTTAACACAGCAATAGAAAAAGGTTATGAGAAAAACACTGAACACACAACATTGGTATTCTGCACCATCACTTTTTGGTGGTTTAGCCACATTTAAAACAAGCTCTAAATGTTTCCAGGAGTACTATCAAAACTGGTAGACATCATGTGCACATGTGGAGGTAGCTTACCTCTACTACTCGAAGATGATGATCTTGATGAAGAGCGTGATGAAGAGGAAGAAGTGGATGTGCTGCTAGAAGACGATGTGGATGAAACAGATGATGATCTGCTTCTACTGCGTTTTCGTTTCCTTTTTTCTTTTCCTTAGGACAACACAAGGTAACAGTGACAAGCACGCCAGTAACTATGGTCTACAAAAACGACTCTTCGCAGAACTTAAACACAGTGAGCCCCCATGTGCCACGGTTACTAATTACACAGTTGCTAATTACCATTAGCAAGTGGCCATGCCCAGTATCAGGGTCCAACTCGGTGACTGACACAGAGCATCCAAACCCCAACACCAGAGCAGGGCAACAGACCAGCAGTGCCTACCTCGGACCTTCAGCCCTTCTTCTGAAGTTGCACACAGCGTCCTACTTTTTTCATCCTTGCTGTTATCCATATCTAGTCAAGAGGCAAAAGTACATTCAATAACATAATTTCCAAAAGATTTTGGAAATGGAAAAAAAAAAAAAAAAAGGCAGCGCGGAAACCGAGGAAACCTGTGAACACGCTTGAGGGCAGCCCCATAGAATCGCAGAATGGGTTTGGTTGGAAGGGACCACAGTGGGTCTCCCGGTCCAACCTCCCGGCCCAAGCAGGGTCATCCCAGAGCACAGGCACAGGACCACGTCACCCTGCCCTCACACTGCACCACACTGGGGGGGCCGCGCCTTCGGCCGCGTCCTCCCGCATCGGGAACCGGAGGCCAACCCCCTTGTTTTCGTGCCACCGCCATTGCGGACGCAAAGGGGGTTTTTCCCCACATCCCCTCCGTGTCAGGCTGTCGCTGGATCACGGGACAAGGCCGCGCAGGGAGCCCCGGGGCCGCGCACCGCCCGCGGCTGCCAGGGGGCCCCCCGCCCAGGCCGCCTGTCCCCCGTGGGCTCCGATCCCCCCTGCCCGACCCACCCGGGATGGGGACGGCGCCGCTCCCGCTCTGCCTCCCCGCTCCGCGCTCGGCCCGGGCCCGCCCGCCGACCCGGAAGGGCTGGAGCCGCCGCTTCCTGCCCCTCACACGGCAGCGGGGTCGGCGGTGACACAGCTACCGAGCGCATTTCCAGCGCTCTGGGCTTCACCCTGACAAGTTTTGCGTCCCCCGTTTTAAAATACCATGTCCCCAAACACAAAGCAATCACGAGATACTGGAACAGTTCCTGATTCTGGCCCGAAATGAAACAAATCCAACCCCTGCTGAGCCCAAAGCGGCTCCAAACAGAAGTAATATCCCGTTCTGATTCCAGTGGGTCCTCAGACCTTGTGGATATTCGTCTGGTCTAGCTTAGAATTTACTGAACTTCTATGTGCAGCTGCTTTACGATATTCAAGCGTAAACAAAAATATCTATGAAATGTCATGGCTAGGCTTCGCGAACGAAGATTTGGGAAGGCTCTATCCACATTTGCTACAGGCACGCTGGTGGCTTATGAGGCCAATACGGGACAGACATATCCGATTGCAAAAGGCACAGCAGAAAGACTCCTTAGATGGTGTACTCTGCAATACACGGTTCTTTCTGCGTTGCCTTTTTTCCTCGAGGGTGATCCTGCGTGTGTTCTCAAAGGAGACAGCTGTGTTATAGATGGTGTGTCTCCAGGCCTCCCGATTTGAGGCCAGAGTAGACCAGTTATGGTGATCAATATGGCCAAATCTATGAAATACATTGATTCTTAATCTAAAGAAGTGTTTTTGCTTGTTGGTTATCATCATCATCATCATTATAAACAAATATCCAGTACTCTGCATCCTTGTAAAAATCTCCTTAAATGCAGCCAAAATGAGTATTAGGCCACACTGACTCCAGAAGGATGGTAAAATTATTTATTCTTACATTAGTTTATGTACACAGTGAAGACATTTGGCTAGAAAAATGCCTGCATTGTAGTAAGAGATATTCAAACAACTACAAACTGTCAATAAATATGTTAGAAACATACTATATGCTGATGTAGAAATACCCTAACCTCTTTTGGTTACTTATCCAGTACAATATTATTGAAAAGGTTTTTGGTATTTTTTTCATGCAACATCAAAATTCTTCCTGACAATTCATGCTATACAACATATTTTTTTCTTTATTAGGAATGGGGTGAAGTTTAAAATCCTGTTTACAAGTAGTAAAAAAATCACTGAAAATTTTAACATAAATCTCTCAATTACTGTAATAATAAAAAAAAACAATTTAAAGAAGGTCTTGCCTTTAAAAAAACCCAATTTTCTCAACTAATTCTTTATAAAACAGGCAGTATGTCAAAAGGGATGTTTCCAACACCCAGGACGAATCATTTGTGCTTCAAAATTTTAAGAGGAATATTCGTGGCAAAAACCTAAACCCAACCAGTAGGTAGAGGAGAGATTGCAGTACAAACTGGCTAAAACCAAACATGATTTCAAAATCTGTCTAGGAAAACACTAAACACTTATCCACATCACTATGCCATCACCTACTCTAACAATTAGAAATGGAGTTTTAATAATACTTAGCTCTCTTCATGCTCAAACTTCTTCACAAACATTTAAATAGCTCTAACATTTCTGCAAGTATTATTATCCCCATTTTACGCTTGGGGTGGTGGAGGTGGAGAGGGCTGGGTATTTGCCAGGATACAGACCACATCCTTTCCATCTTGCCTCCCTTGCTTGTCCAAGTTCTTTATCATTTTCTGTATTTTATACTCAAAGTACTGAGGAGTCCCAGGACACACGGTTGGTACGTTTCCATCCGTTATTAGTGGTTATTATGCAAGTTGTGTCACTTTGAAAGTTATGTGACAAATACTGAAGTAATAATCAACATGAAATCCACATCTGAGGCTCAGGGTTGATGACACAGAATGCCACACCACTGTCAAACCAAGCTTTCTCTTTCTGTAACAATGCTAGGGACATGAGGCCTAATTCTTTATGCTGTACAGCTGAAATTACTCTTGAAGTCAATCATGGTGGTACAAAAGAATAAAATTTGTTCCTTGCCATCTGTTTCTGGGAACACGGAAAGCCCCTATGGTGGCTCAGTATGTCCTGACATTGTAAAACAAAAAGGACTTCCAGATGAAAACAAAGATTTCAGATGTGCTAACCCACCATGAGGTATAGATTACTAAGGTCTCTTCCCTTCCACCCCCCAATTTGAAAATATATGTGTCTGAGTTACGTCCTGAAAACCACGTGGGAAAGTAAATGTCTAGCAATAAGATTGCTGATACAAAATACAGTATTTTGCCTTCATCTTAGTACCAAACCTTGAATTATTTTAGTTGATATCAACATCCCGCACAGAGAGGGCATTTTTCATTTTGCCACATTTGCCCTCTTGAATTTTCTGCCTTATACCTTTCAGTCCATGCCCCGTTTTGATTTTTATCCTGCCTAGTTTACTCTTACTCTAAATCCAGCTTATTGTCTTGCTGTCTCTTGATAAGCTTTGGAGCAATGGATAATGCTGTGGTGTTTCACTACCTGATCTGTGAGAGATGAGAGATGCAAAACTCTGTCACTTGTAATAACAAAATGGCTGAGAATGCAAAATTACATCAGGCACCCAAAAGGCTTTAAAAAGGCACGTGTATTCTGTGTCACTTGTTCCTCAGTGCCTGATCTTGATAGTTTTAGTGGGTCTCCAATAAACCCCATACAATGCACACATTCCCTTGCAGTATGGAAGGAACTTGGAATGAGAATTAAGATCTTCAGACAACACAGTCAGCAGTTGTTACCCTTTTGTAACAACTGCTGACTGTGTTGTCTGAAGATCTTAATCTTCAGACAAGAAGTTCTTCAAACTGAACAACAAGTTGTTAAAGGGTGGCTGTGTCACCCTTTAACAAACACTAGAGCTGCACTGTGAGAATTGGGTTCCTACTGCAACCTCACTCCCTAATCCCTTTTCCCCCTTCTTCCCCTAACATCCAAATTTCTAGGAGAGAGGAACAGTGCATGTTACATGGGCTTTATCCCAGGCAGATATCCAAAGCTTTTCCTGCCTTTTATAAAGCTTGTAGGCCAGAAAACATCAATTTTGCACAGATGTGGAAGAAAAAGAACAGGAGTTTTGCCCCTCTTCCAACAGCACAGCCAAGAGCTGGCAGGCTGGCCGAGTGCCCTGCCTCTGGCCATGTCCTGAGAGGTGAGAAGTGCCTGCAGCTTTTGGCTTCAGATGGGGACTGTGGATGTTTACCACTAATGGAAATCAGTCCCAAGGCACTAGGCAGGAAAGGAAAGGACATAAGAAAGCTGTTGTGACCTGGGTGTACTCTGTATAGCTGAAAAACCAGGCTAAAAAAGTAAGAGGCATTGGTGCCTTCCTCTGGGCTTTCTGGAAAAACATGATTAAAACAAATTACAAAAATGCAAGATACTTGGCAAATGGTTTCCCTGCCTAACTGAAGCCATTCTCCCCTCTTCAAAAATCCAGGAGATGGAGGGACCAAGACATATTGATTCAAATTTGCTAATGTTGAAATGTTTCTATTGCAGGCAGGTGAAATGCACTTGCACGTTTGGGCATGGCTTCACTGCTGTGTGAGGGATGGGAGCCCACTGGCCTGCCTGGGCTCCAGGGAGGTTACTGGAGGAGTTTCATCTCCAAACACCAGTTTGGTGATGGGAGAAAAGCATTCCCCCCAGCCTGGACTGAGCCAATCTGGATTGAATGCATGCTTGCACCAAACCGGACTTCTAGCTGCCTTAAAAATGCAGTCTTGAAAAAAGGGTTAAAAAAGGAAAGGCTGACACTTTGGCAATTCGTTATCTCTTATGAGTCCAAAAGCTGTGAAACATTCTCAGTAGCTTGACTGGTGGCAACTCACTATTGCATGGCTGGTAGTCACCAAGAAAGCAGTTCTTAATGGTTAAAGCAGTCACATTGATTGGGAACAATTTTCACAATTCCTCCAGATCAGTTAAATCCACGACGACTTTCAAAAACAGAGTGTCATCTCTGATATAGGTGTTCTTTGTGTTCTCCAGGACCGCGTGCGGCACGAAGCGGGGACATCCGGAGGCGATATTCATTTCCCCATCTGGCCTTTTGAAACTGCTGCTGTTGGGGTCGGCTCTAAAGACTTCCACAATGTGATTTTTTTTCCCACTTTGGTCCAAAAGCATAAGTGTAACTTTTTGCTTGAAAGGCCACAGCAGCAGCGAGTCAAATTCCCCCCTCATCACTACAAAGTAGAGAGAGATGTGTGTTCCCTTCCCTGAGCCATCCCCGTTCAGGTAGGCTCTCGCACACAACCTGTACCCACAGCGGCTGGTGTAAAAGGGCTGGCTGGCTATGGAGAGGACACGGCCTTCCACCGCTTCTTTCTTTTTCATCTTGTAGTCTGTGATTTTCCAGATTAATTTCCCATTGTAGCACGTGCCTTCCAAAAGCTTAAATCGTTCTTCATTTTTATTGAGCTGTGCTTTGTGAATATTGATCTGGAGATCATGTTTGCTGGACTGATCTTCCAAAACAACTGAGAGAAGGGGAAACAAAAAAAGAAATAGGAAAACCGAACCAAACCAAAACCAAAACAAAACAAAAAAAAGAGAGAGAGAGAGAAACGTAAATAAAACTGTCTGAGCACCCAGACTCAAGGTGACAAAACTTAACTACCCAACTACCCAAGCCTGAGTACAGGCTATGAACTAGTGTGACTACAGCTGTTAACTTTTAAAATTGTAATTGCAGCTGGTAGTTGCGTAAGAAACACTGGTAACTACAAACCAGACTGAAGGCCTGAAGATGGATAGCACCATGGCCTTCATCACAGTGCACCAGCCAGACCAAGGCCAGTGCTCTGGCCCTGCAGTGCCACAGGAATTCGGGAGACATTGTGCATTAGGGGAAGGCGGGGGAACACAGCTCACACCATCATGGTTTGGTCTTAGAATGCAAGAAGGAAGCCCTTTCTAGCGAAGAGCTGCAACTGACTGACTGTAGCACCAGAGCCTCTACTTAGCTACCAGCAAATCAGCAAACTGCCCCCTCCACAGAGAAGAACCCAAAGTGCTGACATACCCAAGCGCTGATCGTATGTCTCCATCAGGGCAATCTTCTGTTTTACATTTTCGATTGTGTCAAACAGGGGCCGCAAGTCTAATTTACTCTGCTGCTGGTTTGCCATCTGTATTAGCTGTTTCACTTGTGATTCCAGGCGTGCAGACTTATCCAGGTGGCTGGCCAAAGCCTTCCCAGTTCATGCCATTGAGAAAACATGGGAAGTAGAAGTACAAGAGACATCCATAAAATCAGCCATTTTCTTTGAATTAAGATAATGAAGTCTTTAGCATGTCAGCAGTATCATCTCTACAGTGCATTGAAAGTGCTCAGCTGGCTTAGGAGCTTACCTCGAATGCTCCTTCATGATTAATTCAGCACATTTATGGATTGAGAAGCCATCCCTCATTTGGATCCATTCACGCTGCATCACTTCACTCAACTAAATTATTCAAATTTATACCAGTGTATTTGCCATGGGCATCTGGCCACAAGGATTTGTAAAATGCTTTTTGCCCACATCAGGTAACCAAACATCTTTACTGATTAAAATGAAAAGACAATACCACAGTGTAAAAAAGCGAAAAGGGCTTGTGGAGATTTGTTATTGCCCTGCTATTAATGATAACTAGTACTGGATAAACATGTCAGAATGTAAGAAAGCAATTGATAAAAAAGGTAAAATCAAAGTCTCACCTGTGTGCTTACCATCAAGTTGCTATTTTTACCAAACAGTTGTGTATACTGTCTGAATTCTTTCTCACACTTTTTAATGGCCTCTGCCAGCTGCTGGATTTTAATCTCTTTACATTCCAGGCTCTTATATAGGTCAGATATCTACAGATGGGAAAAGCAGAGTATAAATACTAAGGAACACCAAAATATACAATAAAGAAATTAAAACATACGTGGCAGTGGAAAAGTTTACAACACAAAGCCTCTAACTGAGCTAGATAGAGCACTACTTAATTCACAGCTTGTGGATAAGCACTAGCAAGAACTGAACATAAGGTAATCAGACTCGAATAGATCTGTGTGGCTACAGGTGCAAAGAGGCCCATATATCTCATCCCCCTCCCCTTCAGCTCTATAGTGGGATAATATATCCTTATTTGCACACGTGTGCATGTGTGTTTCTGTGTGTATGTATATACATTTTTTTCCCCTCGACTGAGGCCTAACCAGTAAAAGCGATGAGTCAGTGAGGGATACAAACTTCAAAACCAAGTTATAGCACTTTGGGACACTTGTTTTTTGCATAAACAAGCAAAGAGGAAGTCCACCATCAGTTTGGATGCATTCACCTTAGTAAGACTGGGCGTACACCCAGCGTCACCTGCTGGAAGCCGCTGAAGTGATCACGAGCGGAAAGGTGCTTGCAACTGGCTCTGGTGCTGCCTCTCAGAGTCACTCACAGAGTGAGTGACTTGGGATGTAAAGGCTCCTTTCTGGAGCAACCTGACCAGCCAATGAAAATTTAAAATGCTTTATCTCCAAACCTCATATCCGCTGTAAATAGAGACCAAAAGCAAATGAGGTGAGCAATGGCAACGAGCCTCCCACTGTGCCTGGTGGAGAATATACACACCTGAGCACAGAGAGATTTCCATGGAACTGACTGACTTCACTAGAAAAGCTTACTCTGACTTCTGAGGTGTGCAAAGACCATAAAAACAGTCTTCTAAAGTGTAGCTGAGCTAAACTAGGCAACAAATGTAGAGTATCATATCATCCTCCAACCAGTCAAGAACCACTGGTGATCATTAAACACGACTTACCTGTTCTTCCAGCCGGGAGTTCTTGTCTAAAATCTGCAGCATGTGTTCCCTCAGGGCAGTGTTTTCATGTTCAGCAAGTTTCCCTCTTTTAACCTTAGTGAGGCAGAGGAGGAAGTGAAAGAATCAAATAATAAGCTGATTTTTGAAGCTGTTAGTAAAAAATTTATTGATGAAAACATTCAAAATGTCTCCTCTGTGCTTTGAAAGTGAGGGAATGGCAGTCCTGATTCTCTAGCATAGCATCTTAGCCAATGTTAGAAATGACTGTGAAAGGACATAAAATGCTTATTTTGATTAATGACTCTGATTGGCTTGGGAGACAAAGTCCAGTCCTAGTAAAGACAAAGATCTGTAAAACAGTACCTTTGCAAGACATCCGTACTGCTTATATGGGCAGTCCACTTCTGCCTCAGGGCACACAGCCTGGTGCTTTTCAATCTGCATGTATTAACACAGAAGTTTGGAATGAAATAAATATTAAGTCATTTGATGCACTTATAAAATCTGAAAGCCTGCATCAGGGGTGAATAAAGGCCACTGTCATGACAACTGCAAACCACTTAAACAGGAAAACGAGTGTTCAGAGTCAATAAGCAAGATAGGTATTTTTCCATACTACAAAACATCAATGGCTTACAGTGACCAAATAACACACTTAAAAAGATGGGACATATATCCCTTTTAGAATCAAACAAAGAAAATACTTAGAGGAATGAAATTTTCTTGGCTTGGGCCAATGTGGTCTGCAATGCAGCTTTCAGTTTTCATAAATGCATGTGATCTGCTGAATTGCAGTATATGAAAAAATAATAGTACCTCTTTTTTCAGAATTATTTGTGAGCAATTTTGGAGACAAGGCACAGGATAATTAGGACAGTCATCTTTTTCATGATTCTGGGGAAAAAGAAACAGAACAAGGCAATGGTTTGAATTTTTTGTGAAGTAGTACATATAGAGGAAGTTATGCAAAAAGTAATCCCAAACATACACGTGCAAGCCACATATCACCTTGTTGTTCATAAGAGAGCATCAATAATTGGTATTATTTAAAGCATATTTATTATACTTTCTCCTTCAGCTACTCAACCAAATTTTGTTTCAGGAGTTGTTAAGTACCATTGCAATGCTGGAGACTTTTCACTCAGTAACATCAAGAGGAAACACATACTAGGGATTCCCAGGGAATGCTTCATAATCTTACCTTTATGTTAATGAACACCACATATGTATTACAGTACTGACACATTTCTTCTCGAAATTTACAGTGCTGGCTCAAGTGTTCTTTCACGTCTTTCCGAAGAATTTGATCACAACATCCATCATTAGTGCATTGCATGCTTTCAAACAAACACTGCTGAAGATGCTCCTGCAACACACAGCAGCAAATTAAACCCCAAAGTATTTCATTGCATCTCAATTTACCCAGAAGACCCACAGAAACAGCTGGCAGAGTCCTCTGTATGACTTTCACTTCTCATTCAATCGATACACCAAAAAAAGGCCCAAATGGCCAGTATGACTTGGCAAGTTTCCTTGAATCAACATATGGCACCTGAGCATACAGAATATGTACAGACACTGGATATACTAAAACTACATAATAATACTAGATATACTAAAACTACATAAAGCAAATGGTTCTTATTAAAATAAAATAACCAAAGGCCAAGCTGAACAAGGTAACAGCCATAATATTTGTTACTTATGCTGTATAGCTAAGTCATAATTTTTGTACTTAAACCAAATTGCTACAATAACTCTGAAGACAATGACTGGGATTTAGCTGATCATAAATACACAGAATTGTCATGAAAATCAAAGGCTTCAAAATCCAATCAAGCAAACTAACCTGATATCGTCCCAGAATTATTTTTGAACTGCAGTCAGGAAAGTTTTTGCAGAACACATGCAAATTGAGAACTTCTCTCTTACAGCAGTTGTCTTTGAATACCTGTAAAGGAAGCAAACCAGCTTTCATATGCAGCCACATAGGATGTTATGAATAATATAAAAGAGCAAAATATCACTACAGATCTCCTAAGCATGCAAGTGTAGACTCCATAATTGTGAGTATGGCTCTTGATAATTCATATTGAAAATTTATATTATAAATATAAATAAAACCATAAATGAATTTCTAATAAGCACAGGCCTTTCTCCCCATATAGTTATTCCACAGATGCTGATCCATCCCACAGCCAGCAGGACTAGTAGCACAGGAGCTATATAACCACTGTCAAAGCCTGCCTGTACCTAGAAGAAAGCAGCTGGAGCTAACAGGCCCCAAAGGCCATCCAGCTCTGTGCACACTCCACAACGTTCAAGCAGTGCAGCATGCCTTTGGGATGGAGATGATGCCGAAACATCCTTTCTACTGTACTCAGTTGTGTGTGCAGAAGCAAATTAAACCCCTGGAGCAAACTTTAAGTCTTATTTAGAGCTCTTCCTGTAAGGAGCACTGTAAATGTTGCACTGTTGTCGTCAAAATTTGTACAAAGTAGAAGGCGGCAAAGGAAAAACAAAGATCACATGGACAGTCTGATTACAGCTTCCTTTCAGGAGTGCAACAGAGAGGAAGCAGATATTTGATTTCACTACAAAATTCATTCTGACATGATCAAGTATGTATACTTTTAAGTATACTTAAAAGTAGTATATTTTTAAGCCTTGGCATATAAATAAGAACAAATTAATCCATTACAAAAAAAACCCCAAAGCAAAACAAAAAACAACCAAACAGAACACCAGAAAACAAAACAAATGAACAAATAAAACCCAAACAAAACAACCAAAACCAACAGTAATTTGTAAAATAAAACAGATGAATTTATCTTTTCTTCTAAAAGTCACCCAAAAGTAAATTAAGTCTGCAGGGTTAATGAGATCTAATGGAGATAGTTAAGGAGGAAGTTATAGCCAAGTGAAAGCAAAGACAACTAAATAAACAAGATAACCCAGCAAGATGGGGCATAAAAAGTAAGTCAATAAACTCTCCACTAAAAAAAAAAAATTCTGATGACTAGGGAAGATTTAGAACTTTGTGAAACTCTTTGACACTTTACTGAAAATAGAGAAGACTAAAATGAAATAACTTCAGAGAGGTATAAAAATAAATCTTTATGTATACAGTCATACTTCCTTTCTGGGAGAGCATCACTGAGTACACTATTTCCCTTAGCATCATTTCAGAGACAAAAACCTGCTCTGCCCTGAGGACTAAGAGCCACCTTGTTCTCAGCACTCTTGCCTTTTCCATGCAGATGTTGCCTGCTGAAGTAAAGCTACGGTCACTTACCTCGTGCATTTTTATTGTTTCTTTGTCGACAGGACAGGTGGGTACTGCATTTAACTCCCTAGAGCATAAGAAGAGTCATATTAACTCACAGAAAATTTTATTTATTTTATGAAATTGGGCTATGCTATAATCTGACTCTGACATAAGTCATATGATACCAGATACCATAAAAACAAAAAAGTGCTCCGAATCCACTTTCATCTGGCAACCACATAGCCAAATTCTGGCCAGAGTTCTACGAGGGCATTAATCTGAATGTGAATGTGTAACAGAAAACAGAGTTTGTCCTATGAATGTTAAATGGTAAAAACCATAAGATGGTTTTAAATTAAGAGGACTTTGTCACTCTCTGGCCATCTGCTGCTCTCAAATGTAGTATCTCAAAAAATCCCATTGTGTATTAAACCTAGCCTTTGCCTAGCAGAAGCAGTGCCCTCCTTGCTACACCAGTGAAAGATCTAATGGCTGCTGCCTTAAAAGGTTTTGAGAAATCCCATAATAAGGGGCAGGAAAACACTTATTGAGGCAGTACAAAAGGGATGCAACCCAGAGAGAAAGCAGCAAATATGAAGCATCTAAAATTCACAAAAGGTAACTAGTGACATCCATCCACATAAAGAGGCTCCTCTGCAGCCTTGCCAGGAGAAATCTTGCCCTCAGGAACAGCAAACAGTACATAATGTATTCCCAGACAGGTCTGTGGGGTAGAGTCATTTGTAGCAGATAATTCCCAAGCAGATGCCAGCAGCCTTGTGATCTGACTGCAGTATCAGGTAATACTAACAATAATTTTATAACTCCACTAAAAAAAAATTTCCAAAGAAATTTCACAGAAGAAAGTGAACACTGCTTAATCTAACCACCAGTGCCAATACTGTGAGACATCACCAAAACCAAATTCTCTGCAGAGCACCATGCCAGACAGACAGACTGAAACAGCATCTCACACAGTAGTGCTCCAGCTTACATAACAATTTCTTAATGTTGACTTCCCTGTGGTTCACCAGCACTGGGTCTGGTCTTTAAGGACACCTTTAAAACACTGAGCATGCAGTCATTGAGTTCATCAGAGTCTTTCCATTGACTCCTTCAGCGTCTTACTGGAGCAGTAATACTATTATGGCACTCACTGCTGATTCATAGAAGATGTTGAATTTTTTTTTTAGGAAAGGGAATACGGGGAGTTTGGGAACACAGGAGGAGTTTGCACTCACCTCAGAGAAAGAATACACTGCTGGCAAAATCGGTGCCCACATCCTGTCTGGTGGGGGTTGTGAAGGACGAGGTGGCAGTAGGCGCACTTGTACCGATCCTCTAAGGTTTCAACAAACTTGTAGTCGGCGTTGGGCTCAAAGTCCAGAGAGGTGGTGCTGGCAGAGTTCTGGCGTGTGAAGATGCCCGAGAGAGCAGTGGGTTCGTCACAGGCCATGGGAGCTGCACTGGGAACCAGACACAGGGGGAATCTCTTCAAATACTCACTGGCAGCCACACTGCATCAGCTACTGCTTGCAGCAGGGAGGGCTGGCATCTGCAGAGGGGTGAGACAGATTCCAGAGGGAAACACGGCACCAGCTATGGAAGAACAACAAAACGCTCAGAGAACTGCAAAATGATAATTACGTGACAAGCATCAAAGCACACTCCTTTGGAAAAGAGTATCACAATCTGTAAACAGAGATCTTTATGTTTGTGGGTTTTTTTTAATATTTTCTTGCAGCAGTTCTTAGTCTGGAAAAAACTACAAGAGTCAGTAGTCAGACACGGTTGGGGAAAGCAGAGGCCTAGTCTTTGCCCTGATGTTCACCAGGAAAGTCTACACTTAAGGTAGAGCCCACCCACATGACTTCACAAGTTCATTGCACTGCTTCAAACAGGAGGTGGCTTTGTGGTTCACAGCAAGGAGCATACAAAAAATAGGCAGCAAGGGGATTTTACCTTCAGTTTAGGTGTTGCAGGAGTTGAAGCCTCTTAACTTGACATCTTTCTTTTTTCTGTTGATCCCTCATTTATAGCAGGAAACTCCTACTTTTCCAAAGTTTTATTAAATTATGTGCAAGTCCTTGGCTATATTAATCCTGTCTGCAAGAAGTGGTGGAAAAAAAAGAAAAGTGAGATTGCAATCAGAGGTGTGACGTAAGTTTTTCTTTCAACCTACTGATGTTCATACGTGGCACAGGAATGCAATTTCCCAGTAGGAAAAACTATCAACATTTTTTTCCAGCCTTAAGACACAAACCTCGAGACCTTTGTCACCAGTCCCTTAATCTCACAGTAGTTTTTTTGCAAGTAGCTCAAGACCTAGAGCCACTCTGGTTTGCATTTCTTGTAGCTTTGCACTCAGAAGACATTTTCCTTACAGGATGCACACAAAAGCACAGCACCTGAGCTCTCAGACTGTTTCACAGGAGAAGTGCTCAATTTTATAGCGGTGCCACGGGACGCTGTCTCTCCTCTGTGCGCACCACCCACCCTGTCAGACACTCAAGTCACTCTTACTGGCTTCAGCACCTCTCTGAGAGCTCTCACTCAGCTGCTGTAAGGTCACTGAGGGT
Organism: Pseudopipra pipra; assembly: GCF_036250125.1. NCBI lineage: Eukaryota > Metazoa > Chordata > Aves > Passeriformes > Pipridae > Pseudopipra > Pseudopipra pipra. Next base: position 23,181,889 of record NC_087551.1, read on the forward strand.
ATCTGCTGCCTTCGGAGGGAAGCAGGGCCAACACACCACCACCCTTTTGGCTGGCATGAAATAATATGGCAAGTACAGACACACTGCCCTGCCTCTCTGCTGCAGTGTGTTCCTGGCCCATGAAAGCAGTGACTAGTGCTGCGCTATGCACAGTGCAGCACTGCCACAGACCACATCAGGCTTCAGAAAGCAACATCCATTTTCCTTTCTATTTTAACAACCCACACTGGGCAAGGAATTCCTGTGGACAGTTGGTGTACCTGAACAAAAAACAAGCCAAAGCACTTAAACAACTAAAATGTATTCCACAGCAAACATTTGAGTGCTCCTGTAACTCTGTACCCTTGTTCATGGTTGTACTCGGTATTTACCTTCCCAGCTTGTGAAGGTCTCCCTGTTATCCACCAGGCTGAATGTCTGACATACTCCAGCACAACTGATCACCCAACATCGACAGCCCTCAGGAATATGAACCTTAATCATATTTCAGGCATAAAGACTTATTATTCCAACTGGAGTTTGCAAATTACCCTGTTTGGTCCCTCCACATGAACAGCCTCCTGCTTCAAACTAGAGATGGTTGCCCATTTGGTCCTTTCATTTTTAAACAGCTGACCTTTTCTTCTCTGAAAATGGGGTTCCCAGTTCCCTGACATTTAATATGGACCAATTCTAATTTCTTCACGTCAACCAGAGATGCCAAAATGCAGCCTGAGGGATTACCACCCTCATGCCTGGGCTGCCTCTGTAGCAGATGCCAGCAGCAGAGCATGCCTGCTGCTTCAGAGGCGGATGGAGAGCTGTCACCATCAATTTCCACAGCACAGATTACCTACAGGATGAACTGCCTAAGAACTCATTCTCTTGTCAGCAGGTGAGAACCCTGAAACAATTTTCCTTCCTTTTTCTTATTAGTGCTCTCTCCCATTTACATGGCATCCACTTTCCTGAGTCCTATTACACTCCATTACTTACATCATCTGATGGCATGGTTTAGCAAGCTAATGCCACACAGTCTAAAAACACATATATAAAAAAAAATCAATGTTTTATCCATTTTGCTGTTAAAGGTCTTCCTTAACTCCAGAATTTCTTCCAGCTGCGGTGAACAGATGCTTTAGGCAAAAAAGTTATGGGACACATTAAGAAGAAACATAGTCACCAGCCCAAAATCCTATCTAGAAACTCCTTCAGAGCTCTCACTGTTCAATAAATCAACCAAAATCATTCCCATCTCTTTCTGCAAGGTGTACCACTCTGCTGTGGTACAACACCTTCCAATTCTCTTGTTGAAATGAGAGCCTTTATCTCCTTAAACACTTTCATAATGCACCCAACCCAAAAAATGGAGACCCTCCATGAAAGAACCTCCTCCACCTCAGCCTCACTCAGGACTGCACTGCGCAGCTAAGGGCAGCTCAGGGCACAGGAAAGAGCATTTCAGGTGAAAGGTGATCCTGCCTGCTAAGAGTGCAGAACGCAAACCTCTGGGTGCCCAGCAGGGATGTTTGCCACTGCTGACAGCCTTGCAGAAGGTTTGCTGCAGGGTTTGCAGCTGTTTTGCTGGAGGAAATGGGCTGCCCCAGGAGAGGGCCTGTGGATGGCAATGCTTTGCCCAAGCTGGAGAGGTGCCTGTGTGAATCAGCTGGGGAGAGGAACTGAGAAACAGCAGCCCTGTGCCAGACCTAGTGCCAGCCAGCGCTCGGCGGGATGTGATCCAAACCATCACAGGCAGAAAGTAATTCCCATCCCAGTGCTCACCAGTGACTCGGGCGGGGTCACAGAAGCTCTTCTTCCACTTTTGGCTTCCAGCACCTGGGCTCTCTGTACTGAAACCAAAGGGAAACCATCAGGGGAAAAAGTGCTTTTCGGTGACAGTGAGAGCACGCCAGGGTTATCTGAATCAATTTCCTGCTTACGCTGATGCCTGGCCAGTGTAGGTAGGGGATGAGGGACGCTTTCACTTCTGCCTGCTCACAGCTAACAGCAAGGGGAAGGTGTCCTGTCTTTGTGTACTCTCAGATTTTTCAGCACACGTGTGAACCATAATGCTGTTTTAAAATAGCAGAGAGAGGCGGGTTTATGCTGTATAATGATGCTCTTGTGGCAGACACACAGTGCATGCAGTAAAGGGATTTTCACTGCACCTCCACTGCAACAGCATGCACACAAAAAACCCCCCAGTTTATGGAGACTGAAAATCTACACATTAAAAAACCCGGATTTCCATATACTGAAATAAATAGAATTAATTCTGGCCACACATAAAAAAAAGCAGTATGACTCACTAAAAACTAAGCCCAAGTCCTATATACAGCTACCAGTGAGTGGGAGCTCAATGGCAGCACAGCACAAAAAGCTCCCAGCTGCACCTTCCTACCACTTCAGCATCCCAGCCCTGCCTGCACCAATAGCTGCACAAGCAAAATGCTTCTGGAACAACTCTTTATACACAGATGCTTTAACTTCACTGGAAGTAATCCAAGGAGGAGAATTCAAAAATAAACTTTACTAAATGTGGGCTATCCTATTTTAACTACCACCACACCAAATTGAGCCCAAACACTTTCCATTAAAATACACCCCACTTAGTATTTCTAACTGTTCAGAAACTGAGCAATACATGAGTACAACATAATAATAAGGAGAAAAATCAGTATGGGCATGACTTACTAGGATATAAAATGGCATTAACATTTTAAAGCCATGTTCAAACAGCTCCCCTCCAGCAGTGCTGCTGCCTATCTATGGCACCAGTAGTCAGAATGGACAAAGGCCATATACAAACCTGATGTCCCATTGAACTACTGTGGACAAATTAACTTCTTTCAGTCACAAAAATATACTTTCTGCACACAGATTAAACATTCCCTATAATGTGGGTGCTCTTCTTAAAGAGAGTATTTTTCTCCTGTTTCCTCTCACATGAAGCCAAACCCCCCTGAAAGATCAGCACATATGAGCTACGAGTGCACCATTACGGCAGGCTGCAGCACCAAAACTTCCAGGACAGCAGACCTGAGGCACAGGCACTGGGTGCCACCCATGCCTTTTAGACTGAGAAGGGCAAATATCTGCGTTGTTATCAGAGATTTGGTCACCATGCACGGACTAGACGACAGGATCCTTGGTCCTGCTGCCCAGCAAATGGGGGCTGAGAGCATGGCTTCTGCTATGTTCACTGCATGAGGGGAAGGCAATGTTCAGCAACTCTCCAGGATTGGGGTATTGCTCAATAAAAAGCACTGTGATTACTTCTTCACTTACCATGCTTCCATGAAATATATACAACAGGGAATAGAAAAAAAGTTATACACCTATGTTCCTATAGCTCTACTTCAGCTCTATTGCTTTGCCCTAAGGCACCTGGCAGGGACAAGTCTTAGAAGATGCCCTGTCCCTCTCTCTCAAATTATGTACCTTTTATGGTACATCAGAACTGGAAGCCTGTCTTAGTCACAGTGGGAAAAGTTTGTCAAATTTAGAGGTCTAAGATCAAGTCACTTCATTGGGAGCTGACAGGCAGAAACATGATGGACGGGAACATACCTTGCATTAAAATGACCCTGTCCAAGCTGCCTTATAAGCTAGGTAGATTAGCTACCTCCATATTTTTTAATTAAAATAACAAAGTTGTATGAGTTACTATTTACTATAATGTCTTCTACAAAAACACTGTATTTTGGGGACAAGAAATATATGCCCCAACTCTTAACATACAGAGTGGAAGAGGTAACAGAGTCTGCTAAAGAATGGCTAAAAATATCTATACAGTTTGAGATACATATTTAAGATATAGCAAATTATATGGAGTCATGTGAAAACAGCAGATTATGACATCTGACATCACTGAGGGATCATCCTTGTCCCTTCCAACCCAGAAGAGATACAACATTTTGACTGCTGACAACAAAACACACTTGCAGAGTCCCCATGGGGGAGAAGAACCCCAGCTGCATGACGTGTGTCACCCCAGCACAGAGGCTGCGGAGGGAAAGGATCCCCTACTGCACCAACACAGACCCACTGCTGATACTCAGGGCTTACTCCCACTTCACCTGGCACTAAGTCAGCCTCAGGAGCTGCTCTCCTGTTATCCTAATCACTTCAAAACTGCAGTGCAGTGACCAGCTGGTACCCAGGACAGAATATTTCTAATAGCAACAATTTCCTATTGGATATGTGCCTGAGCACCTACAGGGGATGTTGCTGCAAAGGACAGCAGAACAAACATTTTCTTTTGGATATAGACAATACTATCCTATCCAAATTCCAGTATTACCTTATTGTCAAGGCACAGTAAAATCTTACTAAGCAAGCATCAGTTTGCTAATCTCCATAGGCAAATTTTCACTAAGCAGAGTAAGACAGTAGGGTTTCCTTTGCGTAGAGGTACAGTCAAGCATTACAATGAATTCCCGTAAGACTAGACATCAGCAGGTTTTTAAGACACAGATTACAACACAGATAGCATTAAAAAAAAAAATTAAAAAATACCCTCTTACAACCAATGAAGTCTGTCTGGTGCTGAAGCAGCTCTGATTTTACAACCAGTTTATTTATTTGCTACATCTACTGTTTTCCCTGGATGTTCTAAAAATAATGAATTAATTTTGCATTATCTCTCTATGTCTAACCAACACAATATTGTTACAGTAATACAGAGAACTTTTACCTTAAAATAATCACACTCATAGCTGGAAAGTAACTTTGTTCCCATCACTTCTGTAGCAATCCCTGGCTTGCACATTCCCAAGCACCAACAGAAATTTCAGCAACAAGGCTCTGCCACTCACCCCTATGACACTGTGGCACCACTTTGCTGGTTCAGGGGTGAACACAGTTTCTGAGATGTTTTGGGGTCTGCAGCCTTCCCCCAGCACAGCCCTGTGCCACTCACACCCCTGTGTGCCACAGTGTACCCCTGAAGAGCCCTTCAGAAATGAGAAATAATTCTAGCAATGGTAAGATCCTGCCAGCATTAACAAGACACGTTCTGGTAAAGCCTTACCTGGAAATGGTAGCTGGTCCTCAATGGGGAGAAAATGAGAGAGAGAGAGAGAAAGAGAGACAGAGTGCACCAGCGTAAGCTTTGTGGTTAACACAAGAGTATGAGCATTTTAAAACAGCAAGGGAGTGGAAATCCCCCAGAGTACCTTTGAAAAAGATCATGTATAAAAATGTTTTAGAAGTGTTAGGATAAAAGGCGAGCCACTGAAAAGTATTTTGCCTTACTGAAATGATGAAGGGACTGCAGAATTTACCATCTGGAGCAACGCAAGGTTACCAAGGATGTTTCTCACAGTTTTTAATCAATGATACAGAATAATTTTTACCTTTCACAAAAGTGGTTATTGATGTGACAAAAAAAAATACATGGGCAGCAGGAAACACATAAGGACATATGGAAAATCCAGGTCCAACTCTCTTTATCCCTCCACGGCAGCCTTGGCAGGCCCAAGTGAACCCACTCGCTGCAGGAAGTGAAGCATCAGCTCATGAAGGAAACAGCACTGGCTCAGTCACATCAGCTCATGCTACTGGCTGCACAGGCATGTCACATTTAAACAGAACCCTCAAACTGAAAAAAAAATCCATTTTAAGAAAATAAACATTTATATTTGGGTTTGTAATAATTTAAGTGACCATAAACCCTAATGATTTTGTAGGCAGAACTTAATCATGCACACAGGATTCTGGGCAGCCTTCATCTCCACTGACTGTGCATCAGCTTCCCTTGCCAGCCAAAAATGTCCTGCCCTTGCAGCAGTGCCAGTGACTCCATCTCTTCCCCCACTCTTTCTTTTTCCTTCTCTGCCCCCTCCCCTTGCTTTCTGGTCTCTTGGCTTTTTTTTCTTCATCCCCTAAAATAAAGTATCTTATTTTCTATAAAAGTAATAATTTTTAAGTCTCTTGTTATTTAAAATACTAATTTTCCAAAGAAAGCTTCTATCTTGTAGTAAATGTAACATATACCCTCTTTAGCCTTTTCCCTTTAACTAAGCTTGCTCCCAGAGCATTTCTAACCTATTTCAATTTCCATCTGCCCTCCCAAGAGGTATCTCAACCTCCTGCATGTTCTCCTGAATCTTCCTTGAAGCTCTGGAACAGACTAGTCATTGCATCATGAAGTCAGTGGGAAAAGGAAAGGCATGAACTTGCAGGCATGCTGCTTCATTACGGGATCAAATCAATTGATCCAAGATGCATTTCTAAGTGCATCCTAAGCTCACTTCTACAGTCAAGCTTTTTATACCAGAAGGTATCCTTTCATCCTTGCCATGAACCTGTCCTCAGAGTGCTTCCTGGTCAAGCTGTAGACTGTACACCATCTTGGACCAGGCTGACATCAGAACAGCACAGCAGCTTGTACATGGGCTTTCTTTGAACCTGGCAGCTCTGAGGGAAGGACACATCCGCCTGGTTTTGTCAGGAGGAGACAGCACTGCATAAAGTGTAATGCTCTGTAAGCACAGCTCCAGGAAGCACCATCTGCTTCTGGGAAGCTTTGGGGAAAACCCCAAATGGAGAAGTTGAGTGGGAACAGGATCTTAATTTTAAACAATCTGTCTGCAGATGAGTAGAGAGCAACAGGCCAGTGTTATTGTTTGCAATCAGTCCAACGCCAACTTCAGTGCTGAAACCCTGACCAAGTTTCAAGCAGATTCAAGGGGATGAAGTTGAGTGAAAAGACAGACAGTAACAACATTTAGGAAAGTGAAGGAAGGAAGAGACATAAAAACAAAAAAATAAACAAAAGTTACTAAAAAAAAGTAACAGGAACAGATGGAGAACAAGACAACTAAGAGGTTTTAATTTTTTATCTTTTGTTGCATTGAAGCCAAAGTGACTCCTCACTTTTCCTAACAAACAATAGTTCATTACACATTTTGCAGAACTAAGTCTTTGAGGCTTTGAAGCCCATGTCTCTTTCTCTGCCCCGTGGGGACACACTATCCAGGACTTCAGTTGGTTTGGCCATGAAGAGATTCGCTAGGCTTGACTGATTCTTGGTTTTAATTTTCCACGCCCTGACCCTTTGACTCAGTCTTAATAAAGAACTTCACCAGTATCTATACAGAAATCTATGAATCAACTCAATGGTTATTCATTCGAATTACCAGGATGAGCTTAAATTTTGTTCTAACGCACACATGTCTGATGACATACAGACACACATTTTTCTAGTCACAGTCATCACTGCAAACATAACTGCTAACATCAAAATCCAAATGCAGTCGGGGACCCCCTGAACTTCCTGTTGGGAAGGCAGTGAGAGCAAAAGATTGCCACCATTTTCTTTTCTAAAAGAACAAACAAACAAACAAAAAAATCAGGAGAAAGGATGTGGTCTTAAGAAGTCCTTCCCATTAGGACAGATTTACAGAGGTAAAAACCAGGAGCAGTGCTTTCATGTGGCCCCTTCTCTAAATGCAATCAGCACTGGAAAGCCTACCCATGCACGCTGCCTCAGCCAGGCAGCGGCACAGCAAGCTCCAGCACTGCCATAGGCCTGGATGAATGCTGGAGCATGCCACATGGACCTGCTGAGAGGGATGGAAGACAGAACCACCCCTTTTGGTATCAGGCAAGATGCCACGAAGAGGGCTGCTGAACATGCTGTGAGCAGCATCCAACCCCGCACCAGTTCTAGCTTTACTGCTTCCAGCAGTGAACAACATTGCTGTTTCTAGTGACATTAAGGTGCATCTTAGGCATCATCAAGGTCCAAGTTCAAAACTCCTGAGTGAAAAACTGCCATGACACGAGGTTTAATGACAATGACAGTGAGAAAGACAAATGCACAAGCTTTATTTTCTTTACAAAGAGCATCCAGTAGCCTTTCACAATATCTTTCATTGGATATGTGATCTGACAACTGTTTGTAACTGCTCTCTCTAAGACAATATTGAGAAATGAAACACTTGATTTTTTCTTTCTTAGTTATAAAGAGCCACATTCCAGTTTCAAGCACATGGATATAGGAGACAAGAGTGAGAACCACCATCTTCTGCAATGTTGCCACCGTATGTTCACAGTAACATACTTACCCCTAGAGAGTCCCTTGTGGCAATGGATTTGCCATATGCAGGATGGAAAAAGTCCTGTCAGAGATGGACTGGTGAGGAAAACAGCTCAAACCTTATGGAAACAGAAGTTTTTACTGTAGTTTAAACATGTTTCAACATGTTTGTGTATTTTCTGCAGTGTCACTGTCTCCCTCTTCCAGGACACCTTGTGTGAGTCCCTGTATGCAAAACGTCAGTATATTACACACAAAAACTTGCTTTATCAGTCCCACTCCCGGAGACAAACATGCTTAACTACAGAGCACTCTGGGCAGTCCCATATCAAAACCACTGTGGTTTAGGGTGCAGACAATTTCTCACACGCTTGTGTATTTGCTGCAAGATTGAGCTGAGGAGACTGTGGAAATTTTTGCAACATTTTTATTAACAATACAGCATGACTCAAGTTTCTTCACTTTTACACACCAGGGTAAAGAGGTTAGCTTCTTTCCTGGGCTAAGGGAAGAGAGTGGAACAATTGCACATCACAGCCTAAACTGGTATAGATAAGGGACTGACGACAAACAGCGTGATTATTAACCCTCCACAGTTTTTCCCCACCAACTGTCTCAAAAGGATCATGAGACTAAGAAAAGTTACAACTCATACAAACTGCCTGAAGGGCCAGAGAGAGGAACACCTTTCCACAGCCAGATAATTATTGATGATAAATGATGGCTATTTATGCAAAATCAAAGGATCAGACAAAGAACTGAAGAAGATAGCTATAGGAAAGCTCAAAGGTGGGACACAAAGTCCAGGGGATGAAGTAACTACAAGTCTGCAGCTGCCCACTGACGGGATTTGGCAAAGTGACTGAAGCAATACACGGCACAGAACAAAAAGCTCCTGACCTATCCCATAGCTTTGACAGCTGTGTAAGAACTGTGCCCCTGTTTTAGGGTACCTGATTAGGGAGCCTGTGTGGTGAAATAAAGAACTGTCTGGTTTCTGCTATCTGCACTTATTTGAAATTCTTTTCAAAGTCTTCAACAGCAGCTTTCTAGCTTTAAAATCTTGTCCCCTCCTGGATATCATTCCTTACCCTCTCAAAGCACTTCCCCTCCTGGATGTCATTCCTTACCCTCTCAAAGCTGTATAACTACTCCCATACCCCCCAAAGTTTCTGTGAGCACTACAAACTTCTTTCATCCTTCAGGATGTTACTCTGAATCTTATCTTTCAGCAGCTTATACCTCTTCAGCTGAAGTTTCCTGACAGCTACTCACAGATGTGCCCTATCATCACAGACCATCTTCCTGCATAGGCTGAACTCTCAGCCTCTCCTTTGATATCCGGGCTGTGGATGACTACCAGCCTGGAGGTAGGTGGCATGCTCCCCTCAACCTTCCCCCCACAGGCCTTCTTCTGCACAGCCCCTGTGCCCCAATATGACACAACCAGCATGTAATCCACTCAGCCTCAGAATCATCCTCTCTCTCTCAGGTTTGAAGCATTAGACCTTCACAGTATCCCATCAACTTCTCCTGCTTTGTATCTCTATATGATACAGTATTTCTTGTCCACTAACACAAATAAAACTCGTCCATCACCATCATCCTCTGTTTTTTCATAGAATCAAGCATGTGGGCTGAAAGGGAACTTAAAGACCACCTAGTTCCAACCTTCCAATCATGGGCAGGGACACCTTTCTCTAAACCAGACTATTCAAAGTCCCATCCAGCCTGGCCTTGAACACTTCCAGGAATGGGACAAATACTCATTTCCAAACACTTATATCTTTTGAAATGTAGCGTTTTACTTATTTACCCATCCTGGGTGCTGCCGCAGGGATCATTTTTCTAAGCCACAGCTATAACCACATCACCTCTCTCACTGTCCCTCCACTTTCCCACTGCACCGAAACCTCTTCACTTTCAAAGCCTATTCAAGTCTCCCTCCACTTGACCCTGCACCCCTCCAGTGATACAGAAGGACTGGTTTTATCTCTGGCCAAATGATGACAACAGGCTCCACTGCCTCTTTGTTATATATTTGAACAAGTGTGTGCTGGGAGGGCAGATTTTTTGAGGGACATTAGCCAGCTATTCTACTTCAACTTTTCCAAGATCTCCTTTGCCAAGAAGCTGGAAACAACTGGCTTCTGACTATCACACTGGTCCAGAGGGTCACACTGTCTCCTACTGCCCTCCTGACTTGAACTATAAACTCCCTTCAGCCAAGGGCTGTGGTTTTACCCTCTGCTCGCACAGCTCCTGGCACACTGGGGTCCTCAACCACAGCAAACACCTCTGCACAACAGAAATAAGATAATCAAGACTAACAGCAGAGGAAGTTACCCTGGGTGGTTTTAGGCTGAGTGCAACACACGACCACCACGGGTCACACTAAGCTCAAAAGCAACAATGCAACGCAGTCCTTGGATGAAGCAAGATGAAGTGCAATACCAGCCAGGCAGGTGCTCAGGGACAAGGACATCCCAGAGTGCATCAATTTTACCTTCATCACTAAACCTGTGTGCTCTGTGTGCAATCAGCTTCGGTGGTTTAAAAATACAACTGTGTTACTGTTGCCAGCCTGGGCCTGACCTGAATACACTCAGCTATTTTTAGTGCATCATTGCACTCCTTTCAGCCATCCCATATTTATAAAACGGAAGTTATGAGGAAAGTTATTCTTGGCTGGCACCGGGAAAGAGCAGCCAAGCTAACAACAGGCAGAGCAATTCAAGAAGTGCCAACAATAGGAGCTCCTTATTTTTCCTTCTAAATATGAAGAGTGTTGAAAGTGTATGGTTAAAGCCTGCTGACTCAAGGTGCTCCCAGAGCGCTGTTGATCAGGGAAAATCAGAGGACTCCCTACACACGAATAGAGGGGAAATTCCCTCTCGCCAGCAGCATTCAGTTGACACCAGCAGGGATGCTTGTTACAGTTCCCTGCAATCTGAAAAGATCAGAGCCACTGCAAAGGCATTCTTCATTCACTCGAGCAGTCCTTGATTTGTTTCCCTTTCAGCCTCCAAAATTTCGGCCCTGCCAAGCTCCGGGGCGGGCACCGGGCCTACCTTTCCCTCCGGCATTCCCGTGGGACAGACAGCGGCCGTGGCACATCCCTTCGCGAAGGGAGCGAGGCGCTCCCGCAGCCCGCCCGCCCCGGCCCGCCGGGCAGGGCTGGGCTCAGCCCCGTGCAGGGGGAACCCCCCGCGCCAGGGGACAGGGGCTCTGCCTCGCCAGGCACAACTCCCGGGGCGCCAACTTCGGGTTTGCCACCCCGGCCGCCTTTCCAAGCGAAAACGCGCCGCAAGAAAGAAACGCCCCGCGCAGACTTCCCTCTGCATCGCGGGGGCAGGAGAGGGACTTCGGGAAGGTGTCGCCCACCGTCAGCCGACCGCCACCAGCGCCCCCGGGCCCGCCCCCGGCCGGCACCCACCGCTGTCACCCGCGGGCCCGGCCCCGCTCCCCGACACGCCCCTGCCCCGGCGGGACCCCGGGCCCGCCCGCCCCAGCCGCACCTGTGCCGGCGGTCGCTGCCCTCGGCGCTGGGGCCGCGGGGCCGCCGCTGCCGGCGGTGCGGGCGCTGCGGGGCCGCCCCGGCTGCGCGGGGCGCGGCTTCGTGCGCGGCGGCGGAGGCGGGCGGGGGGCGCGGCGAGAAAACGCTCCTGCCGCCGCCTCCCGCTCCTTTCGCCGCCCCCCGCTCCTTTCGCCGCCCCTGCGGGGGGGAGCCGCTTTCGGTTTCATGGCAACCCCCGGGCGGGGAGACCCCGGTGGCGGCACCGCCCCGCTCCAGGCGCTGTCGGTGCTCCCGGGCTGGGAAGGAAGCAGCGGCACCCCCCCCCCCCCCCCGCCTCCCCAGGGCCGGCAGCGCCGCTTACCCTTAACTGGCGTGACCTCCGGGCCCCCGCGGATGGGAAAGGCTCCCCCGGCACCGGGTTCACCACATCTCCCTGCAGCCTCCCGAACGCCCTGAGAGGTTTTATAAGGTCGGGAGAGCAGTCCCACGCAGGCCAGGGAGTTAGTTTTCCAGGAGGAGCTGACGCGAGCCCGCGGCGGTGGGGCTCGGCAGGCCATGTCCACTCCGCCTTTGGGGATAGCAACACCCCCTGCTCACACCTCACCTGCCTGCCTGGAAGGCAGTTAGTTACTCCTTCATTATTTACATCTGCGGGACTGAAACAGAGAAACAAAGCCCGTGCTAAATAGGCAAAGGACACGGACGTGCCACATGCCAGTTATTATTGGCTATTACTATATTACTATTACCACATGCCAGTATTATTGGCTAACGACTCGAGACATAGCAAAGGGTTCCTTACAAACGAAGGTAACACAGCCATACAGATGCAATGGCTTTGCCGCTTGCTCCCTGTCACCTGCTGCTGCACTTTGTTCTGCCTTTCACATTAAACCACTTCTAGGAAAAAGAGTCTCTAAGGAAAATACTATACTGGAACACGCACAAAAGCACCAAGGCTAACAAAAAAAAGAAACAATTGTGCCTTGATAGCTGAATTGTCTTCAGAGGAGCTCTAAAAACAATACTAATAAAATGGTATTGAGAGATTCTTCTTTTCCTACAATGATTCAGACTTGTCACTCCCAAGGGAGTCAGTCCACACTGGGTTGACTCTGGGAATCCAGCAAAGGCATTACTACAACAGAGACCTCTTACTACGCTCCTTCTTGCAAAAATTGAGGACTTTTTTTTTTTCTTTTAAGCTTTTAGGAATATCCTGATTACTCTGGGTACTACTTGTCTGGGAAGATCAGAGGAAGATCCATCAGAACAATGAGCATTATGTTTCTATAATTAAATATTTATAAATGTAAATTAATAGCTTGGTGATGGGATCAGATTCCTAAGATGGACATTGGCCACCCTCATGGTCTTCCTACTGCAGAACACGACAATTTCCCAGAACGGTGCTTTGTGGTGACAAGGATCTGTCAAAAGGATCATCTGATATCAGGGTGCAGGCATTAGTTTAGAAATCACAACTCTTAAAACTCAGTGAGTATTAGAAGAGGCCTGGTCTGCATTATGACAAAGTCGCATCCTTGAAGCTGCAGTAGAGATCACACTCCCTAAACCTCAGTGCTTCCTTTTGTGCCAGTCCAAGGGAAAACTTCCAAGTCAGTACCAGCAATGAGGATTTACTGTGTTGCTAGAATTATTAGTGTAGAAAACTGTACTGAAAAAGATTTAAGAATTGACGCAACTGCAGAGTAGCAGCCTTCACTAGTGGTGAAAAATGAAGCAAATTTTTTTCTCAAGTTGTACTTTAGTATTATTTTTGAGGATGTCTGTTCTAAAAAAGGGGGCAGTTGCTTATTGAACAGTCCAGGTACTGTTTCCTATATATTCTGCTTCTCCTCCCTACCTAATGCCTAATTCATCAGTAATGGAGTGTAAGTGGTGCTGGAGTTTATGTTTGTCTTTATCTCACATACAAGCACCTAGGATCTTAAAGCAGATGTCTATCGCAACAATGCCCACTTTTCACTCGCTCTGAGAAAGGCAAACTCTGAGATTTAGCTACTTCAGCCTCAGGAAAAGCTGTAGGTTCAACCCATTTAACAAGACTACGCAGCTGTTCCAGCACCATTTACAGTGCACTATTCTCCACTGGAGCTGTGACAGTAGCTGACTTCTCTACAACTTCCTTTGCATTTTGAAACACATCTCTAAGCAAACAATTTCATGTTTGGCTTTGCTTTTGTCTGACAACACATTTCTGTCTGGCACCAGCTGTAAATTCAGTCTATTCCTTTCTTTTGCTATAGAGGCACAACACAGTTTAGTAACCTTCAGCCTAAACTCTGCAATTCTACTCTATTCATACACAAACTCCCACACATATAAGACACTGGTTTTTGTTTTGTCCTCTATGAATTGTGAGGTTTCCAGAACAAAGAAAAATCCCAACGATATAAAGATGAACAAAAACCTAACGACAAAAGTAACTAATTCCTTTTGCTCACGATCAACAAATTAAACTGCTTTACTATGATGTGCAATGTTTAGTGATTGTTTTATTAAATGCAGAAATATCTGCTCAACTTCGTACCCATTCTGATTTAAAGTGCAACAATTAAATCTGATAGCTCTTGTACATCCATATTTTGCAAGTGTTGTTCCTAGAATACATGTCGTTCAGATTATGCCTTGCATTTGTAAAATGTCATTTTTTTTTAGTACCGTTTTGCTTTATTAACTAAAATAAACTGTACAAAAAGCTGTAGTTACATTAGCTTTGAACAATGTAGAATACACGTTCTCTGCCAAACTTTAGTGTGCAAACATTTTACATTTTTTAAAGTGACAAAATTAAGCCAACCTTGAAGTCAGAGTTCATTACTACATTACAAAACAGGAGACTAGATATGGCAAAAGAAATTTCCCACTGAAATCAACACCATTGTATAATTTTATTTCTAATTCTTAAAAAAATATAAATGAATTTAGAAGAGAATCACAGTATAAGGGCCCTAACATATTAGACCATTACAAGGTACATAAAAATAGAAGACACAGATTTCTTTGAAACTTTAATCCTTTGATTAAGCAGCAAGCATATCACTCTCCAGGCAAACACTGCTTAAAACAAACCCTACCCCCCAAAACAGGACGTGCAAACTGTATGCACATATTCTGCAAAGCACACAATAAAGACATTTTGCTATGTACATACTTATTTAGTACTACAAATGCTAGGAGTTCCCTACTGTGTGCTACAGTGTATGCAAATTAAGAAATACTACCCTACCTATCTCTGACCCTCCCTCCCCCCTTCAAATACAGCACCTTTGCCCAGTTATAGAATATTTAAACAAGATTAAACGGAATTACAATGTACTGAACAGTTTTATAGCAGTTGGTGGTGGCCAACTGTACTGTAACACCCAACATTCTGCATACTGAAGTCTATCGACAAGAGACAAGACAAAAATTAGCAAAGGTACAATACACACACCTGGGAGACTCAATGATAAAAACAAAATAGAAAAGAAAAAAAATCCTGAAGATGAATCTTATCACTGTTAACAATTAAACTGAGATACTTAGGATGTCAAAATGTGCTAGCTTAGTTTTGTATTGGTTTTAAAGACCAGAGAGGAGCCAGATTTGTGTGTAGGGGACACTTAAGACTTATGACTCCCAGAACACAAATTTCCATGGCCATGAATTCCTTGATGCTTGTTTTATAATGCTGCTTTTCTTAGACAGAAGGTCATCTGATGCACATGTAGTGGCTAAGCATCTACTGTGATACAAAAGAAAATTTGTAAGATTTTTATTTGTACAACACCTCAGCACACCAGTGAAAGCTGTTCAGAAAGAAAAATCTCTCAAGTTTGATCTGAAAATATTTTTAAATGAAGAACTAAAACATAAAGGTCAACACTAACTGCAATTCAGGCTACAACTATCAAATCTTAATACTAGATTTTCCAATTAAATAGGATCTGATAGTATAAGAACTTCTCTTTGCACATAAAAAAGACCTTACCCAGCTGCTAAACTCATCATTAGTCCATTCAATTTGTCTGTGAAAAAGCATAGGGAGAGCACAATCCATTTTCAAGTAAAGTCTCATTTTAGTCAAGAGCAAATCTAGTTAATAACAAAATGGATTTAAAAGAATTTTCAAACACCATTTCAGCTATAAGCAAAAATAATTTTCTAAATAGTATGACAGTCAACATAGATGTTATTACATAGTCAAGAATGCCTTATTTTTCAATAGCTTAATTCAGATCAAAAAGTTTCAAACAGTGCTACTCAAGTTTGGAGCCTGGTTTACTTGGAGAGTAGAGGTATCTACTTAAAAAAAAAAAAAAAATTAACCCCCCCCCCCCCCCACCCCCCAAACACTGCTGGGCATCAATCAAGACTTCAGACAAGAATGCAGTGAAATGAGTTTCTTTCAAACTCCTAAAATTTGGAAGCACTAATTAACACCAAAATGCAGGTTTTACTGAGTCAATAAAATAAAACAAACACCCCACCCCTCCTCCATACTCTCAACTCAGCTTTTTTTGCTGAGAAATATATCAGGAATCAGAGATAATCACTTAACAGTAAGACTGGGTTGGCAGGAGGTAACTACTATCATGATTTTCTACCAGCACCACCAGTGTCTATACTTCCCTCATTAATTCTTAGGCAAGACATTAATGATTTAACACACACGAACTGCAGACTGTCATTCTCAGAGGAATGAAATTTTACTGTACTTACATTAGAAGAATTAGTGGAATAACAAATTAAATTAATGGTTCTTGCTAGATGATTCCTCTCCTGTCAACCCCCTGGGTGGTGGAAGCTGCTGCCTCTCTACCCTGCCCAGCCCACAAGAGCAATTGCAGCAGGAAACTGGACTCCTGTTTTCAGTTAAATTCTATGAGTAGAACACGCATGAGATTTAATAAGTTTGGTACAACAGCTCATTGAGTCTTCAGAATACTCTGAAAGAGGAGTATTTAATGAGCCACTACCTTTTTAAATAAGAAAAAGTGTTCTGGGAAAAACATGAAGAGAAGAAACATCTACATTTTACAAGTGTGTGAAATGCTTCTACCGTTACCTAAACAGGGCCAAAAATTCCGAACCTAAAACTGTTATTTTCATTCACTAAAAGGTAAAAAAAAAAAAGGGGGGGGGCAAAAAATTCACACACACAAAAAAACCCAACACTGTATTAGAGTCTCCTACAATATTATCTATTCCTAGATTTGCCAGACTACTTTCCTGTAGTTAGATGCTTGACTATAAAGAACTGTAATAAAATAAATAGAGTAAAAATCAGTTAAACAAAATCTTGGTGTGTTGAACATTTATTCATTTAAGAAGTTAGCTTCCTTCAACAGTTATTCGTATAGAGGAGGGCTGCATTGTAGGCATTGTTCTGCTGTACAAGTCTTCGGCATAAAAATATTTTTATACAGGTGGTCATTCACGTTGTTCCGTTTCTAGTTATTAGCTTGCTCCTCTGGGAAACTGGTCTGATACCTGTGAAGGCTTGCTCTTTTCTCCCCTTCATTATTTGGAAAAAAAAAAGTACACTGATACAATTTTTCAGATGTGGGAGTTAGCATAATTCTGCTTTATGTCTTCAGTGCAGAGTAGACTGAGATTCTGTCTGAATTCCAATAAGCGAGGGTGGCTGCTGGCCACTAACCGTGGTTAACACTGGCCTTGGGTTTAGACGAGGAGGCATGGAATTAGCTGGGCGGATGAGCGGTGGGGGAGGCTGATTTAGAGTCGGCCGTGGCTGAATAAATCGTGCCTGCTGTTGAAGTGGTGGAGGCTGACGATGGAGAGCAGGAGCAGCAGGAAGTGCTGGACGAAGTAACGGGGGCGGCTGATTTAAAGTTGCCATGGGAGCGGCAGGTGCTGGAGCAGATGCCTGTGCTGGAGGTGAAGGGCCTAAACACTGAGTGGCCGGAGTGCTTTGTGCCTGCACAAAGGACAAAGACAAGACTGCATGAACAGCCATCCCAGCCAGAACCTGACGTAGTTGGGCTGCCACTGTCCACTACACAGGAAACAGCATTTAAAAAAATAAAACCAAAGAACTGAGAAGTTACTGAAAAGAAATCATCAACCAAAACATTATAGACAGCAGAACTAAAAATATTTATGAAGCAAGTCTTCTTCTAGAACAAGAACTGTATTTTAACAATAAAACAATAATGTGATTGTCACTATCAAAGGTGCAGTCCTGCTCCCAGCTGGTTAACGACATTGGTTGAAGTTCTAAGCAAGCTCATCATCATTCTTTAGAATGCGGTTTGCCACTCCACACCAGTTAACCTTACATTTTATCACTAAATAAAATGCTGTTCCTCAACCCATGCTTACTTATTTCTGGTACACAAAACACACCTCATCTTCTTCATCAGTGCTCTTTCCTGATGGCACATTAGAAGTATTTTTTGTGTCCTCCCCTAAAGCAGAAGCATCACCATTAGAAGCCAGGGTTCCTTGTTCCGCTTCCCATTCCTGCAATACCTCCTCTAAGTTAAACCGACGCCTGTAGTTTACAAAGAAGTTCTTCACTTGGCCAACAGTCTTGTTGCCAATTACATCTGCAATAGCTTGAAAATCTTTACCATATTTTCGGACACCTGGAAGGCAAAGTAAATAACATAGCTGTGAAGAATCAGTCAGACACAGCTACGTGTGATGTATTTATAGAGAGAACCTATGGGACCTGCAAACCAAGGACTCACTAATTAGGAGGAATTCTCAATTAGAAGAAGGGCCTTAATTTCCATTAAAACATAGTAATTTTTAATTGCATAGCTATCAACATACAAATCAAGAACTTGGTTAAAAGGTCATTCATTTAAAAGGTCATTCTCATTTTCTTAAGAGATCCTGGCTTACTCACCAAGCCTCTCAGCCTAAAACCACAGAGCTCTGGCATCAGACAAATAAAGTAAGTCCTTCAGTGTGCTTGCAGTAAGGGCAGAAGCCCAAGACAAGCTCAAAATGAGAGGAAGGGGGACCAAGCATGTGTGTATAGCTGTAAACAGGGTATAACACTAGAAGTGTCAAGTGATAAACATTGATATCTTCTACAGGTTCCCCACATGTGAGCTGCACACGGATATTTCTTTTCCCGCAACCAGAGCAGAAGGAGTGGCACAGGGCAGAAGCTACTGGACGAAGCACGGGGCAGAAAGAGAGGCACAGTTATGTCACAATACACTGCTCATTCTTGCACTTCTGACATGCTCTCTTGTGAGACTATGCAGAGCAATTGGCAAGAATTCACCTGATAAAGTCTTTTTGAAGCTTTCATTCACTGTTTGAACTGGGTAGAAAAATCTAGGGGTTTGGGACAACCACCTTGGAGAATGTAAATATATATAAGCTGCTGGTGTATGTTTATAAGATGGCCCAGACAAGCTTCCAGGATCAAATCCCCCAGTGAGCAGCAGCATGACAGGAGATCTTTGTGTCATTCTTTTAATTCATTTTTGTATTGACAGCAGTAGTCACTTTTGTTTACAAGCACTTCACAAGAAAATCCCAACAAGTACTTTAAAAAAAGTTCTAAACCTATATTTGCATATAACACAAAACCCCTTGAGCAAAACATTCCATAATTTTAAACCCAAAATTGGAATTATAATACAAAGTGCATTGGTTTTGTTATATTTAGACTATGGGTCTAGTTCCTCCTCTCTCCTGCTTAAGAGAAAAAAAAATCCTCAAACTCTCTCACATCCTAGAACATAGCTTTTAGCTGCACAAAGTAATTTTTAATTACAAATGTCCAAAAGTTTGGAGACTAAAAGAAATGAAAGAGTTTTATTCCAGAGTGAGTAAATAGAAGACTCATTTTTTTGCTCTCAGCTACACATGAGTGAATTACAATTTGACTTTTCCTGTGAAGCTCCTGATAACTAAACTCATTCAGAACATATTACAGTGCTTAGAGAACAGGCACTCTGTCTCATTACAGGAAGAGAAATTTATGCTTGATTTCATGCCTCACTTCAGAAAGTGAAGCAAAGGATTCAGAAAGTGAGAGTTGTTTCAAATATGAAAGCTATGTTCGTTTTCAACTTAATTGTGAAGAGTGTGACCTTCAGCTTGTTCTGCTCTTTTCTACTGTCCTCATTATTAGGCATTTCTGATGTGCTAATGCACACTCACTGCAATTTAAAAGAGAAGTTCAGCTCCAGGATAGTAATGATTTCTGTACTGAAGCTGATGTTTCAACCGTCAAGAGCCCAGCTACATTATTTAAGATATTTTCTGGGGCATATAAAAGAATACAACCATCCTGACTGCAAGAACCTTGTAAAGATGTCAGAATCACGTGGGAGGGCATGTATCTAGGCAAAGCAAAGACAGATTTGGCTCTGCTTTATCAGTTGTGCAAAGTATCAGCTATACTCCCTAAAAGCTGCGTGCACCCAGGGAACAGTCCCTCCAGTGTCTTAATATTCTTTGACTGACCTACCATGACTACCCTTACTAATTCATAATGAGCATTAAATGTTCACTGCAACATATCTAACATCCCGTACAGTTAATCAAGTGAACAAAGCAAATTTCTGTTTCAAACTTAATTCAGAATTTCAGTGATTTCAGCCCTTTCTGTTACCATGCTGTCTATACTTCTTTCCTTCCTTAATTTGCAAAACAACTGAGCCTCTTGGCTAACTTAACTAAAGTTGTCAAAAATAAGGTCTTAAAGCCTATTTCTGAGAAAACAGCTTGAAAACAAGGTATCTTGTCTTCACTGAGAAAAAAACCTAAGGAAAATAAAGTTTCCTTAGTTTAGCTACATGCAGCACTACTCATTTTGGATTCTTTTTAGAGTGTTATTTACTACTGCTCTAGCATTACCACAATACTTCTACACAATGATGTAGTAAAATCCTCTCAAGCTGCATCAGAAATAGAGGAAATTCATTGCATGTTTGTGAAAATTTTAAGTATAAGGTGCTGGCATATCTGTAAGAGTTGATGCCAACCCATCATCCCTGTCAAGCTGGTGCACATTACTTATGCATCCTTATGCAAATTCAGGGCTAAACACCACCCAAATTATTTCTCCAGTGTTTAATCCGTTATTCAATAAAAACAATTTTATTAGGTTGCTGAAAGTGAAGCTCGAAAACGCATAGTCACTTCACATGTATGAATGTTTTTCTCCTGGCTCATTTGAAAGTAGTCCTGATCATGGGAATCCTTCGAGCTCTTCAAAACTTCACCCAGCTGCAAAGGTGCACTGGAACACGTGAATGCTCTTGCTTCATTACAGTGTTTCATCCTGAATGTCTAACTCAGAGAAACTCATAAATCTAAGTTTGATGCTGTCTAAACTGCTTAATGCTGTACAGCACAGCAAACACCGAGAGGCATACAGAATATTAGTCTGGGTCCCAAGCAATACAATACAGCACTACAACAAGGCAGGAATAGTTAACGGCAACCTCTGGGTCATGAGAGCTGCAGTTTCACTGTGATGGGAATTACAGTGCTCCCAGCAATCTTACACAGAGTTAGATCCCAGTTGTCCCAACTGTTTTCCACTGCAATGCCATGATAGTCATGCACACTGCTTTTCAATTCCAATTTTGTTGTCTTGAACAAGAGTTAAAACATTTTTATAATTGCATTTTTATATGGCCAAGATCTTAGTTTGAAAATATGATCATGCTCGTACGTTTCTATACATGAAGTTTGTAATTTAAGAACACTATCTGATGAACTAGCCCATTACATTCAATAACTATTCAGACAAGGCTGAACTGTTACCTGATATATTTGCAGTACAATTTATCGGTTCAGAGATCGTAAGTCTGAGTCCACAACCCCACTGCAGGCACCCACGCTGCTTTTAAGATGACACACAGCTCTACATGAAGATGGTTTTTTCATTACCCCCCCTTCAGTTACTGGCAATGTCTTAAGATTAGCCCACAGATGAGTTTTTTCATGTTTAGGAAAAACAGTATTAAAATTATATTACTACGGATTATTTTTATGATTTCCATGGTTGGATTTAATGCCCAAATTGAAGTGAACAAATCACAGAAGTGCCACCTACCTGCATAATGTTTATGATCTTTGTAAAGTTATTAAAACCATATGCCAAAATGTATCAATACATTTGATGAAATAAATCTATTTTAAATGTACAAACTAAGTGTCCCCATGCTCAAGTTAACTTCCAAGTTCAAGCCTAACACACATTATGGTAGCTTTTAGTACAGCAACCATGGCTACCTTCTTTTAAAAACAAGCAATTATTATGTAGCAAGAGATCAAGGTCCTTTAGCCTGAGGGACAGAGGTTAATACCTACAACACACTTCATTCCAGGAGGGAGAGACTACTAGAGGGCAGTAGGTAATGGAAGGATAATAAGAATGCTTTGTTTCTGACATTAAGGTTCTGTCCCATTTCCATTTTAGACAGTGACAAAGAAAAGGGACTATTAAGGAAACAATACATATAAGAAACACATGTAAATTCAATGAAAACAGATTTCTTCCACAAAGGCTGATTTCTCACTCTACCCTTAAGTACCACAGCTGACTAGCTTTATAAAACACAAAACATCCCCTAGGGAAGAAACCAGAAGACTAAAACTCTCCAAGGAGTCACCACCAACCCTTGCTCTCTTTTGCCCATCCTCCAGTTTTATTATTTATCTTGTCAGTGCCATAGCTTAACAAAAGCTGAACATATTCTTACAACTTCCCAAACTGACGCTTAGTGAGAACTCTGGTAACTAAACTATGAAAAGCCAAGATGGCTTCAAACCTTTCATGCTAAGGCAGGCACAATGACCCTGGATTTCCCCTACTTCCCCAGCAAGCATTCTACTTAGTAGATTATCACAGACAGGTATCTCCTTCAGTTGCATTTGGGAACAAAATTATGATCTATTTAGCAATACTGAGAGGATGAACTTGGGAATCCAAGCCTGAAGCATCTAAGTTGAAAGGCATTACTTCAGACACACCATGCTCTTCCACATTTCCATTCACACCTCAAAATAAACCTATCTTTAGGTTCAGTTATCTGACTAATAACTTCCAGGTATGGCATACCTGACAGCTTTTCACTGATACCCTGATCCACTGAACATTTTATACTAAAATTCAGTTTTTCAATTTAGAGGTAGAGAATACAGAGAAATAAAGCAGATATATCATCTTTATAAAAGATGATTCGTAGAAGTGAGTCAATATATAGTGTCTTCAAGACAGAATCTCCAGGTATTTCCCTTACATGTTCCTTGATTGGGCAGTGCATGTTAAAGCAAGACAGGAGTCAGTTTTCCTTCCTATAAATGAAATAAATGCAATTTAGCTGTATGAATAGCCTACTAGAAATTTTTTTTTTTCCAATAAGACTTAGTCAAGTATCCATATCCAGCTTCAGACTCTTAGAAGGCCTCTGCTGTGGCTGTATAAAGATATCTGCTCTTTTATTCCCTCACAAACAGAGAGCGCAACGGTAAAGCAGATTTACTTCTGGTTTTTCCTACTTTAAGAATATAGAAATGTCTTAAATGTTTGCTTCAAATTTTATTACTTCAACAATTACTTCAGTCTTCCACTTTAGAGAAAAAGTCACGTAAGGTGATTTAGAAGATGACTTTTTAGAAGGGACTTTTTGGTACTAATACAGTTTTTAAACCCTGCTTAGTTTTTTTTTCTTTGGGATTTAATATGAGTTAACAGAAAGACTAGTGTCATGTTGCTTTCATGAATGCCCTAAATATTCTCCCTAGTTTTACTACTTTCCCAGTGACCAGATAAAGTTTAGCTTTTCATTAGAGGGAAATACAAACATAAGCCTGAGTACCTCTGCAAATCCTTTGAATCAGATTTCAACTTGCTGCTACTATTAACATACCTTGTACTGCAAGAAGCTGCTCTTCTGTGGTCCAACGGGCATTGATTTTCTGATTAGACTATTAAAATTAGAAAAATGGCACAAAGATCATTAAATTGTTTCAACAGCTGCAAAATATCTGAGCAATATATTTTACTTGCACTACATTTTGCAAAGTAGGTAAAAGTCTCTTGCTTATAAACCATAAATTTGTAGTTTAAGATTGTTTTCATGAAGAGGTAGTAGTATTTATGAATTTG
The DNA here is from genome assembly GCF_036250125.1 of Pseudopipra pipra. NCBI lineage: Eukaryota > Metazoa > Chordata > Aves > Passeriformes > Pipridae > Pseudopipra > Pseudopipra pipra. Next base: position 23,205,550 of record NC_087551.1, read on the forward strand.
AGCTTAAAACCACACCAGTACTTTTTCCTCTGTTTTATTACAGTTCTTAGTATCAGCTATACCATAACTTATGCACAAGCTAATGATCTTTATGCAGACAGAATTTGAATTTATAGTTACATTTATCTAAACTATTAGGACTTGGTGACTAGAATGTTTTGCATTTATGTTTCATATCCAAGCCTTTAAAACCAGCCAAGAGAGAACTTCAGTAGTAATAAATCATTCACTTCAGATGCCCAAATGTATATATAGTCATGTTTTCCCACAGAACATAGAATTTATTGCTGGCAATCTACACTACCTATTTTTAATCCGAAAAAACCCCCCATGTATCAGGACTCAATTTCAGCTCCCTCTTATTATGAACAGATATGACATTTCAGTTTTTTCTGCTTCGTTATTCAGCCAGTTGCCATAAAAAAGCCTACAACTGATTTCCTGTAAAGGAGCCAGACTCACCCCTACATGTAATTCTATGGATCCTGTTTGAGCTGCTGCTGAAATGCAAACACTGCACTGCAGCAAAACACATTTCTGCAGCTTCCCATTAATGTAAGTGCAAAGCCACAAGTTTTAATATTTATTCTGATTTACCTCAGGAGGTTTGAATTCTTCAATCCCGCCTTCCATTTTCTGTTTAAGTGCACTGTTTACTTGCTTAGCATTTTGAACCTTGGTCAAAAACAACAAAGTTAATCAGCTCCACAAAGAAAGTTGGTCACTTTACACATATATCTTCACTAGGATTGCCACAAGTGTACCTCCTAAGTTAGAAAGAGAAATATTATGGTTTAAGGCTTCACTACTTTTAACTGTTTAAAAAAAAAAAACAAAAAAAGCCACAGCACAGTTTACTATGGAGAAAAAAATATTTAAGCCAGTCTTTCAAAAGAACAGTTTGCCTGCAAGAATATTAAAAGTTGGACACAACAAGCAAGTTTTGATAGTGATGTATATGCTCCTGAAGAATGCAGAATACTCTAGACACAACTTAATTCTTAGAAAGGTGAGATGTACTGCACACATTAACTTATTAATTTCTTCCTTCTCAAAAAAAAAATAATATTCATAGGATGTTTCCAGTTAACTCCTTCTGACAGACTTTGTTTATTGACCTTAGACCACTCTGATTTTCTTTAAAGGTGACTCTTGGAATTATTTTAAATATTTCTTAGTCTATAAAAAGGACAGAGCTTCCAAAATACGTATATACATATCTATGAACCACTTAAATCTGACAGTGATGCACACAAGGTAACATAGGTAAGAAAATAGTTTTGCATACTATGGTGCACAGCTATTACAAGTGTTCTTAAGTATGGACACAAAAGTAGACAACTCAGTGGGAGATTCCAAAGGCTGCATCTCTGAGATCACTGCAAGAAAAAAAAGAGAAACACAACCTCAAGGCTGTAACTCACCTACACTTAGGCTAAAGAGTGAAACCCACCTATGCTATTTAGCCCCAGAGTCCTGTTGTGACAGAAAGAAGCATATTTCTCCTGTAAAAGAATATAAGGGAGCAAAACCCCCATGAAACCCTTTATTCACTCCAGGATTTTGCAACATGGCAGCTCTATAGGGAGGCAAAAATTCCAGGAGCTAAGCCTTAACTTTGTAGCCTCATCGCTCCTAGAAAACAAGCATGCACATACTGCTGTACCCTTAGAACCTGAATAGATTCCACGTTTCAACTTTAAATGCCAAATTTTAACTTCTTCATGCAAAGGACGCAGGCAATTGTCCTCTTAAAGGTGAAGACTACAAAGCTTTTCTAAATTTAATAAGAAGTAGAAAACTTATCAATTCAAACAGAGAAGTAACTAGGCCCATGATTTCTACACACCTCCCATATTTTCATGGTATGTGGGGAAGGACATCCAGAAAAACAGCTACAATCTAAAGCATAACAAATGTAACTTCCTCTGTGTCATTAGCCTTATTCTCACTTGTCACACAAATACTTTTAACAAAGATAAAAAAAAAAAAATCTAATCAAATATGACTTTAGATTTTTTCCTGTCCCCAAATCTGTAGCACTGTTTTTCTGCCACACTTCCACCCACCCTTTTTGTTTAATTAAAACAAGAAGTCATCTTGCTTCATTTTATCCAAAAGAGCAGATGAACGTAAAAATAAAACCAAAGAATAGCTAGTGTCCAGCATTTCTGGTGATAACTGTGGAATAAAATGAGGAAGACTCACATTAAAGAAGCTTCAGAATCTTCACAGATAATCTTCAAAACCATTACAATCAGAACAATCTGAGATGAAAAAAAAAACCAAGACCAATAACCCATGGTACCTGTCGCTTTAACGAGATTAGTTCCATATCCAGCTGTCTAAGAATTGTGTTGGCTGCATTGGGACTACAGGAAACAGCTATCACATCTTCCTGGGTCAGGTACATGCCTTTTGGTGGACGGCATTTGGAACGCTGAGAATGGTGGCGATGCTGCAAGCTCTGATACTCTCTTCTACCCAGACCTATTTTGCTGGTCTGAACAGGCTGCTCATTATTGCCCTTTAATTTACAAGAAATAAATCATTAAAGAATAACAGTATCTTGTATACAACTTCATAAAGTACCACGTAGCATTGTAATGTCAAATTTATGACAAAGAAAACCTAAGCTAACATCCTCCTCTGCATGTAGTATCCAAATAAGCTTTGCAGATGAGTTGATGGAGTATATCAGTCATCTGCTGGGTAAGTCTGCATTAGTCTTAAAGCAAGGTCAGTTTTCAAAACTTTTTTTTTAAACATGGCTGCAAATACAATAAATGTTACAGAAATCCCAGTCTGTATACTCTGAAAGAGGGTATAAATTTAGAATCTCTTATGTGCAGAGAAGGTAAACAATATCTATCTATCTTGTGTTTAAAACAAGTAATCAGTGACATTACACATTTATTTCTGATCAGATAGGAAGAGTTCAGGTAAGGATTAAGTGGGAAGAATGACAAAGTCAACCAGGACAGGCAAGACTGTAAACTAACACCTCAACCTGCTGTAAGCACTCTACAGAAAGAGATTATGCTGTTTGCTTTGGGAAGAGGGTGAGATGATTTGAGATTTGGAAGAGAGAGGATGGACGTACTTTGCAGTTACTATAAAAATCCCCATAATTTAGAAAACTTAAGCCTTTGTTGTTTGCCTTTTTGAAGACGAAAGGGATAGCAAAGAAGAGATAAAGTCTCTGTAACTACTGTTTGGACATGTTTGGACACCTAAACATTTCAGCCTTATCTTCAGTGAGCATTGATACACAAGAGCTAGTCTGCATGTATGTGACTCGGTTAGAGCAACTGATTAGGTTTCCTATAGACCAAGAACAGAGACAAAAATTACAAAAATTACTTTCTCTGCAAGGATTTCCCAATTCAAAGCAATGCTTAGTACCAGAACAGAGATGGGATTTTTAGCTACTTCAAACAGCTCCCTACTGCTCCTCCCTGCTGGCACCCGTGCAGGTTAAGAGGAGGTGATCATCTGATCACAGCAAACAGAAAACAAAGTGCAGCAGCCATTACTATGTTCTGCAGTGTTAGTACAGATCAGCAAACAGTATTTTGTTCTACTACACTTGACCTTCTGCCATGTTCTCTTCCCAGCTAATGTAACATCTTAATCCAGTCCACAGACTTCACAGAGGCCATCTTAAAAGCACCTAAGATATGTGCACTTTCTTGGAAAATTGATATAGAGCCTTACATCTTTGACATCTAAAAGTCCCAAGATTAAGTTTACTTCTGCCTCGTTTATACCATTTGTTTTTCTGGTTCTGCATTGCTCTGTCAGTATGAAATTGCAGTTCCCTGTCTGTTCAACCTGGATTTTAAGTGAAAATATTCTCTCAAGCTTTTGACTTGCCAAGCTAGAGAGTTTAGTTTATTTTAGTTTTCTCTGGTAACAAAGTTTCCATTGCTCTTGTATGTTCAGACAGCCTACTCAGTTTATATTTTGCTCAGGAAGTGAAAGTACGCAAATCTTACCAGAAATACCAGATCACAAAGTTATCTTATGTAAATGCAAATAGCTCATCAGAAACTACAAACCTATTTGTCCTGTTCCTAGAAGTCTATCAACACAGTATCGTTCTGGACTGCATGTAGTGATTCAAACAGTAATGAAGTAAATTGAGCAAAATAGTCCTTATTTAGACATGGCTTGGGCAGCAACTCCAATCATTAGATTGCAAGAACATTGTTACAATAGCAGAATGAAATGTAAAAAGGTTCACTGTTAGACCTTGTGACGTTTCAAGTTCTAAAAAAACACACCCCCATATATTAAAAAAATAATCTCTAACTCTTTTACAGAAAGGGGTAATTCTAATTGTCTTTTTTTTTTTTTCCTCCCTAAGGCAGCTAGATAAAGCGAGACATTGAAGGTCACTGCAAAGCTCAGAACAGAATCTAAACCTATCAGTCTCTTACTCAAGATCATTTTTGTTAGAACTGCAATGTTTTATTAATAATCCTAGATACCACTTTCTGGGAGTGTTAAAGTTTTGCACTACTTCTCCTCTCACTCTCAGGAAGCATGAACTGTCACATGTAGGAAAATCACAAGTGTTTTAAGTTGATCAAGGAAAGGATCAAATGTTTACACACTTTAATGTGTTCTTCTAGTCTTGTTCATAAATACCCTAATAAATACCTTTCAAAAAGAACCCAAAAAAATCCCCCAAACCTGAACATACCCTAAACAAGGCATTTATCTGTAAAGCTAACGGTAAGTGCTCATTAAGATGACAAAAATGTTTTTCTCTACATTTATTAGTAGAAAGCGTCTCAGTAAAGCCACATATTAGCTGAAATGCATTGCCTCACTGTGGTTTTGAACAAACAACAAGAGTTGTTCTTAGAGAAACGTAATTTAATTTTACAATGAAAAGAAAACATTTTCATTCAAATAATTCACCACCAGTAAAATTGTAAACATATTAACAAGACTGATGCAGGGGAAATACTGTTTTACCAGGTTGCCAGAGCACACACTTTTTATAAAACTTGAAGATCTCTCAGGACACAGTGGAGGTAGCAAGAGACGCATTTACATCCCCAAAACAAAAATATGTGATAAAACTTTGTTTCAATAAGAAGTTGACAAGATCTCGATCACTTAAAGACCCTGAAATTTCAGCAGGCTGCAAGTTAAACCTCTGTACTACAACCCATTCTTTACAACAACACATTCACAGAAATCAAACCAACATTCACCATTAAGCAATCTGTTACCTCCTTTTTGGCTTCTTTTTTGGGATCATAATCACTATCATTTCCATCCATGGGATGAGCTTCTTCTACGTCATCATCACTAAGGACAGATTATTAAAAAAATGGTCATTTTATCTACTTTTTAAACCCATATATATATATCTGTACCAGGGTAAGACAGAATTATCTGCTCTAAGTATACATGTCAAAATTATTTGTAGTTTTCAGAAGACAGCTGTTACAAGCATATTTTCTTCATTAAATTTCAGGAATTATTATGATAAACAAGCAATACTAAACTACAGTTTCAAAGTTACTTTAAGCAGTGCTGGTACCGCTGCCAAAAATTTTGGTGTCAGTTTTCTTTAATTCGACACCTGTGCCAGTGTGAACACTTACATGGTCAGCTATACCAAGCCTAGAAATAACCTTTCATTTGCCTCATTAGTTTTAATTGATCAATTTTCAAACCACTGCACCAGGTGAATAAACCCCTGTTGAAGTCTGTGGGGAGCAAAAGAGCACAATATATGATGGGAAAGTGTGGAAAGTGTGGGACTACTTTTTCATCAAAGTGCTCAAAATCTAGCAGGGAGCTAGATGGGGGGGGGGAGGGAAATGAAATCTGCTGAACTCAAAGAGAAAATGTTGAAAAGTCAACTTAGTTGAGTTCAATCCAGTCATTCTGACAATATAATTTCCAAATAAATTCATGCAAAACCACTAAAAATTTCTAGTTATTACCAAACCCCCCCCAAAATGCTGTAGTAGAAGCAAACTGATTTTAGCCTGTAATTTTTCAAAAATAAGGTTATTAAACAAGCACATGAATTTTAGATTTCAGGAGTTATTTTCAGTAACATATTAAAAAGACCCTTTTGCTCCAGTTATGCAGTTTTCCATAGACATAAAATTATACTTTCCAATATAAAACATAGATTATGTTACTTATATATTCAACACATTAAATCACCTTTTAAGAAGAGCAAGTTAATACTCAAGTATACTAAGCACAATATAACATGAATTTCATAGTAACTGGGGGAAATGTTATTCCCTTCTAGGCATGACAACAAAACTATTTTGAGCTCCAATTCTCTCTGCCTAATAGCACTTCTAAGTCTCCTAAAAGGAGAATTTATATAAAGTTGTTATAAAACAATACTTGGGCATTCTAATCACTACATCTGTTTACAAGGGTTGATCTTTCAGTTTTAATTCCATCTTAGTTCAAAAAAAATCCAAACAAACAAACAAACAAAAAAAACCCAGAAAAAACCACTCTCCTCCCCATACAGTAATATAAGGTTAGACTTCTCAAACAAAGTATTATTTCTAAACCACATTCCCAGACTTCAGGGTTTTTTAAATCCTTGTTTTTACACTTATCCATTAAACCACTCCAATCTGTTATTACCACTCACACAGATTGGAGTGATAGTTCTTAAAGCACAGGCACCAAGCCCCTTGGTAAAAATCAGAGACATCACAACAGATGCTCAGACCTAAAAAACATGGTTCATACTGAAACATAATGGCTAGAAATTACTCCCTATCTCTACTTTGGAAGACTTTAGTCTCTGGTTAGCTACTTAAGAACCTATAACTTACCTGTCACCTTGATTATTTCTATTAGCTAGTTTTCGAGCCTGCCGATCCATCAAACTTGTCCTAGACCGAGTTTTTTTCCAAGAATAGTAATATTTTACAAGGCTTGCAATGGTCTTGTCTGGAAGCTAGAAGAATTCATTAACATATTAACACTTTTAAAAATTAAAATTCCACCCAAAATTATAATTCTGCTCCGTTTACAGCTACCTTTAACGAAATATTTTAAGTGCATTGATAAGATGGAAAGGAGGGATGTATTTCATGTACATTTTTAAAAAGGGGGGAAAGGATTTTTCATTAGGGTGAAAAAGTTGTACATCCAAGAGACATGATGAAATTACATTAAATCACTTATTCAAGGTTCTTTCTAAAGCTTTTACACAGAAATCAACATGAAGTTTCAGCCCAAGAGGAGAGTTTGTTCTATCACATCTGAGCTATTTAGTGCTTCTGATTAAAATATTACTTTACCATTTGCTGGATCCTGTGAAAGCTCTTTCCATGGAAGCTAAATGCTTGTTCAAATAGGACTTTATCTTCAACTGTCCATTCATCAGGGAAAGGAGTGAAGTTAGGGAGATCGGCAAGGGACTTCTCAATATTGTGTTTATGCCAGAACAACATGCCGAGAGCCTTTGAAAAGAAATAGTCCCTCTTTGGATTAAGTCAACTTTCTAAAATGTTGAGACAAGCTAAATAAAACCAGATGATTTATTTATTTAGAATAAAATTTGACTATCAGAACCCCTTCTCAAAATATATTTACAATTTTGCTGGCTATTTACTGTAGGTTACAAAATTCTCTTTAGAGACAGTGGGCACATCTGTACTTTATTAATGGTATGAAAGTCAGACAATTTAAGGTTGGCATGGCAGCAGTAATTCTAGAGTAGCATAAACTAGGCCGAGAGGCTCAAATCTGACCTGTTTTCTTACTTGATAAGCATATATCACCTACACAGTTCCTTACAGGCCTTTACTACCAGCCCACTCAAAAAAGAAAATAAAAATACTTTTCAGCAGCCAGAGGATCATCCAAAATGCAAGTCTGAAAGTTCAAAGTGAGAGTGGTCTTTCTACAACTCTCCAATCCACAAATAACAGCACGGCCACTTCCATGTCATGTGCACCTAATAAGGAATGGAAATTTAAATATACTTTCTTACATAATTTCATTTCTTGATATTCTAAAAGAATTTTATGTTCATTAGGCTTTCTGCCAGAGAACCATTGACAGATTTGATGCCAAGTCTGGCATGGGAATTGGGAAATGTAATCCACTCAGTTCCAATCATCCAGCGCAGACATGATCACCATTCGTCTTTCTAACCCCCTGATTTCACATCTTCCAGTAACCTGGACATAGCAAACCTCTTTTCTTGTTAAAATGGCAAGTGACAAGCACCTCTTGCAAAGATAATTTCTATTCCATTGTGAACAGTCCACGAATATTTTGTACCAAAAGTTATTTTGAAAATATTCATCTCTTTTAGACTCGGGATCCATCAGTTTTCTCTCTTGCCTAACAAAAGTCAAGCCATAAACGAACATCACGAGACCGCAAGTATTCTGAACATTGTAACACTGGCAGCCTCTTTTTCAGACAGCAGTTGATGAGCAAGTCTTTGCTATTATGAGCTTCCATCCTCCAAAACTTGATCATACAACTTGGTTTCACTTGCACATCACATATTTTTTCACGATAGGTAACCTCACTTTTACATAAATTGGTTAACTGATGAAGAAAACTGCAATAAAACTAAGTGCAGATCAGCAAAGTTTTATCCTTACTTTTTAAGGAATGGTGACTGAAGGTTGTTAAATGAAAAGTGAATTTATTTATTACTTTCAAACATAGAGTTTGAGTCCGTTTTCCTGCCTTTGAAAAAATGACTCAAAATTGGTTTGTCTTTTTTTTAAATATGCAAGAAACCTTTTCAGTACCATCCCTATCCCAATTAATGGTTCAAAATTATACCATATTTGTATTCTAATGTTAAACATTAAATTTGTAAGCTGCTTCCCTAAGAAATTCTTTAGCTAAATATACACACACAATTGCATGACATGCCCAGTGTATCAAGAAACATACCAAACCTTTCAAAAGTGCACATTACAAGCTGAGCATGTCATGAAAACAAAGAGCTCAATCTTTTGCAGAGAATCCAGACCACAACTGTATGCAGATCCATTTAACTGCAGTGTTTGCTGCCGTGCCTGAAGAGAAACAGCGTTAATTAATGGTAACCAATGGGAAAAAAACCAAAAAGCGTTGTGTTACAGTTTTATATTTAAAAAAATCCTTTAAATGAGTATCCTCATTCCATAGCACTTACCTGTTCCACGTTGTATCCATGTTTTTCCTTTGCTATTGCTATATATTCATCCACTGTAACAAAGCAATGTCAGAATTATTCTTTAGTACTTTTAGCTCTGCTATGAGACACAGAATAGAACATGGGAAAACAGTCTCCCCATGCTTTAACACACTGCATAGGCCCAGATTCCCCAAAACATTAACTATAATCATAGCTTAATTAATAATAAATAAACACACTGAATTTAATCCAACATTTTATGAACTTTTACACAAGCTAATTCTGCTTTCTTTCACATTTTTACAACAAAACCACAGTGGCTCAATTTATTTATTTAAAGCAGAGACTGACTGGTTATTGAAAGGCTATGCCTTTCTGGGACCCATTCCTGGGTTAGTTTTAAATTGAAATACTTCTACTGTTCATATTCCCAAGCATGTTAAAAATTAAAGAGGTCCTCTATCAATGATTATGCGTATTCTCAATATCAACATAGTTTTCAATGACCAACATTGATTTTAACTATGACATTAATTCCTTTTCCAATAGAAAGTATAAAAATTTAATATTTAGGTCTTCAAATTCACCAATAACATTTTTTAAATCATATTTAGCCACAGTAGAGCCTGCTTTGAGTTGAACACTTTCCATCATTTTGCAATTAAGTTCTACTTTTTTTCAAAGAAACAAACTCTTCCCATTTATCTTCTACAGTTCACAATTAAGTGGCAACTACATAGTTGAAAGAAAGCATGATGGAGAAAACAAAATAATTATATTCTCCTTATTCAAAGGGACAAGAGATGTCCTTGCCACGAAGTGTTGCAGCAAAGAGTTAATTGTACCTCAAATAAACAAAGTATTTAATAATCATAGTTTTAGAGTATTTTATTTCTAACTGTTCTGCAGTAGTTGAAGGTATGTTCTCTCAAATGTAGAGGGATACAAATCTCTAACTACTGGTATTAGGTAGAAACTGTCCTGAGGACCAGGTTCTCATGGCTCCATGCTCCAAGTTTACTCCTCTACATTACATTTGGGAAGTTCTAGCATAGGAGACAGGTTTAAACTAGATTAACCAGATAAGTGATCACATTTAGTCAGATGACTCCTGTATTTCAGGTCACTTTTGAAGGGAGAAAATGTTCAATTTTTCCTTATATGGCAGCAACAATAATTTCCCCTTTAACTGGGCCTCAACACATCTTTTCTGAATATATCCACTGCAACTCCTTCTCCTAGAAATTTAGATCAGCAAGTACTTCTGTTCAGATATTTTATTTTTTTTATTAATAACTAAAGGTTTCACAGACACTGATGATAATAATACAACATAGGCAGTGTGATTTGAAACAAAGACTTAACTAAAATAAGAGAAGGTGATCTTTCCTTTCCTTGGAGTTTTCTAAATAAAAAAAAAAAAAAGAGAGAAGCTTTGTGTTTAATTTACTAATTTGCAATTTCACTGTGCATAAAAAAAGAGCAAACGGGCACACCAGAAACAATTTAGTTATACTTAAGCACTCAAAACCCAAAGCAGCTAAGGACTTACACTTGGCATCTGGAATATTATGATATGGAGACCATACAAGCATCCCTCCATTATCTTTATCAGTATATTTTGTGGCACCTGTAAGAAAACAAGTAAGTCTCAGTATTTCCAATTATGATCTAGGGAACAACTACGTGACAGTAAGCAAAATTCAACCATATCAGGAAGTCCAGCCCAGCTACTAAGGGGAGGAAAAAACCCCAATCATGAATTCCACATTATCTTAAGACATTGAACGGCTGAATTTGAACATTATTCTTATGAGGTTCAAGCATAAATAAACATTGGAAAAGATCCTTGTTACCACAATTAAACCACTCAAGTGCATTGCTAAAGTTGGAAAGAATCTTATCTAGCTTCAATCCCTTCATCACGGGCAAGAAGACCTTACCTTGTCCAACCTGGGGCACAGATGGGGCACCCATAACTTCTCTGGGCAACCTGTTCCAGTGCATCACCACCTCATGGTGAAGAATTTCTTCCTTATATATATCTAATCTGAATCTACCCTCTCTAAAGTTGGCAAGGATACAAAATTTAGAGGTAGTTGTCTTCCATCAGTTTTGACTGTCTATTAGTACTTTCATGTTTATAACTCTCATAGGAGTATTAGGACCTACTGTGTTAAGTTAGGCTTTCTTAAAATAAATCAAAAAATAGGTAGGAAGTAGAATACAGTCACCATGCCTGATCCCTCTTTCAACAAGGAACTATATTAGAAACTATATTAGAACTACGCCAGAAATAATTTTGTTCATCTCTCTCTAGTTTTGATTCTACTAACCATACAATTTCGACATTCATAGCCAATCGAACTGCATAGCTTTAGAAAGCAGGTGTAAAAGTAATTTTTGGGTTTAGTTTGTTTGTGGTTCACCTCCACCTCAATGCAGCAAGTGAAGCAGTACAAGTTTCCTAACCTGTGAGGACAGAGCAACACTGATGCAAATACTGAAGCACTAAATCATAGATTATTCGATTTTTGAAAACACACTGTAAAAGTAAAGGAAATTCCCCAATACTGGAAAAGTACTAATAGCTACTTTCCATTATTATTTCGCAAATGGAGGCTACTACATAAAACCCCTCACAATCTATTTGTTTACAAAAGTTTATCTTGCTAAGAAATTGCTCAACAATTGGAGTGTTTATACTTAGGTTAGTATGAATTCCTTGAGTACTCACCCTCACTGTAACTTTCTGTGCGTCCTTTTTGGAGAAAGTTTTTTTTCAGTGAAACAAATAACTTTTCACTCTATTTTAAGCTTACATGCTTGATATTTAGGCTCTACATCTTGTTGAAGCAAACAAAAAGCTAAAATCAATGCTTTGGAAAAGAGAACACCATAGTGCTTGCCCTTTATGTACTACGTTCTGTTGCTCTTCCCTCTTTAGTTTGGCAGCGTTTTGCATCTATCATCTTTGCAATCTTTAGATGCATCACGACTGTGAACTCAAAAGCAGTTACTTAGAAAAACTAAAAGAACTCATGTGTCCTCCAAAAATGAGATGTGCAAAACACATAACCTAAATGCAGCATAAACTCTGTAACAGGTCAAAAGTGTACCTACATTCATAAAGCACTAGTTTCAAGGCATCAGCACTACTAAACTCCAAAAGGTTTTGGTATATAAGAACAGACTCTTTAGTATAACATTCCAATTCAGAACAAAAAAGCGTGCCATTTTTAGTCATCAGGAATGTAATACTTCAGGAAGAGTAACCCAAACGTGTTACAGGCACAACATTTCTCTTATATACTCTTTATCACAAGTAAATGGCCACTACCTCGCACTCCACTCTAACAGAGATGAGGAGAAAGCAGGACCAGTAGAGAACTTATTAGAATTTCTCGTTGAGAGCAAGAAATGTCTAAACTTAAGATACTTTCAGAAAAATGGATACTGTGGATATTATCAGGTATTGAATACTCAAGTACTAAAGTGAAAAAAAAGTTTAAGAGCCATTGTGCCTGCAGGAGATCATGTATGCAGTGACACTTCCCTACTGAGGTGCCACCCTCATGTGATGAACAAGCAGCTTCCCCCAGAACACCCCTTTTCAAAGCAGTGCTGTTACCCCAGCAGCAAACAGACAACTGTTTCCATTCAGGTGGCTTCTTCACACTGCCAAAAGGACAGCAAGGATGACGAAGGAATAATGGGATGCATAAAGGTAGCTTGAAGGAAGGCATCCTGCCCCCAACACAGGATGTCCCTAGCTACAGTACAGGGATCTCTCCCTCTCTATATGCAGGACCATAACTTACCTTTATGAGAACAGCTTCTTGCCCTTTGTGCCCTAAGCAATGCTCCCCCCTCCCACTAAAAAAGCTGTGTTGTACCTCAAAAGCAACATGATCTTTATCTGCAAGATCCATTCTTATTAGGGACAGTGGTTGGAAATATCAGGGAACATGTTAACCAGAGCGTGTTAGAAGAGTAGAGTTGTAAGCCAGTAAGGAAGACAAAGGTCAAGAGCTGCATCTGAAGCATAACAAGACTCCCTCTGCCCAAATGCCTCCTTCAAGTCCCTTAGGAAGAGGCCTCTCCTAAGAGAAGCTCCTAAGAGAGCTGCTGCACCTCTCTGCCAATACCAGTTAGGAAATGGAGCTGGCTGAAGATGACCAACAGGCACTCTCCACCACTTCCAGAACAGGGAAATTACAGCAGCAAACTGACGCTCTGTAAACTTCAGCTTCACATTAGAAGTTGGGTACACACGGATGGCGCAGCTCTGTGCATGAATCCAAGGACTGAGAATAAAATGATAATCCAGAAGCATACAAGACATAATAAGGGCACCATGGGGCAGCATGGAAATTTAAAAGTATACTGGTTTCCAGCATATGATGTACCATCCTCTATTTAAGACTAAGCTTTGAACTAAGCTAGGAACAAAACCATGGAAAGTAACTGGAGGAAACCCCAAATTTCTAAAACTAAGGATTGGAAATAAGTAAATGAACAAATAAATAAAAAAAACCCAACAAAACAAAACAGGGAATATGAGGACAGATGGCATGAAATAAATGGAAAACATTATATACTTCACCACACCATATAATTTCAATTTAAGAAAGCTTGTTTTCATATTAGAAGACTAAAGGGAGAAAAGTTACAAGGACATACAGAGAAATGGGTTCCATAAGTGACATTAAAAGGTATAAAATATTCTTCTTGACAGCCCCAACCTCATCCCTGAGAAGAGGGTAAATGGGAAACAAATATTTCAGCATTAAGTAAGTAAAATTCATACTAAAACCTCTGGAAAGTCCAAATCCGAGTAGAATAAACTTCTCTAGCAGTTATCTTACATGTGGATGACACAGCAGCATGGTACATTCTCCACCATGCTTTCCAAGAGAATGCAAGCAGCCCACAACATAAGGATACATCCTGCTACATATATATAGGTGGGTCAGAAAGTACAAGCAGAAACATTTTCACTAAGAATACAAAGTACTATAGGAAAACCAGAAGATAAATCCAGAGGGCAGGAGATGGTGTATTAACTCAATAAATTAGATAAAATAAACCCCCTAAATTTCCTTATTAAAATTGTTTTTGAAGTGACAAAATTGCAGTAACATCTAATGACAATTAAAAATGCTATTTCCCTTAAGTTCTGTCTGAAGGCTTGCTTGTAAAAAGGGTATGGTGTGGGAAGTGGTAAGAGAGTATGTTTAAACTAACTTCTCCTAATTGCTGCTTCCAACCATAATCCACTTCTTCCAAGAAATACTGAGAAATAGTTGATCTGCTTTTTCTTTAAAAAAGTATTTTTTATATAAACTCAGTTTAAAAAAAATATTTACTACCATCATAACTTGATCATGAATATTTTGTTCCTCAATGCATGGTTGCAATGCATGGTTGCAAAGCATTGCTTATGGGTATTTTTCAACAAAGGCAAAGTGAGACCAAAGGATTGATATTTATTCTACTCATTTCAGTCATCTGTGTTTATCAGAGGGCTGACTGTGTCTTAGAGTTATATCTAGTTTCATCCACCACTGATTACCTTGTCCCACCTATTTGTTTTAAGGGGCTTAAAAAACCAGCCCTCGGAGTATCATAAATAAACACACACTCTAAAGTATCAGGTAAACCCCTCAAAAAAGGGTATTAAGCCATTTCAAGAAGAAACATAGTTAATCAGAGATAGTGTCTGTGTCAGTATATGCAACCTACAAGTACAATGGAGCACGTTACCTCACTTGCTACAAAAAAGTAACCTAAATGTAGCTCTAAGAGCATGGATTTGCCTTGCATTGCTTCTCTAAGAAATGATACCTCAAGACTCATCAGAAGAATAAACTCAATCAAAAAAAAAAAAAAATCAGATGAAAGCATGAGATCTTGCTGAGATCTCCTCAGATAACCAATCCGTTAACTTGGTAAGTATGTGCTCTACTTTTACACTTTGACTTTTTTATTTATTTCATATTTTGTAAGACTTAGGTGTTCCAAAAAAAGTCACTACCTTCTTGCCTTCATAATCAAAGTAGACACATTAAGAAAGACAATACTATACATTATGCCTTTAACTCAGGACTTCTTAAATAAACATCTCCATCATTAAGGAAATTGATAAAGTGAGTATATATTAGTCCCAGTTATTGGGGAAAGGGGCATTAGTTGAATTCCATCCCCCCAGAAACATTTAGGAGCTCTAAAAGATCTGGTTATAAGAGAGCATAAAATTAGTTCTGCAGTTACAATGATGCCAGTTAATGATACTATTGCATATACAGTTTACAAAATTGAAACCACAAAACCTCAGTTGCCCTACAAGGGCTGAGGAGTTCCTTTAATCAAAAGAAAAACAAACACTATATGTTTTTCTAATTTAAGTGGCCTGTAGGAGAAACAAGCCCTGGCTGCAGGTTAGAAACAATCATTTTTATCTGTGTTTATTTTTATGTAGGCAATGTAAAAATAAAGGGTGTAAGCAGTTAGCCTTATTAACAAAGAGACCTAGACTACGTGCTCCTTCCTAGGGGAAAGGCATTCCCTTATGCCAAGATCATGCATCCATTTAATCCCACCCTCCCCCTTTCTTTCTCCCGGCCTTTTCTTTGGCCTGTGGGGCTTGCGCCCATCAAGAGGGGCTCTCTCCAGCTTTAGGAGGCACTATGTGAGCAATCCTCTTCCGGTGAGAAATCATTTGACACCAATAGAGCCCGTTTGGAGAACAGGCAAGTAGATAGGCTTCATCTGACCACTACAGCAAAACTGATAAACGCTCCTCCGGTCTCCCTGCTCAGTGTAGTAAGGCGAGACAGCATTCTAGCGATTGACTTGCTAAAGCCGAGTACCAGGCTATGCGAGCGTACCCAGTATTCCTCGGGGCGGGGCTGGGGGGACAAGGAAGGCTGAGGAGAGCAGCTCAGCCTGCCACGGCGGGGTTAGCGAGGCTACTACAGCACACAAAACCAGGAGCAGGAGTTTCCCACCAAGCGCATCTTCCACCCAGCGCCTCCAGCACGCAGCCAAGGTCTGCTCCGCTTCCGGCAGGGCGCATCACTTCCCACCCTTGCCCGAGAACATCCATCACCCCTCGTCAAATATTTTAAAATCACCTGGTTAATGTATTATGTGCGTGACGGTTTAAGGAGGGGGGAAAAAAAAAAAAATCCAACCTTTTTCTGCTTCACCGCCTCCCGCCGGATGCACATAATGAGGCCGATAATGAAGTGAGAATCCCACTCCGCGATGCCCCCCCGCCCCCGGGCGCACGGAGCGCAGATGCTGCCCCGGCCAAGCCTCCCGCCGCCGGCACCGGATCGCCGACACAAAGGCTCAAAAGCAACCTAAATACAACCCCGCGGCCGCCGCCGCCGGGGAGCGCCGAGCCGAGCCCGCCCCGGCACCGAGCCCACCCCTCCCGCCTCGGGAGATGTCAGGTTACAGCCGAAAGGCCATTTACCGGGCTCGAAGTCAGGAATGCGCGCCTGGTATTCCGCTCCGACCCTCATTCCTACATCTGCAAGGCAAAGGGGGGAGAGAAATTACGGGCTGGAGTATCCCCGGGCGCCGTCCCAGCTCCCGCCGTGCGGCGGGCGGGCGGGCTGGCGGAGCCCCCGCCGCGGCCGTGCGGAATAAGCCACCTCCCCTCCCCGCCACCCCCCCGTCCGCCGCCGCCGCCGCCGCGGATTAAGCCCCGACGACCGCCGAGGAGGGGGCAGGAGGAGGCGGAAGGGGGAGTTTATTCCAGCGGAACAATGGGGACGGCGGCGGCTCCCGGGAGACACTCCCTCCCCATCGCTAAGTACCGCGGGGGCAGCCGCGGGGCCGCGCCGCGCGCTCCCGCCCCCCCGCCCCGCACACGCGCGGCCGCGGCTCGGCCGCAGCACGGACGGAGCGGCGGAGCCCCGGCTCCGGGAAGGGGAAGGGGGAGGCGGCTCGGCTCGGCTCGCCGCCCCTCCCGCCGCCTCCGCCACCCCCCCTCCCGCCGCTGGCGGGGCGGCCCCAGGCTCGCACCGTGCTCGTCGCCACTGTCGCCGCCGCCGCTCTCCGGCTCCGAGTAGTGCCCGTTGGAGGGGCTGCTGCTCTTGGCGCCGTTGGGGGCTGCCCGGCTCTTACCCCCCAAGAGCTCCGCTCCCTTCTCCATCGTGCCCAGCATGCCAGGGCTGGGAGCGGGGGAGAGCGGCGGCAGCGCTGGCTGCCGAGGGGGGGAAGTTAATACGTAGCCGCCATGTTGCCCCCTCCCCGCCCCCCCCTCGGGCACCTCCTCCCCCCGACCGCCGCGCCCCCCCTCCCCCGGCGCTGGGAATCCCTCCGCGCCGGCACGGCCGGATCTCGCCGAAGGGGCGGGGATGCCGGCGCGGCTCCGGCGGCGCGGCCGAAGGAAGAAGGAAGGATTCCTCCCGCTCCCAGACCGCGGCCGCGCCTCCGCGCCGCGGGGCTCTCCCGGCGAGCGGGGCCGGAGGAGAGAGGGGATTATTTCCCGCCGGCGGCGCAGGGGTCGCGGCGGGGCCGGGTTCGGGGGTCGCCGGTGGTGCCGGGGCCGGGAAGGGGCCGCGTGGGGACAGGAGCGGGCGGGGGGCCCGAGGCGGCGGCGGAGGGGGGCCGGGGGCCGGGGCCGGTCACGGTCACCCCGGGGGCGGTCACTTCGAGGGCGGAGCGGGGCCGGGGGGCCGAGCCCCGGCGGTGAAGACCGGTGCTGTCACATCGATGAAATCGCACGATGTGTGAACCCGTGCTGGTTTTTCTTTCTAATTTTTTCTAATAATTCTTTCTAATATTTATTTATTTACCCTCTAATATTTTTTTATTTACCTCTTTAATGCAGTTCATGTGTGTTGCCAAGTGCTCCCGTGTCACCGCCCAGTTTCTATCATAATATTCGCGTTTTATCAGCTGAATAAAAGGTTGAGAGGCCGAGACTGAGTTACAGTGTGGCAATAGTCTTGCTACTAAATCTGGAGATGCATTAGCGTGGTTTGTTTCTATGAGAATGCATTTAATGTTGTTGTGGCTGTACTTTAATTATGCGTTAAAGGTATTTTTAATGATGCAGTGATAACTTGTCGGTGTGATTTCCTGACGTAGGGAAAAAAGTATAAACTTAAAGCTACCATTGCTATATCTTGTAGCCAAGTCTCATGTTCCAACTAAGAGCGGCTGACACAATCCATTACCCTTTGTCACATCTCAGCAATTCTTCCCAAACTTTGCCCTGTCGGCTCTCTGCCCCAAGTTGGTTGGCTGATTGATTGAGGAATGCTAGCTGGAATGGTACAGCTGCTTTCTTACAGTGACATTAAAGGGAGATGACTACTCATGTCCCTACTTGTGACTACAAAGTCACAAGTGTTTTATGGTAGGTTTGTAACATGATGTAGTTAGCCATGTTTGCAGGGTGCTATTGCTTGATCCTTGTCTCGAAATCAGCCTGTTATGGTCAAATTATATACTTTTGAAAAACCTTTGATTTACTTGCATTTCCTAGAATATGTCGGGATAATATTGTCCAGACTCTTCCTGCCTTGGGAATATTGGGGTCTTTGAAGAACTGTTTTTGTGGCAACTTTTGGCAGATTACAATCAAAAATGGGAGAAAACAAGCTGTGACTCCTTTATGCTTGCTGGTCTCTCTCTCTCCAAGAGTTGGAAAGAAAGATCAGTAAGGAGAAGGTCAAAGCAAAGGTGGTTGACTGCCTGCAAGTGCCTCAACAATTGAGGATTTGTAATCGCTCAGTTTAATGTACACCAAAGAATTCACATAAGAAAACATGCACAAATTCCAGAGCCACAGGAAAATCTTGAACCAACCTTTGTACTTTTTGGACACAAAATCAATAAGAAAACTTGCAGGAAGATGGTATTTGTTGTTTTAGTTCTTCTAAAGCTGGCTATCTGAGGCTTTTTAGCTTTGTTTTGTACAGGTGTGAAGTTTGGGCATATGTGCAGGATTATGACTGCACATGTCTGACAGTTCTTAACTACTAATAGAGCCACTAAAAATTTTAGTAAGCTGTTATAGCTTTCAGGAATGCTAAATTGTTACAAGTGTCATGAAGGTAACCACCTGAAAGGAAGAAAGATTCCTTGTCAACACAGGTGAGAGGAGAATTGTCTAAAGCACTTGACCTTTTTGTTTCTGTTATTTGCATGACTGCTGATAAAGCTGCATTTCAGAGGTTGCATTAAAAGAATGTAGGTTCACTTAGTCAAGCACTTAGATATTAGCAGATGCATGTAGTGATTCTTTTTCCCCATGCTGTCTGAATGTTGGCTTGTTTTGGATTATTCCTCCTCTTGTATTCTTGTGTTATCCTTCTCTTCTGTTTTTAATTTTATTTTTTTTATTTTTTTTACCCCCCCTCTCCATAACTCCTATGTCACATTCAGTATGTGGGTGCTTCTGGATTAGATGTGACGTGATAAGGCAGGCAGTTGTTTGAGATTGGTCCTGCATTTGTTCTAGAAACTATGTATAAGGAATTAGCTTAGACTAATATTAGCATACAGAATCATAAAATCATAGCATGCTTTTGGTTGATTGAGACCTTAAAGATCATCTAGTTCCAACTACCCTGCCAAGGGCAGGTATGCTACTTACTAGATCAGGTTGCTCAGAGCCCCATCCAACCTGGCTTTGAACACTTCCAGAGATAGAGCACCCACAATCTCTCCTTATTGTATGCTGTATCCTTCCTTCTGTTGTATCCTTCTTCATAATTTGTGTTTATAAACATAAGCTGTGGAGGGCAGCAATGTAACCAATGCATTCAGAATGTGCAACTTGGGCCAGTCTGAAGATTCTTTTTATGAGCCTACCAGTTTTTTGTTCTAGGAGATTATGCCTTTCTTCTTAAAAACCTATTTTCCAAGTCATAGTTTCAGGGGGAAAGGTCGTGTTTGGGCAGGAGGGAAGGGATTCCTGGAGTGCAAAGTGGATTGCAACAGAAAGGAAGGGAATTAAGGAGTGGCGAATTTGTAAACAAGGAAGGCAAAGCAGTTGCTTCTTCTACTGAAATTGCTAAAAGGCTTTAGTAGAAACAGAAGCTCAAAAAGGAAACAGCTTTCACTATCCATGAATTAACTCAGCTTAAAACCCACATGGCTTCTGAGGTTGCTCCACACAGGTTTGATGCTTCTTGCAATCATCTTTGTTAGTGCAAGTTCTTGGAATTCATTGCTTAAAATCAGGCTCTTGGACTGTGGACTTCTGTAATTCATTATTATTACCTTACAGTGAGGGATAATGACAGTATTACCTGTTGAGTGGTGAGCCATGGGAAAGTAAAGACAGTTTATTCAGAAGAAAATAGCTTCTTAAAACTGTGTGGGTTTACATGCTTATATTACTATAGAATCGTTTAGGTTGGAAAAGACCTCTAAAATTATAGAGTCCAACCATTAACCCAGCACTGCCACCATCACCAAAACATGTCTTTAAGTGCCACATCTACACATCTTTTAAATACCTCCAGGGATGGTGACTCAACCTTTTCCCTGGGCAGCCTGATCCAGTGCTTGACAATTCTTTCTGTGAAGTTTTCCAAACATCCAATCTAAACCTCCCCTGGTGCAATTTAGGCTGTGTCCTCTCATCCTGTAGCTTGTTACTTGAGAGGTCAGACCACTCCCCACCTTGCTACAACCTCCTTTCAGGTAGTTGTAGAGACCAAAGAGTTCTCTGCTCACCCTCCTTTCCAGGCTAAACAACCACAGCCCCCTCAGCTGCTCCTTATAAGATCTGTGCTCCAGACCCTTCACCAGCTTTGTTGCTCTTTGGATGCTCTCCAGCACCTCAGTGTCTTTCTTGTATGTTATGCCCATCTCACCTATGAAATTTCTAGCTCATGACAAGTATTGCAGATCACATGTTTGGCCTCTTTATCTTATGGTGACAGTTACATGCTTTCAGATTTTTTTGGAAAGAGCATTTTGACAGTTGCCTGTATTGGCAATGTTACTTTACACCATTTAAAATCAGTGTCTTTTTAAGTATTTTTAGAAACAGGTCAGACAGATTTGTGATGCTTTTTCAGAAAAATTATGAATATATAATATGTGTAGTGTGAAACACAGAGAAAATGGGGTGACCTCTTTGGCAATATCCAGCTTGGAAACTTGTGCTTTAATGTGAGGTTTATAATTTCCTTTGGTATGAATGTTCCATAAAGAAAAGTAAGCTCTTTGTCTTCATAAACACATTAAGAAAAGCTTGCCTGGAATCAAGGTAATTTCAGATAAATTACACCTCTTGGAGTCTGTTCGCTCCTCTGCTGGAAAAATATATAGGTGTCATCTGTCAAGTACTCTGTTTCTTTTATATTAAACACAACTAGGCCTGCTGGGTGGTAAGTGGGAGGCTTAGAGTGGACAGGGTGAGATTTATTATTTCTTTTAGACTGATGGTTGTTGCTGTGTTTAATTCAACATTCTTGAATTTTCCAAAGACTTCACATTTTACTGGAACCAGTAGAAGATGGTGAAAGTTGTGGGTTTTCTACAGTTCTAGAAAATCAGGCCTTCAGTCTCAAGCTAGCACTTATTAGTATTTCTGAATTCTAGTTTTAATTTTTTATTAAGTCAGAAATTAGTAAAAATTTGTTCTATAGCTGACCAGTAAAATGCAACAATAAAGCATTCGCTAACTGCCTTGCTGGTGTTAATATCCCCCACTGGAGAGTTGAGATTTTTTTCTTTGTTTTCTTTATTTTTATAGGGCTGCCTTCCAGTTACAGCTTTCAAGAGTTATCTGCTTTCCAGATCTGAACGGAATTCTTCTGCATCAGGACAGTCAGTAACTTATTCTTGGGAGATGCAGAAAGTCATGCTGTAGATTCTTTTGGAAGTCTAAGGACTTCCACAGATGTAGATCCTTTTTCCTATTTAAATACCTGCCACCAGCTGATCAAATCATGCTCTTCTGAAACCTTTGCCAAAATTTGACTTGTACAGTGTTGGTGGTAGATATGTTGAATGGAGTTGGGAATGTTAGGACTTGGCACTGTGTTAAAAATAGTATTTTGAAATGAATTATTTGCTGCACTGTAGGAAGGCTTATTCAGGAACAAGCATAATGGGTTGGTGCTAACATCCATCTTGTCCAGTACTTTGATCCTGACAGTCATGAACAGCAAAGGCTACAGAGGAACTAATTTTGGGGCCGGCGCCATAATCTCCATTCTATGTTGGCAAGAAGCCTATTCTTGGTCTTCTAAAGATTTGCTGAAGCTCTGAAGCATAAAGCTTGCTATCTTTTGAAGAAAAATAAAACAATTTTGATTCCTCTGGTTGCGTTATGAAAACATCTGTTCCACCTTCACACATTTGTAGACTCTTGTCTCAGTGACTTTCTATAGCAGTGAGTTCTACTGACACTATATGGTGATTTTTTTTTCCTTTAAAGGAAAGTTTTTTTTCTTTTTCTTAGCAGGAGGGACAATTGTTCCTGATCAGCCCTTTCAGTATCATTATTTCATTTCTCTGCAGTTAATCTAAATATCTAGTAAGCTGTACTGTTTACAAAAATTAAAGAGGTCGATTATCATGACAGACTGTGGGAAAAGCCTGAGTTTAGCTGGCTTAATCTTGTCTTATGTAGGCAACTTGGGACAATAGATCATTGCAGAAAGTTGTTTTGCAGACATCATTTAAGCCACTTGTATTTTTGCATACCCTCTTCAAAGTAAATTTTGGTAATAGCTGGCAGTATGCCTTTGAATCAAAACATTGACATTCACTATTGTCAGTGAATGTTCTCAGACTGTGTATGAATAGCCTGTGTACATGGCTGAAATGGTAGTATCTTTTTATGAGTAATTTGTGTTTAGAGCCAGTTGTTTCCCACAGAAAGAAAAAAAGGCATTGTAATTGTTTTGGTAAGCTGGTGTGCTTTTGCTTTGTCCTATCTTACTTTTGCATACAGTTATCTAAACTACTTTTCATAGGACTGTTCAGCAGAAAGCAGGTATCACCTAATTGTTACTTAAAGCTGTTGGACTTCTGTAAGAAATGTTATTTTGTTTCTCCTGCATGATATCTACATTTTTGTGGGTTCGTTTGTTGTGGGTTTTTGTTCATTTTTTAATGCAAAGCAAAGCAAGTGCTTTTATTCCATGCACTTGATGAAATGTGTGCTAAACTTGTGCTTTATTCTTTCTTGTCAGGTTGTCCCTTGCTGTTGTACTTGAAGAGGTGACCATTTGCTGTGAGTTAATAGTGTTTATTCTCTCTCCTGTGTGTTTCTCCTCCTTCTCCTTCTGTGAAATAACACTACAAAAGGAAAATATACTGTGCAAGATCTTCTCCTTGGAGTTAATAAATGCTCACTTCATTGAGAAAGGTGTTCTTTAAAACATACGAGAATAAAATAAAAAAAAGATGCTCTGGTATGTTACTGTGTTGTGTGCCTAAACCTGAAAAAGATGTAACCTTGCCCCAAACAACTTACAGTTTGTTGAGGATCCAGCCAGTGTGTGTAATCAACACTAGGAAAACCAAGGGAGAATAAAGGAAACATCAGTTATATGTTAACATGAACAAACTTTGTAAAATTACTGTAAGCCCGTACTGCCCATCCATTTAAGACACAGTGTCATTGCAGGAGTAATCTTGAGGGATGTGAAAGAACCAAAGAAAGTAGTGTTAAGAACTTCACTTGAGGAAGAAGATGTATCTCTGCATATGGAAAAAAAGTGTAAAGAGTGTTGTAGTAACCTGTAGTGACAGCTTGTTTTGCTGTATGTCTTGGGCCTTGGGCTGTCAGAACATTTTATGCCGTAGCATACTGGAACCTCCTGCTAAGTTTTGTTCTCCATAGCTTCTCTTACCTGGCTTTGTGTGATTTAAGGGTGGGGAGAAGGGGTATAAAGTGGAAAATAACTCTGACTATGTATGACCAAAAAAGTCCCTGAGGTATTACAAGAGTTTATATTTCTGTTTTCCACTTCGTTGTTTCTATAGAAAAGTATATACTGTTTCTTAGAAGTCCCTGTGTTGTGGAGTTTTGCTGGATTTTGGAGGTCAGTGTGGCTGGACTGTGTAGATATCAAAACATTCAAGTATCATATCTTTCCCTAGTGTAACTATTGTTTGGCTGATGTAATGATCTACAGCCCAGATATGTAGTTTAGGAAGGATCAGCAAGAGGTTCCATTTTGAAAATATCTGTCAGACGGAATTGCAAGCAATAAAAATATAATCATTAGTTAATTTTTTTCTGATATATATATAAGATTTATTTTTCCACATGGAAATTGTTATTATAATACAATTTTACTGGATTTTTCTACAGGTACAAATGGTCCTCTTAAGTGTAGTCTGTTAAAAAAACTAGCAACTCAACAAAAACCAAATCAATATGGATGTATCTGGCTCTTCAGTTTGTATTATATCATGTTTCCAGCGATTATATTCTCTCTTCTTCTGTCTGAGGCAGATAAAACTGCATAAATATAAAACTGAAATCTGCAATATTTTGCATTTGAAGGTACGGATAAATACATAAAGGGTCAGTCTACAGTAGGAAAATTCTCCTTGGGAAGACTAAACAGTTCACAAAATTTCTGACAGAGTGTTTGTTAAACAGAGAGGAAAAACAAAAGCTCACGCCTATATAACTTTAGGGTGAAAATGCTGGATATCACTAGGACCTTGCTATCATGGGTTTCCACATAATTTTTAGAAAAATACCCACTCAGCTTCATTCTCAGCCAGTGCATTACATTCTCTTACGCTGGAGGTAAAGTTTTTACTTGTTCATATGTAGTTCACTATCTTTCATCTAAATTACATCCCTTTTAGTAAAGATGGCTTTTATCTTCAGTTTAGGGGTCTACCTAATTAAAACTTGAAATATGTTATAGTTTGGGAGCCTTTATGAGGTCCATGTGTGTTAGACTTCTAGTGTTCTGAAAAACCAAAGAGATGATCCAGGTTTCAGAGTTGCGCTCTGAGCCATTGCCAGAGATCCACTCCCTATGGATACTGCAGAACCAAAGGCATTTTTGATAGATGTTGCTTCTGCTGATGTTCACGTGTAAATGCTCACTTCTAACAAGCATGTGTCCCAGCCCATCCACTCATTCCCTAACTTCACCTTCCTATATGCCATGTGCTGTATTTTGGTTAGGTAGCTGCAGATAGGTCTGAATATTATGCTGCATCTTTTTTTAAAGAATGTCCTGATATTTCACTGTACTGTGTGATACTTTACACAGAAGTTTTTGTATTAATTAACTGGTAGCAATCTTTGATTGACAGTAATTGATGGAAGCACAAAAAGGAATCCTGTTCTACTTGGATTGTAAAAAAATTAACCAAAATTAGAAAAGGCATAACCCACTCCCCCATAGCAAGTATGCAAGCGTTTATGAAAATTGTAGCCCACGTGATACTAGCCACTAGGTATAGATATGAGTCCAGTGCTGATAAAGGCCATGAAAAAAATACCTTTAAGATATGATCAAATTTAGAAAATTAGTAATTTTTTCTCGGTGCAACTGCAGGAGATAACAATAGGAGATTAGTTAGAATGAGAAAATATGTAATCACTATATTTAAATTTTAAATTTAAAAAATTGGTAGTACTAAAGTAGTAACAAAGTGTTTGGGTTATTTTTTTTTCTTTCTTTTTTTCTTCCTATCCAGATTTGTGTTCCTGAGTTGTTTGGCTACTTCTGTTTATTCCTCCCACTGTCAAAGAATGCAACAAAGTTCTGTCTACACAGAAAAGAAATGCTACAAGTAATCCAGCCTGTTGACAGGAAGATCAGTAAGTGGGAAATATGTGATGAGATGTTAGGCTCAATAAAACTATGAAATGAAGTGAGAAGGGTTTGTTTTGCTTTGTTTTCTTCTCTATTCTAGGGAGGGTTTTTTTTGGAGGAGAGGCTCGTTTCTGTCTGTTGATAAACCTTCTAAAATTGAAAAAGTAGAAGGAACTGGTAACAGTCAGTAAAGTTGTAAGGTAAGAGATCAACTTTATAGCACATATAACTCCAAAGCCGGAATTCTGAGCACATGTAAGGCAAAAGGTACAAAACACAAACCCTGTTCAAGAAACTTATTCACTGTGTTGAGAATAATATTATACTGGTGTGCAAGTTTCGAGCTGTCTTCCCACCAAGTCTCCGAAACTTGACAACAAGGCCTGCTTCCCAGAGAGGGAAGAAAAAAATGAACCACAGGAAAAAAACTGAAAGAAGTTTGAACAAAACGGGATTCTATCAAAAATAGATATTTACAATTATATATATATATAATTTGAATATATTATCCACAACAGGAAGCTCCCGAGGGGGGGAAAAAAGGGAAAAGGGAGGGGGAAACAGGGATAAAAAGAAGCCTAAACCCAAATATCTCCTAAATATGCCCGTCTAGTCAATAAATATAAAAACCGAATTAAATACTTCCCTGATTGGGACAGCAGAGCTGTGCAAGGCAGCAGCCAACTCCCCCACGCCTCCTGGAGAGACCGGAGATAACGGCAGGTCTGAGTAGCAGGCCCTGGCCTATATAAGCAAACCTATCTACGGAGAGACCTGTCGCCTTCAGCCACCGGAAGAGAGAAGAGAGCGATCTCTCTTATCTGCGCCTTTTTATATGTTGTGTTATGGAAAGGAATAGCATGGAATACTTCCTAAGTCATTCCCCTAGTTCCTTCCTGGTTACAAGCTGGTCTCCAGGAAGGCCTAGGGTGAAAACTATCACATTCTCCACCCCTTATTCCATACTATTTCTTTACGCAACACCTGTGTCTCGCATTTGCCCATACCCCGCGCATATATATACACATATAGTCCATGTTTATTTTTCCGAAGGCTGTCATCTGTCGTTGAAGACCAGCATCAACAGGAGCTCGGTTTGGATTCTTGGCCCTTTCGTCACAATCACAGTTCTGGTTTAGGGCTGGCTCATTGGTTTGGGCTGTCTCATCATCGGACATCCTTGGATACCAGTATCAGCTTTGTTCAGGTCTTTTTCGTCTGGTGTCTGATCTCCTGTAAAACACAACTTAAGGCACAGAATTAGTTTTTCCCCATGGTTAGGTTTCCTTGAGGCACACACTGGATCTCTCCATCCTCCCTCATAACCCACCAGGTATTTCTGGGCCCTTGAGCGAAAACAATCCCACGAATGGGTTTGTCTTGACCTGAGGGAGGAGTAATCCAAACGGCCTTACCTAACATACCTTTTAGATGGATCGCTGGAACTTTGTCTCCATCTACAGTGTGGAGGGATTCTGCTTGGGCTCGATTGATAGAACCTCTAGTATTTACTAGCCAGGTGGCCTTTGCTAAGTTCTATCCCAATTTTTGTAAGTTCCCCCACCTAGTGCCTTTAGAGTTGTCTTCAACAGTCCATTACATCTTTCTACTTTTCCTGCAGCAGGTGCATGATATGGAATGTGATATACCCATTCAATACCATGCTCCTGTGCCCAAGTGGCCACTAGACTTCTTGAAATGAGTCCCATTGTCTGACTCAATCTGCTCTGGAGTGCCATGTCTCCACAGAACCTGCTTCTCGAGACCTAGAATGGTGTTTTGGGCTGTTGCATGCGGTACCGAATATGTCTCTAGCCATCCTGTGGTTGCTTCCACCATGGTAAGCACATAGCGTTTACCTTGGCGGGTCTGTGGCAACGTGATATAATCAACCTGCCAGGCCTCCCCATATTTGTATTTCTCCCAGTGTCCACCATACCACAGGGGCTTCAACCTTTTTGCCTGCTTAATAGTGGCACAGGTTTCACAGTCATGGATAACTTGAGAGATAATATCCATGGCTAAATCCACCCCTCGGTCTCGTGCCCATCTGTAAGTGCCATCTCGGCCCTGATGACCTGAAGCATCATGGGCCCATCGGGCTAGGAACACTTCTCCCTTCTGCTGCCAGTCTAGGTCTGCTAGCTCTGACCTGTGCAGCTCGGTCTGCCTGTCTGTTATTAGCATGTTCCTCATTAGCTCGTCTCTTGGGCACGTGGGCATCTACATGGCGGACTCTTACATTCAGTTTCTTCACTCTGGCAGCGATGTCTTGCCACAGATCAGCAGCCCAGATGGGTTTTCCTCTACGCCTCCAATTCATCTTCTTCCACCGGTCTAGCCATCCCCATAGGGCATTGGCTATCATCCACGAATCAGTGTACAGGTAGAGCCTTGGCCATCCTTCTCTTTCTGCAATATCTAGGGCCAATTGGACAGCTTTGAGTTCTGCAAACTGACTCGATTCACCTTTACCTTCAGTGGCTTCCACCACTTGTCGGGTGGGACTCCAAACAGCTGCTTTCCACTTCCGGCTCCTCCCTACAATACAGCAGGAACCATTGGTGAAAAGGGCATAGTGTGTCTCTTCATCTGGCAGCTGATCATATGGCGGAGCTTCTTCAGCTTGACTCACTGGCTCTTCTTCACCTGCCAGACTGAAGTTCCCACCTTCAGGCCAATTGGTTATGATTTCCAAAATGCCAGGGCAATTCGAATTCCCGATTCGGACACGTTGCGTAATCAAAGCAATCCACTTGCTCTGTGTGGCATCGGTGGCGTGATGTGTAGAGGGCACCTTCCCTTTGAACATCCAGCTCAACACTGGTAATCGGGGTGCCAGGAAGAGCTGTGCTTTGGTACCAATTACCTCTGAAGCTGCTTGTATGCCTTCATACGCCGCTAAGATTTCCTTTTCCACAGGGGTGTAATTGGCCTCAGAACCTCTGTAGCTTTGGTTCCAGAAACCCAGTGGTCGCCCTCATGTCTCGCCAGGCACCTTTTGCCAGAGGCTCAAGGAGGGACCTTTGTCTCCAGCTGCAGTACATTCTTTATATCTGGTCCCGTTCTGACTGGTCCAAGAGCCACGGCATGTGCAATCTTTTGCTTGATCTGCCTGAAAGCTTGTTGTTGCTCAGGACCCCATTGGAAATTGTTCTTTTTACGGGTCACAAAGTAAAGAGGGCTCACAATCTGACTGTATTCTGGGATGTGCATCCTCCAGAAGCCCATGGCTCCCAGAAAAGCTTGGGTTTCTTTCTTGTTTGTCGGTGGAGCCATTGCTACAATCTTGTTGATTATGTCTGTTGGTATCTGGCGTCGTCCATCTTGCCATTTCACCCCTAGGAATTGGATTTCTCGGGCAGGTCCCTTGACCTTTCTCTTCTTAATGGCAAAACTGCCCTCGAGGAGAATCTGGATGATCTTCTGTCCTTTCTTGAAAACTTCTTCTGCTGTGTCCCCCCATACAATGATGTCATTGATGTACTGGATGTGTTCGGGAGCCTTACCCTTCTCTAGTGTGGCCTGAATCAGTCCATGGCAAATGGTTGGACTGTGTTTCCACCCCTGGGGCAGTCGATTCCAGGCGTATTGAATGCCCCTCCAGGTGAAAGCAAACTGTGGCCTGCACTCTGCTGCTAAGGGAATGGAGAAAAATGCGTTGGCAATGTCGATGGTAGCGTACCACTTTGCTGTCTTGGACTCCAGCTTGTACTGGAGCTCCAACATATCTGGCACGGCAGCACTCAATGGTGACGTGACTTCATTTAAGCC
The DNA here is from genome assembly GCF_036250125.1 of Pseudopipra pipra. Classification (NCBI taxonomy): domain Eukaryota; kingdom Metazoa; phylum Chordata; class Aves; order Passeriformes; family Pipridae; genus Pseudopipra; species Pseudopipra pipra. Next base: position 23,235,262 of record NC_087551.1, read on the forward strand.
ACAATAGTCCACAGTCAGTCTCCATTCTCCATCAGACTTATGAACAGGCCAGATGGGGCTGTTGAAGGGTGAATGGATTCTGCTGACCACCCCTTGGCTCTCCAACTTCCAAATCATTTAGTGGATAGGGATCACAGCATCTCGGTTTGTCTGATACTGTCATCTGTGTACAGTTGTCGTGGCTATTGGCACTTCTTGATCTTTATCTCACAGTAGTCCTACAATGGAAGGGTCTTGAGAGGCCAGGAAGGGCAGACAATTGCTTGGACTCCTCTTCAATCACGGTGGCTACACCAAATGCCCACTGGTACCCTTTCAGGTCCTTGAAGTATCCTCTTCTTAGATAGTCCTTACCAAGAATACAAGGGGCTTCTGGCCCCGTCACAATGGGATGCTTTTCCCATTGGTCTCCTGTCAAGCTCATGTCGGCCTCTACTACTGACAACTCTTGAGACCCTCCTGTCACTCCAGAAATAGAAACAGTCTCGGTACTCTTACGCTCTGAAGGCATTAAAGTACACTGGGCTCCTGTATCTATCGAGGCCCAGTATCTCTGAGGATCCGATGTGCCAGGCCATCGAACCCACACAAACCAGTAAACCCAATTATCTTCTTGGTCCCTTTCCTTCTCCTGGCAGAAGGCAGGGCCCCTCTACTGGTCTTGATCAGAGCACTCGTTGTTGGACTTTGACTTCTTAGAGGCCTTTTTGCCATCGTCGAAGTGGACCTCCATCTTCTTGTGTTTTGGCGATCGCAGTTTCTTTAAGAAGTCTGCATCTACTACATAAACAACTGTCTTGTCAATGTCCTTTTGCTTCAGCTCCCTCACTCTAGCTTCAAGCTTGGAAGTGGGTTCACCATCCCACTTCTTCATGTTTTCTCCTTTGCTACGAAGATATGCCCATAGTTGGTTACGTGACCAACGCTTAGGGTTTTCTTTCCTTCGACGTGTGAATGACGGAGATCGTGAGTGAGATCGAGACCAGGATCGAGGTCTAGGTCGAGGTCGTCTTTGTCGATGGCGCCGTGATCGTTCCATTTGCCTTTCTCTGTAATCTCTATACCTTCTGTCATCTCTATCTCTAGGGTCGTCCTCATATCTGGAGTATTCATAATCTCTCTCCATTCTTTCCCTATCATAGGTGTGTCGGTATAAGGGATCGAAGGAGTCTTCCAGATTTTCCTCTATGCTCCTTATCCAAGCACACATTGTGTCCACACTTGGTTCATCCATCTTTGGATGATATGCGGCTATCAAGCAGTTGATATATGGTTTGGGGGCACCTTGAATTACCTTTTTCCACATTGGTTGTGTGCAGGGAACACTCTCGGGAACTTGGATGTCATAATAGTCTGAATCAGAGTAAACGATCTCCAGCATGGCCAATTCCCTTAGGTATTGGATGCCTTCTTCCGCAGTTCTCCACCTTCTTGAAGAGCTCACCAGGGACTCCTTAAATGGGTATCTCGCCCTCACCGTGTGGAGTATTTGGAGCCAAAGACTGGACGCCATTTTCTCCCTTCCCATTTCTTGTTCTATCATGGGGTCTCTGGCAATGGATCCCAGTTGCCGTGCTTCATCACCTTCAATCACGTGACTATCAGCTCCCTTGTCCCAGCATCGCACCAGCCAGGTGAGGACTCGTTCACCAGGCAAGCGCATATAATCTCTCCGTAAATCTCGAAGCTCTCTTGTGGTCAGTGATTGTGTAATTTTGCTTTCTCGCATTATTTCTTGTCCATCTCTCCCATGTAGAATCTTTTCCACCTCTCTCTTTACTCTTCTGCTCTTACGTGGAACTGCTTCCGCCTCCTCTCTGTATCTCTCACGTGGAGGTGGAGACTGGGCATGCCGTGGAAATGAGCTTCTATGTCGTTCATGGCGTGGAGATGGACTTCTATGCCGTTCACGCTGCGGAGATGGACTTCTACGCCGTTCATACCATGGGGATGGACTCCTACGTCGTTCACGCCACGGAGATGGACTTCTACGCCGTTCATACCATGGGGATGGACTCCTACGTCGTTCACGCCACGGAGATGGACTTCTACGTCGTTCACGCCATGGAGATGAACATCTACGTCGTTCACGCCGTGGGGATGGACTCCTACATTGTTCACAATACCCAGCGGGTGGAGGTAGCGAGTAGTCTTTCGAGTGCCGAGATAAGGGCCTCACCCAATCATCCATGCCTCCAAGAGAAGGTTGGGTCCAGAGGGGTAGGGATAATTCTCCCTCAGGTTGAGGGGAATGCTTTGGCCCCTTCTTTGCGTCTTTCATAACACTGAATGTGTAGTCAGGATATAAATCCTCAAGTGACAATATACAATGGGTCATTTGTACTATTGTCTTCTTTTCTCTTGATACTGCTCTACTTTCCTTTGGACGCGCCCCTAGTTTTTTTGGGCGCGCTCCTTCTCTTGCAACCATCTCTTCCTCTCTGGCAGCTGCTTCTTCTCCTGCAATTGCTCCTTCCTCAGTCACAGCCACTTCTTCCTCTCTCGCAGTTGCACCTTCGTCCATTACTATTGCTCCTTCCTTGTTCGTAGCTGCTCCTTCGTCCATTGCTGCCGCTCCTTCATCCATTGCTGCCGCTCCTTTGTCTATTGCTGCCGCTCCTTCATCCACTGCTGCCGCTCCTTCATCCATTGCTGCCGCTCCTTCGTCCATTGCTGCCGCTCCTTCGTCTACTACTTCCTGCGTGGATTGGATAGGTTCTTCTGCTCCTTCTTCTTCTTCTCTTTCTTCTTCTTCTGTGCGTTCCGGTTGCAGAAATGGGTCTGTAAGTTTGTGGTAGAGGCTGAAGAAGGTTGAGCCCACACTTCCCATGGTTTACTTTTATTCTCTCTCCTTGTTCCTAAACAACCCTTTGTTTATATAAACAAAGTTTTCTTGGCTGCTCTCCCAGTAATTGTTTTGTAAACAAAGACTGCACTTGGCAGTTTTCCCGGACTCTGGCAGTGTTCCCGGACCTGTTCCCAAAACAATAGACTTGTTCACCAAAATAACACCGAGCTTGCCTGTCTTTCTGGACAATGTTTTCAAAACAGGCCAAACTTAACCAAAATATCCCACCGCTGTCACCAAAAATGTTGTGCAAGTTTCGAGCTGGCTTCCTGCCAAGTCTCCAAAACTTGACAACAAGGCCTGCTTCCCAGAGAGGGAAGAAAAAAATGAACCACAGGGAAAAAACTGAAAGAAGTTTGAACAAAACGGGATTCTATCAAAAATAGATATTTACAATTATATATATATAATTTGAATATATTATCCACAACAAGGAGCTCCTGAGGGGGGAAAAAAGGGAAAAGGGAGGGGGAAACAGGGATAAAAAGAAGCCTAAACCCAAATATCTCCTAAATATGCCTGTCTAGTCAATAAATATAAAAACCGAATTAAATACTTCCCTGATCGGGACAGCAGAGCTGTGCAAGGCAGCAGCCAACTCCCCCACGCCTCCTGGAGAGACCGGAGATAACGGCAGGTCTGAGTAGCAGGCCCTGGCCTATATAAGCAAAGCCCGTCTACGGAGAGACCTGTCGCCTTCAGCCACCGGAAAAGAAAAGGGAGCGAACTCTCTTATCTGTGGCTTTTTATATGTTGTGTTACGGAAAGGAATAGCATGGAATACTTCCTAAGTCATTCCCCTAGTTCCTTCCTGGTTACAAGCTGGTCTCCAGGAAGGCCTAGGGTGAAAACTATCACCTACTGGGTACTTTCTGAGGTGCATTTCTTGGAGAGGCTGCTGTAAAAAAAGCACTTAGCAGTACCTTTACCACTGTCAGCCTCACAGGTAGGATGCTTCTGTCCACAGAAAAAGCAGTGAGGCTTTAAAGACTGTTCTGCTTTTTAAATTTAACTGTAGAGGTTAGGTTATATGTTATAATTTGGGGAGTTGAACTCACTATTATTTGGGAATTCTTCTTATTATTACATTCTTGGAAACTGCTGTATAGTAGAATACAAGGTTTGTTCAAAAAGTTAATCAAGAGTTTTATATCAAGGGCAGTGGCTAAAAGGGGATGTTTTAGAGCCAAAATAGGAAAAAAGGAAAAAAGAGAAAGAAGACTTGCTAGCTAGCACAAGCATATTCCTAACTAGAGTTATTTTTCTGAATCTGGGCCTAAACCAGGTAATTTTTGTTTTTATTCTTTGGAGAGCTTATAATGAAAATGTAGGATTAAAGGTGGCTTTTTAAAGTATTGTTGAATTAGGGACTACTAGGCAACAGTTGAGAAATAAAGATGCAATTAGTAACAACACAGTAATTCAACCTGCAGAGCTCCATAACTACGGGTTCCTACACTTATCGTGGACAGAGCATGCAAATAAAATTATTTATTACAATTACTTAGCAGGGGCCCTGCATTCCATTAGAATTCAAGCAAACTGCTCCTGAATTGCTTAATTATGCCTTGTTTTATATTGACCCAGACAAAGGAAAAATGAAGCCAACTGAAGCACACAATAAAAATGTTAATAAAAAATCCTACCAGACCTGGAACCAAAAAAATTATAGTTATTTTCTAACCTTCCTCTGAGTAATAACACTTCAGTGGGTCACTGCCTCTGCTCTGAGACTGAAAGAGATGTGGCCCGGTCGGGACAGGGTTGAGCCCAGAGGACTGAACAGGGACTGCTGCAGTGAGGAGAATGGTGATAGTACGTGTTGTCCTAATCAGGATGTGTCGTGACTTTTTTTGTATTGTGTTTTGGTAGGTTTTGGGGGGGGTATTTTTCTTTTCTCTCTAAATCTGGAAAGCCAGTGCGTCAGCTGCTGTTGAAATAAATGGAGATGGACGTGCTGTCCAAATGGGGTAAATTTTTCTATGCCCTTTTGAGATGTTCTAAGAAGGAACAGTTCCTCCTTGTTAGCCCACACTCCAAATGTTAGATGTATAAATAAAAGACTGGCTGTGTACTCTCTCACGAGTTTTATTTTGAGATTTTTTTTCCCCTTCCTTTCAGAACATTAGATTTTTTTAGTTATTTTCCCATATTTGTTATCCATAAAAAGTCTGGAGGAAATTTAGTAATTCCAAAACTGAAGAAGTGTCCATATTTATTTTTTGAGAAATTTGTTATGGCTGTTTGGTAATACTAACATATCTCATTTTTTAGGTCTACAGTCTGCTGTGCAACTGGATATTTTGTTGAGTTAAAAGTTTCATTTCATTTTAGACCCCAGAAATAATTGGACCTTTAGGAACCTCAGGCTGAACTTTGCCAATGTCTGAAGCATTTTGGTTAAAATGTGTTGTAGAAATAAATTAAACTGTTTCATTAAGGTGCACAGATGCCTTCCAAATTCTTTCCTTTTGATGGACACACCATGTGCTTGCTAAACTACTGACTTGCCTTAGTTTTAAGGACTAACTTTTGTTTCTCATTGCTTTTCCCACAAGCTAATGAATACTGTTAATGTTAGTCACAAGCAAGCAAGTATTCATATATGTTATTACTGAGAATGGGGCCTTAGACTGCAAAACTTTGGGGGTAAGAATCTGTAGAATAATGACGGCTTTATTGATTTTAATGCAAAAATGAATAAAGTTATAATTGTTTCTCCATCTTAGTCTGAATTCAGAATTTCTTTTTTTTAGTGTCTGTATGTCAGAGTAACTTGTGCATTATCTTCTGTAATTTGTTATTCTATCAGTTTGTGTATTTTGTTTTGACAGTTTAGCAAAAGCCATGTGGTAGTATACAAATTGAACTCAATGTAAAGGTTGAATGTTCTTTTTATTTTCAGAGGTGGTGGTAGTTTGTTTTAACTCATTATAATTCTGGGTTTTGACAGTTTATTTTTTACAAAGAACAAAAGGTAGTGTGCAAAACAGAGTAGAAATTAAAAAAAAAACTGAATAAACCCAGTGCTTTTCAATATAAATTAGCTAAATTCTGAGCATATGACATGTCCCTAATTGCCATATTTCTTTACTGATTTGATGCTGTGACAGTGAAATGACAAGTCCCAAAGTACTGGCAGAGTCTAACAGCAGAAGTCTTGTGCAACTTTGGAAGGAGTGGGTTTGTTCAGACTTAAAGGCAGCGAGAGCTGATAGAGGAGCATTACAGGAACTTTTCATGCATTTGAAAACTTGCAAAAGGGTCGGTGATTTTTGTGCCTGCAGAAGAAAACGTTTTTGCTGGCTTTAAAGACCAGGTCACTTAGTGGTATTTTAGGAACAGCTTTATTACGAGATTTGTTAGATGGTGGAACAGTTTACCTAGAGACTGTATGGCTGACTAAGGGTAAGTTTTTAAAGGAAGTTACCACACTATCTCTCAGGAATGAACCTTGTGACAAAGTGAAAGAAGTGAGCTCTGTCCTGTTCTGGTGTTTTTATTTCATAGATGCCATGGGGTTTAGTGACATTCCCACAAATTAATTCCTGGAACTAATGTTTTTATTAGTGGTAGAGTTTTGAAGGTATCAACACTTGAAGTTCTGGTCATGTTATGAAATGGGTTGGTGTAAAGACAGGCTTCTACCTGTGAGGTGACTCCACTGCCTTACCTCGTTCACCACCAGTGCTGGGTTTCTTTTCAGGGTGGTTTTCAATTCAATGGGGTCACTTACAGGGGTGGTTGATACTACAAGTCCTGACCTAGGTCCTTTTTGAGGAAAAGACAACGGGCCTGAAAGAGCACATAATGCAAGACAGCTGAATGTCCTCTACAGCAAGCTATGACCCTTTATATTAGCCTTAAGTGGAAGTGTTAGGTTCTGTACAATAGGCTTTAGCAAAGAACCAAATGAAGCAGTTCCAGTTTTCAACTTTACAAAAAAAGTGATAGCTGGAGAGGGGTAACCATCTAATAATGAAGTCAGACAGGATATGTGCACTTGTTCAAGTGGGGCTTTGTATCATTTGCAGAATTTACCAGTAATGGTAAGAAAATAAGTATAGAATTCAAAATAATCACAGGAAAATATTATCACAGTGTCCCTCTGCACTAGTGGTGAAAAGTTCATACTGCCAGCAGGAATCATATTTTGCAGAGGGGAGAAAATCTAAGGGAGGTAGAAGATTAAGGAAAAAATCTTCCATTTGTGTATGGGGTCTAGCTGAGATAGTTTCCCCATAGAAGCCCCGAGTGCTGTGCTTTGCATTGGCAGCTATAAAGGTGCCCATTACACACCAGTGTTTTGGCTACTGCTGAACATTTGTCTCTCCAACATCTTCCCCTCACTAGCAGGGTGGGTTTGGAGGGTGGGCAAAATCTTAGGAGGGGGTAAACCAGCACAGCTGACCCAAACTGACCAAAGGGATATTCCATACCATATGGTGTCTGCTCAGATATAAAAACTAAGAAGGAGGAGAAAGAGGGGGGCATTCATTATTTACAATGTTTACCTTCCAGAGCAACTACTATGCGTGCTGAAGCCCTGCTTCCTGGGAAATGGCAAGACATCACTCACTGATGGGAAGTGGAGAATAAAATCTTTTTCCTTTGCTTGTGTGCACGTTTTGCTTTTGCTCTAGTAAACTACCTTATCTTGACCTATGAGGGGTTTTTTCCATCTTATTTTCCTTCCCCGTCTTGCTGAGGAGGGGAGTGATAGAGTGGCTTGGTGGGCACTTGGCATCCAGACAAGGCCAAGCCACCACAGTTTGCTATAGTATTTTAGTAATTTGCAGTGTTACAGGGTAGATGTAAACCCCAACCTAGATAAAATAGTATCTTTGACATGGAACATAGGATTAAGCATGATGATCTGGAAAAATTAGATAATTAGAGGCTGCAACACAAACTGCAGCCAGGCCACCTTTCATAGAGTTCCAGAAAAAAGTCTTTAGTTTCTTACTCTGTGTCACCTTGCTCCCACTTCTGTGTACTTGCTGATTCGGTTTAAAATATTTTTCCTTTAAAAGCTTCTAAGTTTCTGTAATGTGTGTCAACTGCCAGGTGTCTCCAAGTCATAGATATTCCTGCAGAGCCCAGCAGAAACTGAAATATAGCATGCACTTATTCCTCTGGTGCAGTGGCTTTGAAGGATAACAGAACAGTCTTCCAGATCTCAGTTTTTCAAAACCTCCTAACAACCTCCTTAGTTGTTAGCAGTTGTGCAAATTCAGTGTCAAAGGTTACAGTTACAATTTTTCTGTGCAAATTGCCAGACAGTTTAAGATCTCTTCAATTTGGCTGTGCTGCTGAAGCTAGCAGGAGCTAAATAACTTGGGGTCTTTCTGTGTGTCGTTGGTGATAGATTTAGATTTGTAAAGATACAAATAAATGCTTCTATGGGATTTTTCAAAACCCAGCAACATTTCAGGGAGAATTAGTCGCCTTTTTGCAACCCCTAACCTTCTTCTCTTTGGCAGCAAATGCGGGGATACCCAGCATAAAGTTCATCACCAGTTTAAAAGCAGCTTCCATGGCACAGCTACTTCATATGCCTCGTGGGAGGTTGGGCTATGGAGGGGCTTTAGGAGTCTCCCAGGTGTCTGGCTGTGTGAGTGACTGCTGGCACTGCTCAGGGACTTGATCTGCAGCTCCTGCTGCAATGAAATTGTCACCTGCCTCCACCCCTCGACTCTCTCACACTCTTCACTTAAAAATGCTGTGGGAGGCAGGAGGCTGCCAGCAGGGAGATCGGACTTCTGCGGCAGCGCTTGTGTTATAGGCAGCATTTGGTCACAACTGTGTGTTTGAATCGGACTGTGTGTGTGGCTGTGCTGGAGCTGGTTACAGTTCCTGGCCCAAGCCTTACCCAGGAGAGAGCTAACTGGGCAGTGCCAGCATTCTGTGGGAGCAGTGCTAATGATTAAAAAGGCCAAGTGACACAGGTCGTCGTGCTTGTCGTGCTTTATTTGCTGGTACTGTGAGAAAAAGCTTTTCCTCAGGCACATGATCATGTGGAAACATATTCATGTCTTGAATATGCCTTTAGCTGTAGAGCCTGAAGGTCCTGCACTTAATGAGGCATTACAGCAAGTACATGCCAATGCCAGCAAGAAAATCTGCCTTTTAAATTAAAGAGATCTAAGAATTTTCCATTTACCGATAGGCTGGTAAGGGGGAAAGAAAAAAGTCAATTCATGTCTCAATGAAACACTGTTGTAAATTAAATATCTCAAAGAGTTTAGGACCTGTCAGAGGTTCATAGAATCAGAAAATCACAGAACATGATGAGTTGGAAGCAATCCATCAGAATCATGAAGTCTAACTCCTGACCCTGCACCGGACACCCCAAGAATCACACCATGTGCCCGAGAGCGTTGACCAAACGCTTCTTGAACTCAGTTTGTCTCGCTGCTTCCACTGAGCGGTTAATCAGCTTGACCACATAATACTAAGTAGCCTTCTAACAGAAGCCGTCGTAGGGAAGCGTGAAGGACGAGGCTGGCGAGCGAAGTGTCCGCTGCTTCGCGGCAGCGACCCACTCGTAGCGGGACACGGCAGTGCCTCCTTCCGCCCCACACAGCTGCCGCCGGTCGTTTGTGAGCTGCTTTTAAGCACGCCGAGTTCCTCATCCCCCGGGCGCACCGGTGCGGGGTCGAGCCCCGCTGCCGCCGAGCCGGCGATGAGGCCGCCGGGATGCGCTGTCCGCCCGTGACGGGCAGGGCGCTGCCGGGACGCCGCCGCGCCGGCCCCAGGCGGTGGCGCTGCAGCCCCGGCGCTGCGGCGCGGCGGCGGCCGGCGGGGGTCGCTGCGGGGCGGTCCGGCGGCGGCGCGGGGCTGCGGTGCGCGGGAGGCGGCGGCGGGAGCGGCGGTGCCGCACAGCCGCGGGTGCCGGTCCCGGCGGAGGCATGAGGAGCGCGGGGCGGGCGGGCGGCGGCGCGGCAGAGCGCGGGTCGGCGCGGCCCTGAGCGGAGCCTCCGCGCCGCGCTGCGCTCCCGCAGAGCGACTATGGCCGGGGGAAGGCGAGGGCTGGTGGCGCCCCAGAACACGTTCCTGGAGAACATCGTGCGAAGGTCTAACGGTAAGGGGGCACCGCGGGCGAGCTCTCGCCGGGGCGAAGCAGCCCCGCCGCGCCTTCGGCGGGGGCACCGCCGGGCGGTTCCGCCGGAGCGGCGCATCCAGGTGCGGGAGCCGGTGCCGGCTGCTCCGCCCAAGTCCTGCGGGGAGTCCCCAGCCCGGGCGGCGGGGCTCGGGCTGCAGGTGCGCCGGCACGGCGGGGCGGACAGAGAGACCCGATGGCTGCGGCGGGGCCGGACCCGCGCCCCGGGGCCAGGGGGGGAGCGCCAGACCCGGGGAGGGGGACGCGGGGCGTCGGGGCCGGCGCCGGCTCCGGCCGGGGAGAAGGTGCGGGGATTCAAGATGGTCTCTGGGCACGGAGAGCCCGGTGCGGGGGCATCAGCGAGAGCTGCCTGCCCCGGTTGAAATGGAAGGTTTGTCATAAGTGAGGAGAGAGTTTGCCATTTTGAGGGCTGAGGGCAGATATTCCTTTTTTTTTTTTTTTCCTAGTACAGTGTAACCAGGTCTGTCTCTTGGAAAACTGCGGAGTGGAAAATGCCTCGAATTTCACAATTGCATGCAAATATGCATTAATGTTATCCAGATTCTTTCACTTAGGGACTTACCAAAGGCTGTTCCTCAGTGAGCCGGGGACCATGCAAGCGTTCATGTGTTTGTTTAACCTAGGCATGTGCATTTCTCTTAAAGCCCCGAGCCTAAGTTGTGCCATTTTTAATGCTTCCATTGACTTCAATGGGGTTACTTAAGGGATTACAAACTTGTAGTATGGTTGAGAATATGCAGGATCAAGCTCCTTTTGAAGACAAGACAAGTTAATTAATTAAAAACATAGTCAGTTTGTTCTGATAAGGCAAAGACAATTAACCCTCTTGATAAGCAGCTGAAAACTCAAATGATCCCAAGAACGGTTTTCAATTTTTTTCCAATTAGGCAGTATTATTGGAGAAATAGCCTTTGATAAGACCATATGTTCACATAAAATTGTGAGGCTCCTTTTACAGGTTATTTCTCTCTGCAACTTTCCTGTAGAAGGGAAGGAGTTGGAAGCTGCATTCCTGAAAAAAATGCTCACCAGTCTTACTGTGAATCTTGCACTTTTTTTTTTTAAATGAATGTTACATTTCATCACGTTCATACTACTTCTCTAATCTTCCAACAGCAGTTATCGAAGGCTTTTCTTAAAACTGTCTTGGCTTTGTAGATTATTTTCTTCATTAAAAACCAATTTTCTGTTTTGGCTTTCAGTGTCAAAGCCTTGATGCAATAAATCAGTTGAGGCTTGGAGATGGGGGGAATCATGCAGCAGAAGCTATGCTCTGTTTCTTCCTCTCTTCCCCCATTATTAAGAAGGTGTCATAACACAGTGTGGTGCTAGACAGCACAGGTAAAATGACAGTAGATCATTTCCAAATTCTCAGCAAGTCCTGAGGGCTGTAATCCACAAAAGTTTTTACATTAAGCTTGGTAGGAAACAATGCACAGTTCAGATGTATCAGGAGAGCCTTAGGGGAGTGACTTGGGTTTAGAAGCCCATTTCTTTTATAATGTGCCTTGCAGTTTTTGTGGACCCAGTCCAGCTTTGCTGTAAATGTGATGCTGTCACATACAAATGCTGTATGAATCAGTTCTAAGGTGTGACCGTCAGCCTCATTAACCTGTCTCTTTCAGGAGGCAAGAATAGACTCCTTTCTCTCCTCATGAGGCGGGGCTGTGCTGACCAGCATGGGGGCAGTATGGAAACTCGCAGGTTCCTTGTTGCCTTTCTTGTCTTGACCTGTCTACTTGGCCATTGAGATGATTTGGGATGCCCACAGGATAAGTGTTTAAATGGGCCCATAAAGCTTGAGGTTTGGCTCCCCTTTCTTGGTTTTGTTCAATTGGGTAGTAATGTGACCCACAATGAAACTATCTAGGCCATTTGGGATTGGCTAAATAAACCTTGGGCTTGTTGTCAAACTATATTTGCTGGCACATGCGAGCAAGTTAAGTAGTGCCAACAGATAGAGTTCATATAGATATAGGAATGTTCCTAATTTTGGGAGGATTCTCTTTGAAAGGAGAGGAATTTGGTCATTGAACAGAAATATGTACTGAATAAGTGCTTCACTTAAAGGAACTTATATATGATATACATATCGTCAGTCACAGGTGAACTGAGGAAAGCATGTTCTTGCAACGTGTTATATTTTGGGGCAAGGAGTGTTAATTCTGAAAGAGGCTGCATGGCAATAACAGAAGAATTGGCATGCAGCCTCTTTTGGAAGCATTGCTTTAAGGACAGCATTAATTATAACGTTTTTTACTGGTAGTTTAACAAAGAATTTGTTGGACAACCTTTCATATTAGATGTGGGACTGGTAGGCTGATGCACGTTTAATGGCTAACGGTAGTAGACTGTACATAGGCATGAGAGTTCAGACTTTTTCCATTAGGGTTAATATTTTGCTCATGTTTATATCACACCATCTGCAGCAAGATTCACTTCAAACTCCTTTAGTCTGAATCATCTGCTTTAGAGTTACTAGGGATGAGTTTCTTCTTAGGTTGCAAATCTACTGAGATGGGTTCTCGTGCACTGAATGCAAGCCGAAGGAGCTGTGCTAGGGTTAGAAGCTGCACAGTATTTCTTTCCCACACATTGGAGTAAAGAAGAAATTGAGAATTTCTCAACCCACCCCGAGATAGGATAGACTTATGTCAGCACACACGGGAAGGAATACATTAAGTGTCATCTTTCTAGACTTGTGGACCTCATCTGCTCCTCTGATTTTATCTCACAAAAACATCTTTTGGATGAAGTGTGAATTTTAGATTTGTTCCTCTTTGAAGTGAAGGACACCATAATTCTAATTTCTTGTATTTAATGTTTAAAGGCTAAATCTCTCTACTAGCCATGCAGAGCTAGAAAAATAAATGTTGCATGCAGTGCTTGGTTGACAAAAATTTGTTTGAAGCATTGAAATATTTAAAGATCAGAACACCCACTGGGACAGAAAATGAGCCCATGCTGTAAAACAGTGCAGTATATAAAGAATCAGTAGCCCCTGATGATTACTGCTAATGTGGTATTAATGTTTTTCTTGGTAATGTAATACATCCAGAGTATACAAGCACTATAATAATAACAGTTATAAACTTGGATCATGGCCAGGGCACCCAATTCAAATGGTACAATACATTGTAGAGAATACTAATTCTTTGTGATATTCTGATGCTTTATCAATAACTGAAGGAAAAACCAATTCTCAGTTTATGTAAATGCCAGCTGGATTCTTCAGTCCTTCCTTGGTCAAAATTCTCACTGAGATGTGTGATAACTGTGCATGTGTAAGGATGGCAAAAGTAAGCCCTGTGCTTACAGGGAATTTCAATGGAAGTCACAGATGCTTTTCTGATTTATGGACAAAATGAGGAGGTTGGAAGAAGGGGAAGTTAGAAGGCATAAGGCTTTGTGAATTTAGTTTTGCTTTCACTAAGTCTCTTGGGAACACCCTGAAGAGATGTCAGGTGTGGAAGCAAACCTGCACCTTTTGATGGAGAATGCAGAGAGTTCCCTGTAGAGGGAAAGAAAAAGCACCTTCAGACACAGATCCCAAGTATAACAGACATTTCCGTGATTTATGACATTGCTTTCATTAGAGACTCTGAAGTCCCAATACAATAAACATTTTGCAACCTGGGCATGCTAGCCTTGTACCATCAGCTGAAACCTGGGAGAGAAATTAACTTTATTATGAACACTTCTGAAACTGAAATAGATGTTTTTATGTTCAGTCAGAGAGAAATGCAAAAAAACTTAACAGAGAACAAAGAACAAAAACAAGTAACAAAACCAAATAACATGCTAATTTAAATTAAAAGTGTGCAAGGGATCCTTAACCTGATGGTGCTGTCTGCTGCAGTCTGGCTCTGTCTGCCTACCCTTCAAAATTTAAAGCAGTAAGCAGTGTGGCATGGAGATGCAGACCTGGCTGCAGCTGATGTGATTTGGGTGCAGAAGCAGCAGAGTAGGTTGTGCTTCCCTGAAGGTAGGGTTTGGTATCTGAAGTGTTGTGGGTTTAACTGATTTCAGACTATTGAGCTGTTGCTTTGGTAAGGAACACGTATCTAACATGACAACCTCTGCATCACTATTCCATAGGAGAGGCACCAAGGGTAGTCAGATGCTGGGTATCACCTGATACCACTGCAACACCTTCAGCAAAGAGCATCAGTGGTCAAGAAAATATTTTCATACTGACAACAGGACTGCTTTTGCTGAAATTAGCAAACACATTTGTGAGGTGGAGTATTCTTTCCTGTTTTGATAGAATATGTTTGGTTTCCTGACAGTTCATAAATTTCCATAATTTTCGATGAATCTTTAGGCAGCACTGGGTGAAATTCATTATTTGCAGAGGAACAGCTCAGAAGCGAGGTGCTGCAGGTGAATGACATCCTAGTGTGGGTCTGCTGAGTAGGGAAATGCATTTTAGTGGCTGTTTTGGACATGAAAGTATTGAAAAGGACAAAGTTAACTGCATAGGGAAGGACAATATTGAGGTATTCCTTATGAGGTGCAATGTCTGCAATGTCGGCTGTCAAATGGGCTGACTTGTAAGTCTGTAGCAGATATGCAGGAGGTTTTCTGCTCCATGCTGCCTGTTTAAAATCTCACCCACCTTCCAAACCTCGGTGGGTTAATTTCAGCATGACCCTCCCCGCCCATCGTAATGGAATAGAGGGATCTGGCCTGGAGAATGCTTCTCTTCCCTTGCGTGAGAAGCTCTTTGCCAGAATCACACCTTGCAAAAAGTGCATGGGAAGCTGCTGGATCAGTAATAAGATGGTGCTGTATGTATAGAGTGCCTTTAGCTGAAGATTTTGTTTCTCTTTCATTAGTGTGACTTGCCTTGTGAAAGGCAAAGTGGATGTTATCCTCTACAAATCTGGCATCCAGTGATTGAACTTGAGTCTGTATCTTTTTGTATTTAATCTCGAAAGGCCCCATTTCTTCAAGATTTACTGTAAAATCACTTTTGTCTGAGTAGAGTCCGCAAGCGTAGGTCTGTCTGTTGGCGTTAATTAAAACAAGACATTTCTCCATAAAAGCAGCAGACCTTCAGAAATTGCAAGGGCACAACTTGTAGCTTCCTCATTAAGGACATTTTCCCAAATAGAATGAAACAAAGGGTTTTGTTACTTCCTGATCTTCCTTCTTTTTCTATGTTAACAATTGTGGAGACTCATATATTTTCATCCACGCTTTTCATGTATTTGGTCAGTACATTGAAATATCTTTTGACATTTTTTTTTTCCTCAATATCACTTGAATTGAATATATTTTTTTTCTGGCTTTTACTAGGCCAGAAGTCTAGTTTTGTGTGAGCACTTTTATGCATTTAGAAATGTAAGACCTGATTTCCTTAAAATTGCTTTTATAGATTGCAAGAAAAAAAATGTACAACACAGAGATGATAGGTAATGTGCTTTAAAATTAATGTTCTGAAAGCTCAAGAAGTTCTACTGTGATAATTCAAAATATCAATCAATTTCTACATTATATCCTATAACAAGATTGTAAAACAAATCTTAATGAAACCCATTCATTGGAGAATTTGTTAATGCACTTTTGAAATACATATAGATAAAAGTGAGCAGGGAGTAAAGTCTCGTCAAATGCTTTTAAGGCTATAATCAGTAAATCAAATGGCTTCTTTAAACTGAAGAAAGATTCATATAATCAGTGCAACTAAAGCATGAGTTTTCCTGGCTTAGTTTTAAGATCAGATGAGAGGGGAAAAAAACCTCTGACCAACTGAATGTTGAAGTCTCGCTGCTAAACAGTGTTTTTGCTCTTTAATAAGAGTGGTGCAATGTATGACTCTTAGCAACTGATGAACTTTCTAATTTCTGAAAATTATCTAATTATCTCATGATAATGTTGCATTTGTGTGAATGTTGTGTTTGGGTTTTGTTTTTAATTGTTGTTGTTAGTTCCTCAGAATGGACACTACTTCAAGGGTAGGTGAAGAACTATGCTATGCATAAAATGCATATGGCAGCTTTGGTGCCCTTGTAGTGCAATTTCAGCTTTTCTTGTTCCATTATTCTTCGGTAATTGTTTTTATTTTTTAAAAAATACAGATGATTATGAAGATTTTACAGCTACTAGTGTTGGAAAGATATTATTTTCAATTTGAAATTTTCTCATGGTAGAGGCCTGCAGTAAAATATTTTCTATAACAATCCAAAGTAACAAATGTTGAGATGGAACCAGTAGTTTTTATCTATACTGCTGTTTGCAATTAACATTCATTTTCTATAATGACTTAAACTGAGTCAGTTGAAGCTATTGTTTTAGGTAGTGTCTCTCTTGTTATTTGTGATAAATATGATGAAATATATTTTTTAATAATTCTTTTCAGCCTGCACTTGCACTATGCCCTGGAGTACACAAGATAGTTTAAGTCATATTTGAATACACATGAAATGCATGCATTTAGAGGATTGTGTTTGTGCTTTGGCAACCAAGGGGCTTTTACATCCATTTTTGTTTTTGTAAAGTAAATTAATATAGAAAACATGTAAGCCCAAACGAACCTATCTGTAGGGTTTTATAACAGCTTTTTTGTATTAGATTGAGGCTACAGCTTAAAAATTTTGACCTCAGTATTAAGGATGTACAATTTTGAGGCCACTATATCATTATTCTGTAGAGAGATGAGGGTGTTCAATGGAATACATAAACAACTATGCAATTCCACTCCAGGAATGAAATCAAGAGGATACTGTGGATATGAGTATCCTTGTAACACCAGTGACTTCTACAGGAGGATGTGGGTGGAAAAGCAGAATTTATTCTTCTTATTCTACCATATGAATGGTCTTTCTGTCATTTGAGCAGGTCTGTACTTGCTTTGACTACAGTTACAGCACTTTCGTTAAGATGAAAATGTAGTTGGTCTCTGAAGTGCAACCCTCGAATCCCATGTAAGCAAAGAAAGGATTGAATAAGTACTTGAAATTCAGTTTGACTTATTTTTACTGATTGAGGGCCATATTTTGATCTCTGCAGTTACATTTGAACAATGTAACTAATCAGTCTGACTAAATGCTTCTGTTTTCTTTTTTTTTTTCAAAGCTAAGACTAAACATGAGCAGAAATTCACACATACCTATCCTTTGGTAGCAATTTTGACAGGCCTACATACAAACAAAGTTTGATTTCCTTGTACTGGGAAAAAATTAAACAGAAATGAAGCAGTGTCTCTTTCCCCCACGTCTGAGTGATGCTGTTTGTGATGCAAAGTCACAAATTTTTGAACAGCAGAATTGTTTGGATGTTTGTCTGCCCCTTATTCTTAAGCTGGCTGTGACATATACATAGCACCTGTGCAGCTTTGTGCCCAGCTAAGGGGGCAATAGCTAAGGAGGTTGTATCTCTCCCACTATTCCCAGTGACCACGAGTAGGGTAAGAAACATATGTACTCAGCAGTTCTTCTAGTTCGGCTGTAGAAGTGATTTCTGCTTGGTAATGGTTTGCTCCGCTCAAGATCCGTGAGGAGTTTGAGACTTGATAAAAAGTGACCTGCTGGTCTCAGTAACCAGTGCTATGCAGGAGGGCAATTCCTATTCTGTCGGAGACTGATGGGAGAACTAGCAAGTTTGATGAGGAGCAGGTCTTCCCACCACGGTGAGCCTGGATCTCCCTTCACTGAGGGGGGATAAATTAGGAGCAAACCTTTTGAGTTTTGTATTTGTGTGCTGACTGTGGGGAAAAGATATCAATCTATTTAAATTATGTTTGTGCACTACACAAACCTGAGCACACTTGTGGCAGCTTTGACAGACCCACATATGTGATGGTGCAGTGGGCAGCAGCCTTTGTTATCACCAGGGTCTGCACTACAAATCCCTGAGCAGAGGTTTCCCCTTGGCTTCCTCTGTGCAAC
This sequence comes from Pseudopipra pipra, assembly GCF_036250125.1. Classification (NCBI taxonomy): domain Eukaryota; kingdom Metazoa; phylum Chordata; class Aves; order Passeriformes; family Pipridae; genus Pseudopipra; species Pseudopipra pipra. The sequence continues at coordinate 23,253,125 of NC_087551.1, forward strand.
GTGCGAACACGTCTGCAATGTGGGAGGGAACGTGTCTGGCAGTGCTGTGAGAATATGTCTGGCTACTGGTCTCTGACATTCTGACAGTGTGTCCCAGAAGAGGACCTGTGTGTCACTGAAGGGACAGGGAAGGCAGAACTGATGGGCTGGCCTGTGGAACAAGGTGGGGATCTGGGCTTGGCAAGGTCTGCCTTACAGGAGATGCAATGGGTGTGAATGTGTAGCTGTGCAGGGGAATGGTTGGGAGGAAGCACTTGCTCCATGCTCTTGCAAGGAGGTGACCTCTTCTCACCCAACTAGTTCTGGCCAGACAGATGTCTATGAGTGCATCTTGTCTTCAGGCATTTTGGAAGTTTGAGCTGACTGACAGTTTTGGTTAAACAAAGCACTGTATATAACATAGGATTCAGTAGATACATTAGTTTTAGTGAAGAGTTGTTCTAGAGATTTGCTACTGCTGTTATTAAAGGACCAATGTTATTTGGGAAGACATTTTCTGATTCTTCTGTAATGGTTTGTTTTCTGAATGGAGGAAAGTACTGGTTTCAGTGACTGAGTGAAATCCATTCTTACATTTTGAATGGAGTTAAAATGCTTTTCTGGATGCTTTAAAGCAGCCATATCTAAAGTGATAATCCAAAACAGATCTGACATTTGAGTGTGTAAAGGCTGACATGAGGGTGCACTGCAGTGAGCAGAACTGACCTGTAGAAAATGCAGGCTAGAAAATATGAAGTGAGGCACTTCACAAAGGAACCGGTGCTGCAGGCTCTCATCACAGAAGCCTGCCCTACTCATGCAAGTAACTGTGCTACCTTTGTGGTGCTGTAGTTCTTACTTGTGTTTCTGGAGCACGATGTGCTTTGTGCTGCAACTCTACATGTTTCCTTGCCTCCCAATAGTCTTGCTCAGACTGTGCCAAATGCAACACAAGCCAGAACCCTAGGTCTTTTACATGAGCCTGCCCTCTCCAGTTCTTGCTCAGTTCATCTTGGAGCTCATAAGAAGGGCCAATGATGCTTACAGCTTCTCCTTGGGACAGGCAATACTGCTAATCCAATTGCCATTGTGATAGAAATTGATTTCCTGGTAAGGGAGTCCATTGAGTCCTTTCAAAGAGGTGCCTAAAGTCACTAAATAGTTTGAGTACTGGAGCTATCACATGTCCATTTCATCAGTGTCTTTGAAGAGACTTTAGCAGTGGATTTCTTCATGGTCCTCCCAGTCATTTCCAGGCCTTGTTGACCCACTTGTGAGTCCCCAGGAGGCTCTTCCCTGTGATGCTCAGAGTTCACTAGAGCATCCCTCATGCTTGTTGTGTAACAAAGCCACAGCTGTTTCCTGGCCTCTGGGACCCTGTGTCCCTGTGGATGGAGTGGCAATATTTGCCTCACTGGATGTTGTCTAATATTTTCTTATGTTAGGAACAATTTTTTAACAGATTATGAGCTGTCTCCAAGCAGCACATTGTCAAGAACGTCAGTGCAATTGAATGTAAATGATAGCAATGAGGACAACCCTTCTACCTCTGGGTTATCTGTCAGAATAAACTATACAGGGGTGTTATAAGTGGGAGTTCTTATTTTATGCTGTGTCTTGCCAGTGTTCACACAGGCTTAACACTGTTGTCAGAGACACTCTTTCTGAAGAGATGCAGTACATTTGTCAGGTATGTAAAGCCTGGATCAAAGAAAGGTGAAGATGCATGAAGTGGGAACTAGCTGGAAGGGAGAGACACTTAGGAAACAGTGGGATTGGCAAAGCCTCTGTCTTGTTCTTTGAATTGTTTGGTGCCCAAGATTTTTTATTTAAAGCTTTGTAGGTACATAAAGATCTCTCAAATTGCTTGTAACTCACAACTAAGCCCAGCCTGGACTCTCTGATGAAACATTCTACCTCCACCTCCCAGAGAGGCTCACCCAGTGTAGACTAACAGGGTTGCCTAGTAGGAGTGCATAAAGTATAGTGGTCAAGTCACACTGACTTAAAAACTCATATGGTGAGGATGTTGACATCTGTTGTCTTTGGTAGCTTGATAATTAATCATTCAGGACCTGAAATAAAGGCTGAGTTTTCATTGCCCTCAGGTAGCCCTGCATCTTGTAGGAGAACGTCCTAACTGCTGTTGGAGGAGGGAAATGTGTGCATGGTTTCTGTGCATCCTTTGGAAACTGCCAGTCCAAAAAAATGGGGGCTTCAATGGGCCAAAGTGTAGGGAAGTGGGAATGTGATTCTTTAGCTTCTGCAGTAATGGCAAAGAATCTTTGTATTGTCTGTGAGACCTGGGCTTATGTTAAAATATTAGGTATTGTAAGTAATATAGGAAAGGGGAAAAAACCCAACCTTAAAATATCCCTCTTTTTCCATTGTATTCTGTGGTTTAACTTGGGCAGGTTTCTATTTGCTGTGTTAATTTTTTCAGGTCTCCTCTCCATCACTACTCACAGAGCATCCAGCTACAAAGTCTTTGAGAGCCAGGCATGTAGGGGTTCGACTGTTGCAGTCTCACCATTTGGTGCTTAAATCCTCTTATGGACTTATGTTTTTGCTTTTACCTGTAAAAAGGAGGCAAGAGCACTGTTGTACCTCACAGAAGCATTGCAAGGCTAGATAAAAGTAGGATTAACACAGTGATGGCCATCAAAAATGTGCCCTATGTAGCCTTCAATAAAAACAAAAAGAGATTATTTATCTGAAGACAGTGAGGTTTAAGTGAAATGTAGGCAAATGCTTAACAGAAACTCTTTAGGAAACGGAGCGAAGGGAAAGTTACCTTTTGAGAAGGGGAGACAGTGGGAAGGAATTAATGCCTGAAATAACACCGTTCAGATCAGGGCAGGACCTGGCCTAACATTTGTATTTGCATACTTTTTTGTCATTTTTTTGTACTTCCTGATGAAATTTAAAAATATCCTAAGGCAGTATAACATAGTGTTTATAATAGACATTCAAAAGCACTTGCTTAAGCAACGAGAAATGACAGCTTATTCTTGGGAAGGGGTAAAAGACGTGTAATGTTTTTGGAAGAAAGTGCTTCTTCCGAAGAAGAAAGCAAAAGCTATGGTATTTAAAAGAGGCTGTGAGAAACAAAGCAGCTGAAATGTCCTGAAGTTATACTACTGGTGTATTTCATTCTAAAGAGTGTACCAAGATATACTTAGGCATGCTTATGGAATTGACCAATGGATTTAGATAGTTACAGGAATGTTTTATTTAAATCCACTTGAAGTTTGCAATGGGGTGAAAGATATTGAAAGAGGAACTTAAAATAAACAGAACTCTTTGCAATTAATAGGTAAAATGTCTTGCTTGTGGTTGCAGGAGGCATTGGTGATGACTATGTAGGTTTGAGCAGTTAGGGGCAGATCCTGAAAAGTAGACAGTGTGGTGGACTCCCTTAAAGGCTCTCCTTAAATATGAATGCCTCTTGATCTCATGTAACTGCCCAGCCTTTCTTTAAAAGCCAGAGGGTCTTTGCAGCTGGGAGAAGAGCCACCACCTCCTCCTGCCTGCCAGCGCTCAGGCAGCAGCAGTGCTGTCTGTCTTGGCACAGGTGTAGTCTTGAGATAGCAGTCATAAAAAGAGTGTCATGGGCAGATTCAGTGAGAATGGAGGTGTGAATCCTGCTTAGGTTTTTTTCTTACTGATTGAAACTCCTTCTGGCTTGTACTGCAAACAGAAAGTTCCTTCTACTGGTGTAAATGCTAACTTTGGTTCTTGGGTATCTCATTGGGTGTGCTGTGCTCTACCCCTCACACATGAAGTATTTGACCTTGTGTGGCCACAGTGAAGGGAATTGAGAAGAGCCACAATGTCTGCATTCAGGGAGGAGAAATACTGCTCATGTGTTGACTTGGCCACTGTTAGAGGCTTCACATTCAATCTGAGTGTCATGGTGGATCAGTGCATGTGGCACAGAGGGAATCTGTCTTCTGTCAAGAGACCCAGCCAGCATGGGTTTAGGAGGGGCAGGTCCTGTCTGACCAACCTGATCTCTTTTTACGATCAGGTGACCCACCTGGTGGATGAGGGGAAGGCTGTGGATGTGGTCTATCTAGACTTCAGCAAGGCCTTTGACACTGTCTCCCATAATATACTCCTGGAAAAGCTGGTAGCCCATGGCTTGGACAAGTATACCCTCTCCTGGATTAGGAGCTGGCTGGAGGGTCGGGCCCAGAGAGTGCTGGTGAATGGAGCTGCATCCAGCTGGCGGCCGGTCACTAGTGGTGTTCCCCAGGGGTCTGTGTTGGGTCCAGTCCTGCTTAACATCTTTATTGATGATTTAGATGAGGGGATTGAGTCCATCATCAGCAAATTTGCTGATGACACCAAATTGGGAGGGAGTGTCGACCTGCTGGAAGGCAGGAGGGCTCTGCAGAGGGATCTGGATAGACTTGAGAGTTGGGCTGATTCCAATGGGATGAAGTTCAATAAGGCCAAGTGCCGGGTCCTGCACTTTGGCCACAACAACCCCCTGCAGCGCTACAGGCTGGGGACAGAGTGGCTGGAGAGCAGCCAGGCAGAAAGGGACCTGGGGGTACTAATTGACAGGAAGCTCAACATGAGCCAACAGTGTGCCCAGGTGGCCAAGAAGGCCAATGGGATCTTGTCCTGTATCAAAAATAGTGTGGCCAGCAGGAGCAGGGAAGCGATCCTTCCCCTGTACTCTGCGTTGGTGAGGCCACACCTTGAGTATTGTGTTCAGTTCTGGGCCCCTCAGTTCAGAAAGGATATTGAGGTGCTGGAGCAGGTCCAGAGAAGAGCAACAAGGCTGGTGAAGGGACTGGAGCATAAGTCCTATGGGGAGAGGCTGAGGGAGCTGGGGTTGTTTAGCCTGGAGAAGAGGAGGCTCAGAGGTGACCTCATCACCGTCTATAACTACCTGAAGGGAAGTTCTAGCCAGGTGGGGGTTGGTCTCTTCTCTCAGGCACTCAGCAATAGGACAAGGGGGCACGGGCTTAAGCTCCGCCAGGGGAAATTTAAGTTGGATATCAGGAGAAAATTCTTTACAGAGAGAGTGAACAGGCATTGGAATGGGCTGCCCAGAGAGGTGGTGGATTCACCATCCCTGGAGATTTTTAAACGCAGATTGGACGTGGCACTGAATGCCATGATCTAGTAAATGGACTGGATTTGGACCAAGGGTTGGACTCGATGATCTTGGAGGTCTTTTCCAACCCAATCGATTCTATGATTCTATGAATTTTACCTGCTTGATCATCATGTGTTTTATTTGCACAAACCCATCTTTTTAGGCTTTTATACTTGTATAAAAGTAATTAATACTTTTGTAAAAATAAGAATTTACTTAAAATTAAAACCAGGAATAATAATGTTGATTGCAGTGGGAATATCTGGGAAAAATTGTGCAGGGACTGAAGCAATTGGTACTGGGTCCTGAAATGGGTATTTCCTCTAATGCAACCATAGCCTTGTCTAATGTCTAACTGATGTGCTTTTTCAAACAGATACTAATTTTGTCTTGGGTAATGCCCAGATAGTGGATTGGCCCATTGTCTACAGCAACGATGGATTTTGCAAGTTATCGGGATATCACAGAGCAGAAGTTATGCAAAAAAGCAGCACCTGCAGGTATTTGAGAACAGATTTATTTTCTGTTAAATAGCTTGTAGTGTTGTGCTTGTTGCTTGAGGAGAAAAGTAATCTGTTTATTCTAGTTTTGTCTTTTATCTCTTGGGGCTACATCTGTCAAATATGCTTTCCAGGTGAAACTAAATCAAATAAGAGTTATTTCTAGGGGGGTCCTTTTCACACTGTAAACAAATTGCTTTATGTCTTTTTTTTAGTGTCTGACTTGAATTTCTTGCTTTATTCGCAGTTTTATGTATGGAGAGCTGACAGACAAAGATACAATTGACAAGGTCCGGCAAACATTTGAGAACTATGAGATGAACTCCTTTGAAATCTTGATGTACAAGAAGAACAGTAAGTAATTGATTGGTTTGTTCATTAATGTAGGTGGGTAAAGTTGTTTTAAATTACAGTGTAAACTGCAATTCTGTCAGCCTGGAGAACTGTGCTTTATCTGGGGCTAAATGAGCCCCAGTTCTGCCACTTGATCTAGAAGGGAGAAATGAGAACATTAGAGATGAAAGTCACTCAGGGAGGCAGAGGAAGCTCTCTAATTTGTTCTGACGTTTAGAGTAATTTGTGTGTGATGCTTTAAGACAACACTGAAGAGTCCATCAGCAATGATAATACACAAGCTAGGTTTGTGCAAATAGTTTCCGCTACAGAGAACGTACTTTTTCAATTTTTAAAAACTGGATATAGCAAAGCCAGTATTCAGTAGTTTTGAAATAAGCTGAAAGTTTGCATTCTGTAACTTATTTTCCTCTTAACAATTTTGCCTTCTAATCATGAAACTGGTACTGCCTGTGTACAGGGGAGGGGATCTTGCAGAAGCATCCTGCTAGCAGCTTCTTCCCATTACAGCTCTGATGATCGTTTTGATCAGTTCCACATTAGTGGGCACGGGGGACTTTAACCACAACATATAACTCAAACTGCTGTGATGTAATCTTTGACAGTTAACCTCATTGCTGCTTTGTTTCTTGTTAGACCAGTTTTCTGGGGAAATGTTATCCAGTCTATCTGTGTGTGTGAATCATTGGTATTTCTCTTGGAATGACCAGGTAGTACTGATGGAGTTTGGTGAGAGAAACACAGGCACTTCACAAAGGCTAAAAGATAATACTTATGTATGCTAGTGCTGATCTCTGGATATGTGGAGCTGCTTGTTTTCTATCATAATTAAACTGTTCTTTTAACAGGTGTTGATGCCAAAGTACATGGAGTTGGTTTTTGTTGTCTTTCAGAGAGGAAAAAAAATCCCTGAGAAATTTTTGTTTCATCTCTCTTCTAGTCTTTTTCTTCTCTTTTCAGCCTCTTGAAAGCATCATGACTTTAAACATGATGCTGTTGCTCAGGACTCTTCTGGAGCACAGTTTTGCTGGTCCAACTCATTTGGAAAGCTGTATGCACTGTCTGAATGGCCTTGTTTTGTTCTCCTGCCTCCAAAGTTTACCTATTTTTAAAAGCTGATTTCTGTTCCTAGCTTAGTGGCCATGGGGACCATATGCATCTCATATCTATGCATCCAAAGCCAAGTAAATAAGCTGCAGTCATGGGATCTAGGAGGGTCTGAAATTCTCTCTTAGTTAATAGTGACTTGGCACCAAGAGACTATGCAGCTACTCTTCTGTTGTTGCTGCAGCATATGGCCTGCAGTAGAGCCTGGGGCCTCTCTGTCTTTTATGCAGATTTAAAGCAAGGTAACCACGGAGTGAGGAATGTTTCCTGCCCTGCTGTGCACTTCCCTGAGGAGAGGCAGCCTAGAACAAAGTCCAGCTGTGCAGTAGCTGTGCTGTGTGACATGCCAAAAGACAAAGCTGCAATGGTTCTGCTCTATGCACAGAGGGTCACAGGCATGGGAAAAAGGAAAGCACAGTTTGCTTTTAAGTTTAACAAAACGCAGGGCACTTAATGTTTGTTAGATTTCTGGCTTTAGAGATACATTAACTACTGTTACAGAGACTGCCTAATAACACTGGAGAGTTGTAACTGAAAAATATCAAAAAGGGAACATCCTGCAGCTTTTTCTCAAAATAAGCCACATCATAGAAAAACACTGTCATATTTAGCAGTCACTGATCACCCAGACTGCTAAGTGGCCCTTCCCTTGTGGTCACCTTACTTCTGCCTGCAACTATGGCAGCTGCCAGCTGAGGTAATGAACAGGGTTGGTTTCAACCTGCTCTTGAAGGTTTTGGAAAGGACCCTGAATTTTTTTAGACATCTTTTTTTCCTGCTGTTTATTTCTTCTGTTTTGCCTCTCTGTTCTTTCCTCATTCTATTTTTCTTCTTCAAATTAGCCAGTAAAACAGATAGGAAATAGATTTCTCCTGTTCTTTACTTGTCTACTTGCTCCCTATAAACTAACAGTCATGATAAATAGCAGGTTTTTCTTCCATTTTTGAGTTGTTCGATAATTGGTCATTTTCCACAATCTGCACATTTAACGTAATTCTGGCTGTTTTAACAATACAGTCTCTGTCCTTTTGGAGGAAAAAAGAAAAACAAACTAGGAGTTTCGAGTTAATTTTCTGCCTTCATCTTATTCGCATTTATGGGTGCTGTCTCTACCCTGGCCTTCCCTTTCTTTGTCCAGTCTTCCCCCATCCAAAGGTGACTATATTCCCTGTTTTCAGAACTTGATGTTAAGATATCATAGAGGTTTGATGGTTCCTTGGGCTAGGCCCTTGATTACCTAGCAGATATGTGACAATCATTGTTATTCTCTGGAATAATTGCTTCCCAGAAATGCAGAGCTCCTTCAGGATAATTGGAAGCAATTAGAGCAAGCAGGTGCACAGACACCAGATTTTTATCATTGTTGTTTTGATGCCATCCAGTTGCCTTCAGTGGGGATTCATGGTCATACCTGGAAAGAGGCAAAGCAAAAGCTTTCTTTGGTCTGGACTGCAAAATGACAACAGACAGGTTGACAGTAATTTCACATGAAAGCTTCAGTTCCATTGTTTGATTAGATGTGAATGTACAGTGATGCTTGAAGTATTGTTTATTTTTATACGGGAAATCAAAACATTGCTAAGTCTGAAATCAGTGGAAATAAGTTAACTTACACTGAGGAAGGGTACAGCCAAATGTATTAGAAAATATTTTGTATCTAGCCTTAGTCATATCTTACCTTATCTGAATTGATGCAGTTTATGCATCTAACTTCTTATGAGACTTTGAAAGCCATTTGTTAGGTTTTTATGCTTTATGGTCAGCCTTGTGGATTAAAAATGGCTGAGTAAATTAAACTTGGATGTTCCTTGTCTAGTTTTACATCTACAGTGTAGGTCTGGGTTACAAGCAGTGCAAAAGCAGACTTGATCTATTTGCACTTACTTCCATTATTAAAGAAGTAAATTTTTGGTAAGAATACAAATTTACTTGCTTCTATTTGCTTCTGAAGAGGTGGTGCCCATTTGAAATCTAACCCCCTTTTCTATCCAGTACTTGATCTACTTCAGTGGAAGAATATCTGAAGTGGGGTGAACTCTTCAAAACTAAGGTGCATCAAGAGTTAGAGAGTCTTCAAGTGTCCCCTGTCTGAGCAAAGGCATTCCCATTGCTTATGGTCTGCAGCTGTGCTGCAGAGAGTGTTAAGACACTTTTTTTTTTCCTCAGAGATTTTTCTACAGATGGGGCCAGCAAAATGCTTGCCAAATTGCTGGGTTGGCTGTAGGTAACTGTTTTGCACACTGCAAAGTAATTTGGTTAATCAATAGCTCTTTGCTGAGTAGATATATTATGGTTATAGTCCTAAAGGCTGGTATTGACTTTCAATTTGTGCTGGGGTTCACTTCCCTGGTTTCTGGGTGCTTGAACGTTAAACAAATTTAACACCATGAATATTTGTATGGGGCTTTTTTTGTTTGTTTAATTTTAAAAAAAAATTTATTTTAACATGTGCACCATCTTCTCCCCCCGCCTTCTTCCCTCAGTGCATTAGAAAGCTTTTAGATATCAGAGAATGACAAATAAGCCCAAAATAGTGATCTGGGAGATTCTACTCGCATTTATCTTTAGGACCAGTGCTTTCTATAGAGGTTAAAAACCAACCCCCCCCATCCTAACTTATAGGGAGCAAAATTCATTTCAAGGTGGTAGACCTGTGATTGCCCACCACTAGGAGAGTTTCTCATAACTGTTGCTGCTTAATACCATTTTAAACCATTTATATGGTGTGTGCTATGCCTCTAGCAGCATGTCTCCAGATGGAAAACTTTGCTAAACCATATCATTGCATAGGACCAGAAGCAGGAAAGAATAGGGGTGTTGGAGTCAAGTGACACGTATCCTCCTGGGCCTCCTGTTGAAATCTAGCTCCATATTTGTCAAGCAGCGTGCACACCTGCATCTCCTGTGAAATCCATCTGTGTGACTTCAGTTACTTTCAGCAAGGTCAGATCTAAGTATTTTTGATTCATAAAACTGATAATTCCCACTGATCTTGTCAAATTCAAATGTGTTGGCAAGCAAGACCTGCTGTCATTTCCTCAAACATATACAGAACAGTAAGACTTACCAGTAGTAATCCTTAAATATTTTGTCTGGGTTAAATGGAAAGAAGATTCCAAGACTTTACTGTGCCTTTCTTTTCCTTATACTCACATTTTGTTCTTCAGAGAACTCAGAATCAGGTAAACCATATCAACATTACTGCAGTACAAGGGTGTGTGATGAAGCTTTTTCCTACTATGTTTTTTCAGTGTCATAGAATAACCCTTGTGAGTAGCAATTCAGTGGACTACAGGGGACTACAGTGGATTTTTCCTTATCTTAGCATGTAAAGATCTGACCTTTAGAAGCATTAGCTGCCAGAGCATCCCAGTACCAGATGCAGGAGACCTGCAGGTAACAGCTGTTTAAGTGCTGGGAATGTATTTTAGGATCTATTCATATTGGCACAGAGTGGTGAGCTGCATACTGAGTTGGTGTGTTCTTTTTTGGTACACACTCTCTGCTCAAAGGTAGAGTCTATAGGAAACTTTTGTGCTTTGTCTTGCATGGTTAAATGTCACAGGCTTCTCTGAGCACCTAGTTAAAATGTGGGTGGATACTGTGACTTGCCAAACTCTTTCTGATCACACCTCTTCAGCTGGTTCTCTCTTGTGTGATATTGGACAAACTGTTTGGTCTGTGTGAAACAGAGAGAAACAGTCTCATACAGAGTACCTGGGCATAAGTCAAACCCCAAGAGGGGTGACTGTAATGGTCAGCCCTGCTGTTTATATAACTGAAGTCCTGCTGTCTGCATCACTGCATGGAGGAGTTGGTGGAGACAGGGCACATGCTTGTATCCTTTCCATTTCCATATTGCTTGACTGTTTACCTTCAGGACAATACCTGTCTGATGACTGTTTGACTGAGGCATTATCAAGTAACGCAGAGGTTGTGCTTTGAGGAAACTTGCCCTGTTCATTAAGGGCAGTGAAGATGTCAGCTGAGTTGTCAAAATATGTTTGTTTCATTGTATTTATAAATTAATTTTCATTTAATTTGTGGAAAGAAAAGTTGTGTGTTGCAGTTTTATTTAAACAATGTGATTTTTGTAGTTTTGAAAAACAGCTGCCCTCTTTGGTTAAATGCATCAAGGTGTGGGTAAAGACCATATTTAAACAGTGATTTTGATTTTTGTTATAATCTATTTTTATTTGACAGGAGAGAAAACTTAGGAGAGGTCAATGGTATACTCGGGGGAGAAGCTTGAATAGACCTATCATTCATTTTGATGCTATCAGAGTTTCTGAAGGACCTCAACCAAAATTAAATAGCAGGTGTTCCTGCTTAGCAAGGGGCTGAACACAACATTGTTGAAATACACAAAACTGGAAATGAGGTTAGGGAAGAGACAGTAGTATTTATGTTACAGGTGGAAAATTGAAAGGTGTGCAGACATTTACTGTGTTTTAGTCTGGGGGGACTTGAATCACAGCCCTTAAAATTGTCTTGCCTTTAAGGCACTGTAAGTACTGTGCTCAGGCTGGTGAAGACTATTAAGAGCTACACCTGTTAATTCTGGAATTAGCTACATAACTTTGGTACCACGAGCCAGGCTGGTCCTATGGCTACTGTCAGACATTGACTGTAGATTTTTATTTCTTCCCAGTTGTTCATGCTGCTTCTCCTGCAGCTTTGAAGTGACATTCCCTTTTCTAGCATGATTGGTCTCATGCCATTAGACAAACTCTGGATTCTTTCACTGTTGATTCCAAATCTAACAGAAGCCAGTGTAGCTCATGAGTGTTTACTTCTTTGTTTGTGCACTGGTATTATTGCTGAACTTTACCAGTGAAAGAGGTTGCCAGGACTAAACACAAAATGTAAATGGAAGTAGATGTATTGTTGGAAACACTGGTAAACACTTTCTGTGTGGCTGTACATCAATGCAAACTGGGAAGTTACTCTTGTTTTGCTGTGAGAGCTCTGGAACATGCTGCAGTTCCACTACCTGAATAACCTATAGGCTGAATCTGAAAATGACATTTTTCATTAAAATGGCCTTGTTTGTGCCTCTTGCCAGTAGTGGTTATCTGGCTGAGCAGGGACACTGGCTTTGACACCAAGAGCATGAGGGCTGCCTGTAGGACATTGAAATTCTAGTTTCCGACCTGATTTATAAGTAGTTTATACTTTAAGCTTTCCTGTTTAGTAGTTAAATAAACTGTTTAATGTTTAAAGAGTAAAATTTTTGTGATAATTAAACCAGTATGCAGGAAAAAACCTGAGCATGGCCGCATCTTGGCTGAGCCTTTCAGTGTGTTCCCACAATTCAGATCCCAGTTCTGCTCTGAAGGATCTCCTGGTTGCGGAGCACTGTGGAAAGCTCATGTAATCCAGCACTGTGAGCACTCACCTCATGACTGTATATTTATATCCACTTGTCTCCTATTCACAAAATAGATTGACAAGATGTTAGGGAATACACTGCAGGGAAAATACGATGTTGTGGAGGCAGATACATGGCCTGGCAGAATTTTCCATCTACTTATTTCTGCTGTTGCAGTATTACTGTGTAGACCCAAACTGGAAGCTGATTCATGCAGACCGTGCATGCCACCTTGATTTTACATTCTGCCCTGTTTGCGGCACTCTGGAAATTATAAGGGTACCCAAATAGTGTAAATCAGCAAACACACCTACTTTTAGCTGTCAAGGATATCTGGCTCTTTCTTTCAGCCTGTGGGACACAACACTAAGTTCTGCACTTGGCTCTAGATGAAAAAGTGTTCTGTTTTCCTTATTATTATAAACAATGCAGCACAGTAGTGGGAGTCAGGAGAGTCAGAAAGTAAGAACCCTGCTGATAAAAGCTCCTTACCCTGCAACAGCCTTTAACAGGTTGTCGGGAAAAGTCTGCATTCAGAACATGTTAGAAAAAACTTGCAACAGCATCCTATAGCATAGTCATAAAGACAAAATGACAGCATGCACCTGACAAATAGCCAGAATAAGAGGGTGAATTGCATCCTTTCTGTTTCTTTGTTGTGTATAGCATCTTCAAAAGTGCAGTAGTAAGTTTTTATAGCTCTGAGAGGCAGAGATGAAGCTGAGTATGTAATTCAGCTTCAAGGCTATGAAGGTTAATACCATGAGCAGCCTATAGCAGAACAACTGCAGCTTGAAGTAGCAAAATAATACAAAGCGGTTTTGGGGAGGGGCAAAAAAATCCCTAATCAAAAAAAGTAAGTGCATGTGGATAGAGATCAAAAAGGAAGGCTGTAGATGGAGATCTTGGCTAATTAAAAAGTTGCAGTGTTAGTGAAGAGTGAAGTGGGTAAAATGTAAAGCAATTAGTCACCAAGGAGTCTGTGTAAAAGCAGGACAGATTTGATCAGCCTCAGAGTAGTTCACATGTGAAGATGGGAAAAACAAGTAGGCAAGAAGAAATTGGGATAGGCAATTTTAGGAGCTCGTGAAAAAGGGCTGTTGCTGTCTAGAAAATTGCTGTTGGCTGCTTTGTGGCAGTGTGTTCTAAGCTCATTAGCGAGTTAGTGATGATTTTACTGGCACAGTTACTTTCCTGAATCTTTCTTTGCACTTCGCATTTTTGTTTGCTGATAGTTTATCAGAAAGGGTTTTTCAGGAATGTTAACTCTTAAAAAAAATGATATATTGACCCTTGAATACTTTCTGACATGCAAGCATGCTTCAGAAATGGCCACCAGTGATTCCATCTGGATTTCTCTGCTTGTTGAGCAGAGGCCTCCATGCATCATATACCCTGCTGTTTATAGAGGTAGCTGTACATATGGCATGGAATCTCAGCCAGGGTTTGAAACTGCCTGTGCTATGCAGGCACAGTGGGAGCCTTAGGAATTGAACTTCATTTATGGAAGTTGTCCATGGGTTTTGGAGGTGCCCTGTCTTTCTGTAGCCAGAAAAGATTGCTCAGCACTGAGGCTGGGAAACAGCCAGGTGAGACACTGGAAGCAACAACCTGTGTTATATTAACATAGTTGGAAAAAAAGCTGCCTTTGCTTGCTTTGCTGAACAGTAACTTGTGAAATACCTGAGGTTTCTTTGTGACCCTTTGACAGTCAGGAAGCACAAGTGGCCCTTGTTATTAAAAACTACTTCATGGAATATACCATGTAGTGTGCATGTTAAAATACTGAGCAATTGAGGTGAAAGAGAATCTGATCACTAGCATAGAGGAGGGTCCTGTGATTGAGAAAGAAAAGAAATAGTCTTCTAAGACCACCCTTTCTAAAATAGACTTTGCCGCATGTGTGACGAAAATTACATGGTGCTCTTTATTCTGGCTTTCCAAGATTTTCAAAATCCTGCTGATCCTGATGTTATTTTGGCCTCTGCTGTGTAGACCCTTCTCTCCAAACATAGCTTACAAGGGACACAAAAGCAAAATGTTGCTCATGGCAAGCAAGCCTAAATCCTGTCTTTGGTTCTTACTTCTTGTGCCTGCAAAAGCAATTACGAGTTTTCTTCATCATCACTGAAGGTGTAGGGACAGTCTGAAAACTCATGTACAAGCTCCCTGAAGGCCTGGGTCTGGAGTCTCCCTATTACCTCCTCACAGTTGGAGAAGTCATCTTTTTATGTCTAAAGTTAAGACTGCAGACTTAAAAATGGTGCCTTCAGGGGGGCCATGTTATGACATACAGGAACCAAGTGCTTTGTTCTGAGCCCTCTAATCAACTTATGCTCAAGTATCACTGAAATCAATGTGGTGAGTCCTGTGAAACGAGTGGTGGATGCTGTCTTGTTACATGGAACTTCATTGCTAACATTAGGGTCTGTAGTGACTGGGACACGGATACCCTCGCTGGTCAGCAAGAGAATAATTTATTATTTATTTAAGGCCTCTATTTATAGAAGAACTAGTTTAATCTTTAACCTAGAAGAACTAGTTTCATCTTTAACCTATCAACAAGCAATACTTGGCCCTATAAAATTACAGTATGCATATTTCTACCCATCGACAACTAATGTCCATCTTTACACCTATCAGCTTTCAACATGCTTTTTCTTTTCTTCAGTCATCTTCTTGTTCTGGGTCATGCGACCTTTGGCTCCGCGCACATTGTAGACACTTCCTCCTACCTTCTACCACCTTCTCTTCTGTTCTGGCAATGTCCTCTGCTTCGATAACCCTTTTAAGTTCTGCTCTGGTCCACAATCCTCCATAAGGGTCTTCTCAGCAGTCTCAATAAAACTGCCAGAAATGTAGAAAGGCAGGGCTGACTGACAGATTTTCTCCTCAAGGTGATCTGCGTGGATAGATGTCAAGGAACATTGACAGCAGCATCTGAAGGGTCATAATGTGGGATCATCTTTTTCTGTGATGTGCAGGCTTTGAACTCTCAAGCAGTTTTCATTGGTAGTTCATCTACTGCAGTAATTAGAAAAGTACAGTTTTATGGAGTACAGCTTGATCCCATCCACAGTTCATGGTCTGGTCCTAATGGCTTGTTCTCTTCTGAATTCCTTGGAGTCTTGCTTCGTGCTAGAGTGATTGTGAGCAGGTTTATGACAAGGCAAGCTGGAAGGCAGCTTGGAAAGGGTTTCCCTTGCATGGGGGAGTTTCCAGACCAGACCAGAGTTCCCAGAAGCTGACTCTTGAAGATAGACATAGGCTGGTATAGTTGTGAGGGTGTGGTGCTCTATGTTTACCGAGAAGTCTACCACTTCCTCTAGGGTTGAGACTCTGTATTGTGATCATGGTCTAGGCACAGTTGGCCTGTTCTCAAGTCCTTTACATAACCACCAACATTCTGTTGTGTGCACCCTTTGCACATACATGGAACTCTTCCTTCAGTTCATAAATTCAAGACAGTTCATAAATTCAAGTATTCACTTTGTAGGTGAAGTTCAGAAAGATGAGCGACTGCTGAGGATTAAAAAGCTAATCAGAGGTAGAGCAGAGAACTTAAATAACACTCTTGTCAGCTGCTTTGTCATTATTCCTAATAGGTGTTTGCAAAAACCCCAACATTAAAGTAACACTTACTAGCACATTTACTGTTCTGCCTACCATTGACTAACGTTTTGATATGTTTGTTTCCAGGAACACCTGTCTGGTTCTTTGTGAAAATTGCTCCAATTCGAAATGAGCAGGATAAAGTGGTTTTATTTCTTTGCACTTTCAATGACATAACGGCTTTCAAGCAGCCCATTGAGGATGATTCATGTAAAGGTTGGTCTCTTTCACAATAATATATTTACGATGCTTTTGTTTGTTTGCCCTGGTCTTGAAAGAGCTGAAGTCCTTTAAATACCAAATCCAAAGAATTAAATGTTACAATAGTTTGTAGCCGTGCCACTGGGGACAGCATTTGTGCAAGGGATGGTTGCTGGTTTCGTAAGTGAATTGGCTCTGGCCTGCCCTGGAAAGGGTCATTGCTAATGAAACCCCCAAGTGCTTCAGAAAGCACGTTTTATTTAGTAAATAGGTTCTGCTCTTCCTTTTAAATACATTATTAACCCACAGTCTAGCATAGCCTTCAGGGATTCATAATGTTGCTAAACAGCTCTGTACAAATTGTGCATGAAACTGTACACAAAAACCAAGGAATTAACCCTGGCGGAGTCTGGCAAAGATCTGAGTAATTTCATTCTGCCTGGCTTGATGTTTCTTGCCATTATTGTGGGATTCCTTATATTCAAGTTCTGGACTAGTTCCCTTTAACCTATGTGAAGAGATTCATCTTGAGTTGAATCAGGTTTAAGCTGTCCTGGTGTGTGAAGTAGCATTGCAGTGTTCTGCTGTTAACCCTTCACTGAGTTACAGCCTGGAAACCTGGAAGCAAACTCAGCTGTGACAGCAGCATAAACTTGCACTCCGGTTCAAATCCTGTCAGAAATAGACCTTTTGTACTCGTAAGAAGCATTACAGAGACTCGTGTCCTTCTGTTGTTTGCATTTTTGTAGTATTTAATAATATTTGTAGCATTAAATTAAACAGGAAACTTACTGTGAAGATGAACTGATTTACATTTGTTTTAAAAATGTTATTCTTTAAAAACATGGTTTCTCAAAGTGGAAACACCTGTTACCATGAAAAAGGAAGTACAACCTTGACAAACATACCCTCTCCCAGGCTATGGGGGTAATTTTTTTTTCTTGTTTTAATGCTATTTGTTTGGGCTTTTATTGCTTTAATAAAAGTAAAAAAACTTACCTTGTCAGAAACTTTGGGTCTACAGTATTTTTTCCCTGCCTAGTGGTCTTCACTGTATCCTAATGAGGACTGACAAGCTGGCTTTCGTTTGTTTGCTGATAGTGAAAACCTTTGTTTCACTTAGTTGATAAGCAGGACTTCCAGTCAGGAGTGGTAGCTGTCTTTTCTCTTTGCTTTCACAGGAGTTCCTTAATGTGTTAGAGGTAGCCAGTTTGTCCTTTGCTTTCGGCACAAAGAACACTGTAACTTTTTTGTTTTCAAGAGAAGTATGTTGAAGAAAGAGAATGCTAATTTTATTTTATTTTTTAAAATCTCATTGTATCTTGAAATCATGCTGTTGTTGCAGTGATCATGGTAATTCTCAGCAGTTGCATATCTACAGTAATATAAGCACTAAACCTACATAAAAGTGAGGAGTTGCAGAGGAGTTAATGATGAGCAAAATTTCTTCCTCTAGCCCATGGAAACTGGTAGAGCAACTAACAAAGGTTGCAGACAGAAGAACTGGATATATTATTTAGAGGCCACTGATTTCACAGCTCTGTACTTCTTCCCTGAGCTATCTCTTTATGTACAGAAGGGCTTGTGCACTAAATGAGTCTTCCAAATATAATTTCTGGATCTCCTAAAATTAATAAAGTTCCAGCAGTTTCATGCTGATAGGGAGTTCTCTGTCGCTGTATGCATAGATTAGGCATGGTATAAATGAAACTGCACTTTCTGTTTTCATCCTTAATTTAACCCCTATACCTTTCTTTAAGTTACTTACTGTAGGCTAGCTTTGAAATTTTGTTGTGTGCATTTAAGAAGGTGATACTGTGTCAGTTATTTGATGGCTAAATAATCAATTTCTTGGAAGAGCTGATTGGTCAAATAGTCAAACAGAAGTTTACATGCATATCCATGACTTTAATATTAGATCTCGTTGTGCAGTTGTGTATTGTGAAAGGAGGAGGGGGAAAGGTACTTATGGAGTGTCAGACAATTGTCTGTAGTAGGTTCTAGAATTTATAGAGTGGAAAAACCTTTTGGAAGATTTAAAAAAGGTAAAATTGTATTGGCTTCTTCTAAGAATCATTATTTTAACAGATGTGAGCTTTGAAGTGGGCATATTCTTTGTGCTATATTCAACATTATGTAGGAATTTTGTAGCTTGGCTTTGAAAGAACCATTTTCAAAGGAATGTTTCTTGTATTCTAAACCCAAACAAGCTCTCAATCTGAAAAACTAAAACTGTGAACTTAGTGATTGTTTAAGTGAAACAATTGAAAACCGATTGTTAAAACAATTATTTTTCCTTCTTTCACCTTCAATCAGCTTTTATCACTTTTACCAAGTTTATATGTGAAGTTAGTTTTCTATGCATATGACCACTCAATATGTAATAGGCTGCCTGTAGAAGCAAATATTTTATTAACATATGTGCTATTTGAACAATTTCATAGTGGCATAAAGTATTCACGTTTTTCAAAATCAATACTTTTATGTCTATGTAGAGAAAAACTTTATGTAGTACAAGAACACGATCAGTTTAAAGAGTAAATAATCTGTCAGGCTAAACCTGCTTACCTGTGGTATATTAGTTTTCTATCACCTGCTGGCAATTTCAAGCCTGATTGTTCAGCTGCAAGTGCTGTAGAGACTTTTTGATTGAGAAGTGTGGAGCTCTAATCGCAGGTGTTTGCTACACAAAAATGAACAGGCATCTTTTATCTGAAGGTGACTCAGAGATAGAAGGTCCCAGTACTGTTTTTCATCTTAATTATTCTTTAATTTATTAATAATATTAGACATTGGAATAGATGAAACAAAGTCATGTAAAGGGTAGACTTCTTATTGTAGTCTTTGTTGATTGATTCAGATAATTTACAAGATGTTTATTTTATGACTGCCATGGAAAGTAAGGAAGCTTGCTTTTAAATGCAGCAGCTTTAAAAATAGTGCATTCTAAATAAATCTACTTAAAAATAGTGTGCCCGTGATGTGGATGATATAATATTTTTAAACAACCTCTTTCCACTCTTTCCTGTGTGCTTGCCCCTTTAAAAAATCAGGGAAACTAGGTTTACTTGAATAGAAGTAGGCAAAATCGAGCTATATTATGGCTAAATTTGGATTGTCAAGTGGTAGGTCACCTTCTTAGCTTAATTTTAGAGTATATACTGTATTTAGAATTAATGCATTTTGTCTGTATATGTCTTTCTTGGTTTGAGATCTAACAAACCAATGTTAGATGTTTGAGAATAGTGTAGAAAGTGAAATGCATCACTTTGTGAAAACAACTATGTTTGAAGACAAATAGAATCTGTGCTTACCCTCCAAGTAGCTCCTAAGAAGTTTGCCTGAACAGGTTTTGAATGTATGAATACAATGGGAACATATTCAGATGCATCTATACTGCCTTATAAAACTTTTGAAATGATGCTTTGGATCCTAATTTTTGCTTTTGATACTTTGTATTTATACAAAAAGGTGATAAAATTAAACATCACTGAATCATATAGGAGAATGGTTATTAGCCTCCTAGATATTGTAGCCTTCTGTGCTTTGTAGCAATTATCAGTTGCTATCTCCTCTGCAGAAAATGCTTTATTTCATTTTGCAGCTAAGCTGTCCTTTGCACAACAAGCAGGGCTACACACCAAAAAAATATTTTGATTGCCTCCTTCATCTTAATTCAGGGGAAAATCCACATTTTCTTTTTATTTTTCCTTTTTGTTTCTGTTTTGTGTGTGTGTGTGTGTGTATGTGGGTTTTTTTTTTGTTGCTGTCTAATTTTTTGTTCTGTTTTTAAAGATGTATTTATATGAACAGAGCCAGTGTTTGAAATATTTTGATTAAGTTATACTCGGCTTTCATCTGGATGAAATGTTTTCTTAAAAAAGGAAACAAATGAAAGGGAAGTGGTGAGTTTATTAAAAACCTTTGGTATGCTTTCCCAGTCCAGATGGGAAAATAATACAGTGTTAGTCATGAGGTTTCAAAGGGAAGGAGCACTGCAGAGAAGCATGATGGATGTAAGTAGGGATCTTTGATGTGCAAGAATATAAAGGTGGTTTGAATGGAGGTAAGAACTGCTGGAATTCTGCTTTTCTCACGTTTACACAGTCGTGTGAACAATAGACCCATGGACAAACAAGCTCGTTCTCTAGCAGGGAATGGCTCCTTCTTCTAATTCCAGGCGTTGTGTAAGTCACAGATCAGCAACTTGATAACAAACGTTCTGCACCTACCATGGTTCCTAATGTTTAAATTTACGAGTCATCATGATCAGGCTGAGGAGAGTGGTAGGAAACAAATAACTACCTACAAATAAATAATAAATGTTGTTGTGGTTGAGTATCAACAGATCATGCTCACCTCAAAGTACAAAAAATTGGTTTCTTCAGCTTGAGACCATTGTTAAATAAAGCTTTATCCTTGAATGAATAAAAGGTTTGAGTTAAATATCACATCACAGAAGTATGTTTCAATACCATATTTCCCCACGAAACAAAGCTTTTGTCCTCCTTGTGGGCATCTTGTCTTGGGTGTTTTCAGAAGCAATTTCTGTTCAGCTTTTTGCAAAGAAATGGTGGAAAACTGAAGGAGGATCATGGAATGCAGAAGCACTGAAATCAGTGCTGTTAATCTTGAAGGCTCTTTCTTCATCCTTTTGAAGCTGAAGGTGTTTTAGTGCTGTGTTATTGTTTTGTCCCTGAATGATATTTTCTGCAGAACTGAAAAAGGAGACCAATGATAAAATTGGGTTAGAATCAAAGACGGGCACAGGCAAGCACAACCATGGGGCTGGTATTTAGCTTTATGTTTGCTTCTTGAATTCCAAGCTGACTTCTCTAGTACGTGAACTCTTACCTTGTTTGAGGAATACATATGCCTATGTTAGAATCACATAGCCTCAGTAGATTTCAATTTAATTTATATTTTCTCTTTTTCTGGAGGAAAAGAATGGATGTAAGGATATACCAACTCCTTGTGTTGAATGAGAATAATCCATATCATCTGATCCCTCTGTTCTAGCATGACTGACACCACTCTATTCCTACACCATTCTGTAACTTTGTTTCTTGTCTTGGATAGATCCATGACCCTTAAAATTTAGTGTTTATGTTCAGTCATGTGCCTTAAGTCCATTACTTGACCTGTCTTTACTGGATAAATATCTGACTTGCTGTAAGCTGCATCTGTCCCTAGGATTCTGGAGGAAAAATTGGAATAAATTCAGCTGCTGTCTTTTCAGAAGAAATTATCATTCAGTAGTATTAGTACTGGCATTCTCTCTCATTTTCATTTTCTTTCTCCACAGTCTACTGGTCTGTTCTAATTTGGCGTTGAATTTCCCACACTTTTGTCTTTGTCTTTCACAAAAAAAGCAAACGAATAAACAAACCCAAACAACCCAAAAGTCAGTACAAGGAGGAGAGCCTTCTGTTCTAAAGATGATATTCGTACAGCTGGGACATTTGCATGTTGATTCAGTGCCTGGTTTTAGGCATACCGTTGCACAGGTGCATGTGCCACTCCAGACTGGGTTCCCATGTGTTGTACATGTAAAGGAGGGTTTGGGTATGTACTTCCAGCCTGCCATTTTCATATCAGCACTGGTTTTAAAAGGCAAGCTAAAAAGCTTTGCCTCTTGACACAGTTTCTTGCCTATAACAAACAGTTGTATTGTTTTCAGATCAGATTTGGAGTATAGGGTGAGAGATCTAATGTTCATGAAAACAATTCTTTTGTGCACCATTTAAGCACCCACAAGTGAGATTTCCAACACGTAGGGTAGATGAGATGCTTATAGGGAATGCTGGGGAGAGAAGAATGGGTTAAGCTGAACCTTTCAAAAGGAGATGACTCCTGGGAAGAAGGGCAGGTACACAAAGGTGCTCAGCACTCATAGCGACAAATCATGTCACAGAGTTGTCTGGCAGTGCTTTTTTGCAAGAAAGCTCAAGTGAGGTGCTTCCTTTTCCTCATATCTCTATTTATGTCTGAATAGCCTATATCTTAGAACATTCAGTGTTAGGAAGAAAATGCACACTGAAAGTTTGTCCTCGGGTTTTGAACCAAACTTTGAATCTTCCTGAAAAATGCCCTACCCATCAGTCTGGTTTGACTTAGTAAAAGGAACTGTCTATGTTTATCTGGAATTATAAATATTTTATGTCTGGCAAGGAAGGCAGATTTCGAGTTCCTGTGTGAAGCTGGAACTCTGTGGTCTGTTCTGTTCGTCGCTGGGGCTGCTGTTTGAAAACAAGCCCCGTTCGTCCTGGTTCAGCACCACGGCCAGCGCCGCGGCCGGCGCGCCGCCGGACCGCCCGCTCCCCCGGCAGCCCTCCCTCGCCAGGACTGGAGAGCGGGCGGATTGCTTATGTCCTCTTGGACCACAGCCCCCTCGGGCCCCGTCGGTCTGGCCAGCTGCACAGTTCCCCACCTGGGTCGCGGCAATCCTAAGCACAAATACAAGCTGGATTGAGAGCACCCCTGCAGAGAAGGATTTGGGGATGTTGGTGGACGAGAAGCTTGACATGACTGGGTGATGTGCACTTGAAGCTCATAAAGCCAGCTGCATCCTGGGATGTGTCAAAACCAGTGTGACCAGCAAGTCGAGAGATATGATTCTCCTGCTGTACTCCAACTTATGTGACCCCTCCTGGAATACTGCATTCATCTCCAAGGCCCTCAACATAACAAGGACGTGGACTTGTTGAGTGAGTCCAGAGGAGGGTCACAAATATGCTCAGAGAGATGGAGCACCTCTGCTGTGCAGGCAGGCTGAGAAACTTGTGGTTGTTCAGCCTGGAGCGGAGAAGATTCCAGGGAGAACTTACAGCGTTTTCCAGTACACAAAAGGGGTCTACAAGAGACCTGTAGAGG
This sequence comes from Pseudopipra pipra, assembly GCF_036250125.1. Taxonomy (NCBI): domain Eukaryota; kingdom Metazoa; phylum Chordata; class Aves; order Passeriformes; family Pipridae; genus Pseudopipra; species Pseudopipra pipra. The sequence continues at coordinate 23,276,235 of NC_087551.1, forward strand.
GAACTTTTACTGGAACCAGGTTCTTATTATAAACTGAATCTTCAAAGTGCTGAACATCCTTAGGTGGAGTAGGAGCTGAGACTCAACTGCTCAACAGTTCCCATGTGGTGCTAACATTTTTCAAGACTGGGACTAAATGCACCAATGTTTTCCTTTCAGGGTACCAAAAATATCCAGATGTGTACTCTGCCTGACTCTCTGTTATGGCAAAGTACTGCCCATAAAGATTATAGCTGTAGCTAGCTCTTGTGACTGTCATTCAAAGTCTTCTATTTTGAGGGGTATTTGAAATCACTGTAAAAAATATGGTGAATTAAAATTCAGCATATGACTTCTCTGACAGAAGCTGCTAAATGTTTTATTAGAGTTTGAGAAAATCTATTAGTATATTCCCCCTTTTGTTTCGAGAGGATAAAATTAATGATTTTGTTTTGCTCTTCTGCTCTGCTTTTTATTATCTTTTGTATATTTCTCTGCTTATGCCAGATCTATGCTTGATGCATCTGAGGTCAAATTCACTTCTGTTACAGACAACCGTAATTTTCATTCTGTGTTACTCTAGTCTTACATCTTGATTAGTCTGGAGTGTCTTCTGTGGTGCTGAGAGATCCAAATCTGGTGATTGGATTTAATAGAAGATTATTGTATAGTGGACACTTATCCTTGCAAAATATGCAGTTCATGTAACAGCACTCTCATAGAGCCATTGAATACAAAGCTACTGCAGTAATGGGTTTTATTACAGTACCATGCTGACACCTATTTTGTGACTTGCTTTTATCTGGTACTTGCCTAAATTATAGTCCCTTGTGGTCAGTATTAAAGCAGATTGCTCTGTTTGAGCTTCACCTCCCCCCCTTAGTTATAAGAGGTTTTATACGGTACCCTTGCAGCTTTTTTTGGGTAATGTGTATAATCTTGCACATTTTCTTGCAGGTTGGGGGAAGTTTGCTCGCTTGACTCGTGCCCTCACGAGCAGCCGAGGTGTCCTGCAGCAGCTTGCTCCGAGTGTCCAGAAAGGAGAGAATGTTCACAAGCATTCGAGACTCGCTGAGGTAATGTTTTATTTCCCTGAGAGGCTGTAAAGAAATGTTTTTAGCCTTTTTGGGTATGTTGTCTCTGTGTGAGCCAAACACTGTGTCCCCCTTGCCCTGGGAATCCGAAGGCTGATGGCAGGCATGGGAGCTCAGAATATGGTGCATGTGCTGTGGAACATGTCCCATGACACTGGAATGGAAACAGAGGTCCAAAAGACTTCATGTAATCTAATTGCAGCATTGTGTTCCATATATTATCAAAGTCTTATAATGGCACTATTATTAAAATAATTCTTGCTTTGTTTCTATTCTTCTGAGGATCTCAACGTTAGTAGGATCTTGGACTATTTACTTATGTAAAATTGAGGTGAGAAAAACTCAGGCTAATACACAAGGAAATTCTGGAGAATCCTTGACATGATTGTTCTCTGAATTAATTCATGTCTGGTTACTTTTCAGTGGGATCCCAACTCTGCTTTATAAACTGGTTAAAATGTATGTTTGAGTTACTGGCTTTACAGACAGAACAACTGTAAGATGCCACAAGTAACACTGCAGACAGATCAGGAAAATGAAACCTTGTGATTTAGGTAGTCTTTCAAAGTTTTGAGAAAAGCTCCAGTCAGAGAAGGCTCTTTGAAGTACTTAGGGTTTGAAGGCTTTCACCACGAGGGGGAGAGACTGTCCCAAGTTTCCTGTAGCTGTCTCCTGGGCCAGTAGCAGGGTCTCCCTGGTGTAAAAACAGCTTAGGGAAAGGCTTGATATATGATGTTAATGACAGCTTGGCCAATACAACATGTCAGTCCTGCTTTACTTATTGCTGCGAAAGCCATGGCAGCAGCTGTGACTCTTGTCAAAAATTTTTGATCTTCCTCTGTAGCTGGAGGTGTAAGGCATTGATGGGTTCCATGAAGTCTCCATATAGTTAGTACTCTGTTAGATTTGCCTGTATACACCTTAGTTTCTATGCAAAATAAAAACATCCTGGCCAGGCTGTACTGTTGTCACAGATAATGATGAAATTGCCACCCTGGAGCTTACCTATTCAGTGTTTAATACAGAACTACTCAAGAATGGAAGTTGGAAGTACAGAAATAACATAGATCATCCTAGCACAAGGGAGGGGCAGACATTCACATAGATACCATGGGACTAGCACATGTCCACCCTGAGGTTGCTTTAGTGTCCTGGAATTTGGAATAGTCTCCCTCCTAATCCTACTCAAGGCTTAGCATCAAATAATCCTGTCTCTCTTTAGATGTCTGCCCTTGAATTTTAGTTCATGCTAAAATGTATTCAGTAGAATGTAAGGCAAAGGGTCTGAGGCTATTCTCTTTGGCTCAGTGAACCTCAGCCTGGACCTCAGTGACTACATGTTACTGAAATTTCTTGCAAGCCCATGTGCTTAACAAGTCTTTGCAAGTATTCTAACTGGCACAGCCAATTGATTAATTACAAATAATAAAGGGCAAATGTATGGTTTACATGTCTGAAATGAGTTTCTTTAATTGCTGACTGAATATTGCAGTCATTATTTTATAAAGAACATTAGCCCCAACTGTGATGTTAGGTAGCTTGTTGAAGTTCTCCTGTAATTCCATTTCAGTCAATAGAACTACACTAGAGAAAAGCAGAGTGCAGATAATCATACAGACAAGGCCACTTTTCTTACTTTGAAGATATAAGGGGTGCTAGGATTCTTATTCTGGAAAGATCTCTTCATAATATTGAACATTGGATCTCCCACTGTTCCCTGTTGTATTTTCAATTATTTTTTCTTTTTTTCCCCCCCTTCATCCCTGCAGTAGTCTGTTTGAAATTTTAAATTCAAATTAAAATTCATCCTTTTTCTTTTCCAACTCATTATGACATTTACCATCAATCTTGTTTGCATGAGAAGGCTCTTCATTTATTGGAATATTACTTGTGTCGTTCCTAGTTCTTTATCACTTATATTTTTGAATATCTGAGGAGTCAGTTGTGTCCTAAAACCTGAGTGCAGCAAGGTGTTGTACAAACAGGAAGCAGAAGCATGCCACAAAAGCTTATGATTTCTTTTATTGTTTATTAAATAGTTTAAGAAAGGTGCTACTGACAAACTGCTTTGTTTTATCCTCAGGTCATGAGTAGTACAAGCAGTGTCTATGAAGCTTCAGTCTTTGACTTTTGCCAGTAGGCATAGATTTTTTAGCCTGACTTCTCTAATAGCAGTCATCTGAAAACTACTTAAATTATGCAATTAACACAGGGTTGTCAGGTAACTCTGAGGCTACATTTTGCAATGAGAGTGTAAAGTAATTAATACATTTCTGTGGCTTAATCACCAAGAAGCCGATTGTAGGAATGATTATTCCTGGTCACTTCATAGTATGTGTGTCATCTGCACCAGTGGTCTTAGCTGATGTGTTCTGTACACTTACCAGGCAGTTCTGGGTAAACAAGATTGTGTCATAAGTAAAAAAAGTGCGATAGTTGTAAGAAATAAAAGCAGAAAAATTATAAAGGTGCTTAGCAGCACTGCTTAATAATGGAACTCCTGCCTTTTTTTTTTTTTTCAAACCTTGTTTACCAGGAACTTAAAACTGCCATTAAAATCTACTCCAAGTTGAGGCTTAGCACCTAGCCCTTAGCTTGGGAGCAATTTGTGTGGGTGCCTGTGAAAACAGAAGTAAAGGAGAGTGAGAGAGAGCAAATATGTGCAGTGAAAACACAGAAAGGAGAGATTAAGCTGGAAATAAGTGATTGTTTGTGTATGTGTTGGCTTTTTCCCCTTCCCCCCAGTCATGAGATCTTAAAAATAAATAAGTCATTCTAACCACTTGTTGATGCACTTTTGGGAGTCCTGGCTCGGGATATATTCACAATTTTTAAACAAATTTAGGATTTTTTTTTTTTTAATTTTGCTATGTTAAAAAAAATCCACAAAAAAACCCCAACCCCCCACAACCTTGTGAAACCAGTGATGTAATTGGGGCATTTCTGCTCTTGAAATAAAATTCTGCAACTTTAGAGAGCTGTTAAAAACATCATGCATCATTACCACAAATAATAAATGCAGGTAATACAGCTGCATTGTCTGATGAATCATGAGTAGTTGAAATAATACTTTTATGAATAACTTTCTGAAAAAATACTTTTTTTACTATGATAAAACAGTATAATAGTGAAAATTCTTCTGAACCCAAGGCTGTTTCAGTTATTTTGAAAATTATAGTAATGAAATTATCCAGTACACTCAACCTATTGGATGGAAACTCAACCTATTGGTTTATATAGTTGTGTACGTTTTTTTCATGATTACTATTATATTAATCTCTTGGGGTTCTTTTTTTCCCCTCCAGGAGAAGTACCTTTACAAGCAGTTTGAATCTAGTTAGTTCATATGGGTGGGTAACTACACCACTACTTCAGCAAACCTGTCTCAGGTTGGCGCTGCTCTCTTTAGAGGCTGCAGTGCAACAGGAGCATCTTGGAGCAGGGCAGAAGGTACTTCCCTTTGCATCTGCCTGGGTTTGCTGTACGGTGCAGAGAGAATGGAGTTTATAGCTCTTAATCTCCAGATGATCTGGGATGGTGTGAAAAGTGTAGAAAGGAGCTCTTATAACTTCCAGTGCAAGCGACCTGACAAAACCTAGATCTTTAGCACGAAGCTCTGTGGACTTTCTTCCATGACTTCTGTGCAGTACTGAGCTCCTTTGTTGTGCTTTGTTCTAAAGGCACATGCTTGTTCTCTGAGATAATTAAGCTTTGTTATAGGCGTGTTTCTCTTCCTTCTATGAAATGAGGAATTTGCTGCCTTTGTAAGGTCTTGTCTGGCAGCCCCAGATGCTGCAAGACTTTTGCTAGGCTGTAAAGCAAGTTGCCTTTCCTGGGAGACATAGTGTGAGCTGGGACAGTGCCCTTCTTCCATCCCAAGCTGTGAAATGAAGGTTCATCTCTAGCAATGCCAGCAAGGTGGAGTGGTTTTACAAGGTGCATGTAAGTGATATAGTGAGAAGGAGCCTGGGCTAGAACTTGTCACCTTCACTCCGCCCTAGCAAAGGCCTGGAAGTTCCTCAGGCTTGCTGCAGGTGGCTTTCTTCACCTGGTGAGTGATTGATACCCCTATGTCATTCCTTGATGCCCAGCTCCTGCCCTGTCCCTGCCCCTCCATTCAAGATTCACACCCACAGTGTGGGTGCACATCCTTCTGCTGTAGACAGTAAAAGCCATGCCCCCTGGTCACTTTAAATGGCCATTGGTAGAGACTCCAAAGTGGTAACAGAAGTTCAAAAGACTTATCGATAAGGTGTCTAGCCAGTCAGATAGTTTAGAGTACATTTGCTTTCTAAATAGAAAAGAAAGAAGACGTCAATCCTTTTATTTTTCTATGCCGTAGCCCTTGAATCTCAAACAAGCTAGGAGAGAGTGTTTTGCATTTGGTGATTATATTTTAATACACCCAAGTAGCAAAGTTGTTTCTTTTCTTAACGAGTTGAAACTAGAAGTCTGGTTTTTTCTGCTTTCAGTTCAGTCTTACATCCCTGCAGTTCCACTGACATGACTTTATTTCTTTTTCATTTGCAGCAAAATAATGGACACCATAATTTAGACCCTGCTTTATTGCCAAAAAGATTGTTCTTGCCTTTTTCCTATTATTTGGGTATACAAGAATATATTAGTACATTTTCCAATACCTATAATTTGGTTGATGCAAAATTTCCACAAGTTCTTGGAGTACAAAAAGAGCAGCAATGGCCAAAATGGAGTGCATTATACAATTCTCAGTCTAGAACTTATGAATTTATGTATGAGAACCAATCTGACAAGAACTAAATAAAATATTTTTTTCAGAGTTTATTGGTTGAGGTTCCTGTGCTGATTAGAGTGGTTACCAAAAAATTTGACTTATTCATATAATAACAGAGGCTAAAAAAATAAGCTGTATTAGGCCTGTGATTACAAAACAAGCAATTATATTTTCAACCTGCATTTATGAGGTGGTACCATCTCCCCACAGTAGTAAGATCTCAGCATTAGAACTGAAATCTAGTTAACTGACTGATAAATGTTACTATGTGATAGAGATGTTTGGTTTGCTGATCAGTTATTCCAGTGAGTGAGTATTGCAGAGGACTCTCCTTGCCCATATTTCAGCATATTTTGGGCTTAGGATCTTAGAGCTGCTACTCATGCAGACCCTCAAAAAGGCCAGTAGTAGCTCTTTGCTTTCCCACTGATTGAGGTACAGCTGTGATGTGCAAAAGGGAGCGCAGGAGATATTTGCAGTATTGATCTTGGGCTAGAGCTTTTGTTGAGAAAAGACATCCTAACATTTGTCATTGGGATTGCAAACAAGCCTTGAAGGCAGCAACACTCTGTGTACACATACTAACTCAATACCTCACCTCTGCATCTTCCAGTCACTACCAGTGACTTCTGGGGACTGAATGGACTGGCCGGTGCCTCCTGCAGAGAATAGAGACAACTTCTGTCTTGTGCTGCTTCCAGCTCCTCTTACCATAAGACAACTTTTTTTATTTGCTTTTTTTTTTCTTTTTTTTCTGGTAATATGGAGAAACTACCTGAATTGGGGTCAGGAGTCATAGACTACTTAATACCACAGGGAAGATGTCTGACTCCTAGTTTGGTCCGCAGGGGAAACGTTCGTTTTTCCTCTTTGCTGTCATTCTAGAAACTCAGTGAAACAAAAGTACTAGGTCCTCTTATTTTTAAAAATTTTTGTTCAAACTGTTGATGCCTCTGTGCTAACATGCAGGTCTCTCTGAGCAGGTCATGCTAATTCTCTTCAGGAGAACATACTGGACTCAAAGTCAGCGGGGTTGCAATTCCCATTGTCATTTACACATGTGCAAGGGACTGTGATCTGACAGTCTGACCCCTGTTGTGTACAAGACTAAGTCATTATGTGAAGTTCAGAGCAGCAGGGAATTTGATCTAGGACTGTTTTGTCCAAATAGGAGTCTTGTAGCTGATTGTTTTCTTTTGTTCCCTTTGGCTTTAACTGTTGGAAAAAAGCCCACCAGTTCAGGAAAAAAAAAAAAAAAGGCACTCAGAAAAGCCTGCAGATAAAAATCCATGTCTAAATAATTGACATTAAAAAAGCTAAGATAAGGAGCATGAAAGGAAGACATCCCTCTAATATAGCTATGCTGTCTGATCTTCTCCCTGAGAAAGACGACCATTTAATTTCCTTCTCTGCTCCCTATTGCTCTGAACTATGTGTAAATAAATGTGAAAAAGGAGCCATGCTCCTAATTTTTTTCCTAGGTTCTGTGAGTTTGGCACTAGCAAACACATTTCACTCTAGCAAACCTCCATCTTCCTTTCAGTTGTCATCCATAACTCATCCAGGGTAAATTTAATTTTAAAATTTCGCCTGTCTTCGTTTGGATACAGTTTCTTCATGTTGATTTCACCCTCATGTATATCCATAGATATAAACAAACACATTCTTGTTCATAGGTATGTGGAAGAAACTTTATTTCCCAAGAATTAAGTACATAATAATACTGTTTTCACACTAGTGGGCAGAACTGGAGAGACAATAGACAGAAACTGGGCAGCATTGATCAAGCTTGCAGTTATGCAAAACAGCACTCAGTGTCAGCATATGCTCAGCCCGAGGTCCAGGGTTTAAAACATCATCTTTTACAGTAGTGCATTTTTGAATTCAGACCTAACTGCATTGTAACTGGATGGTACACCTCAACAGGTCACCTCAAATACTGTGTTCAGTTTTGGGCCCTCACTGCAAAGACACTCAGGTGCTGGAGCGTGTCCAAAGAAGGACAACAAAGCCGGTGAAGGCTCTAGAGAACAAGTTTGGTGAGGAGCAGCTGAGGGAGCTGGGGTTGTTTAGCCTGGAGAAAAAGAGGCTCAGGAGGGACCATACTGCTCTCTATGACTGCCTGGAAAAAGGTTGTAGTGAGGGGGAGGTTGTTCTCTTCTCCTGGATAACAAGTGACTGGACCAGAGGAAACAACCTCGAGTTGCACCGGGGGAGGTTTAGAGTAGATATTAGGAAAAATTTCTTCACCAAAAGGGTTATCAAGCATTGGAACAGGTTTCCCAGGGAAGTGGTGGAATCACCATGCTTGAAAGTGTTCAAAAGGTGTGTGGATGGGGCACTCGGGGACATGGTTTGTTGGAGAACACAGTGGTAATAGGTTAATGATTGGACTCCACGGTCTTAGAATCCTTAAGGTTCAGAAAGTCCTCTATTTTTCTAGGATTCTGCACCATCAAGTAGTTAAGACACTGAACTGCTCTCAGTGAAAAGTTGAAAATGAGTTTATTGAGGTTAATGATAATTATCCATGGGCTTTGGACCTGCACAGTCCAGAGAAGAGGAAGAAAGACCCATGCATTCATGACAGATTGTAGTATAAGCCTATTTCAGACACAGTGTAGTGTTAAATAGCCAGTGTTGCAAAACAGTGTGGTCCAGTCGTCCCAGTGCTGGATTGCAACTCAGAAGTTATGGTATTATTCCTGGTTTTACCATTGATTTCTATTCACAACTGCCTTCCTGCCTGTTCTTGCCCATCATTTATCTCTCTTGTCTATTTTGATCACTGAAGAAGCTGTCTTGGACACCCCACATATTAGACTTAGTGTCAAAAAATAAGTAATGGTATTAAAAGAAATAACTGTTCTTAGTTTGATGCTGATCTGTTTAATGGAATACTTATCTTGACATGCTTACCATTTTGTGGTGATAAAAGGAGTTAATGGACATGTATTTTTATCAACTATTGTACTGAGCTTGAGAATCTACAGTGTGGAAAAATATCATGAAAAAATTAAGCATGTTTTCCTTTTCTCCTGAAATCTCTGTGACTACAGGTATTGCAGCTGGGCTCTGAAATCCTCCCACAGTACAAGCAAGAGGCACCAAAGACTCCGCCACATATAATTTTGCATTACTGCGTTTTCAAGACCACCTGGGACTGGATCATCTTGATTTTAACCTTCTACACTGCTATTTTGGTTCCTTACAATGTCTCCTTTAAAACCAAGCAGAACAACGTGGCGTGGCTAGTAGTCGACAGCATTGTAGATGTCATTTTTTTGGTCGACATTGTGCTCAATTTCCATACGACCTTCGTGGGGCCGGCAGGGGAGGTGATCTCTGACCCCAAACTGATTCGCATGAATTACCTGAAGACCTGGTTTGTGATCGATCTGCTCTCGTGCTTGCCCTATGATGTCATCAATGCATTTGAGAATGTCGATGAGGTCAGTATACTGGTTCCACTTCCACCCATTAGTTATTACTTAGTGGTTGGGGGGGAGGTGGAAGCGAGAAGAGAGAAATGCATGCTTTTAAATATATTGAGTTACTGTACATATGTCACTAGTAGCCACCCACAGCATGCATGGAAGTTTGCCTATGAATCCTAGCCAGAAACATCATTCTTTAGCTGCACTGGGAAAGGCTGTAGTTTTTGATGTTAAAAATCCGTGTTTACTTTACTTCATTATGCATCCTCAGAGTTCATGAGGACAGACAGAAGCAGGCAGCAGAACCTCTGTACAGCACTGAGGAAAACTGCTCTGTCTGACTTACTATGAATAGCTTGAACTGGTGTGTCAGGAGAGTTTCTTGGGTCAGGCTTCTCTTGCTTTCACTGCTGACTGAACAGGGTACGTCTGCTAATGGCAATTCTTCACATGAACAATTGGGAAGTGAAATACACTTTTCTCAGCTGCTTCTGGTACACTATAGCAGGTGAAAAAGAGGCAGGCAGTGACTCACCAAATATTAGACCACCAGAAAGCACTGTGTGTTTATCTGGTGATCCATGCAGCATTGTCTGGCAACAGTTGTTTTAGAGGAAGGTGAAGCAATTGAAGGTCCCTTTTTTGGTAATTTCATAATTAGATGAAAGGATAGGAAACCTAGACTCCTCAATTCTTGCTCATTTCTTTGGGAACAGATCACAATCCAGCAAAAGAACTACCATTCAGACACTTAAAACCACAATGCTGCCTCTGCTTATTCTTTTGGATCAGTCTGCCAAGAAAATATTCCTAAATTAAATATATTAGGGGTCCATGCCTAAATAGCTCAGAGAATTTATGAATTGCTAATAAAATCTTAAAGAGGATTCCAGCAGTCCACTTTCTGGTTACATATTATAAAATATGTATCATCAACTAATTATGTGTCTAAATTTATCTCTTACACATACTAGAGATATAACATGCAGAATCACAGAATCACAGGATGGAGGGGGTTGGAAGGGGTCTCTGGAGATCATCTAGTCCAGCTCTCCTGCTAAAGCAGATCCATGCAAAGCAGGTTGCACAGGATTCCATCCAGGTGGGTTTGAATAACTCCAGAGAATGAGAGGGATATGCATATGGATCTCATCGGGGTTTAGTATTTAATTTTTATCCTGCAAAATTTAAATTTTACGAGTTCCTTTAAAGTGTGACCATGTTACAAAGGACAGCCTAGCTATCAAAAGAAAACTAAGCCAAGTGAAATATATGGGCAAAACCAAAACCACATTACTTTTTAAAAAAATACACTACTCAGGTTTTTATAAAATTTAAAGAATAATAGTGATTTTCTCAATGGCTCAGGACAAGCAGGCAAACTGTTGAATGTAGTGGAAAAAATATGATGTTATCTGATATTTAATTCCCAAGAGAAGTTTTCATTTTATATCAAGCTACAGACTGAGAAAACACAAACGAGATCAAGCAAAAAAGCCTTGTGAGACCTGTCCTTAAGTATTTGTTTGTCACAGAAAGGGCCCAGACTGCAGATTATTCTGCAGGGCTTTCCATATTACTTTGCTGTGCCACTGATAAAGTGGAAGCAGTGGCCATATGTCAGTTTCTGACATTTAGACTGAAAGAGCAAAAATAATAAATAAATAATAATAATTATAAAAAGAAAGAAAGAAAGAAATTAAGCAAGAGACAAAAAAGAGAAGGAAGCTTTTCTCACCCTCTGCAGATAGTAGCAACCTGGTGATGATTTTGCTGGAGGAACACTTTGTAACTTTAGACTGGTTATGTGACCTATAGAATATCCCTGAGGAAAATGTCTATACCAGTGACTGTGACAGCCCTCAAGCTGAGCACAGGTGCTTTTGAACTCATGGTAGCAATTCTGCAGAGAAATACTTGTGGAAGTTTGAATTTATCCAAGTTCTCCATCTCAGTATTGCCTTGTAACAATGAGAAGCTGATTGGTACTTCAGTTTTCCTACAGCTCTTCAACCGTCTCCTTAATCAGTATAACATCAGTGTATAATGTTAGTTTTAGTTACTCTGCTATCATGCCCAAAGAAAAAAAATAACCAACATTTTTCTTGATGCTGTCCTTTTAAGACTGTTCATCTCCATTTCCCTTAGTGGGTTCTGACATTTAGCTGGTATAAATCATTGTAGAGTCATTAGAGCAGAGTTTCCACTGGTGTAAATTGCTATACTTCTGTTAAGGGTTTGTACTGGTTTATAGGACCTGAAGGGATTTGCCAGCAAATTCACTGACAGAATAACACAGTGCAGATCAGGTGGGGGTTTAGGACAGTATATGCTGATCACTGTTTCAAGAGCTGCCTGTAGAGAGAAAGATAACCTTTTATTAAAGAGGAAAAAAAATAAAAAAAGTAGAAAATCTTTGCCTGATATCTTCCTTTCTGCTGTGTAGAGCATTCCCTTTTGGGCCAACTCCCTCCCTTTCTTGCTGGTTTAAATTTTGCCTGTCTCTTGCCAACTTCACAGTTGGATTAAGTCAGGTGTGAGGCTGCGCTGCTCAACTTACAAGTAACCAACCTGAATTGTTATTTGTGTGCCACCTTAATTTCGCTGAAAGGAATTCCCTCGGAGCCATTGCGCTGAAGTTAGTAGGTGCCCATAGCTGCTGCAGATATTTTTTTTAAAAGTCCTAGTGTGAATACTCTTGAAAAAATTGCCAGAGATTAAATGATACCCAGTGTCAACAATGGTGATAAAATGAGATGAAGAAATTGAATTGCTGTTTTCCTGTTTTGATGTTTTCCATATATGATTTTAAACAGCACGAAATAGAATCCTGGCTTTGCTGCAGTCCCCATAGTGAAGGGGAACTGGGGCAGGTGGAACCTCACTTGTTTTCCTCTCTGCTGTCATTCTCTGTTAAAAAAACTGACACTGAAGACACCGAGGATGTCATGGAGGAACTAACTTGACAAGTCAATTTGTTTTTAAGAATGCTGTAATTACTGTGATGGAGACTAATTTTTGCAAGGGACACAGGACATGGAGCAATGAAGAAGTGAGAAACTGTATAATAGGGTACTGAGGCTTTTTTTGGCTCTGGACAATTTTGGGACTGTCCCATCACTTAGCTCTTGATAGATTAATGATGAAACCATTGTTATCATCTTTAAAATGATCCACTAATATAAGAATAATTATAATAGATGAAACTAGAGTTGATCAATATTTTTGGCAAGCAGATACTCAATTGAAAAAAATTCTGTTATTGGATTTTTTCTATTTTGAAGTAACTTTTTATTTTGCAATTTACTTAATTATTCCAATATAAGATATATTAGAAAATATTTTCTTGAATCAAAATTAAGTGTGACTTCTGTGTTTTTCAGGCAATTTCAAAATTCTTTGGGTTTGTTGCAGTTTGGAACATTAGTATATTTTCAATTTACATTTTTCAATATAATTGAAATCCAGTTTCCTCTCTGCATGGTTGAGAATATTTTTGTCCTCAAATTATTTGAATTCATTAACTATTGATCAATACAACTATTAATAACTACAATTAATTCAAGAGGCACTTAAGTATGAATAGCCACATTCTACAGATGGAAGAGGAAAGAAAAAACATTAATGTCTTTGTTCATGGGCATATAATTAAGTATGAGACTGTATGATGCTTCTGATCTCAAGTTCTGTGCTCAAAGAGGCAGTACAGCATCTTATATTCAGACATGAACAGAATTCAACAAATAAAGAAATGAATAGCTGTAGAGAAATTTCTATTGTTAATCCAAATGAAAGAAAAGTTATAAATGTTTCTCCTGGCTTTTATATATGGGAAGCTAATTATGTAGTTAAATACTAATTACTTTCTTGACCTGCCATAGAACTTCAAGAGAAGAAAATATACCACTGATTGATGAATCAATTTAATGCTAGGCCTCAACTTTCTATTGTTAAGACAATACATCAAGCTGTAATTTAGTTTGAGTAAGAAAAGAAAATATTGGTCTAAAATTTACACAGCGCTTAAAAACATGTGGTGTTAGTCTCTTTCAAATTTGAATGATCACAATAACATTTGTCAGTAATCCTTTACAGTAATTAGTATTATTCCTCACTTAAGGAAATACCACATACTTTGGGGGATAATGTTATCTTTTTGTGTTCAGACATCAATCAGTAAATTTAACAAAAAACAGGCTTAAAGAAAATTCCACAATTTTTTCCAAGAACAGTGCAATTTAAGGCTTTGAATTCCAAAGCATACTTTTGCAGTGTCAGCTTGAGCAATTTTATACTGTGGTTTTCGGCCATAATACCATAAGATGTAATTTATATTGGAAAAAATTTGACTTATTACATGTGATGCAGTTGTGAAATCTCATGGTACAAGTGGAATCCAGTCATGTCACCACCATATAAATCTCTGAAATGGGGAGTTTTTAGTAGTAATTGCTATGTGTATTTGAAGAGAACACTATGATCAATTGTTAGCTGATGCCAAATTGAGAACCATATATCAGTCTATTAGTTGAGGTAGAAGAGAAATAAATGCACAGCCAAAGGTCATCAGGAAAGATGTATTCGATATAAATGATCTAATGTTCACTTAAGTGAATGAATAAGAGAGAAACTAGCATGCAGGCGAAGAAGATACACAGCTTTGAAAGGACAACATTTATGATGATAGAAAAAGTTCCAGAAAAAAACCATAATACAGATGTAATAGAAGTAAATTAAGCTATTTAGTGCCAAGTAAGCGTGGTGTAGCTGGAAAGTAAATAGTGAGTTGAGAGAGGGAAAAAATGAATGTGTTGCTGGTCAAATTGTTGGCAACTCTCTGAGGCAGTACTTTTGCAATAGATTAATTTAAACCTTATTAGTGGAATAATCTCTCATGCTAATACAAATTAGCTATCTAGGAATTACTGAATTAGCTACACTGGAAAGCATGCAACATTCCTAGACTTTTTTTTACCATTGCATGCAATAAAGGGCAAGGAAATAAATTATTGTATTTACAGTTTTATGGAATAAACAGGGACCCATAAAGAAAGATTTTGAGCTAGATGAATTTTGCAAACTGGAAAATATAGTTTTTTGAGGTATTTTTAAACTGTAAACAGCTGAGTAATGTGAAATCCCTTTGCAACAGTAGTTCATCGCTCTTATTTGGATATGTCCAATTAGGCAATACTGTATTTTGCGTGTGAGCCTATTGATAAATCTAGTACTGAATGAATATTTTTTCTATGGCTAATTATAATTATAAAGTAGTTATAATCTACTTTCTGTGTAATGTCTATAACAAAGCAGCTGTGTATCGTATATGATCCAGTCATAGCAGAAATGTTGGCAAACTGTGGTTCTAGGGTGAGATAAACAAGATGAGAAGGGGTTAGTGAGACCCCGTGGAGGGAGTGACTCCTTACTGGGGCTTCTGGGGAAGAATCAAGCAGTTGGGTTACTGTACCGGGAGGGGAGGCAATGGGGGGGCTGGAACATGGGCCTTGGATTGGGAGTGTGGTGATGAAGAAGCTCCACTTTATTGGGTGTCCCTTTGTGAGAGGCCCCTGAGAAATAGGACAAAACCCATGGAAAGTGTGTGCTGTAACCTGCCAGAGACCCTTGGAGAATAGCTAGGAGGGTTGTTGGTGTGACTGTAGTGTTTGGAGCTTCAGAAGGAGCTTGGGGGCCTTGAACTGTGGAAGAAAGGGAGTACCATGGAAAGGAAAGGTGGTGGTGGAGAAGGAGGGCTGCTTGTCTGACTTCTGAAAGTGCCTCTGTACTGCAGCATGGCCCCAGGGGGCTATGCCAAGCAGGAGTAATTCCTTAACAAACAGGTAGGTGGAAGGAGTATTTGGGGAAATGCAAATGAAGTAAAGCAGATCCCTGGGTGCAGTGGACAGCCAGGATACAAACCAGGTAGGCAAAGAAGCACTGGCCTTTCAGTCTCTTGAGGATTCAGTGGAGGGTGTCTCTTTTCTTTGTCTGCTTTGTTCCACATCTTCCTATGCCCCATTTTTTTCCCAGTCAAATATGGATTTCTCTAACTTCCCTCCTTGAAAACCTAACCTCCATGCTACCAATGAGCTGCTTCCTTTATGCTACCCTGCGAAGGGGTAGGCTGTCTTTTCCCCCCAAATCCTCGGTTTCCCAAATTGTATTGGTGCTGTATATAGGTGCTACAGAGCTCTTATGCCTTTTAAGCCATTCAGGGTTAAATTCTCTCTTTTGCTATAAGCCTGCTTAAGGTGTTGAGTATATTTAAATTCTTCTGCTTTCCCTGGTTCATGCACCTTGGTGGCTCAGAGACATCTACTCTGTCTGCTGATAGATAGCCCCTCACAGAAGAGAATACCAGAGTAGGACATGTTGCTGTGTCCCTGCGTGGTCTTCACCTCTTCTGTAGGTTCTGCTGTGGCTGTTAAGATGCCAATTAACTCCTCTTTTGCTGCACTCCTGATGTTCAGATTAGTCTTTTTGCTAAGTCACAGATAAGTAAGGGTGTTATTGGATTTCAGGGCTACTTCTTCATAGCTTTGAAAGGGATGACATGATTTATCATTCTGTTAAAGAGGGAATAGTAATCTACATAAGCTATTCAATCTGTATAAGGCTAAAAGAATTAAAATGCTGAATTACATTTTCAGTGATAAATGTATGGTGATAGCCTTTGTCCAAGAAGGAGAGATAATTGAATATATTAGATTATGAATTATTTCAAAAAGTTGCTGTTAGAGTGAGCTTTACACTGCATATAAAGGGAAGAATGTCTCAGACACGGGGATTAGTTACTCTGTTCTTTTCCCCACATTCAGCATACTTGTGTTGATCTGAGGCAGAAAGTCAGATGAGTTGACAAAGGGTGTTTATTTGTGTTTGTATTTATAAGTGGTTGCTTTGTAGTCTTTTTCATATTGGGGATGGGATCGGAATTGGAAAGGTGGAGTGGTATTAGATGCCACTAACACTAAATCTTGTTTGGGTGTTTTGCCTCTTTGAGATGAATAAAAAGCTTCTGGAACTGATGGCTTCTTTGAATCATAGAATCATAGAATCAGTTGGGTTGGAAGTGACCTCTGAGATTATCAAGTCCAACCCTTGATCCACTACCGCCGTGGTTCCTAGACCATGGCACTAAGTGCCACATCCAGTCTCATCTTAAAAGCCTCCAGGGACAGAGAATCCAACACCTCCCTGGGCAGCCCATTCCAATACCTGATTACCCTCTCTGTAAAGAATTTCTTCCTAGTATCCAACCTAAACCTCCCCTGGCACAGCTTAAGACCATGCCCTCTTGTCTTACTGATAGCTGCCTGGGAGAAGAGACCGACCCCCACCTGGCCACAACCTCCTTTCAGGTAGTTGTAGAGAGTGATGAGGTCTCCCCTGAGCCTCCTCTTCTCCAGGCTGAACAACCTCAGCTCCCTCAGCCTCTCCTCATAGGACTTCTGCTCAAGCCCCTTCACCAGCTTTGTTGCTCTTCTCTGGACCTGCTTCAGCACCTCAATCAGAAGCATTGGAAAGTAAATTGCTGTCTACCAGGGTTAATTTTTTATTTACTACTGTGGAAAGTGGGATTTCTTTAGATTACTTATGTGTTATCTTTATTCTTGTTCTTCTTCTCAAAAGAAAAAAAAATAAGAGTTTGTTTCCTGGTTTTGTTGTTTTTCTGAGTGTGCACGTATGCACGTAAGGCAAGCATGGCCAGAGTTTTACAAATGAAAACCCACCCTTCCCATCTCTTCTCGATTATTGCTGTTTCTCCCTCAATTCTAACCAAGCTTGCAGATGTCTGACTAAAATAAGCTTTGGGAGTCTGGAGATCTGTTTTCTTCAGTGCTGAAAACCACAGCACTATCCAGAGGGCTGAGATATTGATTTTAACCTGTGCGCATAACGTTATCTCATCTCTTGGTTGCTAAATGTGGCAATCTGTAGGAAAGGTCATATTCTCAGACCTAATTAAGAAAATCAGAAGAGGCAAATGACAGAAACGAGAAGTCCTAATAATGGCCTGACAGGGCTGCTATGTTACTGCAGATGGGCAGAGCCGGGCTGTGGCATGGCTGCCTTCAGCATCAGATGTCAAGAAAGAAGGTAGTACTTTTCATGGCTATTGCCTCACTTACGGTAGTGATAAATTTGGTTCATTGCCTCCCTTTTTGGAATAAATAATTTATTTTTTTGGGTCTGTTTCATTCTCTCTCTTTTAATGGTTAGCTTTTAGTCTCCTGCATCTCCCTTTAATTAAGATGAAGCCTGAACTTTAGCAGTTTCATATGAGAGGAAAGTGCTGAAAAACTTAGGAAAGATTTGTGCCAATATTGAATATTTCTCTGTTTAAAAATAGATAGTAAGTAGGAAGTAAATTATCCTTCCTTTGAGCCTAGGAAAAAAAAAAAATCTTAATGCTTGGGTTAAGTGCATTTTCTTTCCATGCATGTAGAAAGTGAATAATGGCCTAAAAAGTAAATACTGTCATGCAGATTGAATCTTTTACTAAAGTACTAGTGTTACTGCAGCTGTAGGAGGTGAACATTGCATTTTAGTTCTCTTCTAAAGTGGTTCATCCTGCATCTTGTTTGGAAGAGAAAATGAATTATTCCTTGTTTTTTATTTTTGTTGGGGGCGGTGGGCTGCACTTAATTTTTATTGCTGTTCTTTAAACAATTTATATTTTGATTTTTCTAGGTGAAATTTTATTATTCGATTAACGGAGTTTAATTTAATTTTGCATGGCAAATGAACAGCAGCAACTGGTTTTTTATTTTCACAGCAAATACTGTAGTATCCACTGTTACTGTTCTTGGGGACCATAATGACAGAAGTAACAATAATTACTCTCCTTACAGCCCTTCCCTTGTGTTTTAAAAACGCTTCACAGTGTCTCTATCTCTTTTTCTGAATATGGAAGTAATGGCACAAATCTTATGTTGTCTGATACAGAGCTAGAGCCAAAATATGGATATCCTGGATCCCATGTTTGGAAAGAAGATTACTTACATGGCTGATATACCAGTGTGAGACAAGGGGTGCACTGATAGTAGATTGGATCTTGCAGAAAACCAGGAGATACAGAAGAAAACCTGTGTAAATGTGCACGGTCTATAATGAGTAGGTCTAATTAATGACAAATTATACATGGAAATTTACTTTTGGCAGTATTTCATGGACAAAATTATGAAGCATTCTCTTTGAATGTAAAATGTGGGTCCTGCTTTCCTCTAGGACTGAGACTGGTTTGTTTTTCTGTTGTGTTTGGGATGCAGTTCCACTTTGCAAAGATTGAGTAGGAGGAGTGGAGGCAGAGTGGCTGTGTTTATTATTTTGAGGGCTTTTGACATTCAAATTTGCTCAATCAATGACTAGAGAATTATTTCTTCCATGTCTCAGTGCTTTGAGCTTGCCCTTTGGTTTGGAGGGACTCGCTACACAGTCTTCCATTTTTATGCATCAGCCGTCACTGGCAGTGAAAGTAAACCTGCCAACCTATGAAATATTTATCTACATCTCCATAAAGGTATCAGCAGTAGAATTTTTTTAGTGTCATTCAGTTAAACTTCATACAATTTGAAATATATTTGTGTGTGAAATTTAGCATTTTTTGAATGCTTTGCTAAATGCCGCATATTTAAATAGGTTCTCTCTGTAACAAAATACGATACAAATGGACTGTGTGTCTACTCTGACCATATAACAGATTTCTTAGCTTTTGCATAGCCTCAAGGGAAAGTTTCTGTTGGATACAGTACTAATAGTTGCAACTGTGTCAGAGTAAATCAGGCACAGGTAGATCTTCATGGGATGTTCCATAGTCCTGTCCTTTCCTTGACTGCCATGTAGACATTCCTTATGGCGGTCCTTTAGAACAGAGCATCTGGGGGTGCCTGTTTGGGACCTGTAGTGCAATTTCTAGCTCTTTATGAACTGAGGTTCATCTATGTCTTTTGGGAAGAAGGAGATCTGGGTGTCTGTTCATCTGCCTCTCAAAGCTGATAGGAGTAGCAGAGCTAAGAGGGTGGGACACACCAAGAAAAGTAAATTGAGTTCAGGCTCCCTTGCATGACATCGTGGAGCCATCTCTATGATAAAAGCATAAAAATAATCTGCACTGATAAGAGCATTAAGATGGACAGTAATCTGAAAGTACAGTTTTATTCTGGAGAGTAGTAATCTAAAATTGTCCATTTTGAATACAGCAGATCTATTCCAGTGAGTATTAAAATATAACTTGGTAAATCTAGTGTCAAAAAGTACTGTTTTAAAGTCTTGGAGAATGATCTGGGTTTTTTTCTACTTTATCATCTATGAAACAGTCTGTTAAGTTTCCGTTGTTCGTACCCATTTGAAATTCTGTCACTTAGAAATTTTTAAGAGAGTTATATGAACAATCATATCCCTGGGCATTTCTTGATCTTGGTATTGATCCATTTAGAATAGACAAATCCTTTCCTCCAAGGAAATAAAAGTGAAAATACTGTTAACGCTGAAATAGAAATAAATTATTTGTTTAATGTAGCTTTTTCTGAACTTTTACAATCTTATTGGCAATGCAGTCAGGTGAAGTATTATGAATAATGTGAATATTAATTGTACCTTTCAGTGCAACCAAATCAAGTATATATTTTCTGCAAATATGCAAGTTCTTTTTGTACAAAAAGCCTAATTCTCTCTATCTCTCTGGTCAGAATTTGGTAGAATCACTTTCTCCCAAATGACTTAGTTCAATCCCATTTTAAATATTTTTAACAAAATTTTTTTAGTAAATTTCACAAGGGAAATTAGGATAAGAGTACCTTGGAAACAAAGTACTTTGCCTTGAATGTTTTAAATCTAATTTTGCATATTTTATTTTGTATTTCCACTTTTTATATCCAGTTTCTTAAACTCCCCTTCTGTGATTTTTTTTTTTTTCCCTTTCCCCAGGTATTTCAACTCCTCAGCATTTTTGTGGTTGGTTGGGTTTGTTTGGTGGTTGTTTTTTTTTGGTCTTTTTGGTTTTTTTAATTGAGAATTAGCCTAATTCTAAACTCTTAAGTCCTTCCTGAATCATTATAATTTTTTGGCTTTGGTAGGACTCTCACTGAAAAACAGCATTTTTTTTTTTTTAATCACAGTGATGAGTTTTTGTTGAAGAACAGGTTTTGCACCACTATTTTTGAACGAAAATAAAACTAGTTTTTCAAATGTTGGGGTAGAGAAGTTCCTGCCCTTGCCTGAAACTTTGAAGCACTGTGTGATTAAAAAGCTTGGTTTTGAGACTGAAGCTAAAGGCTGACCATTGCTGGAGACCTCTCAAAATATAAAAAAATTACTGTTTTACTGTTGAAGTTTGTAAAAAGGAAAAGGAGAAATGGGCATTGGTCTTAAGCAAAAAAGCCAGAAGGCTGTGTTGTAATGTCAGAATGTTTAGAATGTAGGGACTATATGTGCTTGTGACTCAGGGACTTGCATATCCAATTCTAAAATATGGTTATAATTTATAATTTTTTGTATTTTCCCCTTTGCTTTTCCTCTCCATACCGAGTGTTCAGGAATACCCACTTTCCCTCACCTAGAAATTAAAGCCTTTGTGTTGTATTCTCTGAACTGGCACAGAGACTTTGCTCCAACGTTTACAAAACAAAGCTGCGTATGGAATGAATGCGAAATGGAAATTAACTTACTTTGTGTAGGAATTTTTGCATCACTGACTTGAAAAGTTTGGCATAGATAGTCATGAAAAGAATAGTTCACTTGCTCTTGTCTAGATCTCTGCAAATATCTGATTTAAAGGAAGAGCGCTTTTTGCTCTTTTTTTCTTTTCTTTCTCTCTTTTTCACTTCCCTCTCCTGGTTGTGTTACATCTTGTCCAGATACTTAATAGAATTGATAGTGTGTTCCCAGGTAACAAATTACATCTGTCTCTGAAAATAAGTGAATGTAATCATGACAAATTCATGAAATAAAGGGGAAATATATTGCTACAGTCCTGGGGAACATGAGTCAATATGCTTTATGTAATTATTTAATAAAACGTCTCTTCTAGTGCATTGAAACAGCCTAAGATACTGAGGCAGTTGTATTTATGCAGGAATAAACAAACTTCCAGTAAAAGCTGGTGACCAGAAGTATGCAATTATGCATTTCCAGAAATACTCATTAAACCAGTCTGCTTAAATTTTAATCAGACTTCTATGTATGAAACAGTATTGGTAAGAGGAAGTAAGAAAAAAAAAAAAAGGATTTTTATGAAAGGCTCTTCAGATGCTTCTTGTGCCCCAAATGGCTTTAAATTTTTTTATTTAACTTCTTGTGCAAATCTGTATAAAAGTTAATAATACAAAATGGCTTAATTCTGTTTTAGGGAGACATATTATTATTAGCACAGAAATGCTGCATTGATACCAAAGCTGCCAGAAAAAGGATATGATTTGGGGATTATTGAGATATTTGAAATAGTTAAGCTTTGTGTAGTCCATGTGAGAAATGTCAGAGGACTGATTTTCAGTGCATGAATTCTTATAGGAAAGTGAAGTTGTAGGAAATACATTGTTACACTGAAAAATTACAAATCTCCAGGTACTTGCAGTATTTTTTGGCCTTCCTTATTTATCTTTTTGGTATGTCTGAGCTACATATTTTAATCTGTGTTTTATATCTGATGTGCTGCATAGGAATGCACAACTGGATGTGCAAAAGATAACCTGTGATTTGAAGTTTTTACAAATGTATCTGTAGACCTATTCAAATAATCTGAAAAGGGAGTTTAGAGAGAAACTCATGAAATGTTAGTGGATGAAGACAAGAGCGCGTATATGCATCCCTGGAAAGGGTCAATAGCCTTCTTGTATTTCACAGTATCTCTTTTCAGGTGTTACCTGGTGACCATCTGTTCATTATGGATCACCTTGTGTCTTTGGAAACTGCAGTTATGAATATTGTTGCTTTCATATTAAATTCTAATGGTCACTGTGCTTTATCCTTCTAGGGCATCAGTAGCCTCTTCAGTTCACTTAAAGTGGTCAGGCTACTTCGGCTGGGTCGTGTAGCTCGGAAGTTGGACCACTACATTGAGTATGGAGCAGCAGTCTTGGTTCTGCTGGTGTGTGTGTTTGGTCTTGCTGCACACTGGCTGGCCTGCATCTGGTACAGCATAGGAGACTATGAAGTTATCGATGAGGATACGAACACCATCCGAACTGAGAGCTGGCTGTATCAGCTGGGGGCGTCAATAGGAACTCCTTACCGCTTTAACACATCAGGCTTTGGGAAATGGGAAGGCGGACCAAGCAAAGATTCGGTCTACATCTCCTCGTTGTATTTTACAATGACCAGCCTCACCAGTGTTGGATTTGGGAACATCGCTCCGACTACGGATGGGGAGAAGATCTTTGCTGTTGCTATGATGATGATTGGCTGTGAGTATTAGAGATTCTCTCTCTCACACACACAATGCAAAATAGCTGCATATCATGAATACTGATTTCTTAAGAACATCTGGAATCGTGTCAAATATTATGCAGTTAAAAATATTTTTGGTGGCAATATAGGTATTACGCTCTTACTAGTTAGTTTGAAATCACAAGTAGGAGTGTTGTTGTG
This sequence comes from Pseudopipra pipra, assembly GCF_036250125.1. Classification (NCBI taxonomy): domain Eukaryota; kingdom Metazoa; phylum Chordata; class Aves; order Passeriformes; family Pipridae; genus Pseudopipra; species Pseudopipra pipra. Next base: position 23,299,085 of record NC_087551.1, read on the forward strand.
ACTATCAAAATTCAGTCGTTTTGGAAGGAATATTCTGTCCACATCCTTTCAGTATTCTCTTCTAAGTAAACCATAAAATGTTTAAAGCCTGAACTGTTAAAAATTAATGCACCAACCTTTGTGCCTAAATTTGCTGTGTGGCAAAATCTTCGTATGTCTGAGAGCTGTATATATTGGATAAATGGGTTGGTGCGTGGGAGGAGGTCAGGGAGCATCATCTTGTCAGGGAGAGAGAACAAGGGCTCTCTAGAAACCACAAACTCCTCTGTGAGCTGAGCATACAGACAGATCCTAAAGCAACTGGGATGATGCTGTCCTTGGGCACCTCTGGCTCACATTTCCTTGTTAGAATGGATACATATTGCCAAGCTGTCCAGCTTTTGGCCATATTGTCATTTCAGTGCAGATATGCGCTCAAAGTGCCTTGAGAGCTACTTGCAGTTAAGAACCATATGGTGGCCACTGCTAAAATAGGTCATATTTTTCTAGATAAGGGTGGAATTGGAACCAAAATAAGGAAAAAAAAAATCTACTTTGTCCAGGGAAGAGATTATCATTATATAGAGAAAGACACAAGCTTCTGTATGGTAATATTGCATCCAGAGGAGGAGAAAGTCAATCCTTGCTATGCAGCAAATGAAATCCAAATATATAATGAAACTCAATTAGCAGCACAGTACCTGTTGTAGAAATATGAACCTTTCATTGTGATGTGTCATTTTACAGCAACACTGAAGTCATGTACTGAGATTATGTGTGCAGTGTTAAGCAGGCTGAAGGTTAGTGAGAAGAAGTGTAAAGACAAGCATCCTTGATTGCATAGGGATTGAGATATTTTAACTACGAAAGTTGTTAATTTTGTTCTTCTAGCTTTTTCCAGTGCCTAGAGTCCCATCATCCTAATAAAACACCCCCATAGCAGAAGGAAAATCGGTATAAAACCTGGATAAAATTGTGCAGTTTGCTTATGAGAAGGTGCATTAGACAATGTAGCAGTGTAGCACAGAACAGGCTTCTAAATGTATTTCCTGATGAAGGTACCAGTATAGTAGGAAATATCCTGATCTTTGGTTTATTGTTCATTGGGTTATGACCATAACGCTAGCTAGAACAAGAATAGCTAGTGTTATTCGGTATTGTTATTTAGTACTATGAATACTGAATGAACATAACCTTCATAAAGTCACAAATATACACGGGAGTATTTTGGAGTTATAACTGTTCCAAACTCTTCATATGACAATGTTGCAGAAAGAAACTGAATTTATGCATAATTAATGTTCATAGATATTTGCTTTGAATTCTCAAATTAATTTTGTTCTGGTAATTTTAAATTTCATTAATCCAGTCACATTTGAGGGAAAAAATTTTGTTTTTATTTAGACTTCTGTACATTCTTACATTACTTCTTACATTTCTAACCCTGTAACTGTCTGTGTATCTAAACACCTTTATCATGTGGACAACTACATGGAAACCATTAGGACTATTCACGATATGTGTTTGCAGGAATGGCAACTAAGTGATCCAATCTTTGAGTTTATTTCTCTGGGTTTTATGGGTTCTTGATGGCTTTCAACATACTGAAGTTTTGAGCTGTGGTCACTCCTCTAGATGGGAGGAACAAAACAGGTTTGTTTGCAGTTATTTAGAGCTTAGCTGTTGATAGACATTCTTCCGCTGTAAAATTTTATGTTAAAATGACCTTATTGTATAGAATTAAGCTCCCATTGATCTGAGCTTGAATTAGGGTGATTTTATAAGAATTTAATCTGATCTAGTCTGATCTGGGTACCTGAAAGGTGCAAAGCAAGTGTATCAGGGGAGACAGAAAAGAAGTTTCTTGGGTAAAGCTCTTGTACATCACTCAGAAAAATTCATATTTGTTCATGACCAAGTAACATGTTTGTTATGATCTGAGCTACTCACTTATAACACAGCTGGTGGCTACGTGTTCCATGGTCCTCATTTTGCAGATGTCAGATCACGTAGATTTGTGCATGGGATGAATAGGGGCTGTGGATGCCCAAAGCATCAGAAATAAGCAATATCAAATCAATTCTGATAATGTGTTACTGCCCACTAATAAAAGGAAAGGGTATATGATTTCTCATTCATACTTTGCCATTAACACTGTTTTTATTTTAGCTCCTATCTGATGATGCATTCTCAAGAGGTACTGCTATCTTTTATTAGCACAGGGAATAGCATTTTCTTTCCATGAAGGATGCAAAGAGAGCCAAGTGTTTGACTATCTAAAAGTTCAGTTGTAAATAGGTGGGATTTGCTAAAGTCCAACCACAACATATTACTCCATTAACTTCTTCCTTGCTAGAGGATAAGTCTTTAAGAACTGTGTGAATTTATCTTGGTTTTGACATGTCTAGCTATAGTCTGGGCAAAAATGCATGCCTGTGTATTGAAATGGTCCTATGAAATAAGTAAAGGAATTTTACAAATTTTTTTGTATGAAATGGAAACAACACTATCACTTTCTGTGAGGATGTTACCATTTTTATTTGGTTGAGAAAGACAATATGTTAACAAGACTGGTTTTGAGATTCCAAAACTGCCACTACAGCATCATCAAAAAAAAAAAAAAAAGGAGTATTTGGGAACAAATGTATAACAGTCAGCATTAATATTTCTAAGTGATTCCAGCAAAATTTTACTTTAAAAAGGATGGAAATTTTTAATAAGAAGGGTTTTCTTGAAATGGAGATGGAGGTGAACATGTGTGGGTTTGCAAGGCTTTCAGGTCCTTGCTTCTAGCAAACTTGGGTTATAGTTTTGTTTTGGTTTACTGGCTGAGTATCTTGAATAATTTCTGAAGAGGAAAGTTGTGAGTAGCAACGATACTTTTTTTTTTTGATCTTGGAGTCTTGTTTGTTGAGCCTCTGTTTTCAGAGAGGTGTTACTGTGTAAACAAGTGATTTTAAGAGATGCCTTTCTGTCTTATCCACTAGCGAACTGTCTGAAAGGCTTTTGGTACAGTCAGCACAGGACTGTGGTGACACCCAAACAGGATGTTTGTGTCAGAAGGGCTCAGAATATTAGTTATTTCAAAGCATAAGCTGTTCATAACAGTGTCCTTCCATGTATGTTTAGTATGCTTATGCACAGAGAGATGGAATTAATATAAGACAAAATGTGGGTTTCTTTGCTGCTCAGCCACTGATATATCCCCTTCTGCTCACTGCTGACACTGTCTGTAAAGCTGATCCTGTGGCAGAAATACATTTGTGTTACATTAACTCTTTGTAGACCCATTGGCCACTAGTAATAGTACTTTGCTGTGATGTCAGGTAGCTGTTTAAAAAAGTAGGTAAGACTACTTCCATTTTTTTTATTCAATCTTTCATTATGGTAAATAATAAATCCAGATAACTCTTAATTAAAATTTTAGTGATATGTTAGTGAAACTGTCTTGGGAATTTTGGCTGACTAGAGTGCAAATTTTGACCTAGTAAAAAGTTTAATGTATGTAGTTGTAGAAGGAAGTGTGGTTATGTCATGTTAGTGGTGCACAGCCCCCAGGAAGGGATGATTGAGCTGTATGTGGGTATTGAGCCTGGGGGGCTGACTCTGTTGGTTGGGTTTACACTTTGGGCAGAGTATAAGAAAGCATGGCTTTATCTCAGCAACCCTGGTCTCTGCTTCAGGGCCACCTTCTGCAGGGAGATGTTCTTGTGCTCTCAAATATAATGACTGCACACTCTGTCCTACTGACCTCATTGTGGCTGCAGTTTTCAGGGAGAAAGTGTTTTACTGTTGGGAATTTTGAGATGGGAAGGTGCAACCCCTAATTAGATTGGTGAGGGACTGTGGCGTACTCATAACCATGGGGATGTGTGGTCTGTTGCTCAGCTCCACCAGAGGGGAACACAGGTAGGTGAAAAATGCCCTTGATTCTGGACCTCAAATAATGCACATCTGTTTGGGAAGAACAAATTATTTTAAAATAGAGATGAAGTATCCAGTGGGTGCTTTTAAGGATTTCTTTTTTTTGGAGGCTCATACTTCATATTACTATGTAGCAGCTTTTTCTGAGCATATGGTAAATTATAGTTTTGCAAAGTAAACTGTCTTCACATCTGTGAACTGACCTGCATGGTTTTGCCTCACTTTGTTTATTGAGTGTATGTGTATATATGGAGAGAAGGATGAGTGTTACTATGGGAAGTAAAAGCAATTAACTCCTCAGTTTCCTTTTAAAAGAATCGAAACATATTTGCTTATCCCTTTTCACAGATGGCCACTAAATTGCTAATTAATAGGGAATATGTCTACAGACAGATCTTTCAGAGAGGCTGATGTTACATAAAGCCAGGCTTAAAACCACTGTCTGGGTCTGTGGAAAGACATATATTTTCCATTTTTAATATCTTAGGAAAAAAAAAAAACTGTTCCAATTTTTAGTTTCTTCCCTGTGGAGGCATATGCCTTGAAATAACAGTTTTTGTATATTTTGTTCAGTGATGCTGTCAGGTTGGGTTGTGTATTGTTTATTTTTCCTAAGCACTAGCAGAAATCAGAGGAGTTTCACTTGCAGTTTTTGTATCTGGGCACTGTGTCAGCAATTCCCTTGCCGTGCAGGTGGAGTAGGGATGAACAGTTCTAAAAATCCTTTGCATTTTTGACTTTTAACATGCCGTAATACCGATGGATGCTTGCCTATTTGAAATTTGAGAAACTGAGCAAAATACATAATTTTGGGAGCCTTTTGTTAGTGTTCTCGGTTACATTGAAACATCTCAAGCTTTTGGTGCCTGTTCATGCTAAATTCTCCTTTATTAGGTAGGAACTTCCTGGAGCTACAGGGCTTGACTCATCCAAAATATGAAGGTGACCGAGGAAGGGACACATGTTTGAATGCTGAACTAAATAGAGGAGACTGAGGGGAGACCTCACTGCAGTCTACAACTTCCTCATGCGGCAAAGAGGAGAGGCAGGCACTGATCTCTTCTCCGTGGTGACCAGTGACAGAAACTGGAGGGAATGGCCTGAAGTTCTGTGAGAGGAGGTTTAGGTTGGATATTAGGAAAAAGGTCTTCACCCAGAGGGTGGTTGGGCACTGGAACAGGCTCCCCAGGGAAGTGGTCAGAGCACCAAGCCTGACAGAGTTCAAGAAGCATTTGAATGATACTCTCAGGCACCTGGTGTGACTCTTGGGGATGGTCCTGTGCAGGGCTAAGAGTTGGACTTGATGATTCTTGTGGGTCCCTTTCAACTCAGCATACTCTGGGATTCTGTAAATCATAAATTCCCCTGTGAACACTATCCCTCTCAGATAGTGAGAGAGATCATGGAAAAAGAACAGAAGTAGGAATTAAAGGTCAGACTTGAGGACATGCTCACATACTGTAATCGGTTGTCATCCACTCAGTTCATTAATCAGAACAGACCAGAAACCCAAACCACTCATCTTCCTTGATGATGTGCAACACAGGCATCATGCAGTCCTTCAGCACTTCAGCTGTTGTCTCTAATTAAGGTAGACATGATCCTGGGAGAATGGAATAGCTGTCTCAGTTTTGTTCAGCTTTGTCTGTAAATAGCTTCTTTCTCATTAGACAAAAAAACACCCCAAACAACCCAGAAATGAGTATAACATAAGGTAAATTTGAAAACATAGGCAGTTTTATTTACAGAACACTTGCTGAAAGGAACAGAAATCTTCCCCAGCAATGTGACCATCCCTCTGAACTGTAAGAAAATCTTGGTGGCAAGTATCATGACACATGGGTCAGCGTTGCTCTTTCACAGCCTCACAGAGGATTAGTGTGTTTTGGCAACACCCAGCAGGATAGGAAACCGGGAGCTGATGAAAACTAGACTGTTGTTATCAAAATACCTGAAAAAGATAGAGAGGCATTGCAGCATCATGTTTGATGATGTTCCTGAGGCGTGATTTCCCCCTCATAAAGCAAGTCATCAGTGGATAAGCAAATGGATGTGGCCATGCTGTGTATACTTGTATACTTACTAAACACATATCTAATCATAAGGGAAGCACGTGTACCCCTCGTACACCTTCTAGGGGATGGGGGGCATGTTGAAATTGTTACTGCTGGAAGTTGGTAACCTGAAACTAAGGGCCAGCCACATGCCAAGTGCTGGCTCAGTTTGCTGAGAATATCATTCAGAGGCTGAGCACCAAGACCTATGAGACTTCAAACCTTTTCTGTATTCATGGGTATTGCCAGTGCGATGTTTTGGTTTAGGGGACATACTGGGAAAGGAAAAAGAAACCTTACCTTGCAAAAGCGGTCTCTTGCTCTCTGTCACATCCCTGGCAAAGGTGACAAAAATCTCTTAGATGCCACAGACCTCTTCCTAGCCCCAGAAGTTGTGGATGGCATGCTTTCTATAAGGTTGATAGTTTTGCATTTCTTTTCATTCTTATCTTGTTTAGCTGCAGCAACACTACCTAAGCCAGTAATTCCTAATTTAAGGGCCTGGATTTATTTTTTTTTTAAATTTCTTTTTAGTAAGTATGAAGTAGAATTTGCAGTTCTGTTCCTTCACCTCTCTGTGCTGTGCTTTATTAGTTCTTGTTTGCTGCTAGTCATGGTATTTGAAGAGCTGGTAATTGTTAAGCAACTATTTGGGATTTCTGAATGTTATTATGCTTAGATGCTTTCTCTATTAGAATGAACTGCCAGAAGTGTGAATATGTTTCTGTGCTACACCAAGTTTCAGCAAAGAGGTAGGACTGGAAGAAAATCTAGATAGAGTTCCTCTGAAGGTTAGAAGGAGGGTTCAGCTATTAGGGCAGAATTTGATCTGGGTATTTCTAAATGTGAAAATATCTCGATTTCTCTTGTTAAAAGTAAAGAATGAGTAAAAACCAAGCAAAAATCCCAACCATACAAAAAAACCCCTCCAAAAACCACCAAAACCCCAAAGTCACTGTGATAAATAAAAATAAAATGGATAGACAGCATTGTTTTTGGCTTTTTGGATATATAAACAATCCTTCTCGTGTTTGAGTCGTGAGGAATGCAATTTTCAGCAAAGCCATCATTATTTCTCATCAGTAAACATGAGCCTGCACCAGGTCATGGTGGTGTTTTCAGACCCACTGATGAGCCAGAGTGTCTGGGCTGTACAGAGTTATGTCATTGATATTCAGTACAGACTGGGCATGCTGGAGAGATGCAATCAGTGCTGACAGTCTTCACAACACAGCAATCTCCAAAGCCAGAGCTGTAGCTCTAAAAAGTTGGATAAGGACATCCAGGACCTGCACCTTTTTTTTTAGGATTGCTTGTACTGAAGCATAACAGTGTTCCCCAGGGCACAGCATTGGGACCAGTCCTGTTTAATATCTTTCTGAATGATCTGGATGAGGGGATCAAGTGCACCCTCAATCAGTTTGCAGAGTTAATGGGAGTCTTGAGTTGCTGAGCAGGAAGGCTCTACAGAGGCATCTGGACAGGCTGGGTCGATGCGCTGAGGCCAATGGTATGAGGTTCAACAAGGCAAAGTACTGGGCCCTGCACTGGGGTCATGTGCAAGTGTCACATTGGGTTTGTGTGACCAGGTTTTGGTAGCAGGGGGCATTCAGGGGTGGCTTCCGTGAGAAGCTGCCAGAAGCTTCCCACATGTCCTGCAGAACCAATGCCAGATGGATTCAGGATGGACCTGCTGCTGGCCAAGGCCAAGCCAATCAGGAATGACAGTATCACCTCTGTGATAACATATTTAAGATGGAGAAAAAAAGTTGTTGATGAAAATTCCAGCCAGGGGAGAGCAGAGTGAGAACACCTGAACAGCAATGCAGACACCAAGGTCAGTGCAGAAGGAGGGGGAGGAGGTGCTACAGGTGCCAGAGCTGAGGTTCCTGTGCAGACTGTGCTGCAGATCATGGGGAAACAGCTGTCCCCCTGCAGCCCATGGGGGTGCAGAGACCCACCTGCAGGCTGTGGAGAGAGAAGCCCATGCTGGAGCACAATTTCCTGGTAGGTCTTGTGGCCCTGTGGGTGACCCACGCTGGAGCATCCTATGACTGAAGGGCTGCACCCTGTAGAAAAAATGAGTTTGTGAAGAACTGTTGCCCAGGGGATGAATTCATGCTGGAGAAGTTCGTGAAGGACTGTTTCCCATGGGAGGGACCCCACAGGGAGAAGGGGAAGGATTCCTCTCCCTGAACAGCAGTGGAAAAAACAATTGACTGTAGCCCTCACTCCCCATCTCCCTGTGCCACTGGCGGGGAGAAGATAGAACTTGGAAGGAGGGAGGGGTGAGAGGAATGTCTTTCTGAGATTTGTTTTTCTTCTCATTCTTCTGCTCTGATTCTGTTAGTAATAAATTTAATTCATATCCCCACTTTGAGTCTTCTTTGCCCGTGATGGAGATCAGTGAGTGATCTCTCCCTGTCCTTAACTCATGAACCCTTTGTTATATCTTCTCTCCTCTGTCCAGTTGCAGAGGGGAGTGAGGGAGTGGCTTTAGGGGGTACCTGGTGTCCAGCCATTACAGGTCACAACAGCTCCATACAGCACTAGAGGCTGGGGGCAGAGTGCCTGGAAAGCAGCTCAGTGGAAAAGGACCTGGAGTTGCTGTTGACAGTGGCTGAACAGGAGCTAGCAGTGTGCTCAGGTGGCCAAGAGGGCCAGTGGATCCTGGTCTGTATCAGAAATAGTGTGGACAGCAGGGCTAGGGAAGGGGTCATCTCCTTGTACTCGGCACTGATGAGGCTGTGCCTCAAATCCTTTCTTCAGTTTTGGCCCTCTCACTACAAGAAAGACATTGAGGTGCTGGAGTGTCTCCAGAGAAGGGCAGTGGAGCTGGTGAAAGGTCTGGAGCACAAGTCTTTCAAGGAGCAGCTGAGGGAGCTGGGGGTGTTTAGCCTGGAGAAAGGGAGGTTCACAGGTGACCTTATCACTCTCTACAATTACCTGAAAGGAGGTTGTAGCCAGATGAGGAGCGGTCTATTCTCCCTAATAACAATTGACAGGATGAGAGGAAACAGCCTCAAGTTGTACCAGGGGAAGTTCAGATTGAACATTAGGAAAGATTTCTGGAAAGAGTGGCCAGGCTTTGGAACAGGTGGCCCAGGAAGTGGTAGAGTCACCATCCTGGAAGTATTTAAAAGATGTGTAGATGTGACACCTAGGGATGTGGTTTCGTGGTGAACCTGGCAGTGCAGGGATGGCAGTTGGACTCAATGATCTTAGAGGACTTTTCCAAATCGAACAATTCTATGGTTCTGTGACAAAACACTGGTGTTAAATACAAGAAAAGGGTAGCCTTTAGGTGACACCTATGTAAATAGCAAATTTTTACAAAAATCGTCATCTCCAGGCTAAGATTGACTGGAAGGTTTTTTCATTACAGCATTAGCACAAAACCAGTGCTAATGCTGTAATAAATATCTGTGAGCTAATCACCATGGCCATGTGAGGAGTGGCCCATTCATATGGGCTTAGTCATCTCCTCACCTCAACATGCTTCAAAGCAATATTTATAGAAGAAAGACAATGATTTTTTTGTGAGTATATTATGATAGTAGTACTTTGGTTCCTGGCCAGGTTTGGGGAAACATAAACTGACTATGTGTAAGTTGTTATTTCTTAGTATGCAAAAGTGAATATGAGTATTTTTTCTTGTTATTTAAAGAGTAAAGGACCAGACTAAAGCTGTATTAAATTATTACTATTAAATTTCTGTCAAGATGTAATTTGCAAAGGGCAAGGGTAAATTGCCCATGTACTTTTGATTGTAGAGAAAAAGAACAAAAATGTTCCAGAGCTATATCTCATATACATGCTTTATGAATCATCTCATGATATGTCATTTTGCCTTGATGACTAAAAATTTTGGGCTGTACTTCAGCCTAATAGATCTAGAGAATTGTCCTACCTCAGAATATACTAGAATTTAATTGCTAGAGTAGTCCCTGGAGATTTTATTCCAAATCTCTGTCAGTATTGTGCAAATCCAATCAGGACTATTTTTGAAGTGAGATTTTTCTAAAAAGTTCTAATTCTCAAGGTTCTTACAATCCAGTTGGTCTCCTGCAGAGCTTAACATTGCTCTCCAAGACACTGGACAACTTTTGAAAGGACTGTAAATGCAAATGGAGAAAAAAAAGTTCTGTTTGATTGGAGAGAAGATGAAAGCTATAAAGCGTTGATGGTTTGGTTTTTCCCAGCTCGCACTACAGTAATATTATAGATAATTGCCTTTTTTCTTTTTGTTGCACAGCGTTTCTAAATTTTGACTTTTTGATAGGATTAAGGAGGATAAAGAAAATAAATAGGTATCTCAGCTGTAGGTGTTCTGTCTTTTTCACCTGATGTCTTTCATACCATGTGCTTGTTGGTGTAGGATTTTGCTTTAGGCTATTTCTAGCATTTCTTCCTGTAAGTAGATTTGAAACACTGAAATGGGCTGGCTTTATCAAACTTTCATCAGCATGTGCAAACCAACTTGTTTTAAAATCTGAAGGAACATCATTAACTCAAGTTCATTTGTGAGAAAGAAGAGCCTGGTGCATCCAAACCATGGACTGGATGCAGAGGAATGTAAAAAGAAGAAAGAATATTTCAGGCAGGTGAACCAGAAGATAATATGCAAGGTAAATATTTTGTTCCCTATGAAAAAAACAAGAATATGCCAGAGATATTTTGCTTTGATAGGCAGGATAGCAAAGCTGGGGGTTCAGTTTGTAGTTTTATTTTTAAATTACTGAGGTACACGAGTGCAATCTAGAAGAGCATGGTTTGTCTGTTGGAACTATATTCTGGATTTCCACCTGTGGAACTGGCTAAATATATATAGCATACAAAAAGCATAACAAATTTTTCTTTCGTTCTGCAGTCCTGGGAGGCCTTTCCTTAAGCAGCCAACTGTATTGCTGAAGGATAGAAATCCTGGACAAGGATTTGGTTCTACACAAAAATAATCTGTTTTTCAAAGTCCATTTCTTTCTAAGAAAAATCCAATTAGATAGGCATGGGAAAAAAAAGTAAAATAGCACATCTACTCATGTGACACATCGTGCCACTTGTCACATAATATGTGGAATATGATAGAACTTCTGAAGCATCTTCTTAGCACTTTTCACTTCTGCATGAACTTCAAAAAATTATGTAGTTATTTTAATATCTAATTGCTACTGGATTCAAACAGACCTACTGTAGGTTACAAAATTCTGGAGTATAAACAGATTGCCTAGCTGTGATATGTAAGTGGTTTATAGAACATGATATGTCCCTAACCATTTAGATGAGCTGTCTCATGACATCTTGAGAATAAATAAGGGTTAGTTGTGCTTACCAGATCAGTGAGTTTTAATGCATTTGGCTGATTTTATATTTTAAAGAAAGATTTGGCTGTTTATAAAAATGATAGGCAGTGTTTTAGAGGAAGCAAATACTGCTGTGGGTCATATGCAGTTTATTTCTTGAAGTTGATAGCTCTGAAATAAACTAGATCTGAACTTGAGTTATTATCTGAAGACATATCCTGTCAAAAGCAGCAACCTGATGGAAGAAATTCTGATCTACTGAGAAAATGTGGACTATAAGTGAAAATATTAGTATCTTTTATCCACAGTACAGCAACTCTTGATGGAACTGGTATGAAAAATGTGGAAGGAGACAAATAATATACTAATAGGTCCTATTGCCTGGAAGAAAAGTAGAAAATTTATTCTTCTAATCCAGGGGTTTCAGCAGCCAGTAGGGTCCTAAGTGTTTTATTGTAAAGGCTGAAATAGTTGAAGTATTAAGGCCTGACTGTTCTCACCTCAACATGAATTAGGAATGCTTTTTTTCCTTCTTCTTTGAAATTAAACCAGTAACTGTATCAGGTGGTGTGGAAGTAAATTCCTCTGGTGAGATAATGGGCAAACCTTGCCTTCCCCTGTCACCATCTCAAAAGCAAAAATGGGTGACTCTATAAGTGCAGGTGAGAGGGATGATTCAGGTTGTGGTTCGGTACTTCTTCATTGTTAATGGAAGGTTCCTGGGGGATCTTCACTACAAAATAAGAGGGAACTGGACATTTGTAATATCTTCTAAGTGTTCTGAGGCCAAACTGAAGGGGAAAAAATTTGATTTAAGATGAGGAGTTAATATCTGTATTTGAACTTTAATGAGATGGGGGTTTTCTTGGGTTTGTTTTGTTTTGTTGTTTTGTTTTTTAGTTTGTTTTTTTTTTTTTTTGGGGGGGGGGGGTGTTCAAGTTATTTTCTGGTAAAATTAAGATTTCCTGGAAAAGCGTGGAAAATAGTGTTAGGGTTTTTCAGTCATCCTGGTCCGTGAAGATCTTGAACAGTCTCAGAACTTCTAGTCAGTTCATTAGGTGAATTCTGAAAACCATAAGCTTATTTATTACAGTCGTATCACTTACTGACAGTTTGTACTTTTAATACAACTTTTGTAAAATATGAAGTAGCACACTTGCTACAGTTTTGAACCAACCTAATCTTAATGTTCCTTTTCTAAAATCTTTCATCCCTTTCATACTCAGAGGGCAAATGAGAAGAATTCTACCTCCCAATGGTCGAGCCTACTGTAGCACTTTGTGTGTGTGGTCAGAGTGCATCCTTTTGCATCAGACACACAGATTTGGCAATGATTTGGTGTTGGAAATTACCCAGTATCCACTGAGAATAGTTCACAGAAGCGCACCCTAAATCTCATGTGGCTGTTCTCCTATTTCCAGTTCTCTTTCCTATAGTGGACCACCAGTTCCTTCCTCCTACTTTTCTCTCACTTCCCTCCATAAACCTTCATTTCTGGGCCTGTCACCACTCTGAGCTTTGCCATCTCACATTAGCAGCTTTATCCTCTTTTTTTATTTTTTTTCTTCACAGAGAGAATGTCATAAGAAAATCGTAAGGAACAAGGAAATGGAAAAGATACTGAGTTTGGCTTGTTCTACCCCTTTGCTTTTTGAGAGGGAAGTTGTTATAAAATGTAATTTTTTAAGCTTCTTATTCCTTAAACATTTGCTGGACTTTAAGCTTGTTCAGTTTGGTGCATTTAAATGCAGAGGGAGGGGAAAGATAGGTTATTTCCTGTATTGCAACAGTGCAAATAGGCTTTGATTTCTTGATTTACTTCTGTTTTGAATATTTTTGATTCTACTTATTCTTTCTTCATAAAAACCTTTCTTCAAATGACTGAGAAAATTACAAAATCAATTTTATCAGGAAGTAAGTATGCCAAAACTAAAATTTCCAGGAACTGTCTTTCTCACACTCCTTGCAAATAAGTTGACTGTAGATTAATAATGAGATAGCAGCTACAGAATGCATGAGGGGAAAATTAATACTTTTCTGGAAGGTTTGTTCCACATAAACTGAGCAACCTGTTTTGATAATCATAGAGGAATTACCAAATAGACAAATTACTTTGAGCAAATCACTGTGTCAAGCAGGTGCCACACTGACTGTGGGCAGCTAAAAGGAGAAGATGACCTGGCTATGTGCCACCTTTGGCCTATAATGCTGTTCTGATCTGCTCATGATGAGAAAAAATGTCTACTAGTGCTTTGGACCTTCGTGTATATAGTAAACTTAAGTGATGGGAGACTGTGCCTGAAGCTGTCTGGAAGAGGTGTTGCAGTGCTAGTGCCCTGTGGTGTGACACAGGGGAGCTGAGTCCATGCCCAGCTGAGGTGTTAACCTGAGGTGTTACCTTCCATGACCTATTTTCCCTTCTTTGCCCTTCTTATGTATTTAGGTTTTGTGCAGGGAGGTGGGTGCCTCTCAAAAGAGCATCAGTTTTGACTGGAGCTTGAAATTGTGCTAAAATGCATATAGGTGTTATTGTGGATAGCCACTACAATGGCACTTGTGTTGGTCTATCCACTAGTCATGACCTATAAATTCTCTACTGGCTTCTGAACCGTCCCTGTGCACAGGGATGCATCCAGCAGCTCTCTTAAGTAAAGAGCCAGTCTCCTTCCTCACTCTCCAGCCTGCCCTTCCTGAAGAGCCTGTGTTCATCCGCTGCAGGGCTTTGGCTGTGTGAACCATTCCACTATTTCTTCATGATCCCAATGAGGTCATCTCCCTGTAATGTACTTAGTCATTCTAGATCCTCCTGTTTGTTCCCCATGCTGCCTGCATTGGTGTAGGTGTTTCCAAGGTGCACCTGAGCATACTGAGTCACCAGTACATGCGGGAATGGCACTGAAATATACTGTCTGACCATGAGGGGAGTTTTCTGGAAAAAAAAGAGAGAGGCAGGTGAGTCAGAATTTTTTTTTTTCTCAGTGATATGAGACAGCACACTCCTTGTGACAACAGACAAATCAATCAAAGCCTCTCCACTTGTGTTTAAAAGTATGAGAACAGCAGTACCTGTGAGGCAGAGATCTATATGACACTGCCAAGCACCTTCTGGGGTATGACTTGAAGCTGCCAAGTGGATGGATGATCCTGTTTTCCAGTGATAGCATCCCTATATTTTTGGGCTGCTTCTGGTCTGTTAGTAAGTGCACTGACAGGTGTAAGTTGGAAGCATGTAGCTACTGTGATTCCCTTGCTTTTTTTTCTTTTATGCTGAGGTGTGTGTAGGTGGACAAAAGAGAGAACAGGTGCTGAGAGAGAGAAATAGAACCTGAAGTTGAAACTAAGGTTTCTCCTTTTTTCTTTACGAACTCTTCAACTTCTTTTTTTACTGCTTCCCAAAATAAACAGAAACGTACATGGTGTATGTTTAACATGGTTGTTTCCTCATACTAGTTACAGACCTGTAGTCCAACAGATGAGCAGTATTTCTCTTCTTCAACCCTTGTGGCTGAAAGAGCTTGGTTTGAAGCATGATGCTTTAAAGCAGACAAAGACTTGAAAATGGAGTTTGAGATATTTATGTGAGGAAAAGTGTGCATGCTGAGGCATAAGGTTATGGCCAGTTGACTGTGCTGATTTTATCAGGCTTGATTATTGTACTGTACAAAGTGTATGAGATTTAGATTGTGATTATGCCAACACAAAAGATATCTCCCTTCATGGGAGCAAAGTTCAGATCCAGAAGGGAGTTATCTTTTATTCATATGCAGCCTCCAATAATACAGACAACTGGAGGGAAGACTACTGTTTTATGGGACCATTGTGTTGCATTGTTGGGCAGCCAGACAGAAGAAAATGCTCTGAGTCATTACCAGTTTGGTTTGAAATGGAAAATATGATACTGCAGGCAACTATAGCTGAAATGTATGAATGATTCAGTACACAGAGTGCTGGTACAACTGCAAGGGCCCAAAGCACAGTGAAATGGGCAGTTCAGTAGTGAAATACTGGGCCAGAGGAGACATTCAGAAAAGCAAGGAAGATGAGAGCCTGAGGGCAACCATGCTTCTCAAACTGTTGGGAAGGACAACAGTCTGCTGTGAAGCTTGTCTTCTCCTCATGCATTGGGGGAGTAGTTGTGGTAGAACTGGTCAGGAACAGAACTAACTTTCTAGCCTTGCACACTCTGCACAAACATGTGTGAATCAGTGTTGATGGCACAAATATTGTCCTTGTAGTAGTTGTTACATGTTTTCCTTCCTACAGCTGTTCTATAAGCCACATCATGGCTGCACTCTCTAGCAGAGATTTAGTATGAGACAGTGTCAGAAGGGGAGAGCAGTGGTGAAGAATTCTGTGAAAGCATTTGGTGGTTGCACATGAATGAGAAGTGTTTCCTGTAAGCTTTTGATGTTGGGTATTGCCAGGCATTAGGAGCAGGATCTGTAGGCCCAGGCTTTAAGGTAACATTGGAGATGGCTGAAGAGCTTGATTAATTTTGGGTAAATGGGCAGTGAAAGAAACTGCTTCCCAGAAGGCGGCAATAGAGGTGGAGGAAACGAAAGAACTTAAATCTGAGACTGCTATGTTTGTGCGTGTGTGTGTGCTGCTAGAGTTGCTTTATCATCCTTTAGTTGCTGTCTCTACCCTTATGCTGCCAGAGAGTACTGCTTTATACTTTTTAGAGGAAAGTATCTGGTTTTGTACCATTTTCTATGCAGCGACGCACAAAATGGTTGATAGGCGGTAATGTTTGCCTGAGGCCACACAGCCACATTTCCCACTGGTTGCTAACAGGAAAGTTTTGTCCTTCAGTAGCTACACAGCAGTACTTCTGTTTTAATGGTTTTGTGGGACTTTGCTGTCAGTTGCCAGCTGCCTGGTGGACCAAGTTCATTCTTCCTGTAAGGCAGGGCTGCTTTCCCAAACAACTTGGTGATTGACATGCCCATTAGTTGTAGGCCATTTAAAATGCTGCAGGATTTCTTGCTTCTCCCATTTCAACAGGCTGTAGATTCATCTAAAATGAAAAAAAGGGCACTTACTGTAATTATAGGTGGGAAACAGCAAGTTTCCTCCCTGGTCTCTGCTGAGCCCGTGTCCAGGGAGGGTAGGGAAGGCAAGAGGTTCTTTAATACCCCAGTTCTGAATGGTCAGGTCCACTAGGAGAGGTAAGGCAGAAATGTTCCAACTGAAGAAAAGACAACACAATCCACAAAACCTGTTTACCCTAAGGATCAGATTTTACTTTTGCATCAGTTTCTCCTCTGCAGACTCCAGCTGTGCTGTTCCTGAAGTGTTCTGGGAGGAGTTGCAAAGACTTTGACCCCTTAAGAGCTGCCAGTGTTTCAAGAACTTTTGAAGTAAAGGAAGGCAAAATACCTTTCATTGAAGGCTTGGCTTTCTTCTGAGGTTGACTCAGAATCTCTGCTTGCAAATGCACTTACTCTTCATCATATCACCCTATTGGGGCAGATTTTTAAATCATGTCAATTTTGAATGTTCAAACAAAAAATTGCATGTTAGCAGAATTGGAGACTATTTTGTGTGCTGCCACATAATTTTTATATTAACCATTGGCAAATTATTGTGACCAATATTTTCATGGGTGCTTGATAATTTGCGTTGTAGCTTCAGATTTCCCACACTCGGTACACTGCAAACCTGACTTTGTTGCTAAGTCTCTGAGTCAGAATAGATTTATAATTTGTTACCTTTATTATCATCACACCTATAAAAAACAAGGAGCCTGCCATTAAGAATTATAATTATCTGTACTGGTGACCCACTGGAAAACTCTGACCTTTGACAACTGGAGAGAATACAGATGTAATAGTATATGATTTTTCAAGTTAAGGATGTACATAACTGTATGTCAATGGCACCTAAGCAGAATTTTTAATAGAGGGAATATAGATGGAACTGTAAAAGTCAAAATGTGAATGAAAAACTAAAATAGAGAAGCCTAATAGCATAGGCTGATTGTACCAGCTTAAATCCTATGGTTATTTGTGAAAACAACTGCACTTTCAATGCCGGTGTTAATATTTCTGGTCCTGTCAGGAAGGAGCTGCAACTTGCAGATACGCAGTCTCTCTAGCAAGAGAGATGACTGCACGTTCCCAGTGTCAGCTGATAAGGTTGGCACTGATATCTGTGCAGCAACAAAGCCATACTGTGTTTCTGTATGCCTTGAGTGATCTCTGTGCTCTTTCTGTGTTGTATCGTTTTGTGGTGAATACACTGGGTATGCTCTCATTCAGACTGTGGACTTAAAAATTGCAACCAGACAAGCAAACAGAGCGTAACAGCTATGATAACTATTTATCAGCAATAGTGTGGCCAGCAGGACCAGGGCAATCATAATCTCCCTCTACTTGGCACTGGTGAGGCTGCACTTCAAATCCTGTGTTCAGTTCTGGGCCCCTCACTACAAGAAAGACATCAAGGTGCTGGAGCCTGTCCAGGGAACGGCAACAAAGCTGGTGAAGAGTCTGGACCACAAGTCTTAAGGCAGCTGGGGTTGTTTAGCCTGGAGAAAGGGAGGCTCAGGGGAGACCTTATAGCTCTCTACAGCTGCCTGAAAGGAGGTTGTAACCAGGTGAGGGTCAGTCTGGGGAGGTCATTAGGGAGAAGTGACAAGTGCCAGGACGAGAGGAAACAGCCTCAAGTTGCACCAGGGGAAGTTTAGACTGGATATTAGGAAAGATTTCTGGAAAGAGTGGCCAGGCTTTGGAACAGGTGGCCCAGGAAGTGGTAGAGTCACCATCCTGGAAGAATTTAAAAGATGTGGCACTTAGAGGGATGGTTTTGTGGTGAACCTGGCAGTGCAGGGATGGCAGTTGGACTCAATGATCTTAGAGGTTTTTTCCAGCCTAAATGATTCTGTGATCATCAGTTGAAAACAGCGTGATTGAACCATTGTCTTCTCATTAGAATGGGAAAACAAACACAACCCAAAAACAAAGAGCTTTTTTTACTGATGGCTTTGTTCATTCCACAGGCTGATGATGTGCTTTGTGTTATTGCTTGTGTTCTGAGTCCTTCCTACCATTTATGATTTTACTGCTATTATCTGTCTGCTGCCATCATGATAGCATTAGAAACAAAATGTAGCAAGATCTATAATTAGGGTTGTCTACACATTTTCTCTCTATTTTCCATTTGACTCATGTTTGTAACTTTCTAAATCTTCCAATCTTCAAGTGAGATAATCAAGGTCAGCCATTTCTGAGAGCAAGGGTGGTGTTTGTCCATTTAAAAAACATGATTTTGATGTTCAGAGCAGGTATACAAGAATAGCAGGGCTGGAAACTGAGAGAGAATATTCCTAGAAGAGAATTCTTAGAAAAAAAACAAACCTCCTTTCAAGAAAGGTACCAACAATGTAAGGACCCTTAATAGTGGCCTATTGGAAAATGCTGAACTTAAAAGACATGCAAGATTATGCAGTTGCTGAGATAGCCATATATGTATTTTAATGTCTGTGGAAGTGCTGAATAGAAATGAAAATTACATGTATTGCCTTCTCTGGATGAAACACAAGAGAATGAGTCATGGAAACAACAGGGAGATGTCTGACTTTAGTGTGACTGAGGAAAAGATGGGCATGTTTAGCTCCTGAAAGTCATTACTCTGAGAGCAAGCTAAGACATGTTGGCACCCTTTAGCTGCCAGTGCCTGCAGCCCAGCCTGGCAGGCTGACCACAACCATATGCTGTGGGAAAGTACCCACTGGAAGAAGCAACATGGGCTGGCTCCCAGCTGTGGCAGCAGTAGGATCTGGTGGAGAAATGGTGCTGTTGGAGCCCAGGGCATGTGTGAAACTTCGGAGCATCTGGATAAAAGTGATACCTGATGGACAGACTGAACTCTTAAATAGTGGATAGGATGTACCTATTGAGGTGACTAAACTGGTCTTCGGTAACTGTGCCTTTGTAAGCTTGCCTCAAACAGCACAGCCATGGTCTTCTGCACAGTGGGTTCTGTGCTAGACCTCGCCGAAGCTGTGTTACTATGCAGAAGTGCTTGTTAGCATGTCTGTTTTTCAGCCAAGTGTGAGGTTTTGCTTTTTATTATACAAGTTGGAGCTTTTCGTATCATTTTGTTTACTGAGATCCTTAAAAGCATCCTCCTTTGTGTCTTCTTTTGGGGAGTAAATTCCCTTCTGTGTTCCTCTCTAGTTCAGTGTGATGCCAGAGAGTACTGTGTGTGCTTTGTTTCAGGCACTGATTTTTAGATATGTGGGACTGGCCATTAGTGAGTAAATTGGTGATTGCCTGTGTGCCACAATTAACCTAGTAGTGGGTTTAATGACATTAATGAAAGTCTTGTCCTGGACAACAACTGATTAATCATTTGCTTTCAGGCTTTCCCTCAGCTGGGGTCATTCTGAAACCTGCTAGTTTGGGTTAGCAGAGTTGAGTACTGAGTGTGTGAAACCAACACAAGTCTTGACACCAACACTGAACTAAGTTTCTTCCCCTTAATCTTAAACTTTCTCGTGGTTCAACCCTATTGTAAAAATTTAAATGTAAGTGATCACTTTCTATACAGCTGTTCTTTGGAAATTCTTCCCACTGTAACTCTTCTCCAAGGTGATGGGAGAGAGCCTGGTGCACCAGTTTATGTTAATTTGCCTTTTAGTGCATGTGTGCACTTTTTGGTATGCTTATGGATGCTGTGCTGGATGCACAGACCATGAAAGAAAAACTAAGTCTTGCTTTGCTGCTGTAACATTAATATGTTGGGGTTTTTTCCCCACTACAGTTAGCTGTCTTGCATCACAGCTTGGTTTGGAGATCTCTTGACTTCTAAAGCAGCAGGATTTGGGAGCTGGGCTGTAATGGACTCCAGAACCAGCTTTGACAAGACCAGCAGTGGCATAGCATGATAGCAAAGTGAAGGTACTTTTTCTGACCTGTATGAGATACTCCCAGCTTTAGTAGCTGTATTGAAATGAGCAGTGAATTTTGGTATTTATGCCGTTTAGAAAGTCTGCAGAGGTCTGGTGCAAATCAGTAAGGATGTAGAGCTTCAGTGGAAAGCAGTTTTCAAATTTACTTCAAGGTAGAAAGAAATGTAACATCTTTAAATTCTTGGAAGAAGAAAATGGCAGAGGCTCACTGACTAAATCTTGCACTCTTAATTCTGGTCGCTTATCCTATATCTTCTGCACAGAGATACTGCAGTGGCTACTAATTCTCATTGCAGAAGAGTCAATGGAGTGGTTCAGTGGTTGTCAGTTGAGGGGTGCCTGGCTGATGCTTCTCGAAGAATATATGACAGAGAGAAGGACTTGGTCAGTGAAGAAACACCTGTTCTTCCCCACTCATTGTGTTGTCTGGTTGTTTCTCTGTGTGAAAGGATTGTCAGCTGACAAAGAACAGTGAAGAATGAACACTTACTTTAGCAAGAAAAGACTAACTCTGGTGTATTGACTTCTGTGGCAACATTGAGGCTGCTATACCTTTTACAGAATGACTCAGATCTTTTAAATTTGCGTACTTATGCACGTGCCACAGCCTTGTAGCAATTGTAATAATTTATATGCCTATAAAAATTTCCATGCTGATTTTGTAGCATGTTTTCGTCCAGTCTGTGCAGAACAGTCTGACCATAAATGCAGTGAAAAGGGAAACTGGGCAGTTCCATGTAAATGTTTATTATGTGGAAACATGGACTTTCCTGACACTGCATCGCTACCGTAGCTTTTAATGCTCAGGGAATGAGCAAAAGTACTAATGCAGAAACTGTGTTGTCTTCATGCTGGGTTGTTGGAATTGGTGACACACACAAAAGGATTAATTTGGCTTTGTGTGTGTGTAAAATAAGTATTTCTACTTGCATAATACTTCAGTTTGCCCCCGTTTTGTGGTTCTGGTCTTTTGGGGCAATCAGAAGCCCCATGTCATTGGGTTTGTTTCAGCTGAGGATGCCCTGCAGCTTGAAGTATTGAGCCTCAGATTAGAAAGATGGCTTTTCAGAACCAAGAAGAATTTTAAATTGATGGCACTTTTACAGTGAATACCTTTCCAGAAGACTGAACAGCAGCAAGCCTTCAGAAGCCAGTTCTTTATGTTTTGCTTTATCCCTTGTGATTGCTGTGGTGATTAAGTAACTTCAGAGTAGAAAAAGTTTGAATGCCATTTGCCTTGAGCATTCTTGTGCAGTGCTTTTTTAATGAGCTCCCGCACTTCCATCTTGCAGCTTTTAGTATTTAGAGCTTTCTTCATGCTTTCACTTTTACTGTAATGTTGATAAAGTGTTTTTTTTAAAAAAACTTTTATTAGCAGTTGTCCTTTTTGCATGAAGTATGAAACCATGGATTAAGACAAGTAAAGGTTTTATATTCCTTACAACTTAATTCTGTTCTAACTTCAGTCTTGCTGGAAGTCTAAGTGTACCAGACAGTAAGTACAAGGGCAGTATAATACAGAAAGGAAAAAAAAAATGTGATAATGAACACTCAAAAATACCAAAGTATTTTTTTTAACACTTAACAAAATATTTATACATTTTAATTAAAATGCTGTGGCAACACTTTCCTGCTATCACACTGCTGTTGGAAATGCTAAAGGACCATTGCTTCTCTTCTACGGCTGAGGAAGAGGAGACTGTGCGCGAGTGCCAGTAGAGGGAGTCACGACTGGCCATTAGACGCTGGAAATTTTCAGATCACAGTGGTCGTCGTCTGGAAGGGGAAACATGTTCTTAATGTGTAGGGTGAAGTATAAAAAGGTTTCCCTTAAGAATTTTCTGCTTTTTGTGTGATACACATATGTGTTTTCTCCCTCCTGCATTTGGATTAGGAATATGAAAACACAGTCCTGAGTATTCAGTTTTGGGTGTCCTCATAGTGATTCCAGTCAAATATAGTTTCCTAAGCAATTTCCCTCCTTTCTCTGCCCTTTTCAGACCATACTAATATGAAGTATGGAATGCTGTAGCCTTTGGAATTGTTCACAATTTAACATCTCTACCATGTTAGGGATAGAAAAATAATGTTAAATAGGGTAGATCCACACAGGTGAGGAGGAAAAGAAGTTTAGGGTTCAAAATGTTGGCAACATGCTCAGAAGAACCACAATCCCACTGTCTCCTCTCCTCCCAACTGCAGAGCACTGGTCTCTGGATGTATGGATGCTGTCTCTGATGGCACAGTGATGAGGAGAACTTGGGCAAATGAAAATGCCGTGGAGAGATCTGTGGCTGTGCAGCAGCTCTTGAAGCTCTTTCCTGTCAGTCTGCAGATTAGCACAAAGGACTTTATCCTTCTCTTTCACACCTTGCTTGTGACAACCTGTTTACTTAGGCTTTGTATGAAGGATACTGTTTGGACCCAATGGTTTTGTTATCTTTAGTGCCCTCTGCAATAATCTCTCTGGATTTGTTGTCTAGTCCCCTTGGCTTGATCTAAAATGTTTATTCTTTCATCTTTCTGGTTTATCGACTAAGCTTTCAGTGTTGAAATAATGGAGAAAAGCAAATAAAGATCATAGAGTATTTGCTTTAAGATATAAAAATTGATCAATTTATTTTTGTTAGCCTCTAGCAAAGACAAGATTCTCACCATGGTATTTGTTATTACTGGTACTGTGTTCTTCTGGTCTGACTTGCTCAGTCTGAAGTGTCTTGCATCACAGTCACAGTGCCGATACACTCTTCAAACAAAGCTTTCAGGGATGCATGTAAGCCACTGCTCAGCGTTCAGCTGCTGCATTTCACTTTTTGATCTTAGTGAACATGGTCTTAAACCATTTCTTCAGTAAGCAGACGTTTGGTACAATATCATTTTACTGGTGTAGTGTAGATGCACCCAGAGACAGTGTTACTCTTTTCTCCCGGGATCTGATTACCAAATGTTCAGAAAGAATCGGTGCTTGTTGGCCTCTAGAATCTGCAGAAGGTTCTGAACACAGCACACAGATGTTATGGCCTGCAAAAGAAATAAGCTGATAGGCAAAGGGCAAAGCAAAATGTGAAAAAACCCTGCTTCTTATCTCATCAGTGCTAAAAAATACTGCAAGTAGAGTGCGGAAGCCGGTGGGGGTGAGTGCATAGGAGAGAGGACCTGAGCCGGCAGGTTTGGGCTCAGTTCCCAGCTCTATCACACACTCTCCCATGTGGCCTTATGCAAACTGCTCCCGGTCTCTACTTTGCCTATCTTGCCGCTCTAATTCTTCACATCTGACTAGTACAGAATGTCTTTTACTGTGCTCTGTACATACCATACCACTGTGTAGCTGTTCCCTCCCTCTGCAGTGCTACTGAGGTGTGTCTTTTTAACTTTGAGGGTATTGATATCCGGAAGGCAAGCCAGGACAGAAAACTGGACGTTTAAGCCCCCTCTGTGTTTCTTTTCACCAGTTCAGTTATGGGCTGATGGTTTGTGTTCTGTGTTTCTAACCTCACCTGCATTCCTTTTCTGCTCTTCCACTTTGCTCTTACATATTTAGGCTTTTATCCCTGTCCCTCCCCTTCTTTCCCTCCTCCAGTCTTTGAAGACTCCCTGTTCTCTTGACTGTCTAATTTAACTTTTATTCCCTCCTAGTCATTAGGCTTCTCTATTGAGGCCAAGAAGGTCTGGCAGCCTCTTTGATGGGTTTGCCAAGTTGTTGATTTAAATTTTGCAGAGAAATTGCTAAATCACTGCTCCCATGACAGGTTTCTGAAAGGCTAGAGGAAGATGGAGTATTGAATAGAAAACTGGAAGAAGTGAAGGAAAACAGGAAGGCAGAACTTCTGGAAGGAAGTATGAAGAGTAATTTTTGGCCAGGTAGATGACAAGAATTTGGGAGAAATGGTTTTAAAGAACAGCGTGCATGTGCATGTGTAGATGGAGAAAGGCAGGATAGAAGGAAGATGGAGGGACATTTTTCAGAGGGAGCTGAAACCATGGTGGACTGGATCCTGAGTGCTCCATATCAGGAGTGATATTTAAGGACAGCTTCAAGAGACACTGATCCAAAGAATCCAGCTGTGTGGTTTGCAGGTAGATTCTCTTATTAAAACACCAAACCAAACCAACAAGAGAAACCAAAAACCCGAAACCCACAAACAAAAACCAACCCCACAACAAACTAAAAACTTAAAAACATCCAAACCCAATATTGATGCTGTGTACCATTCAAAGCATGTCAAGTGAGCCTGACAGAAAAATATTTTAATAGCCTGCTGCTCTTGTGCTGATTGATTACAGCAACAGATCAAAGATAAGCATTCTCTCAAGAATCATTAATATCTGTCAGCCAGTAGTGGCTATACAATATCAAAAATTCAAGCTATTTAAAAGCATTCTAGCCTTGCCTTGTGCCTAAGACCCATAAATGAATATTCATGGTAGCACACACAGCTAATAAATGGTTCTTCACCTCACATAGCTTTCAAAAGGTAAGCATGCAGGTTATTACCACAATTTAAGTGCTAAAATAAGTTCCTGCATTTTTAATTCTTTATCCTTCAACAACTTCAATGCTTGTAAATTATATCAAATATATTTACCACAATTGTTTGCCCATATCTTACTGCTTATCTCCAATGAGCTGTAAGATCTTTTTGCCTCCTTCAGGGGTAGAGAAGAATTTAAGAAGCTCTGGAAGATTTAAGATGCTTCTTAGGTGATTCTGTATATGGCAGAGAATTACAGAAGGCAAGTTCTTCAGCAGTTTAACAAGGAAAAGATAACTGCAAAAACTCTTCCGGAAGTCCTCTGATGTTGTGAAAGTTATCCATGATCCACAAGAACTATCGGGAAATGGTTCCTTGGACTACCTTGGGACTGCTGCAGGATTATCTGGATCAGTGTTGTGTCAGCAGAGAGTGTGGATCTGGGGAGACTTTTCGTTTTAGAATTCAAAGATCAGGATTTAAGTTCAGGGGAGCCATTATTTTCATGCTATGTGCCCCAGGTCACATTGATGAACAGTTTACTCTCAGATTTGACTCCTGATGATGTGTTAGGGCTTACTTAAACTGAGATTTTGGCTACTTTTACCAGTTGCCACAGCCACCTTATGTCCCTGTGATTCCAAAGACTTTGTTGATGTACACATGTAAAATCACCTAAGCCAATCTTAGAAATTACCTTTTTCCTAGGATCTTTGGGAATGATAGGATAGTAAGTGTTCTCAACCTACTGTGGCTGGCCAAGAATCCCTGAGCAAGCCTGCCAGAAAATGCATTACTTTGTGGGGAGGTGAGAGCAAAGAAGTCTGTGTTTATGGCCAGAGATATCTGCCTCTTCAATTCTAATCAATTATTTCATGGTTAAAAGACTCTAAGGATGTGGAAAAGTTGGGATCATACCCCTGCTGTCTTTGTGGAGACTGGAGCAGGTCTAACAGTAAAAGCCCTTTTCCTCTACTTTCTCTCAAACTGCCCAGTCACCTTTAAGTGAAGGAACTCTACAGGAAAATGGAAAACATGAGTTCAGGTCTCTTCTCCTGTGCTAATGTTTGAAACATAGGCCTGTTGTATCCCAGATGTACACTGATTGCAGGGGAGTGTAGTTGAAGTCTTCCCTAAATCATTCTTCCCTAAGCAGGTAAAAGCTTTGTATGCCTAAGTATTGGATGAGGTTTGTAGCTGCAAATTACTGTCAGAGGTATTTCATTACCTTTGAGAGTCCTCTCTACTTTCTGTTGGCCAGCTTCAGCTTTTTTAGCATCTGCAAATGCCATTCTTGTGTGCCTCACTGGTGTAGGCACTGCACAAGCAGAATAGTTCTCTAAAAAGGTCCCAGTGGGATATTACTACATCATTATTTTTGACTGTATATGTTTGTATATGTGCAAATATATTTGCATTTTGTAATGACTTGTTAACAAACTCAGCAAACCACAAAATGCAGCTACCTGACATTTTTTAGATGTCTGATGATTTCCATGTAATGTTTACTTTAAAAAGAATTTAGCAGTATCTCTTACAAAACAGCATCTACCCCTGAATATAATGATAAATATAATCCTCTTTAGAAGTGAGGTGTGGAACTCCCAGCTGTATGCATGTTTACTGCTGCTTTTAGTCCTGCTGAGTTTTAATAAAACAACAGACTCAGCCTGGAAGAGAAGCATCTTCAACTGGAGCCACAGGAACAGTAACGAATACCTATTTCAGAAAGTTAGGCTGTAAGCCTTTTCACCACTCAAGGGGAAAGTATTCCTCTCCCATGCCTCCATACATGGTTTCTCATTAGAAACACAAACAGTTGTTCCAGTTATTTTTTGATAAGCCATATGTGTCTTCACTAGCCTGTCATTTCACTTGTCAGTAAAGCAGCCTCCCCTAGAGAGTCCACTGTCTATGAGCTATTCCTATTTCATGTTCCTGTACATACTGTGTGCACCAATTGATTTTGGTCTGCAAGCACACCTGTGATTAGTGTGTGGGAGGAGCATGACTCAGACCCAGTCATTCCAGTGACAATTATTCTTTAACCACTTCAAATTAGTCTTCATCTGTAAATGTCATCTTTATCTCTGACCTTGTTGGTTTACTCAACATAATTCAAAACTTCGTTATTTTTGTATTTTGAGCACCATTAAATATTTGTAACTGTTTAATGATACCAGAAAAGGGAAGGTTAGGGAACAGTTTGTCTTTAGGTTTGTTTGGGAAGTGTTTGAAAACTCTACATGGAATATAATCACATAACTTGTTTGTACTCATTGCACCCAGAAGTAAAAGTTGTTCACGTGCAAGATGGGATTGTCAGGTTACTCACTGTGAGCTGAAGAGCATCTTGCAGTGTTGATGTGGTTATTGAAGTAGCAACACCCCAGGAGTCTGGCTTACCAAGGTTATTGCATCAGAAGCTTCAGACTGAGCTGCGGTGAAGCAAAGCAGACAGGTACAGCGCAATCCAGTTAAGTGCAATAGCTTTAGGGGCTTAATTTCACAGTAAAGTTGATCTGAACTGAGAATTAATTGTTGTCCTTATGTCCAGTATCCATTCATCCTGTCAGATGCAGCCATTCTCTTAACGCTTGCTGGCTGGTCTGTCAACTGAACAGACCTGACGGCCCCTCAGTGATTACCACAAGCACTTAAGTCACGGGTGGTTTTGCAGGGTGACCGCTTGGGGCAAAGTCAGCTTGAAGGGTGCTGGTAAGTGTAAGCCAGGTGAGCTACTGGAGACTCAGGCTTTCAGTTAAAACACTTCCTGTTGGTTGCAGGATTCTGTTTAACTAATTTTTGGTCTGGAGACAATACAGTTAATCCAGAGAAGTTACTTCTGTCTGGAATCTGTGAGACGAGGGTTATGCAATTTTTACATCAGCTGGCTGGATGAGGCCAGCACTCTACCACCCACCTCTGGTTCACTTCACAATGAAACCATAGTGCCTCCATCCCACTCTGCTTTTATATTGGGGTAATTTATAGGCATTAAAATTTAACCTTTTCTTTTGTTCTCAGGGAAGACAAAACCTAAAAAAAGACTGCTGTACTTGCGACATAGGCAGCAAAAGCTTTTCTAAGTAATTGGATGAAAGTTAGTGGTCAAAGAGAAATGCATTTTCTTGGTATTTCTCCTAACTGTGTCCATCATAGGTGTACATGCTCACACCTGTGGAGTAGTGTTTAAAGCCCATGTTTATGTGCATAGCTGAGTAGCGTTTTTAAACCTAATGAGAAGTGAGAACACTGCAGGCTCAGGGGAGGCACTGGGTCCTTCCTCCTTGTGGTCTCACTGATGGATTCAGATCTGAATGTACTCAGTAAGAAATGCATCTAGCTATCAACTTCCCATATATGTGCTCTGGTGGGAGCAGAGGGAAGCTATCTGAATCCAATTATCATTTGTAACAAAGAATTACTCCAAAGACTGCACTCAAATGTAAGATACCTTAATTAAATGAGGTTGGAGCAATGACCAAAGGAACCAGACTGGATAACATTGCTTGGACATTGCAAGTGACTTTAGCCATCAAACTCTTGTGTTGCAACAGTCATGGGGGCAAGTTTGGTTCAGAATTCCACATGCACTAGTGCTGGATCATGGCTTTGGTGTGCAAAATTCAGATCCAGTTCTGGAATCTCAAAGGCCACAGGTTGGTTACTGCAAAATAAGGCTCAGTAATCGCCAACAGAACAGGCCTGAGACAGCAGTACAAAGCCCAGCAGAACATGTGTCAGCATTGTAGGAAAAGGATTAGAAAGTTTGGATAACAGATATTCTCCTTGAGTCTCCCTAGCTTTCCCTCCTGCAAGGCCTTGTAGACAAGATCATACAAATCACAGAGGAAATATAGTGAACAGAGGAACCATAAAAACTGCGTAGGTAAGCAGTTTCACACGAAAAGAGAACTTTTCCTAGTTGTGGTTTGTTAGGTTTGGGTTTTTTTCGGTATGCGTAGCTCCACTTCAGTAATAGATTTTAAAAAGAGGAGAGTTGGCTTCTAATTGGGGCAAACCATTTCAGATAAATTGAGGGTAGATTAAAAAGAGCTTCAAAGCAAAAGCCTTCACATTGGTGCAAATGAGTAAAAATCTAGAAGCAGTATCTGGAGATTTAATTTTAACCAAGTAATTGAAAATGGCCATGCATTACTCTGTATAAACTGTAGAAGAGAAATGATGCCCTTAAATGGCTCAGTCGTCATTTAAATGGTGATCTGTTCATTAGTGCTGGGAAATGAAATGGAAATCTATTTCAATTTTCTAGACAATTTAAATTTTATTGTCCATAAAATTCTACAAAACAGTAAAAGAGTGTCCTTTCCCACAAATTGCGGAGGATTTAATCAGATTTGGCGTTTTATTAATTCTCATCATGGTAAAACCTGTTAGTGAATATATTGAGCTGAAATCATCCCGTGTTGATAAAAGTATTCAATTGGTGAGTCTGGACTGGTATGTTTGGAACAAAGATAGTTTTTGCCGCTGCAGTGGAGTCTATGGCTGCCATTAAATCCCCCTCTGGATGACTGTTAGCACCTTTCAGTGTAAATAAACTAAACTGTAGCTGTCAAAACAAATGAATTATGAGATTTGTGAATCAGAATTCCCTACCATTTTACTTGTTTAGACACTTCTTAATTTGTCAAAATCCAGATTTTACAGTGTTAATTAGTGGGATTTTGTTAATTTAGTCAGGTGCTGCTGTGCAGAAGCAGGAGCCTTGGCCCTGGAGGTAATAGATACCCCTCTTCCTTTGTATGGACTGGCAGGGTGCCCTTCATCCTCTCTTTTCGTAAGCAGGCTGTTGGATCCAAGGTACAGCCTTTCAGAGAGAGCTGAGTGGTGTTGGCCCTTCAGTTTAGAGAGAGCTATTTGAGTTGGAGAGCTTTCTTGCAGGGCTGATACTGAAGTTTGCTTTATTGGCTTTTATTCACTTTGGCTCTGATCACCTCTGATCAGTTTTGGTCTGTGTGTTTTCCCATGCTGTTTATCTCAGCCCAAACATGCTGAAGGCAAAAGCAAAACCTGTTAGAGAGTTGTGCTGCGCAGGATGCCTGGCCTTGTGAAATTCTTGTGAGCCAAAACACCTGTGATTGTTGCTGCCAGCTTCGTGGGTGCTACCAGATCAAATCAAAATAAAACCCCTTCAGTTTTGAAGCATCCTAAGGGATGGTTCCTAAGGAAGCATCCTAAGGGAGTTCAGCGTCCTTGGAGGGTTTGGTTGTTTACCAACACTTTCTTGTCTTCTTCCATATTAAGCCTCAAACTGGCAAAATTGCAAGTTGATAACAGGAGGTTATATGTCTGTGCTACTGCAGTAGCAGTATGCTTTTATTTTGTAGAGTTAGGAAGGGGTGTGAGGAGAGAAGCAGTGGGAGCTGTTTTTGGTGTTTATTCCATAGCTGTTCTTAACTCTTCCTTTTCTGCCCTTACACACTGCAGACAGCCTATTTTAAGGTGCACAGATGTTTCTACTACTCTAGTCTTTCGTAGTTGCTTAAGTGGCTTCTTGGAGCAGCTGTTCCCTTGTTTATGTCACTGACTTTCATTTCATTTAAGTTCTTGGGTTTTTTTGTGACAGGCAGACGAAAAAAGATTATATGTCTGATGCTCTGTTGTTTAGCCTTTGTCAAGTGTGTCCTCACTGGTGTCCTGTCCTTTTGTAGGGGAGACATTTCCATTGTAGCTGGAGCCCAGTGTAGTCCCTCTGTGTCCCAATTTTGTTGTCAGCAGGGTGAATTTAGCAAATGTGATGATGAAAGTGAGAAGATTTGCAGTAGGATTTGACTAAGACTTTAATAAAATTTGCCTGTAGTCTCTCATCTTTCATCCTAGAAGTCAAGTGGTTCTGCCACATAG
Source organism: Pseudopipra pipra (assembly GCF_036250125.1). Taxonomy (NCBI): domain Eukaryota; kingdom Metazoa; phylum Chordata; class Aves; order Passeriformes; family Pipridae; genus Pseudopipra; species Pseudopipra pipra. The sequence goes on from NC_087551.1 coordinate 23,329,599, forward strand.
CTTGATGCGCGTGTCCCTCATGGCCTATTTAGGCTTTCTGCTTTGCTCTTTGCCGTTGGATTGATTTTCAAACTCGCTCAATAGTAGTGTGCCAGTTCTTTGATCTTTGCCATTGCTACTGCCTTGCTTCTGAGGTGCAAATTACAAACTGGTGGAATGGAGAAGGGAGGGGGAGCAGTGTATTTATTGTTTTAGTCAGGAGAATAGGGAGCTGTGGGAAGAGCAGGATCTAACAGTTACTGAGACAACATGGGGGAGAACTCCTCTGGGAATTTACTTTCACTTAAAAAAAAGTCTTTTTCCCCAGTTGTGAAATTGAGGAATTGGTGACATGCTCAGATGATAGTAGCAATTGTAATTTGTTTTCTACTGCATGAAAATGTTATGTAAATATATTGTGAAAATTAATGAAGTGTTAATATTAATTGACCTAATAGATTATGGCTAAGTTGTTTACATTTGTTCTTTACCAGCTAAATGAAATGATATCTCTATGCATTGTATTAGTAAAAAACAAAAGGTAGATGAAAGATTACAAATAGGAAACTTCATAGTACACAAAGCTTCCTAAGAAGTAGGAAATTAAGCAATTCTGCCTCTGTCTTGATAGAAAATGGGACAGCCTATTTAAATTCTGTACTTATTCTAGAAGGTTATGTAGATACTTGATCAGTAGATCTTACTTTAGATGCTTTGATTTCAAGTTGCAAGACTACAAATAACAATTCTATCAAAACTAATTCTGTAAACAGTTCATTGATAGATACCTGTTCAGTTTGGTATTCGCTTGCAGATTGTAATTAACAGTTCAGCTTTTTCCTTTTTAACTGCATGCTCTCCACCCATAAGAAGCATAATTACCATTAATCAAGACTTCTAATCTCAAGCAATTATAAGCTCTTACATTGTTCTAATTGCACATTTATAAATAATGTGGTTTTCTCATATAATTATGATATGATACAAACAATTATTAATTTCTGCTTTTATTTTTATCTGATCAATGTTAATTCTGTGTGACCTCACAATGTGTTATTTGAAAAATGCCTTTGAGACATGCAATTTTTTTGGTTAATTTATGATTGTGTTTCATATTCAGTGAGAAGTAATATAGTGCAACAGATTTTCAAGGCTGTGATTTCTCACAGCCATCTATGAATTGAATAATTTGTTGTAAACTCGGAACTTGTTGATGAAACAGAAGTGCAATTATACATTTAAATCATCTGCTATTTGTAAATCCAGGTGCTTGCTCTTTGAATAGTATTTAGGTTAGCACAGTATGTAAAAGGAGTTTGTTTTGGCTTTTTAATTGTTAAGTGGAACTTATATCCAGAATTCCTGGATCAGCTTTCCAGAAAGTTAAGATGAAGGCAGTTTGGTTTCAGAAAGCGCTGCGTGCCTTTGGGGCAAGATGTAAGAGGCTGTTCATTAGTTGATGTTGGTCTCACTTGTTGCTGTGTAGTTCTTATGCACACGTTTTGTATGCGAGGGCTTTGCATGAGTGCATTTTGAACAAATCATCATCAATCTGATGATTCATCTCAGGAACCACATGCAGCACTTAAATCTGTAATTGGGGTAATTGTAAACCTCTCATTCTTACAGATAGAAATTCTTCCTCTTATAATTCTAAAATCAGATCCCAGATCTTTTACTCTGGTAGCTGAGACCCGCACTGACTTGTATTTATGTCTCTATTCTTACTTGTTACATCATTAAAATTAGCAGATGATTTGGTGACCTTTCCAACCTGTGTCTGACCTTCAAGATTCACTTGTGCGGGTAAATTGCTATTGAAATTGCTGTGCTTTTATCTTTGACATTATTTAAACACTAGTTTAAATGGGGTAACATAGACTGCATTGTAAATGGGTAGCCACATTGTTGGGGACAATGTGTTTTTATCTATTGTCGGATAAGAATATTAATGTTGGGGGCGGGCTCTGTCTTTTCTGAGAGATCTTGACATTCATGGAGACAAGATGTTGGGGATTTTGCTCTGTCATAAACAGCCCAGCTTTCTTCCTGTAGTAGACTGTGTGTTTCTGAAATCATTCTGGGGCTGCAGTCTACTGCAGTGGGTTCATTTCATTATTCCTTTGAAAAGAAGGAAAGGCATACAGCCAGCTATTTCCATGCAGAAGAGTTTAATGTTTAATATGCTAATGTATCTACCCAATATTAGGCTGCAAAAATCCTTGACTTTAATGTGTCTTTAATAGTAATAAAATGGTTAGCTAATGATATTAGGGATTGTAAGTTTGGGAATTTTTTAAAACTGAAAAATTAATCTAGGCAGAAATAATTTTTCTTGCCAAGATAATTGTCATACTAGAGCTGCAGTTTGCTGTGGAAATTGCTTGCCTCATAATAATCAAAATGGAGAAACCGATTTTTTTTCTTTAGGCTTCTTGTAGATGAAAACTAATGGGACAGAGTGGTGACTCCCTTTTACCTTTGCTGGTATAGAGAGCTGTACATGCCAAGGTACCGAGCCCTCAGGTCTCATTGTTTGCCAGAGAGTTGTATGGACACAAGTGTGGTTGCCCAGAAATCTACAGATAAGAATATGCTTGTGACCCTCTTCCTAATCTGTCACTTATTTCAGTACTGTGGTGGCTGGGAGAAGAACAATGTCTATGGATGCCTCGTGCTACTGCATGGTCCTGTAGGGTTGTGTTTGCGTCTGCATAACAGAGAGCAAACTAGGACTTAGTTAGGGAAAGGTAATGCTGTTCTAATACAAAATACTCGTGTACTAGGGAGCTGTTATAGTAAATCTGTTTTTTAAAGCATTTTATTGTTCTTCCCTACTCATTGCATCAGACTTCCTGGTATGGTTTTGCTCAGGCACAAGTTAAAGTTAAACAGAGATATATATGTTTCTGGTCACTGTATCCCTATTCATACTCTCCACTTTTCTTTAAACTGAGTCTGCACATTTTTCTCTATATTTCTATACCCATTTGTACAGAGAGGTAGTTGGAAAAGGGGAGAGCTGTTCTCTATAAAAACTCATAAAAAGAAACGAAGTCATGCACATCAAGAAGGAATTCTGCAGAGAATCAGCTGCATAAAGGCCTTGAGCAAATCTAAATTTAAATTGCATCTCTTGATGATGAGGGGAAAGACAGTCCTCTAAGTTTCTTTTGCACAAAATCAAAGGTTTTTCATTGGTTATAGAACCCTAAAACATCTTAGTTGCCTTAAGGATATCTGCCTATAACACTGACCTGAATAAATAGCTGCATTCTCAAGGAAAGGAATGGGATGAAGACTTTTTTTTTTTATAGGTGGTGAGGGAGGAAATAAACAGCAAAATGGGGTATTTCGATAAGGAAAAATACTCTCTTCTCAGTTATTTATTTTTTATCTTGAGTGGATGATACTGATAATCTGGTACCTGTTTTGGGGGACAGGAAATGATAAAGAGGAAGAACTTACTCAGCAATCCAGAGCACTTACTGGTGGTTATCATCGCATCTGCAGCTGGACTGTTCTGCCTCTACAGCCAGCCTGTCACATATCACTGACCAGATTCACAACATAGGAAAGCTCCCATTGAGGCTTCCTTTGTTCAGGAAGCCTCAATGGGAGCATCCCCTTTGTTCAGGGCTGGATTGGCTGGAAGACCCTCAGCCCCAGCCTCTGCAAGATATCAAAACATGACCACTGAGGCTGCCACCAGCCTGCTGTTCTGTCTTGGGCTTCAGCAGGCGGATCTTCTCAAATTTTGTGTGTTTTCACTTGTTTCTCTTTGCACTTGGAAACACTGCCTTTTTTTCTTTCTCATGTTTATTCTTAAACCTATCTTGATGAACCATCTGGCTTCATAACTGTGTTGAATGAAGTCGGAAGGGCTGTGCAGTGGTCTGCCTCTGAGGGCTCTAGCTCTTGCCTCAGGCCTTGCTGTTCTTTTGCCTGAAGAATATAAAACATAATGTGAGTTTTTATATACTATTAAACTTGCATCTATAAATTACTGACCCATAGTAGCTGTTTAATACATATTCCATCTTCTGCTTTGATGCATTGTTGTTGTCACACTGAGGTGGGTAATGATGACTCAGCTTACTACTATGATAATGCACTTAAAGCTTAGAGATCTGTCACTGATGGCATTTCAACACAAGTGCTATAAACCAGAGATGAAAATTTAAAGTATTTGCTGTCAAGCTATTTGTCTTAAAATTCTTCTGTCTTCTGTTGTGGTTTCATAAGGTTTTGGGTACTACTGAATTGTTTTATGGACAAAGACAATTAGTTGTGTTTCAGGAACTCCATGATGCAGGACCTGACCTCCCAAAAGTTGTTGTTGGTCCTCAATTTGTAGTGCTGAAGGTGACCTATAAAATGCTTGTGCTTGTTAGGTCTTCCTAACACAGCACTGATATTGCATGCATTTTTATGGGCCTGGCATTTACAGTCATAAAGCACAGTGGAACACAGACTGATCATCATTGCTAATTGTGTATTATTTCTATTGCTTTTCTTCTTTTTCACAGCCCTTCTGTATGCCACCATTTTTGGTAATGTGACAACCATATTTCAGCAAATGTATGCTAATACAAATAGATATCATGAGATGCTGAACAGTGTCCGGGACTTTCTAAAGCTCTACCAGGTCCCCAAAGGACTGAGTGAACGCGTGATGGATTACATCGTTTCCACCTGGTCAATGTCCAGAGGAATAGATACTGAAAAGGTAAGTAAATTAAACTGCAAGGAAAGAAGTCACATCCTGAAAGTATTCCATTAGAATAAACAGGAGGTACTGTCTTAGTAAAGAAGACAAATATTCTTTAAATAGTTCTAAGTAGTAGCTTCCCTTAATTTTAAACTTTCAAATGTAGTATTTCAGCTATTCTGTCATACTGACATATGCTAGTGGTCAAAGTATGTGTGTTTTGCTAGTGATATGGCATGAAATTGTATAAAAATTATGAAGAAAAAAGCTTGGTTTTCAGTAAATAAGGATGATAACTAAATAACAAGTTCCAGATTGTAACATAATCTCACAGTTTCTCCAGATGAGATTTTTTTTGTATTATTTCTGTGTGAGGTTGTTTGCAGCTCTGTGGGCCTGAAAACAAAGTAATTTTTTTTTGTCTTTGTAGAATTTGAATGTAACATTCTGTGTGCAGATTAAAGATATTAATGAAAGCTGGAAGTATTTAATAATGTATTATTTGAAATCTACCTTATGTGAGGCAAATGTTATCATTTTAATTCATTGAATTTACAAGTAACTTCCTATTGTGTCTTAAAATGACAAATGGCCTTTCACCAGAACAAATGTACGAAAGCAACTACTTGCCTCTTTTGTTTTAGTTTCCAGCTTTTATGGAGATAGATACTGTTTTTCTTCTGCTTGTAAAGAGATGTGATTTGTGCGGTGGATCATTCAAGAAATTATACCAATGCTCTGGTCACCAGCCTTCTGGTTGGCAGCTTAATTTAGTATTCTAAACTGTAGATGATGCAGTTAAAGAGCAAATAGTGTCATTTCTGTATAGCTGTTAAAGTGTCATTATGAAGGAGTAGAACAGATGTGGCCTTGCACTGGGCTGTCTGGAGACCAAGAGGTACAGTGGGTACTGTTTGCTTTCCTAAATATCTTCAGCTTATCTGCCATTTTTAGATCGCAGACCATGATTCTGTAAGCACTGTCTCTCATACTAGCTTTCAGAAAGAAATGGTACTTTAGTGCTGGATAGTGCTGGTTAGAAGGTCTGTGGGATTATGGATTTGAGGTACATACATTTTGGGGAAGATGGAGAGACAACATCTGAGGATACACAGTGTAGTGAGTGCTGCTGCTTTCATTCACCCCCCATTACAAGTTACTGTCATCATTTTAACAAAGCAACAAGAAAAAATTGCTATGTAAAACACTGAGTTTTTTTAGCTTATCTTTATAAAGTTCATTCCTGACTTCCTCTGGTAAGGAGAGAATGCTCTAAGAATGGATTTGGAGACAGCAGAATAACCAAACCAAGCACGACAATTCTCATTGTAGCCTTTGATAATTATCTTAATAAACAGGGAAAAAGTCTCCAGTTGTCAGGATATCAAAGAGCCTAATACAGTGTTTTTTTCAATAACTGGTGTGTTCATAGCTGAGCTGCCACTGGTGATGACTGGTAAACCAAGAATCAACTTTCATCTGCATAGCAAAAGTTAGCAGGTGTAAGGCTGACTAATGGCTCTGCCAATCCATAAACTCCCAGGCCTGAGCTCTGTTGGTTTGATGCCTGTGTTTTGGATAAGAGCATAATATTAAATACTCTCTTTTATATTCTGGTTTCTACTACAGCAACCCTTTTTGTGTGATGTATTTAAGTAACTTCAAAGGGCGTATGTAATTCCAGTAGTAAAATTTAGAAAGAATCTGCCAGTACAGAATGTTTTTGTTGCCAGAGTAAACAAGATAATTTAAAAGACTGTAATGGCTGTTACCTGTGTTCCATGTTAAATGTTGGTCTTGTTGCCCCAGCCCACTTCTGTGAGCCTGGAAAACTGAGAATTGGGGTGTTCAGCTGCTGCTCTGTATGGGGCAGCCAAAAAAGATCATCACTTAAGTGCTATAGAGATATAACTTTTTGGAAGTAATATCTGTAATAACAGGTCTGCTTGGAGGTGGGCCAAAGATAATGATATTGGTGTTGGAGTCATTTGCCTTTGGAGTACCAGGCATAATATCTGGAACCAGTGCCATGAATTATGAGCTTGATTCTCTGCTCAGATCTTGCACAGAGCCCCACTGTAAGGTGTAGACATAGCTGTAGTGCTTCCTGTGTTACCCAGAGTATTTGCATTGAGGCAGTGCTGCTGCTTCTTCTCTTCTCTTACCATCTAGAAAAATGTGTGGGAGTAACTCTGATGCTCAACCAGAATGTTCCTTAATTGGATGGAATAGTTATTGGTGAAAAAATTAAAAAAGAGGCAGACTTGGACTACTCAATGTTTTTCTCAAATAGTACATCCTGGATATAGTTCATCCCAAACTATCCTCCAAAGCTTTTTGTCATCTCCAAACTCTGTTCATGTTGCATATTTCCAGTGGTTTTGCCAGGAACTTTTAATCTGTACATGCAGTAGTAATTTTGTATTCTTTCCACTCTGCTGTCTGTATTATATTAAAAAGCTTTAGAAATGGCCCTGCCTGGTACCTGCTGTGCTAAGCATCAGTTTGTGTTCTCTTAGGAGCACACATCATGAATTGCTGTGAGGAACATTGCATTTGGAAGATCAGCTTGCCCAACACAGCATCATACCTTAAAGTCCCTTTCTGGCATAACCAAAAAACTTGTTAGTGCCACTGAGGGGTAAATTTGAATACCTGCAGTTCTCAATATTATGAGCTAATTAAGCTTTAAATAACTTTTTGTTTGTTTGTTTGTTGAAGAGATGTGTGATCACGCTTCTCCTCTACACAATATTCTGTGATTTGGAGCATATAATTTGAGCAGGCTTTTAATTGAATCTGCCTATCAAAAAAGTGACCTACCCTCTAGAAACAATCCTTCAGGAAGCTTTTCTTCAACACTTTCTGTACTGCTGTGCCCTCAGTTTTATTGTCTAAAAAGCTGAGGCCTTCTGGTAATTCAATATCCAGCGCAGCACGTTGCTGAGATGAAAAGAGTATTTTCCTTCAGGTATTATAAAGTAGACTAAGTTAACATTGTGGCTTATGTGTGTAAATAAAAGAAAAATAAATGTACAGACCGAGATTAGAAATTTTAAAAGAAGGGGGAAAGTAGTTCTTAAATCTTGTGTAGTAAACTAGCAATAATAGGCACACAAAAACCATGCACAGGAATTGATTGATTTCCTTCTCAGGTTTTGCAGATATGCCCTAAGGACATGAGAGCAGATATCTGTGTGCATCTTAACCGCAAAGTCTTCAAGGAGCACCCAGCCTTCAGGCTGGCAAGCGATGGGTGCCTGCGAGCGCTTGCGATGGAATTTCAGACAGTGCACTGTGCTCCAGGAGACCTGATCTACCACGCTGGAGAGAGCGTCGACAGCCTTTGCTTTGTGGTTTCAGGGTCTTTGGAAGTAATCCAGGATGATGAAGTTGTTGCTATATTGGGTAAGTTTCACAGCCGATAATATGCATTTGTGCACAAATACAGATGTGCGGAGCATTTTTATAACCTCTTCTTCTCGTTCTTTAAAAAGCTTCAGTCAAGTTATCTTTACCACAGCCTGGAGAGGTGTATTTTATTGTCCTTCCTGTTCCACACAGGTAAATAGGAAGGGCAATCATCTCATCTCTAGATTGCTTTAACCCTGTTTCCTCTCAATGGAAACTCTACTTGAGCATTGGCCATTGGTTATTCTCGGAGTTCTTCCTGTCTCGACACATCTCTTTTTGTCAGAAATTCCATTTAGGACTCAGAAAACTTTTTTTTAAAGTGCCTGTCTTCCCTGCCTCCCTCTCACCCCGCCCCCTGTTAATAATCCACTTTTAATGGAAATTTTCCAATTAGATTCATTTAGATCTCATGCTAAAATAATATTTATCCATTTTAAAGTCTAAGTAATTTAAAAATTTAGAGCTGATTTGTGTAAACTTGGAATGGCAGCTTTGTGTTGAGGCATTAAAAAGATGTGAATTAAAAATAGCAATGTGAACAACATTCTGAGGCAAAGCTAAGAGAAGAGTGGGATAATCCAATACATGTAGGTAAATTGTGGCTGGAGCACTGAGGAGGTTGTACTTATCATTTGATTCTGTCAGACCCTTTTGTAATAAGGTAAATTCTCATGGTGGCTTAATCCAGTACCTGTCACTCATAGCAACCAAGAAAAAGAGAAGAAAAAAGCTTGGTAATCTTACTTTTTCTGAACACATACACCCAACTGTCCCAAGAGGAATGTCTACTGAAAAATGAGGGAGCTAATAAATATCCTGAGTTTGATTTTTCTCTATTTCTGAACATATATAGTAAAAGGTGAATTTAGTGTCCTGGGGAATCAAGTTGATAATATTTTGTGCCATATAAGAAGCTAAAAAGCTGAAAAGTTGGAGGATAACTGATTCTCTTTTGTTCTGGAATCACCTGTGCTGTTCAGTGCTGTTGATATCAGCAACTTCTGCTTGTCTAAGTTGCACATCAAGAACTTTTGCCATGCTGAACTCTCATGAATTAACATGGCAAATGTAGAACAAACTAAAACCTCTCAGTTTGTGTCCCCTAAAGCCACCACCTGGGTTCACTGCAAGAAGAAAACCTCAAAACCTCTTGCTGCTCCATTTGAGTATAGGTAAAAAGCACTGAGACAGAATTTTTTTTAAATATCCTTTTTAAATAACAATGGTCTACTCATCTTTACTGGTAACTTCTGCATTCTATCATAACATTCACTTTAGAAAACAGCCTAGATTGCTTGAGAAACCTAATCTCTGCTGTTGCAGAGTGATAGCTACAGATAAATGAGGCTGATCCCTTGATATCTGGATAAATAGAAGTATTTTGTTGCTACTGCTCTCCTGGGATGATAACTATTGATCCTTTTCCCTCCACAACTAATTTTTTTTAGTTTTCATTTGGAGTCAGTTCTCTGGCACTCACAAAAGTTGATGAACTCTGCCATTTTCTATGTGAATATTGTAAGTGAAGAGAAAAGTAAAATGAAGTGGAATCTCTTTGTGATTCTGTGAGATTTCATTTTGGATTTACCTCAATTTTTGTGTTTCTGTTTCTGGACTAAAGAATCCCTTTCCCTCCACATGTGTGTCTACCTTCCCCCTGCAGGCTGTGAAGTCTTCTGTTGAAGATTTCTCTATCCTGATAAGAAATTATGTGTTTAACTAAGTTTTTCACTATTCTAAATCAGTTGGACTTTCTTCTCCTTTCACATTGTGCAATTTAAGCACCACATTACTGAAGAATGATGCAGGAGATGGGCCAGGGTTTCCTGCCTAACTTCTTTGTACTCAGTTTTCTTATCTGTAGATTAACAATGTTTGGGGGGGTTGTTGTTGTTATTTTTGTTTTTTAATTTCATAATTAGCTAAGCTTGTCAAGCTCTTGATGAAAGTATACCAGATAAAACAAGGTACTACAAGGGAAAAAAAAGTGAATTGTACAAGAAATGTGATTGTTGCTGATCACTCAGCCAGAACAGCCTATAAGTTTTGTTATCAGTCACAGCTAAACATAGCTATGAACATTAGTCATGTAACAACAAACCATGTTAGCATTTCTATAGGGTAATTTTAGTTAACAGGTATGTTGGAGAGACTGTAATCTTCTTTCAGGCATTCTTGAAACAAAGATGAAAAGAGTAAATGCAGAAATGATTCAAGGTGAATTATTTGCTCAACTTTAGCTGTCATGTAATAAAGCAGTCTTCACAGTTTGCAATGTAGCCTGTATCTTCCTTACGGGAGAGAAATGAATTGCATCCCTAAATTAGTCTGTGTGACTGCTGTACAGCATTACATAAACCAAAGGCAGACTACACTTAATCCTTTAAGGATCCAATTCATATGAAACATTTTCAAGTTCTGAAACATTTAACCTTGCAGACTAACACATAAAAGTATATTGTGTAGCCCTGGAGTGTATTGTGTACACTTCCATAATATCCATGCAGATCGGTTCCCTGTAATACTGCAGAGACAGGTATGTTCTCAGTTCAGGCTTATGTTCTTAAAACAAAGCTCTGTCTTTGATTGACTTAGATTAATATGAGTACTGAGTTGGAAGAAATTGCACATTGGCCAGCAGTGAAAAAACGTGCTCTTTTTGTGTGTGTCTCCTAATATTGCCTTCCCCATTATTTTGATTTAAATACAAACACAAAAATAAATCAATTAAAAAAAAAAAACAAACCTTTGCAATGCTTGCAGTAAAAATTTAAAGACTTCGAAGCATTTTGTATAACTTTGATTTGTTGTGATGAAAGACATATTTTTTTTTTGAATTCTCTGCAAACTTTCTGCTAAAATACAGAGACTACCAGTGTCCATGCAATGCAGTCTTTGGATTTGATGTGTCAAAGAAACAAAACCTTTTAAGCCAGGTGATGGATTTATTTGTGATTCATTCTAATACAAATGGATTAGAAAAATAAGACCTAGCAAGAAAAGCCACTGTATTACCATGTTTTGCAGGTTAACATGTAAGTGTGAGGGTGGGATTATGTAAAAGGGAAGTTTAGCTAGTGGGAAGCTGCTTGGATGAAATATAACTCTGGTTTTCCATTCTTCCCTGTTCTTCCCATTTACACAATTGTTACTGCATAGCATGAAGTGCTGACGTACACTCAGCATTTTGTGGAAGATAGAGAAAATCACATAGTCCCTGCCCCTGAAGAGAATTGAGTGAAGCACAGGTCGTGCAGGACTTCCATTAAGAGACTGTTTTCAACTTGGCTTTGCTTTTAACTTTTCTAAGCTCTCCCATTTGACCTGATGCTGCTTTATCCACTTGAGACTGACAGGATCTCTTTGAACTACTCTTATTTAAAGACGTACCCATTTATCCAAATGTCGTTAGAGAAAATAGGGGGTTTTTTGCTGTTAAAAACAATCAAGCATTTATGCCAATATTCATTTGGCAGCTCTAGTTTCTCTGCTTTGGAGCAGACATTTCAGGCTGAGCCACTGATCATCTGAAAACCTGACCTTATTGCAGGTCTTTGAAAAGTTAAAATCTACTTATGCTGAGGAGATTGGCTACGTTTTAATTTATCAAATAACTTCTTTAATTTATCAAATATTCCTCCTGAATTAATTGTGCCCCAGGCACAGAACATAAAGTCTGACTGAACCTTTCTTTGGAATATGTGGGGAAAAGGGATTGTAGTAGAAGTGTGAAATAAGCCTACATGGCTAGTTGTTTTTTTCTTTATTTAAGCAAGTTTGAAGACCTAAACTGTCTTTCATTGCACTTTTTACGTTTTTGTACACTGTGAAGGTATGTGTTTCATTAGTGAAGTGTGACAATGTAGATTGTTTGGAACTGTGGTAAACAAGAAGCTGATGTTAGAAGTCCAGCTGAGCAGATATGTGCCATTGCTGGGGTCATTTCACAAAATGGGGATAAGAGGGCACTTCCCTCACCCTCCGGCCATTTAATCTGAACCTTTTTAATCTCTCCTCATCATTGCTAGAGGAAGTGCTAGTTCTTGTGTTATATCTCCAATTGCATGCGTGCCTAGATAATTTCATGAAAATTGTAGCAAAAGTATCCTTTTGTAAGTATTTTCTGGAAATACAAAGAAGGACTAGATATAAGGCCTCGTTAGTTTGTGTGAATGCACAAATATCTGAATGACTTAGAAAACCATTTTTGACCTTTCTAGGAAATAATCAATTCTGGGTTAGATATGACTGACATAATAGTACTCCAAGATTGAGCAGAAAAATCCCTTTTCTCTAGGAAATCTGAAGGAAGCAAGTGATTTTGGGACCCAAATTGGTTCCAACCCTTTTTGCCTGTAATAGGGGTAATCTTTGAATTTTATGAAAACATTCCGGAAAAAGGCTGGAGAAAGGAAGAAGACCCTTGACAATTAGAGTGACAGACTGATTTTTTCTAGATAGTGGTGGGAAAAACAATGTCTTGTCCTTAAATTTTCTGACTGCTGCAACAAAGATGGTGAAGGGCCTTGAGGGGAAGGAGTATGAGGAGTGGCTGAGATCACTTTGTCTGTTCAGTCTGGGGAAGAGGAGACTGAGGGGAGACCTCATGGCAGTCACAACTTCCTCATGAGGGGAAGAGGAGGGTCAGGCACTGATCTCTTCTCTGTGGTGAGCAGTGACAGGACCCAAGGGAATGGCCTGAAGTTGTGTCAGGGAAGGTTTGGGTTGGATATTAGAAAAAGGGTCTTCACCTAGAGGGTGGTTGGGCACTGGAACAGGCTCCCCAGGGAAGTGGTCAGAGCACCAAGCCTGACAGAGTTCAAGAAGCACTTGGACAGTGTTCTCAGGCACTTGGTGTGACTCTTGGGGATGGTCCTGTGCAGGGCTAAGGATTGGACTCGATGCTCCTTGTGGGTCCCTTCCAACTCAGCATACTCTGTGATTCTGTGATTTGTCATTTAATGACTCCTAGATGGCCTGACTGTACAGCAGATCTTTACTTATATGAATTGTTCAAAGCTGCTGAGTGGTCTTGATACTTCTTACAAGGGAGCCTTGTGTGTTTGGATGGTAAGACTGCAGGTTAGTTTAGTGGACTTGATTAAACACAGGGAGCTTTAAACCTTTATTTAACAACTAAAAACCAAAGCCTTGAAAACCACAGTGATCTTCAGACCTGAGCACTGTATGAAAAAAATAACATTTACTAGAAGGTTTAGTTAAAAAGGAAAAACAAAAACCCCACACAAAACAGTTTATCCCGTGTTACATCCCAGTTGTTCTGTATTATTCTTGATATCTTTATGTGACCTAAAAACTTTCAAAAGAATAAACTTTTTTTCTTGACTGTTGGTTTAGCATCATAGAATATCCTGAGTTGGAAGTGACGTATGAGAATTGTGGAGTCCACCTCCTGATTCCACAAAGGGCAAGTAAAGTGAATGAGATAGAAAGGGAAATCAAGTCAGGAATTTGTTGTGAGCCAGGAATATCACTGCTCTCCACAAGGTTAACAGTTTGGTGTTGCTATTCCTTTTGCTGCTATCAAAGCTGAAAGGAAATAACAGAAAGTAGATATAAGTATGAAAGTATGTAGTAACACAATGTCAAGAATGGGAATTTTTGGGGGGGAGTGGAGGCCAGGGAGTGTGCAAAGGATGCACATAGTTTTACATTAAAGTTCACACATGAGCTGAGGAAGTGGAAATTTATATGACCCTGAAATACAGATCTTTTATTCTTATTTACAAAGCTATAAAGTTGACAAGATTGGAGACTGTGGTTTTAACGTGTAGGAGAGCTTGGTGTGCCATGTTTGGTTTCAGCAGGATATTAAATGCTCCATTTGCTTTGTGTGGAGAAATTCCTGCTGATTTAATTTTATCTAATTGCACTCTTAAAGAAATGTTATAAGAATAATTGTTTGTTTTCTTTACAATTGCTTTATCTTACTCATTTAGCCGTAAGCATTTCATTCAGTTGTAGACAAAAGAGGATTGATTCAGATTTTGGTGGGACAGATTTGCATCTAGATAGGACAGTGCAAACTGCAAGGGCAACTGCACCACAGGGGTGGTTTATTTTAGAGTGCAGGAGTACTGCCTGTCTTATACCTTCTCTGTGGAAAGCATTGCATCTTCCACACAGTCATGTGGAGACTGCTTCTCAGCAGACTTGAAGATGCTGGATAAGTGAACTGTGCTGAGCCCAGACTGCTATCTTTAGACTGTCCCTAGTACCTGAGCTAACTCAGGTTTCCCTAAACTAAGCTGCTTTGTGTACTACCCCATTTTCAAAACTTAATTGTGTATTTTAGGGCCTACTGTTGTTTAATTCCAAGTCTTTGAAAAAGTCCCTTACTTCTCTGCTTCTCTTTTCACCTACATTTTCAATGTAGATACACCTCCCAATGTTAAAAATACCAAGCTGCTGTGCTCTTAGGTTTAAGAAATGCAGGATTATGGATGGCATTAGAGTTTTCTGACAGCATCTAACGTCACAACATTGTTTGTGCTATTGAATAAGAATGTAACGTGACCAGCAATGCTTTCAAAAAGGAATGATTGAAATTAAAATCCATCTTTATCCTCAGGAGGTCTATTGTGCTTTTTCTATTTATAGTTTAAAGGCTTGGGGTTTTTTTAGGTTAACTTATAATAGGAGATCGGACAAGTTGCATGTTTCTATGAAGTGATTCAATGAACATCAACTGAAGGAACAATTTTCAGATTTTGATTTGCCCAATGTGTGTCCAGGCACACTTAGCAAAAGTATTAAAAATGGAGATCCAGCTAAACTTTTTAAAAGGCCGTGGCATAAAGAGGTCTACATTAATATAAAATTTTAATTTCATGGTGGATGTAAGAGCAGCACTAAAACTTTTATGGAGAAATATATGTTTATTCCAAATGGTGGTTTTGGGCAGAGTATTCCTTATTCCTGTGTTCCCGACACCTGGAGTGGGTTGATATCAGAGTTGCCAATTTTAAGACTTCAGCCAGCCATTAGTTGTTCTATGTCTAGCTTCTGACAGAGCATTAAAAGCATGAATCACCAAAGCTCCTGTCCACTGCTCTCTGTAGATGGTCTAAGACTGGGCAGGGTATTGGAGAAACAGATTTTTAAAATACTTGATTAATGACTTGCTGGAATAACTGAGGAAGAGGGGGATTCCCTGTGAATAGAGGCCTCAGTAGTGAACTTACTGGCATGTTTTGTGTTTTATTGTTGAAAATCTATGCAGCTTTGCATGATGTGCTCTTAAGTAGTCTGACAGCATCACATGTGGAAGAAGTCCCCTTTGGAAGATGGTAGTGTCTGACAGGCTACTGGCAACAGTGATCCATGACACTGTCAGCTGAAATTGAGATGTGGTGGAGATGAGGCTCTCTGTTCCATCATATCTCTTGGTATCTCAGACTGTGTCGGGAAGGCTTGCACATCGTGTTCGTGTCCATACTCCAGCCAGAGGCACGAAGAGGTAAAAATTATAATTTAGCAAAAAAGTCAGCTTCTGGCTGGTGAACCACTGAATTAATTTTAATTGTTGTTTTGGGTAGGGTTTTGTTTCTGTTTCAGAATTTCAGAGGAGGAAGAATTAAATTGTTTTCACTAAAAAGACAGGTTAAAAATTAATGTAAAACATTTTCAAGAAACACTCATTTTTCTTTGTTTTCTTCAAGTTTCAACTTTTTTTCAGAGGTATGTTTCTTTAACATTGTTAAATTTATACTGAAGGGGTTGCGAAAAATATTAAATAAAATGAAATATACTATAGATACATCCTTTGTGAGGCTTTCAAAATACTTATTTTATATACTTCAGAACATAAAATTTACTATTTAAACTCTTGTGAATCCTTTTTGTCTGAAATACAATAAAATTTTGAGATTTCAATGTAGCTAGAACCTAAAGCCTGTCTCTAAGTAATCAGAGAAATAACTCAGAGGATAATGCAATTTGATCCTCTCAGATATTTTTTTTTTTTGATCAGAGAATTAGCACTGTCCATACAATGACAACAGAAATTGAGCTGTGTTTTTCCTATTAGTTAACCAATGCAAATATATTCAAATACATTTTTTACCCCAGTTACTTGAGCTGGTAACTTCCATATCACCTGAGTTCATACAAACTGGACATATATTAATAACTTTTTTACAGTAACCATTAAAATGCAAATAAGGATAAATGAATCAGATTCTACTGAAGCCTCCAAGCTTTCTGTGAGTAAGCCTGGTAGGGCCCAATTGACATTTAAAACTCTTCTTCTCATCACATTAAGTCAAGTAGTGAAATATAATCTATGCTCTATTCAGAGAGACAAATAAACACATTAATAATAATAATAATAATAGAAATCTTAGCTGTAAGTAATACATGTTGTTGCTACTCATCTCGAAAATAAATGTTTTTACTTTGTCTGTACAGTAATGTGCTTCAACAGAGAAAATTGATGCAGTTGTACAGTAAAGTGTCTGCAAAATATTGCCAGGCTATGTTTTACAACATAAACAGATACACTGTGTTTCTATTTGTGTACCAGGCAAATCACTGAAAGTGCAACTTCAATTTGTTTTATCTGTAACTCTTACTTTGGTTTCTGTGGCATTGATACTCAGACTTTTTTTAAGATCTTATTAGAAGAATAGATTAATTAAAACTCTGGTTAATGAAAAATACTATATTCTCTGCAGTTGGTCATTCACTTCTCATTACATGTCTCAGTTTGCGCTTCAGAAATCTCTTAAGAAAATCCAAAGCAGCAAATCACTTCCATACATCATCTCCTGCCAGCTGTACTGTGTTGGAGAACCAAACTACAGGCTATTCGGTGGCTGTCAAGTTGTACAATTTATCTGTAGGACAGATACTGAATACTCTACCTCAATGCCAAATGGTAGCTCTGTTGTTATTGCCTGACAGATATTTGTTACCTTAAAACAATGCACCAAGAGGAAAAATTCTTTTTGCTCCAATGCCTCTAATTTCCTTTAATCTTTCTTCTCTTTGTAAAATGGGAAAATTTAAATTGCATGCCTTACTTAGATTAGGAGGAGATGAGGGAAGAGAGGAGAGGGAAGGATTTTCAGTTGAAGCCAAACAGACATGTGGTGATCACAGAGGGAATTCGACCCAAGTCTCACATCATTGGCTTTGAACACCGGGGGTAAATACACTGTCCTTAGTGGAATTATGCTTGAATAGAATTGGTAGGAGCCTGTGACATGGACTAAGTTCAGATCCTCTGGGGAGGGAGGGAGGAAGGAAGGAAGGAAGGAAGGAAGGGAAAAAGTCAGGCCAATTTTTTTGTTTGTTTTTAAATGTCAGCATTTTAACTGAGCAGTCACTTTAAAAAGCAGCATTTTAACTGAGCAGTCACTAGAAAGAGACCTATGCAGAGAGAATCAGTGTTTGCTTTTATAGCAGTTGGTGTCTCCCACTGCTTGGAGGTGGCAAACAAATCCTGAGAGCGCAGGCCAGTGTGGGTGCTCCAGGGAGCTGTGCTGGGAAAGTCATTGTGGCAGCCACTGTGGATCAGTATTACAGATAACATTATTTGCTAACACCTGATTTCCAAGATATGCTTAGTGCTGCATTACCTCGGTACCATCGAGCAGTGTTTGATCATTTTAGCTTATCTTTGGATCTGCTGAGACTGTCAGATCCCAGTTCTGTCATTTAAACATGCAGATGAAGGCAGATTGGGAAGGGACCCGTCCTAGATTCTGGTGTTGGCTGCTGTAACAACAATTACTATTGATTCAAGAATGATTCTAACATGAATATTTTGTCTGATGTACTGAAAACCCATGGATTTGTGTGAATCCCTTCAAAATCCATACTGACCTGGAAGACCTTCAGTATATGATATGACCTCATCTTCTCACCCAGCTGCTATCACACCAAAACTGCACCATGACTTCCAGACATCCAGAGTCCAAAAATGGACTAAGTAGGTTATCAGTTCAAGCACATATTCTACACATGAACCAGATTTTTTTGGAGTGGACTATGTTCTGTCTGAGAGCTCTTCAATACTTCCACTTTTTAGGAGTAAAAAAACCAAGGTTTGTGGTATCAAGACAATATAGCTATAATGTGAGAATGTAGTTCTTTTCTCAAACAAAATCAGCAGAACACCTGACTAAGCAGCAGTAATCACATCTTCATTACTGTGCTGCTTTGAGGAGACAGAGTGAATGTGGCTTGACCTTATGCCTGACTCAGGCTGAATTTACAGTGGTAACAGAGAAATCATCTTTTCACTTTTAAGATAAATAGCAAATTTGATGTGAGAAAGAAATTGGGAAAGAAAAAATATGGAAATAGAAGGTTTTATAAAATAATTCTTCACTATTTAAGAATTTTGTTTCAGGACTTGTTATTATAATTAAAACAAACAAGCAAACATAAAAGGCAGAAAACTATTTGGATTTCAAGTGCATGCTGAGCTGATGGTGAAAAAGGTCCTCAGCCCACAAATTCAGCAGGGAATATAAATGATTGATGGTAAAAGCTTAGATCATCCACTTTAAGTGTGATTGACAGATAATGTTCTTGGCAAACGTCTGGAATTCAGCAAGCTGGGAATGAAAAATGCAAAGTACTGACAAACAAATGCCATCTGCATTTCTCTAGCTTTTTAATCTTTCCTCAGAGGTAAGGTGAAATATATAAAGCCTGGAGTTATATGTAAAAAGAGGCTTTTGGCTCAGGTTCCCTAATGCAGCCATTAGACTTTGCCAACCTCCTTCTGACACACTTAGAAGTATCACCTTGTCCCTCTTGCTTTCTAATTACAGATGGATTTGATAAAACACCCACTTAATCTGCCCCCCATTTTTTTTAATTCCTTTTTCCTGAGTGATTGATCTTACAATGTGGAGAACATATAGACAAAGGGAGATGATATGCAGTTCCATATTATGTATAAGAGGCCAATTGTTCTAATCCAGTGCAGGTACTCCTGGGTGGAATTTTAATTCCTTCTTGCTATAAAGATTTCCTACTGCTCCTTTCCCCCCCTGTTTTTCTATGAATATCGAAGACGAGTTTTTTTAGAATCTGACAATCAAATTTGATACTTTTGATATGCATCATTTCCTAAATGCACTTGATGGAAACAAAGCAGTGTGGTGTTTGCACGTGTGCCTTGCTTTGGAACCCAAAATATAATGTAGGATTGATTTTCAACTAAATCCCTGGCTGTTAACTTCAAGGAAATATTTTAATGAAATCGAGTACAACTTCTTCAGGTTTTTTTTGGTTTGTTTCTTGTAAACAGAGGCTTCTGTGATCTGACTCAGTTTGTGGTTCATGTGTTGCTTTTCTCTGGTTTGGCTCAGTAGGCACCCAGCAGACGTAGCTCCTTCCTGTGCTGTTCCTGCCACTAATGGGAAGTGGCTCCCTAGGGTAGCAGGAAACTGCAGGAGGGACAGTTTTTTGGAAGGAGGGAGTTACAAATAGCAAAGGGAAACTGTCATTGCTGCCACAGGTGAATGACACAGTTGTGTCTTTCTGTGTTACGTGAAAAGCAGAATTAAATTTTAAAAAGAGTAAGACAACTAACTTCTGAGGTAGGCATAGCAGCACCATGCTGTTTGTGCTTGCATTGTACTAATTATTCTTCATGATACTGTGGGACAGTAAAATGATTATTTTCATTTTGAGGTAGGAAACTTCTCTGGAGATAGTAAGAAATATGCTTAGAACAAAGCTAGAATTTCTCTCCCTTGTGCTTGGATTACCAGCTCTAACTGTTGCTCCTCAGTGATGGCACATTTCAATGCTTGATAGATTCCAGAGCGTTAATTAAAACAGTTGTTTAGCTAATTGCCTGGAATATTGTGAGTAAAAGCATATTTATTCCAAAGGCAAACAATCCATTTTTACCCAGTGAAGCATATCAGTTTTTATGGTGCATAAAAATTGTTTCACTTCAGTTTTGAATATATTGTGTACTTGTCTGTCTAAAAGCCTTTCAGATGATGATCTGCTTTAAGTGCATGGAAGCATTTTTCTTTGGCCATTTTTAATGTATCCATTGAAAAAGCATACATTTAAATAATTGAAGCTGTGAAAAGTTATTGCTATTAAAGTAAAAAGTTGCTTACTGTACTGGGCTATTGGACTACCACCATGCTTATTGATGTGCAGCCTTTGTAGTATTTCCAGATATTGTCCTATGTAAGGAGACTTGAGATTGGAGAAGGGTTATTGTTGTGGTGTCTTTGCTTAATTTTTGAGGAAAAAACATGCTAAGGGAATGGGTGGTTTCAGTGTATACACACATTTAAAATTAAAATAGAGTCTATGCTCCTCCAAAGTGATCAGGGCCTAAACTGGTCCATGGGAGGTGGCTGCATAGGGCTTCTGTGGAAGACTGGGAGCACATCAGTGTGAACGACAGCTTATTGCACTACAGTGTAGCTTACCATCAAGCTGATAGCTTCTCCTCAAAGAGAAAATGCTTATCATCTAATGGAAAGATTAGGTAAGGATGGAAGTACAGCTCAAGGGCTAAGATGGGAATTCTGGGTTTAATTTACAAGTTTTCTTGAGCTCTATACTCATGATAGTTCTCTTGACTTTCATATAGCCTTTTATACATGACTATTTATCTAAGAAATGAAACCTAAAAGGGCCTGGCTGAAGTCAATAAACTAATATTTATTTTGATGCTTTGGCTTTCAGAATTGCTATGGGCAGAGTATTACTTATAAGACAAGGTACCATCTGGTCCATTCCTACCTCAGCTTGATAGATGATGTGAATGTATTTCTTTGTTGTTTGTCTTAAGAGAAATATGCAGTGATTATATAACAAAGCAGAAGTTTAAGAGGAAAACACATTTCAAAACAAGAACAGTATAATATTCTTATTCTGTTAGCAGTATATGGTGAAAAATAGAAAAAAAAAAAAAGACCATTACTCTTGTAAATGGGCTTGTAACTTTCTCCTACACACTCCCTTTTGTGCCCAGCCTGAGCTGGGTTATAACCAGCAAAATCCTTACTGGGAGCTGTTCCTCAGCTGGATTTTGGTAAACGTGCCCTGAGCTGGAAAGGTTGTAAGGAAATGGCTGTTTTCTTTCTTCCAGTGTGTAACAGCTAAACATTCATGCCTGGCCATTGCTACCTTGGTGATAACTAACCTGTACTCTTCTTGTTTTGGACTCTATTTCCTTGTAGCCTGTAACTGCACTGACGTCTTATACAAGATGGTTTTATTGGCATAATAGTGGGTAATTGTTAGCCAGATTAAGAAAACTTAACAACATAGATGTAAGAATCAAATCCTTTGCATTTAAGTTAAAAGAAGAAAGGGAAAAAACATTTCATCTTAATTAATCTCTTTGAAAGGGATAAGAAGAGAACATGAACCAAGAATGAATCACTTTTCTTGATTTTTAAAGAAAATAATTTATTGATATTTAAAGGGGACTCATCACATGAACAACTTTTTGATTGTTATTTATTCTTATGAAATTTTGCTAGGCTATTAGCAAAGTAATTAACAAAAAGATAGCAGAAAAAGTTATTAATGAAATATTTCAAAGTTATTTTTTTTTAGGCAGAATTATTTTCTGACCACATGAAGTAGAAGAAACTTGTCAGTATAAATGAGATGTATATTCTTTTATATTTTTGGTGGAAATAGTACTGTTATTGAAAGTAATGCTGTTATTTTTGTTTAGGCAAAGGAGACGTTTTTGGTGATGTGTTCTGGAAGGAGTCTACCCTTGCCCAGTCCTGTGCTAATGTAAGGGCTTTGACTTACTGTGATCTTCATGTGATTAAGAGAGATGCTTTGCAGAAAGTACTGGAGTTCTACACAGCCTTTTCACACTCCTTCTCTAGAAATCTCATTTTGACCTACAACTTGAGAAAAAGGGTAAGTAGCTTTGATTTCAACATACGTCTTATAAATGATCGCACTTTTAAGGACTCTCTGCATGAAAAAAACTGAATTACTTGAATTCTGACATTTTTTGTAGGCTCTCTTTATAAGAAGGTTTTTCAGAGCTTGCCTAAGAGACACTGCTAGTGTGTAGAGTCAAAAGGCCACATTTATTTCTGTGCTAGCTTTGTAGAGAGGTAGACTGTGTGTATGTGAAAGTCTTGCACATTTCAAGGAAAGAGACAGATTCCAGCATTTTACAAACTGTCATGCATTTGTGATAAACAGTGTTCACTAGTTAATGCAACTTTAGTTTGTAAAGCAGCTAAAAATATTTTAGGAGTGTTGCCTGAAATTACATAGAAAATGACAGGAAAGATATAAAATCTAATATATGGAGCAAAAGTCAAGAAGAGTAATCACAATGGAAAAATAATATGAACATGACATTCTATCAAGAGTTGCTTCTTTTAGAATCAATCACATTTTGGAATTACTTTGCTTATCTATAATGTTTCCTTTTTCTTATCCTTGATTTTTTGGCTCATTTCATTCCTTGCTGTGTGCCAGTACAAGTTATTTTGTCAAATGCAAGTCATCATAATCTAATAGCTCCTTTTAAATCCTCTGTGTAATCTTCAGTGAACAACCTCTGTAGAAATTTATTAAAACTGTAGTAGGTATAATTCAGATGATATGATTTTATGATGCAAGGTAGAAGACAATACTATTACATTTAAAGGAAATACATTGGAGAGCCTGCATTTGCTTTAAAATATTATGATATAAGGATACTTGAGATCAGCTAAAGAAATATGTTTGATAGGAGATTTTTTTGTTCCTAAAAAAGGTTTTCCATGGTAACTTCCAGGTGCCAAGTAAGTCCTAGATAATTACAGCTGAAAAAATAGAAATCTTTAATTCTTTTAAATCTGTTTTGTAAAATTAGACTTTGCAACTAGACGTTTTTAAAAATGTTTTATTTTTTGTATATGGAGTTGGCATGCTGAAATTAAAGTAGTGTGATGATATTTTCCATCTAAGAGCAATATCAAAGAATTCAGCTTTTTAGTGTTGGATGAAGAAGAATGTGCTATCCGCATTTTGGTCAAATAAATACAGCTCTAGTAGAAAATTGATGTAATTTAAAACTAAGAAGCAACTTATACTTGAGGGTTTCCTCATATGACATTTTTTTCCAAATAATACTGAGTTCCTGCAGGATAAGGAGAAGGTACACAGCTGCAAGAGCTGTTAATAAACAGCTACTTGTCCGATGTTAGTTAATGTAAGAAATAAAATAAATGAAAAAATTTGACATTGAGATTACCTAAAGAATTGGTATCACTGTCTGACATATTTTGTAATTAGCTCTGTGGGTAATGTGGTAAGATGCTCTAAGAATACATAACTACTTTTTTTCTTTTTTTTTTTAATATCGGTAAAAATAACAAGCTTTGAGGCATAGAAGGACCAACTTTTTTAAAGCTCATGGCAATGCTAGCAGAATCTAATAATTTTGGATCTGCTCTGAGCCAAAAGTCCCAATTTTAGAATAAAATACCTACTCCAGAAGTCGCACTCTGTTCCTCCACATTTATCGGCATATCTTTTCCCAGCCCAGGTTACAAAACATCTTTTAACGGCAGTGTCATAATTTCTGTGCTGTCAGTTTTCTACACAAAATGTTCCTAATAAAAAGGTACATCTTATGATAGCAATTTCCATCCAGTTATTCAAATAATTGGATTTTAATTGAGTTGCAGTCAGCAGAAAAGTGGCGTTGATTGATAATGGAAGCGAGAGTTTGATGGTTCTAGGTTAACAAGCTGTAACGTTATTTATTTTATTGAAAGAAGGCTGATTGCAATCAGAATGCAAATGTTAAATAATGTGAATAGTATAAGCTTTTGGAAATGCATGAAAGGTACAATACTTCAGAGATTTGCGGTAATGCACATTAAAGGGCAACTTTTTAGAGTTTAGAATTTAATCTGGTTTAAATATATGTGATTTTTTTTATAGAAGTATCTCCCCAGCCTGTCGCTTCTAACACTTTTCCTAGTCTATTTCTGCAAATGGAATTTTGTAGAATTCAGATGAACTGGTACCTTCTGTGAGTTACATTTGTGATGTATTGCATACCCTTTGGAGTATAAATACCAGAACTACACTTTTCATTTCAATAAACAGTTTCATCTCTAGCTCCAAAAGTGTTCAACCAGTTGAAGTGTAGATACTGCATATGCATCCCAAATATATTCATACAGATTCCAAATACATGCAAAACAGCTTTGGGGTTTTCTTTCCCCCCCCGCAGAAGGATTTCATGGATATGTTTTTAGACTTGGTTATTCCTCTGAGGTGTCCCCATCTCCAGGGTGCATATGCCTTCTCTTGGCCATGGTACTGAGTCTCACTACTTAGTGCAAGGTGCTTTATAGCCAAGTTTTCACTCAGGTTAAGTGAGCTTTAACACTGATCCATTTTTTCACCATGTTTGCATATTCCTTGGCTGCTGAGTCTCCTGTAGTGATCCCTGGTGGAGATGGGACTCCCTATCCCAGGCCCTTTGGTGCCAGTGAACAGTGCTGTCCTTACAGATGTTCCCTCCACTTACTGGGGTCTGGATCCATGTGCTAATGTCTGTGACAGAAATAAGCAGACATGCAGGTGTGTTGGAAGGTACTGGAAGTGGTCAACTAGTCTTGACCTTAGCTAATCCCTGAGCTGGATTTAGGCAAAGTAAAAAGCAACTTCCCTCTATTCCTTGTGCTGTTCTTCCTGCTTGTCTTGAATGTGGTTTGAGCTGAGCTGGGAGGGCAGGAAGCTTTTGTCCATGCATCCCCTTTATACCTTTCCTAGAACAGGGCTGCAGTTATGAATTGTTACTGCCTGTTTAAAGACTTTGTGGCCAAGGGGAAAGTTTCCAGTGCTCTGTCTCTGGCATGTCATTACTGTCCCTGTCTATGTTGTGAAAAGTTTCCTTTCACTCGCTTTCTCAACAAACTCCAGTGAAATATCCTCTTTTCTAAAACTGATCAGTTTGCTCAAGTGACTAAAATCCCTCCTGAAGTTATTAGCTATCTAGTTACCTCTGACTGGAGCTCAGACTTGGAAAACTTTTTCCTGAAGGGGAAGAGAAAGGAGACCTTTAATTAACTCTTTCTGCTGCCAGTCATTAAAATTTTCATTTTAATGGGAGCAGGGGGAGAATCATCTGCTACATCTCTCTTTCCACCATCTTAAGAAACTGGAACTGCAGTCTGTGGCTGCAGGTGGCTGTATGTTGGACTCGAGGGCTTTGCAGCTGAAAGGAAGCTGATAGAGGGTTTCTCAGAGCGCTTCCTGCTGTAACAGTGCAATGAAATTAAAGCAGGTTAACTTGATGTTTCTCTCCATTTTTGGAATTTCAGAGAGAACCAGGGGTATGTGGGATAGTCAAGTGACAAACACCCTTATGGAGGATATGTTAGATGAAAGAAATATTGTAGGTTTGGAGGGCATCAGGATTCACAGGCTGGATGGAGATCTGGTTTTCCCCTCCAAATATTTAAACACTACTGGGTCTCCAGACTGGATTTCACATCTCCAGGTTGGTAGAAGCAGAAGACAAAAGCTTGCATGATAGCTTCTTGTCATCGTCTTTTGCTTGTGAGGAGGTGCAAGTTTCACATTCTTTTTTCAGGAATGTGAAAGGCCTTTGGCAGCACTTGTAATCATTCTGGTTTTGCAGTTGCTTCTTTCCATGTGTATGAGCTTTGTGACCAATATTAACTTACACTGAGTTGTACCACAGTGTATTTGCTCAGTTCATTCTGCTGCAGCTGAAAATGATGTTATAGCTCAAGTGATCGCACACACTACAGAAAAGGGAGAATTCTTATACATAATTGATTAAGCTGAGATTTCTCTAGTAGGCTATTTTAGCCTGGATAGGGATTAAATGACTAATTCTGAATACTTTGGAGTATCATGATAGAAAGCAGAAGTAGCTTCTCAGAGGCTGAAATTTGTGTCCTGAAATAAAAGAAGGAATGCAATAGGATGTAGGTATGTTACTGGGATTTTTTAAGACTGAAAGAAATTGCAAAGAGCGTTCTGCATTTTTACAAATCAAACATGATTTAATGATTTAGAGCCAAAGCTCTCAGTCAGAACATATTTCTTGAGAGAGAAGTGATTGTAACAGAATAGACTCACTCCTTGCCAGTGTAAGATTACTTGCTTTTGTACATGTAGTGGTGTGTTTATTCTATGGTATTCCAACTGTGCCAGTGGACAGGACTCCCACCATCTCTTCTGAAAAGCAATTTTAAAATGTAATCATACATTTCAGCTAGGAGTGCTTCAAGCCCTGATTTTAAATCTCTGGTAGGCCTTTGGCAGCAGAATGTTTTCAGAGAGTAGTCCATGGCCTTTCCACATGGCAAGTTTTCCAATTCTTTTTCATGATAGAAGTTCAAAATGTTATCCCAGAATTTCTTCTGGTATGCAAAAGGCTGAAATGCTGGAAGGTTTTAACAAAGCTTTCTTACATTGAGAAGAGAAAGGTTTTAATTTTAGAATATTGTCCCATTTGATGATAGATTTCTTAATGGTCCAACTGACAACTTACTTCTCTCTCCTGTGTTTGTACTCACAAAAATAATCCCACAAGTTCTGTGGGAAGAGGGGGCTGTTGCTTGACTGACATGCACCTTACAGCACTGAGAACTGAGAACCTTGGACATGAGTGATGTCTAGAAGGGCCTGTGGCTTGGGAATTATGCCATATTAGCTGTCTAGGAGGCAAAGTTTTTGTTTTCCAAAAAAATGTCCAAATGCAGATAAACACTTAAGTATTCTGTTCTTTCCCATGCTGCTTTTTTAAAAGCTGTTCAAGTAGTTGGATGTTCTTGCATTCACGGTTTCTCCATGTCAACCTAAACAAAAGGTATTTAATTCTGTTTTGTCATTACTAAATTCCATGTTGCATTTTTGCATCTTTTCTCTGGCCTTGGACATCTTAACTTTTATATGTCTCTAACAGAAAACTGTTTAGCTAACTCACAGATTTTTGGGCAAATGGGCCTTAATACCCAGACTTGGAGAGAATTTGACAAACTGCAAGCATTTAACGTTCATGTTTCTACAGTGACTGTTGAAATATGTGATTGTGTTCAGCCCAAAGTAACTTCATTACCTTTCAGAGGCATCATCTTAAAGTTTATTTTCCAAAACTTTCCAATTCTAAACTTATTTCTGTTCTATTTAATGTATATGGCCTTAAGCCTTAGGCTCCTCTGCTTACAGAGGAAGATATGGCTACAGACAAATAGTTTACATAGTGGGGATGTATATGTGCAACAGAAGATATAATTAACTAAGAAGTACCAAGACACTGTGGTGGGTTGACCTTGGCTGGCTGCCAGGTGACTACCAAGCCTCTTTATCACTCCCCCTTCTCAACAGGACAGGGAGAGAAAAATAAAATGAGAAGCTTATGAGTCAAGATAAGGACAAGGAGATCACTTACCAATTGCCATTATGGGCAAAACAAACTTACTTGTGGAAATGAATTTAATTTGTTACCAATTAATCAGAGTTGGATAATGACAAACAAGAAAAAAATCTAAAAAACACCTTCCCCCCATCCTTTCTTTTTTTCTTCCCAGGCACAAATTCACTCCCAACTCTTCAGTCTCTTTCCCCTGAACAGCGCAGGGATTTGGGGGCGGAGGTTCTGGTCAGTTCATAACGCTCAGTCTCTGCCATTCCTTGCTCTTCACACTCTTCCCCTGCTCAGTTGTGAAGTCCCTCTTATGAGAGACAGTTCTTCACAAACTTTCCCATCGTGGGTCCTTGCCACAGGTAGCAGTTCTCCAAGAACTGCGCTGGCAGGGGTGCCTTCCACGGGGGGCAGTCCTTCAGAAACAGCCTGCTCCAGCATGGTTTCCCTGGGAAACCACAGATCATGGCCAGAAGACCTGCTCCTTCATGGGCTCCTCTCCACAGCCTGCAGGTGGATATTTGCTCCACCGTGGGCTTTCATGAGCTCTAGGGGAACACCCTTCATCACCAGAGTCTTCACCATGGTTGTTACCATGGGTGGCAGGAAAATCTCTGCCTTTGGTGTCTGCAGAGTTGTTTCTTTCACATATTCTCACTTCTCTCTCTCAGCTGCTGTAGTGCAGTGTTTTTTCCTCTTTCTTAAATATGTTATCACAGAGGTGCTACTAACATCGCTGGTTGGCTCAGCTCCGGCCTGCAGTGGGTCCGTCCTGGAGCCAACTAGAACTTTCTCTGTCCAACATGGGGACAGCTTCTGGTGCCTTCTCACAGAAGCCACCTCTGCAGCCCCTCTGCTATCAAATCATTGCCACATATACCCAAAACAGACAGCAAACCCATTCTGTTGCTTTTATTCAGTACGATACGTTTTCATGTAAATTTTAGCCGTAACTTAGATTAAGCTATGTGGGTAAGTAGCAAAACGCTTCCTTAAAATGCTCTTGAATGACTAATCCTTTCTAAACTGATTTAATGAATTCATCATGTGTTTGAGATGCCTTCTCCTACTATGAATAATGAGTAATTTTTCATGCTTTTAGTTGCTCTGATGTAATGTCTGTACAATTGTTATAGAGAAGCAGCTTAGTATACCATACAAAACAAGATGTGTATTTCCCCATAGGAATATTGTTGAAATTCTGATAGGCCACTCACTAGTAAATCCTATTAAAAGTAACTTAGTCATCACTAGGTATTAATAATTGTCAATAGAATAAATTGATGGAAGAGCTGGTGAGGGTGAATTTTGAATTGCAATTCACCTTTAAATGGAAGAATATGATTCTTTTATGAAGCTGATACTAAAACCATAACTGCCTTGAAGTATCTTCATTAAGAGAATATTTCCTGTTCTGTGCCATTGTAGATTTATAT
Source organism: Pseudopipra pipra (assembly GCF_036250125.1). Classification (NCBI taxonomy): domain Eukaryota; kingdom Metazoa; phylum Chordata; class Aves; order Passeriformes; family Pipridae; genus Pseudopipra; species Pseudopipra pipra. The sequence goes on from NC_087551.1 coordinate 23,358,532, forward strand.
ATTGTAGGTTTTCCCACACTGGTTGCTAAACACTTAGCTATCATTCTGATCACTAAATTAGAAATTAAATTTGGACAGACTGAATTTATAAAACCAGAATTTTACCTGTTTCCCAATGTGTTTTCTAAATATGGAAAACATTCCAATTATATGTGAGTACTTGGAAAAAAAATGTCGTAAATTGAACAAGTTCTTGGTCAACCAGAAATTGAGGTTAAGCACTTCATTCATTAATCCAGAAACACAATTGATACTTTGACTGTTTTATCACATTTTGAGGAGACCCCCTTGAATTGCTTTTGAAATCATTTTTTCCCTCAATGACCCATAAAATACTCAGCCTTAAATAGAAAAGAAAAAAAGTCTGACCTTTTTAAATTCTGTTGAGTGTTCATGAAGTCTTTCCATATATGGGAAAACTATTCCGAGTGATGAAAAATACAGTTAACAAGGTTGATGGTGAATTAAAACAAAATTTGTTTTCATACTATTTTAATAATTTAAAAAAAGACACATATGGCTTTCGTGAAGCTATTTTCAGACAAGTAATAGAAAATTAACATTAAAAAAGGGTTTTGTCTCATTTTTACATGCACAACCGCCCCCACCACTTGTTTATCTCAACAGAAGAAGATGCATTACTTTGATTTTTACCCTCCTCCACCCACGTAGACTAAAGCATAGAAATAATTTTAATACAGAGAAAAGTTACTCAGTGAATGAGGATTCCCCAGAATAGCTTCCCCAAGCCTTTTTAAAATAGAAAATGAATTTCCTAGGAACTGAGGAAATTCTAAATGTTGGCCCACCACCAGGGACAGAAGATGATAATCCAAAAGATAACTGCTCTTACACAGTCTGGGAATCTAGTCTTCATTGTGAAAACAGTGAAATTCTTGTTAGTATTTTTACAGTCAGAAGGACTAATCCCAAGTTTAAACTCATGTTTTTCTTACTATTTTGTTGATTTAGAAAAATATAAGTGTAATATGTGTAGTGTGTTAGTCTTATTTTCAGTATGTGCATGGTGCACTACCACCTGTTCACAGTTAAGTGTACTGAGGTGCCTTAGTCCAGTTTTGCACCACACTTGCGGAGAAAGGATGTTCCATGGGAATTCAAAGAATTCCTACCCTTTCTCAAAAGCTTGAAGTTTGTCTTCTACTGCTTACCATGACTGAGTGGCTAAAGTCTCAAAATCTCTTTGCATTTCTAAGTAAGAAAATAATCTGTTTTTTTATTGGTGCCTACCATCCATGTCTGTGTATATGTGTGTGTATATATGTCTGTGTGTATGTGTGTGTATATATATATATATGTACCATGATTGGCCTATTGCTGAAACTTTAAAGAAATTCCAATGTCATGCTCTCTTTCTAATATATGCATGCTGTTAGCTAGGCTTTTTTGCATGTATGTGCCATGTTCTATCATGTATTATAACTGCACTAATTATGTCAATGCCTTGGTAACCTCTGTGGCCTGGTGTTTGTATTTCCTGATATAACCTGGTGCTTCATACACTGTGGAGCACTACTGACCAAGCAAAAGACAGAACAGTGACTTAATAACCTCCCGTATCATTTTTTTCAACTCTAAAAATGATCTCTGTGGTCTGGGAAGCAGCTGGGTCCAGGACAAACATATTAAAAGAGTACGATTTCCTGGCATAACAGCTTTGACCCTCTGGTCTTCTCTATGGTCACTAAAAGCTGAACTCATAGGACTGCAGATCCAAACACTCAATCTGTTCAAGGCACTTCATGGAGGAGAGGGAATGTAGATAGCTGTGCAATATGAAAGCTGAGTTACAATGGCAAATCTACATCCTTGAGCAGTCAGACTTTATAATCTAAGTGATCTGACTGATCCTTTCATCAGCTTTCCAGTGAATTCTGAAATAACTGCCCCCAATTAAAAAAAATGAAAATATTATGGAGGCTACTGCTAATGTTGTGTAGAGACTGTGATCCTGGCTCCAGACCAAATCCTGCTACAAGTCCTCTGTTTTCTTGCTTGAATTTTGCAACCTTTACTGTAACTGTGAGCCCTTGGACAGCGAGACAAAGGAGATCCTTTCCCTCTTTGCATACCTGAGACGGGTCTCCACAATTCCTCTGAGGACTCTATTTGCTATGGACCATGATGGGCATAAAACAAATATCTCACCTTAAATGCAAAAAATGCTGTTAAGATTTTGTGTGAAACAGAGCAGTTTCAAATCTTGATCTGTGAAAACTGGGAGGTGCCCACTGTGTTTGTGTAGACAACTGATGTTTTCCCTGTATCCATCCTTGAGAATCAGCCTTTTAGCTGTCTATCAACAAGGATCTTGCTGGGGGAATACAGCCAGGAGTGTACTACATTCCTTAGTCTCAAGCCTGCTGCAAGAGAGTCACCCAGATAATGCGGTGTCTAATGTCAACTTGCTTTACAGGCTGCTGCCCATTCCAGAGTGACATTGAAGTGTTTGACTGCTGGATGTGAAGTGGAGTAACTACTAGGTGTGGCCTTGTGGAAGTTTTTGAGTTTGAAATCCAGTACACTTTACCATCATGGGAATGAACCAATTGCAAACAAAACTTGTTAGGGCAACTTGCCAATCGCCTACTCTAACTGTAGCTACCGACTGTTGTCTCAGCTAAAGTGTTAAGGAGGGCATTGTGTTGGGCTGTGGCTTGGTATAAGGACTTCCTTTGAGAAGTACATTGAGAGTAGGATCACAAATCAGTCCCTCTTAATTTGGTATTATACTTGCAGCGAGCAACTAGGTTTTTCTTCAAACTGTATGATTCCTTCCTGAAAGGAAGTGCACTGTTATGTCAAACACCTGTTTGGATTCAGATTTTCAAACTGAAATGTGACACCTGACACTGATGTAGCCTATTAAATCCCTATGCAAATGAATGTAGTAAATGTTTTTACAGTAATTTTTCTAAATTAGCAGACTGCAGAGGGGACTTGCACTCAGCTCCACTTGAAAACACTGTCAATTTTAATATTCTGCCTCTTGTTATCGCTTTAGATTTGGTTCCCATTCATTTTCTCTTTTGCCTATCACATTACAAGATGGGGTGTGAACTTCAGCATCTTGTGTGTGTTTGTGTATATATAAATATGTATGTGGGTATATATATATATGTACATATATATATATACACTGTGTTCAGTGATATCTCCCTCAATTGAAGCAGGAGCATACAGTGGTAGGCTGCTCTGAGTATACTTAGTGTCCCAAAACGCTGTCCATATAGCGTGATTTGTGGGAATCACACTGTCCACAAACAGCTGTGCAGCTGGACATCTTCAGTAACCACAGGTCCAAATCCATTGTCTCTCTATGCAGCTGTGAGACTGCACAATGTTTTCACCAGATTTTTATCATGAGCTAAGTCTGCTAAATCCATTTTTAATTAGTACAGCGTTTTCAATGTGAAAACCCAACAACCAATTAAAGTAGTATTTGCACTTGAATACTATGTGCTTTTATTACCATATACTTACGTGTTTCTTATTTTTGTCACCATCTCCTGGGGTCTTTTCCAAATACAGAGAGAAAACACCCCATACATGCATTGTTCCAAGCCTTCATGACTTTGGCAAAACCCATCTACACCAGTTCCCCAGCATTTCCCAACCTGGCTTTGCCTTGCAATTCATCTAAAGGTACTATGCCTCCATCTTAAAACTCCAGAGGATGTGCTTCCACCATTCTGATGTACTTCATGGTTGGTCATTTCTCCCATGTGCTGTGTAATAAATATACCACACAACAAAATTTTTTCATGATTCATTTACACAGCTGACATGAGAGAATCCAAGAAAATTTCTGCCACAATAACTTTGTAGCTCACTGGATGATGTACTTTGTAAGCACTGTGTTTATGTGAAAATACAGAATTATGTTCCACTTTTGGAACCTTCTTTTTTTACCTTTCTTAAAAAAAAAAAAAAAAAAAAAAAAAACCCAACAAAAAACCACCAGTAAACCAAACCCCAAACCCAAACAAAATACCCAAAAACTCTTAGGATGTTACTCTTTAAAAAGAGCTAATAGTATACCCAGGTTGACCAGAATAGATACCTCTGTGTTTCCCATCTTCCAGGTTGGTACCTGTTTTTTGTACAAAATTTCAATGTCACGTAAACTCCAGCATTCTTTGTACTGCTGCAGAAGTGAGGGTTCTTGCGGTCTTCCTCTAAGTGGGGGGATGTGCGATTTGTTGTTTTTCAGGGTTTTGCTGTTACTTCACAGTAACTGGAAAGATGTTATTTATGGCCAGTTATTATCTTGATTAATGAAAGCAAAATTGCTGTTGACTTCCATCACATACTTGATCAGATGGTTTAAGCTAGAGTGGAAATATGAGGACGTTGTAACCTTTGCTCACATTAAGATACAAAGCAATAGCAGAGGAATAAAATAGTGTTAGCTCTAAGAAACGGATATTGGCTTTGCTATTAGAAATTTGGTATAGTCTAGAAACATTGGCCTTTGATTTTCCTTGTCTACATTTTTCAAATTGCTTAGATAGCAAGTCTTGTAGGAGTAAAAGTTTAGGTGGCTTCCATGCTTTCTGTGTTTGTCCTGTACCCTTTCCAAAAGAGGAAATTTACATTTAGTCCAATGACAAATTCATTGGAGTGCATGGAAAAAGTAATAATGAAAAGCTTTTATTTGGGATGTCATTTGGGATCAGTTATATCCTTTAACATAAAAGCATTATGATGGTCTTTGTCAACAACCTTTAAAACGGTCATTTGTGTTGGACAGTCACAATAGTTTGTAAATGACCTTCATCATTCATACCCAAACCATCCTGTAATGCAGATGCAGCCAAGAAAGCAGTTTGGAAAATTTGTGGCTTCTGGCTTGTAATATATTTCCAAAATTTATGCAAGTTTGTCTAGATTTGTAATTGCTGTGTTATTTTTATATGTAGCATATTTGTTAGTGCTGTGAAGGTGTAACTTCAAAAATAGGGGTGTTTCTTGTGCTCTCTGAAAAGCTATCATTAAATATTGCATATTGCCTGTTTCACCACATTTTCCAATCAGTAAGATTTTCCAAGCCCCATCATTCTCTTCAGAGAGCTGTTCAGAAAAGCACACTTTGTAGAATTATAGGGCCCCTACCAGATTACCTTTAATAATATTGTAATTTTATTACATGTTGTAATTTCCTTACAGAACACTTTAAGGTATACAAATAGAGCACTTCATCCAAAGATCTATGGAGCTATATTTCTTTTTTTTTTTATAAGATATTGAATAATTTATTGTCCTTATGTGAAGGGAAACTGAACTGTAGAGAATTAAGTGACTTGCTATATCGTACAGTGGTTCTCAGTCACAATGAGGAATGGAACCAAGATTTTCTAGTCACATCCTCTACCCTGTATAGAAGGTCTGCAGCATGTAGTGTAGTATGTTGAATTATGCCTTGTATAGTGGAAAAGCAGACTCTGATTTTGTACTCCTTTAAAACATAAGCCACCCTAAAAGTATTTAACAGTACATACAAGTGTGCTAAAGGAAGCAACTGAGTGAGTGAAAGCAAGGACAGTGTTGTCAAGAGAGACTGGAAAAACGGTACTTGGAACACAGGCTTGTCTCTCTTCCCCTGTTGAATGCTGCATGTGCCAAGCGAGCCTCTCAGTAGATAAGCAAGTTAAACAAAGAAAGAGGCAGGAGAGGAGTGGAGCATCTGGTATCTCTCCGTGGAGATGGGGGGAAAAAAACCCCTGGATGAATGGAGCAGCTGGTGCTGTGTGATCCACAAGGCTATGGGACAGCAGTTGGTGACTGGGGACAGACTGCTCAGTGTTTCAGTGTTTTCCTAGACCAGGTGGATGCAATAAAAAACAATAAAGGGCAACCTCAAATTGTCTTACCAACTCTTCCCCTAGCTGGCCCCCAAAGAAACCTTTCAGATGACGCTATTTGACAGCCTATCTGCACCCCTTCCTGACAACAGAAGTTGGAATACTGCAACATCTACACTCTCACCATCCCCAAGGAATACTATTAAAGGAACCAGAAGAATGAGATGAAGAAGTCAGGAGCATCTTTTAGTGACATTATTGCGCTGGAGGTCCTTTTTCAGCCGTTTGAATGACCTAGTATCCAAGGTTGCTCTAGTACCCAAGTCTAACCCTACCAACACAGTGCCTTCTCAGAAGTCTGACATGAAATTATGGTGGTACACTCTGCATCATGTCTTACTGCTACCACAAAGCATCCTTGAAACAGGGGTATCCAATGTAGAATCATAGAATAGTGTGTGTGGGAAGGGACCTTTAAAAGTCATCCGGTCTGACCCCACTGCAGTGAGCAGGGACCTCTTCAACTAGATCAGGTTGCTCAGAGTCCCGTTCAACTGACCTTGAATGTTTCCAGGGATAGGGCATCCACCACCTCACTGGGCAACCTGTTCCAGTGTTTTACCACACTCATCATAAAAAATGCTGCTGCAAAAGCTGTATGACATGGATACGAAGCCCACCTCTCCCACGGGGCAGGTCGTGCTGCTGGGGCCTCTGCCATGGTGACCATCAAAAGCGATCTTGATTCCACGTGGTAACCCACGTGGTTCATGATTGATCCTGCTGCTCATGCTCCTCCCATGTGAACATGAGTGACAAAGCTGCTTTAAGGACCAAAATAGATATAACACTTGCATCCTGCAGCCCTCCCACCTTAGAGAAAAAACATGTGATCAAACTGCTGCTCTATGGTTGCTGGGTGAGTGCCAACTGTGGGTTGCTCAGACTACCCATACTCACTTAGCAACTGCGTGTGTGATCGGGATGTGCTGAGACTGGCTTGGCACACCATGCATGCTGCCTACCCCTGCCTGAGCATGATGCCAGGTCATGTTTTCCTTTGAGATTTACTCTGCAGGTGTGATTTGCTCTGTTCTGCTCACCGGCAGAAGTTGAGCCCCACACCTTCTGAGCAGCCTTTGAAGGTGACCTGGGTCAGCTATGTCTGTTCAGGCAGCCAATGCATTTCATTCTCTGTGAGAATGACAACTCTGTGTCATATGCCGAGTTGTGAGAGCACCTTCTCAGGAGACAGTACTGAAGCCTGTGAGAGCCTGAGGAACCAGGGAGAAGGGTTGTTCTGCTCCATGTGAGCAGGCAGGTCTGCTGGGACAAGTACCTAGACGTCAGTGGTGGTTGGCCTTTCATGTACAGCCCCTGATGAGCCTAAGGAGCAGATAAGGAAGGCTGACCTCTCAGAAATCTGGATCTCTCCTGGTTCTGATTTCTTTCTCCATTTCCCCCACCTTGCTGAAGAGATGCTGGCAGGTAGCAGAGTTAGGCAGGACCCCATCCACAGACTGCACTGTGTTGTGGGAGCGTGCACGGTATGGACTTAGCTGCCAAGGGATGGTGGTATCTGTGGCAGTAGGTCCCCTCTGAGGGATGCAGTGAAGACCAGGTAGAGCCTGCTGGAACCAGGCTGGGCAGCAGCAAAAAAGACAACATCCATGCTCCAGCCTGAGAACATCTTGCATACACAGTACTCAAGAATGTTCTGAAAGCACAGTTTGACACTAAATATTGATAACTTTACCATAGGAGGGTCAAAGTTAATTGATCTGGAAGAAAATGAGATTTTTACAAAGGATTACTGTTCTTCTGAGGTTATTGGAGGTTTCTAGCACTAACTGTTCAAAGCATAAACTCTTGCTTTTAAATCTAGTAGAGTTCAGTGCAGGGTATTTCATGGTTCGTGGAATTATACAACAAACAAACAAGTAGGAATAGTTCTTATGTCTGGGAGCCTCCTGAAATGGATCTAACACCAGTGGAGAACACTTCTATTGAAGAAATTCCTGTAAATTTATTTTTAAATAATTTTGTAAATTCTGAATCTGTTCTGCATGGTCAGTAAGGCAAGAGTGAGCAGCTAGAGTGTAAAGGACTCTTTTAATACAACAATAACAATAATAAGATAGACAAATTATCTTTGTAATGTAAAGGAAGCTAATGTTAGTTGCTATTTGGCTATTCCTGTGTCAGGGAATTTAGTTCACACGTACTTATCTTAGGACATGCTGATCATCATTGCATTAGAAAGCTTAGAAAGCTTCCCATTTTATTTTTTCTTTAGAGTGTTGATATTGTAACTTGCCTTTACTGCAGTAAAAAAGTAAGAGTTTAATAGCATAATATTAATTGTTTAAGATTGTTTGGCAATATAAATATTCTTTGTTTACTATTAAAAAGCTTCAATTGCCTTTAGACATCCTAAGTGATTTTGAAAAACAGACAAATGATTTAATTTTGATTTTGTTTTATACTCCATTGAAGCAAACAACAGATTTGGAACAAGCTGCTTGCTAGACACTGGAAATTAAACTGCTCTTTTTATTGGGCACTGGTAAAGCGTCTCTGCCTTTCCTGATGGCAGACAAGCATGAAATACATTGACTCATGCTTGTTAGGGTGCCATCAAGCTCCTTTTATTTCCTTGATTATGATTCTAGTGTTGCCACCCAGAGAGGAGCTCCCACTTTGATTTCCCTTGAAACCTGTGCTTTCCAGAGAACATCTTCCCTCTATATTGTGAGAGCCCGAGTTCCAGGGCTCTAGAAAGCTCGTTATTTAAAGTTTGTAATTTAATGCATAACACCAAAGCTTTTTCTTACCCCTTTAAGTGGGGATCTGCATCCATGTAGCATTAGGTGAGGCTGGAACGGGGCTTTGGAAAACCATAATAGTCTAATTTTAACTGATAAATCTAACTGTTTTGATAAGGCCATTGTTGAAATCAAGGTTTTGATGACTGAATGTGATACTTTGAAGCACTCTTGTTCATGTCATTCTTGGGCCTTAGTAAGTTTTCTCCAATCTCAAAGCCAGTAGTCAGCAGCTTTTCACAGAAGTGTGGGAGTTTCAGGTGAGTGAACCACTCACCCAAGTGCCTTGAGTAATCATGAGTGCTTCTTATCTGGTTTGCTTAATGCGCTATATGACTGAACATTTAAAGGCAGACTTCTTGCTTGCCTGACACTTTTCCAGGCTCTTTTTCAGGCTATTAATAACCTGTTTTCACCTGGCTAGTTTTAGATCTTGTACCATTAAAATATTTAATTTTCTTTTTTTTTTTTTTCTTTTTTCTAGTTCTATTCAGGTTCAGGCAGGCTCTCGTTCTGCCTTTATCACCATGTTATCCCAGTGTCTTCGGGTGAAGCATAAAACAAAACCACTAGCATCTGAACATCTGTCATATGCAGTTTATTCTTTCTCATCTCTTTTCCTTGGAGAAGTAAATGTTTATTCAGTATACTGGTTTATTTTGATAGGGTTTTTTAGTATGTCTGCATTAAAGAAGGTAGAGTCTATGCACCATGGTAATAGTTTCTTAAAAGCAAGGTGAAGTAGAGCCCCATCTAATTAATATTATACCTAATTACATTTCTCAGTGAGATGAATCTTGTGAGCAGTATAGTAATTATCCCTAGGAGTGAAGGGCTAAAGGGTTGGTCACTGGAATTACATCTGTCTTTTAAAAGACAAACTATGTTTCCTCTCTTAAGTGTTTCAAGAGTGTTAAAAATATGGCTATGTAAAGATCAGCAGGCAGCACTGTGGCAGTCCAATGGGTTTCCCCTTTTTGGTTTTAAGAAAAACATACAATAAACGAATATTCCAGTCTTGGTGTTTCACGGATCATGTTCTTTGATATTTCTCTAGATTTTACAAAATTTGAGTGAAATCCCAGACTCTGCTAAATCTAACTTAAGTTCTTCATATTAATACTGCTTAAAAAAAAAAGTGTATTTTCTTGCATGAGAAGATTAATTATTGGATGGTCTCTTCAATTAACAGTGAGAAAAGTGTTACTTGTTCCAAAGTTGCACAGGTTTTGAAGATTCAGTTGTTGCAGTTGATGTATCTTGGTAATGAACTGAGAACACTGTCTAAATCTGTGGGACTTTTTTAACTGACGTTCTTATAGCTTCCCTCTTTTTTAGTCTGACTCACATCTTGGATGCTAAATTGCGTAACCTGCCAGCCAATTGCCTGCTATGTAAAATTTAGCTGCAGGGATTATTATTATGTCTAATAATTTTCATATTTTAGTGATCTATTTTTGGATCATTATGCAACCCACTACTCAGTGGGACTAGGCAGAAAAGCACAGAGCAGGATTGGTGCTGATAAACAGAAACCATTTGGTGTGCTCAGCCAGGCACTGGGGGTCCTCTGGGCACAGGTGGTCTGTTTAAAGCTGTCTTGCTTCCTAGCAAGTTGCCATGGTCTTCCCCAAAACACAAAGCTGTTTCCTCCCACTGAAATCTCTGGCCTCTGGGGACGGGAGGGCTTCCAGCAGCTGCTGTATAGCTGTTGGTAGGACTCTTCTGCTATCAAATAGACACGACCCTAAACATAAAACACATTTATTTATGTTTGTGCGTGTAGTAAAGAAGGATTTAAGTGCAATTCAAAACAGTGTCAATACATGCTGGAAACTGCATAGTAAATCACCATATGTTCCAGAGGAAATGCCAAACAAAGTCATGATTGCTTTATATGTGCACAGCTGACTGGCAAGCATAAAGGCAGACTCATGATGGGGGATGCCATCATATGCTTTTCTTCTCTTTGCTATATCAGAGCATGATTAAAGCCCATCTGCTTCCCTTAGTGCTGGGGAAGGGTACGAAAACATTCAGCCTGAAGTTTTGCTGCTGGAGCATTCACACCAGGAAAAAAAGAAGCTAAACCCAAGGAGCTCTCTTAGATGTATTTGTTCTCATTTCTTTTGAAGTAGAGAATTAAAAAAATTGATTTAAAATTCCCTTGCTTCTGCAACTTGCACTGCTCTGGCGTATGTTCATGTTGTGACAGCCTGACGTTTTCTAGTTGTAGTTCTCAGACCAGGCATGTCTGGGAACAAACCTCAGCCTTGTGTGCCGGTTAAGCTGCCTAATACAACTGGGGAGGGGACAGTAAGCATCTCTGTTCTTTTTACCTGGAGTATTTAATGCCTGGCTAAAGCCCTAAGTGCAGGTGTAAGAGCTGTGGTATTTGCTGACGTTTTGCAATCTGTTTGGTTTCCTTTTTTCCCAAACTCTTTAAGGATACTTGAAACATCTGATAGAAAGTCAGAGAAAGGACTAATGACTTCTTTTCTTTCCTTTTTTTTTTTTTTTTTTTAAATTTTAATTAAACCCGATTTATTTTAAGTACCGTAATTTAGCGTTCTCCAGACGAGGCACCTCTGTGGCCTGGAGTCGCTGTGCACCGATAACATTGACTGCTGTGACATCTACTGGCCGAGCCGAGCCGAACAGGAAAAAGCCTGTGGGCTCTTCCTCCGTCCTCTTCCTAATGGTAATTCCATCTCGTAATGAGTTTGGTTCTCGTGCAAGCACAGCAGTGGTGGTGTCTCTTGGAGTGACTGACACATCCTCTTTCGATGGGTCTCCCAGTACTTTGTGCATTAAGAAATTTAGATAATCACTTTTCTTTTGGCTTTTAACTTCTGTCCTTTCCAGTTCCTAGTAGCTCTTTAATCTTTACCCTCTTTGTTTCATCTGTCTTATCTTTACTCAAGTTTCTTTTTTATCATCCCTTAATAGTATTGGGAACTGCAGGAAGTCACTTTGAAGTCTTCTCTGAATTGCCTTCCTCTCCTAGAACAGTCCTTCTTCATTAGCTGTGCTCATTTCTTCAGTGCTTGAGACCTATTAGCATTCTTATTGCCCTGTTAAGCATTCCACTTTTCTGGGAGAGGTAAGGAGCCATTCATACAATTCCTTCTATGAGATCTCATACCTGAGGAGCTTTTCTCAGTATTGAGAAAAATAGAGCTTTTCTGTATATATAGAAATAAAGATGTTAGTAATTCACAATAAAACCCAGCTTTGCATCTCCACTGAACAATGAAAAATGGATTACATTTCATAACTGTAGGAAGATTTTCTGTATTCTTTTTCAGAGGGATAGTTTTTCTGCATTCCAGTGGTGCTGCAATCTTCTAAAAATGAATTCTCGTGTGCGATTCTGGAACATACCACTAATGCAAAAAGTTACACAGAAGGCTACTCAGGTTGTTCTTCTTTTGAAAGAAGTAGTTTCAAGTAACTTAAAATTGCATGAGGTGATTTGACTGAATCTAGTAGACCTCAGTGGTAGAGAGTGAGGAATCCCTGATGTCTCGTCCTCCCTGTTTCTGGCTGCATACTTCTGTCCCTTATTTTGTGTCCAGAAACTCCGACACTGTTCACACCCCATCTGCAGGCACATTCAGTTCACTGACTTTATGGCAAAAAGAAAGAGGATGGGTCACAGGAATTCCAGTCTAATGAGCACTATTGGGTATCAGCAAGGGACAAGAGGTGGCTGGGAAGCAGGGCTGAGGAAGGAGCTGGAGTGGAAAGCAGGTTAGTGAGATCTTCCCGTTTTTGGCAGCAACAAACTGATTCAACTGTTGTGTTGCATGTAATTTTCCCTATGAAAAAAAAAGTTTGTTATCTCTTGCTGCCTTTTTCCCCTCTGTGGTCTGCCAGCTCTGTGGAGTCTTGCAGTGAGCTGTGGGTTATGCTGCCATTCCTCTGACTCATTTTCTCTGGTTCTGGGCAGTTTCTTGCATTATGTTTTTGGTGTAGGGTCTGCCTCTTGCCTAGGCCATCTGGCAACATGACCAACATCCTTCTCTCTCTCTTCTCCCTTGGGAGAGAGTTAAGTCTGCCTTTATAGTACATAGTGATTCCATTCCAACGAATGGAAGACTTTATGAGGATTTTCCCCTAGAACTGAGATGCTTTAAACATACACCTGGAAGTTATGGAGCTGAGGAGAAAATGGGAAACTGAACAAGGTTTCAGTTTACAAGTTTTCATTGGGAATTCAGTGTAAAGTTGATATTACATATGCTTTTATCACAAAAGATCATGGTATTGAGGATTAGCATTGGTAGTCTATAATAATTAGAAATTTTATCTGTCTATAGTCTAATTAAAAATGAATTGAGATGAGTAAATAAGCTCAGCATCAGAGAGGAAGGGATAGAATCTCTGTCAGACAGATGAGATGGTCAAAGTGTTGATCACAGACTACTCCTGAATTGACTTTGCTATGCCAACCATCATAAGCTTATTTTGTTTTTCAAATTGAAAAGATCTGTCCCATAACACAAAATATGCCAGTGATGGCTATTTACTGACTCTAGACTATTCTGACTCTAGACTTTGCTTTTAAAAAGTTGGACTTGGGCAGTGATGAGTGAGTGTTACTGGAAAATGCTGAAAAGTTCCTGCTTACCTGTATGTACCCTCACTGGGCACTGAGGACAGTGGTTGTGATGATGGTATTTCATGATTTCAGTTCAGTAACAGTAAAATGTCCTTTGCAAATTGAGACCCTCAGACTTGCCTATTGCATCCTGCAAGGAGCAGTCAGCATATCAAAGATACTGGTCTGAAGCAAAACAGGTTAAGGCAGAGGATGCATTCCTGTTGCAGTGATGGAGAATTAATCTCTCTTTCTGACAGGTTGGAGATTACAAAAGAATTCAGTACCTTGTGGGATTTCCTAAGACTGTCAGGGTCCAGTTGCCCACAAAATTCACTTAACCTTATTAATAATTTTACTCTACATATTTCTTATTTTTCACCCCTTGATATTAGATGACTTGCCCAAGTTCACACTGGAAATCTCTGACAGACCCAGGTGCTAACCCCAGATGACCAGATTCCTAGCCCAGGTCCTTAGGCACTTTCTGGAGTGGATTCTCTGTAAGCTAGGTCCTGAAAAAGAGCCTGTCAGTCAAGTACTACTTCCAGCAAGCCATAAGAGCTCTTAGACTAGAAACCTACAAAGTAGACTTGCATTTGTAGCCATTTTTGCACAGTCTTAGTGTGTCTTTTATTGACAGATCACTAAAAATTCTCATCTGAAATACTGAATTATAGAAATCTCTGAGTCTTATTTTAATCTCAATCCTATGCTTAGCTAGAGAACCCAATGTAGAGACGATTGACCTTGGCTTAATTATATACATCTACAGTGACTAATTTGTGGTGATGTCATTTTTCTGATGGTAAATTTTCAGAAGGTGAGGGACTGCAATTTAATTTCACTTCTGCATTGTGCTGTTGTGGCAATTTGACTTTGGCCTTAAGACGTAGTGGGACACTCTGCCCTTCAGAGGTTTCTCTGTGGGCTGGCTGGAACTAGAGTCTCCTGCCAGGTTTGGGTACAGCTCAGACACTGAGGCAGAGCTCTGTCACTGTAAAGGAGCTCCAAGCAACACAGTTTGGCTGCCTCCAGTGCAGTCACTATATTAAAATACATATTTTTTTAAATTCTTGCTGTGAGACTGAAAATCAGTGGCCCAGAGCAGGAGTGTCCAACCTGTGAATCTCCAAGGACAATTTGGTTGGTGCCATACCCAGCTGTAGCACTCTGTTTCCCATAGGACCCCTCAGGAGCAGAGTAAGGGCTGGCTGGGTTTTCCCATGGTAAGCTTCCACTCACCGCCGTTCTCCGCGGTGTGAAAGTGCCTCCAGCTGCACTTGTGATAAGAGGCTCAGATACAACATGTGGGAATGTGCTAACACCCCTTCTACCTTGGTGACTCTTCTCTCAGTTCACTCAATCCAGCTTTTCCTTCTCACTCTATGTCTCCTTCATGGCCTTGTCTCCGCAGAGCTGCAACGAAGAGTTTGTCAGCATGCCCGCTAAATGTTTGCAATCAGCAAATGGTAGTTGGTAGGCTTATGTGCACCTCATGTACTCAACGTCATAGAGACCAAAAATAGAAATGTGATTTTCTTCCTAACCTTGTGCGTCAGCCTGAATAGTGTGAGATTCTGCACCTTTGTGTTACATTCTTTCACATTACAGTAAAGATATCTGATTGAATACTAAGTATTTCTTATTCTATCGAAAATCACAGTGTGATGCTCTTGTAATCTTTCATCGTTATGTTGAGCCTGTTTTTTTGTAGTGCGAATAACAATCACTTGTATAAATTTTGTGCCTGTTGCACCATCTTTCTGCTTTTCTCACAGATCTTTGTATGGTGGCAGTGCCTTGCCTATAGGCACTAAAGTAAGGAAGGATTTTGATAAAGTTTAGGAGATTGCACACAGCTTTTCAGGTCATACGTTTGCTTAGTAAGAGTTAATAGATCTGTGAACTGTTAGAAATAAATCACATCTCTTTCTGGCTTCTGCACATAAGGAGTAGGTTTGGAGTAAAGTCCAAAGAGCTTGCAGGGACATATGCTGCCTCTTTCCAGCTCTTGTCTAGGATTTGTGTTGCTGTATTAGAATTTCAAGGCTACAGAGTGACATCACAGAAGGCCTTTTGTATGTCAAGATAAAATGGGTTAGGTCTAAATCCCTGACTTTGGATTCTTTCCTTCCTTACTGAGATTGTTTGGAATTTTTAATTTACACTGTTGCTGGAACTGATGTCTGTGAGTTTTGTGTTGGCTACCTTTTTAAAAAGCTTTTATCAAGTTCTTAGGAAATTCGTACTCTTTCTTATTAAGTCCAAAGTATATCGTCAGTCTGCTGAATTTCTGATGTAATAGTTATGCAAAGTAAATTGTGCCTGAACACGGTGAGTGCAAATAACTATTTGCCCTAAAAAATTTGAAGATATACAAACTTGGGCCTGATGAAAACCTGGTGTACAATGTTGTAATTCACACTCAGTGGCAGAGGTGGCTCCAGGGTTGCTCCATATTCCTTTCTGTCTGCAAGTACTAGTGTGCATGGCTTTGGTGCATTTGTGCTCCAGTACTGTGCATACAGTCATTCAGTTTGTCCTGATAAATGAGAGTGCTTGTGCTTGCATTTCTACCAGCACATCTTTTGAGAATATATTTGAATGCTGTGGTTTCTAAACTGCCTTCATCTAGGGGGAATGCAGTTTTGCAAAGCCAGTGGAATTATTTGGTGAAGATATCTGCTTTTCTATCAGTTATGTAAAATGGTCCAGGATAGTAACACAACAGTTATGGGGCTCTAGTCGGGATGGTATCTTACAACAAATACTTACTCAACCTCCTTAAGAGCAGAGGTGCAAGCATATAGGGATTGCTCCTCTTGGAGGTCCATCTAATCAGGTGTTCTGTGTTAGACAGTGTCTAGCAGTACTGCCTAGGAGACAGCACAAGCACAGGATGAAAATGTCACAGTGCTTTTTGGAATAATCTCCTGACACCCAGCCAATTAGGGGAAAAGATCAGAAGTAGTCTGTTTATGTTTAATAACCCTTTGTGCAATTTACTTCTATGACTTTGTCCTGGTACCTTTTGAGTCCTCTTAAAGCTAAAATTAAAAAATTCATAAGGTCCATGGCAAGGAAATCTAAAGGTTAGTAGCCGGCTGCATGAGAAAAGCTGCCTTTCTTGTTTTGAACCTGCCAATACCATTTGATACCACTTAATTCTTTTATCAGAAGAGAGGGTGAGCAACACTTCCCTGTCCTCTAACACGGCACTAATGATTTTATAGCTCTCTGTAGACACCTCCATGATTTTCTTATTCTGCTTCTTCCCTCTCTTCTCTTCCTCTCCCCTACCCCCAAGGTAGATGTGAGACTACTTGTCATTCAGACCTTCATGCTGAATTTGACTAATAAAGCATGATGAGAAAAAATGATGATGTGAAATCGTTTTCACATTTTCAAAGTCAGATGTTTCATTTGATAATGGTTAAATTGAACCACAAAACACATTAAAACACAAAACAATATAATTAGAAAAAAAAACTTTGAGAAGAAAGTGAAGGATTTTTCCTGCCTCAAAGTACATCTTTTGAGGATCTGTTCAGGAGCTAACTTCCATGATAAAACTGCATTTTTTGAGTGTGCAAGGCAAATAGCAGGGCTTTTTTTCTCTTTTGAAGAACTGAATCATCTCTCCCAGTCCTCGCTCTGCCTTGCAGCCTCTCGGCTGTGAGACCTGCAGCTGTTCCACAGTGGGAGCCAGGTCAAACTGGCAGTGCTGGCTGTTTCCACCCTAACTGTGGGACAACATCTTCTAGCTAGGATGCACAGGGTCTGTACAAAACCAGGTTCACTATGAAGGAATTGGTCTCTCTGCAGCCTTTATGCAAACATTGATAGAAGAGTTTTTGGTTTTGCTGTTTCTCATCTGTATTCATACCTTTTCTGACTGTTTTAACAGCTAACCGTGGGCTCAGGCTAATCATTAGTTTACTTCTGAAAATTTCAGTCTGACTGCTTATTAGAAAATTAGAAATAAAGCACAAAGAGCCTCCAGCTTAAATATTTTATTTATTTTTAGTTTTTTTAATTTATTTTGTTAATACTACAATGCTACCCAAAACCCCAGACAAATATGGACATAAGGCAATTTCAGTCTTACGTACAAACTGTCAGCTTCAGAAACCACAAGTACATCATCAGGTCCTTTTCTTAGCTTTAATCTCTTTTTATAGCTAACCTGCAGAATCATCAAAACTGCTCTATGACTCTGCGGAATTAATTAATTCTGATATATGAGTTTTTGTGATGAATCTGAAATTCTGAGCAGTTGAGTACATTATTTGGCTCCTACCTACTATGGCAGTGTTGTTCTTAGAGATTACCTGAACACTCATGGCCAGATACTTCTGATTTGGGGGTGACCAAATTTCTGATTGTCCAATTTGAGATGTTTTGGACCTTATTATCAGATAAACTGGAACATATCTGCAGCTCCTCCTATGCCTGTCTACAATCAGAGGTCTAAAATAGACATGGATCATGAACAGAGGTCACTGTGGAAATGTTGACTGACCTTTCTCAGACTCAGTTTACAAACAGGTGACATAGAAAAATTATGGCATCTGTTCCACAGCAAAGTAACTGTTCTGATGCTTAATTATGTTTTAGATAGCAATAACAAACATAACAAGGCTAGCAAGAATTTTTTGGTTAGTGACTCTCAACAGACTTCATCCATTTAGAACATTGTGGAGGTACATGGAGGCTGAACATTTGAGAAAGTGATACGGGGATTGATAGTGAGTGATTTGTTAAGCTGTTACTGCTCAGTTTTCTTTGTAATGGAGAGAAGTGTGAGAAACCTGACTGAGAAGAAAAGTAATTCCCATACATGTAGAGAAATGGTTGTCCTCTGTAGGTCATCAGTGCTCATCTCAAGACAATGGGCATCTAGATGATTAGACCCAAGGAAGTAGGGTGAAGGTAAGTCACATTTTTTTCCTTGTAAAGTTTCTTCAGTGATGTAGCACTGTTGTGTTTTAACCTCAGCTGGCAGCCAAGCACCACACAGCCACTCGCTCACTCCCGCTCCGTAGTGGATTGGGGGAGAGAACTGCAAAGGTAAAACTGAGAAGTGGGTTGAGATAAAGACAATCTAATAGGTAACACAAAAGCCACATGCACAAGAAAAGCAACACAAGGAATTCATTTCCCACTTTCATGGGCAGGCAGATGTTCAGACATTCCCAGGAAAGCAGGGCTCCATCATGTTTAATGGTGATTTGGGAAGACAAACGTCATGACTCTGAATGTCTCCCCCTGCTTTCTTCATCCCCCAGCTTTATATGCTGAGCATGATGCTATATGGTGTGGGATATCCCTTGGGTCAGTGACAGTCAGCTGTCCTGGCTGTGTCCCTTCCCAACATCTTGTGTGTCCCCTGCCCACTTGCTGGTGGGGTGGTGTGAGAGCAGAAAAGACCTTGAATGTGTGTAAGTGCAGCTCAGCAAGAACAAAAACATCCCTGTGTTCAGCACAAATTCAAACCACAGCCCATTACTAGCCACTGTGAAGAAAATTAACGCTATCCCAATCCAAAGCAGCACAGGTATATCAAAAAGCTTAAAGTGGCAAGCCAGAGGCCCCCTATTTAAAATAAAAAAAAGGTCAGCAAATCCTAGAGCAGTTAGCATAATAAAAATGGAGAAGAAAATCTGCAAATAGCAATAAATGGGGGATACAGAGATGAAAATTATGTGCTTTTTTATATGTAACTTGTTTATGGGCTGAACTTAAATATTGCTTTTAGTTGCTGGCATCTTATTATTAGAACGATGTAGGAAGACAAACTGAAGGAAGCTCAGTAGAAATTCAGTATGTGAATTAGATGGAATGTGGCACATGATTAAATACCTTTAAACATTTTCTTTTAAAAAATACAGTCTTTCAATCCAGTATACATTAAAATGCAAAGACTAAACAGGAGTCATGGAAGAAAACAAAAATCAAGCAGCAGAAAATGAGCAATAGAAGCTGCAGCTTTACGTTTTTTTTACTGTGGAGAAATGGCACAGAGCAGCATGATATTTGGTGTTTTATTCTAATACCACAAGGTACAACTTTAGATGAGTATTTGAAGCAAGGGGAATATTTTACAAACTGACAATATGCAGCAAGGTGAATTGGTTAGGTGGGTAAGTGGCTACAAGCCTGGATAACTCCATGCTACTGTGGTGGGTTCACCTTGGCTGAATGCCAGGTGCCCACCCAGCCACTCTATCCCTTCCTTTCCCAGCCAGACAGGGGAGAGAGTAAGGTGGGAAAAGAAAACAACACAAATCATGGGTTGCGATAAGGCAGTTTATATTTATGCAAAAAAAGCAAAAGCAGCGTGCACACAGAGCAGAAGCCAGCAGTTAGTCCCTACTTCCCATCAGCAGTGATGGTCAGCCACTTCTCTGAGAAGCAGGGCTCCAGCACACATAATGGTTGTCAGCAGGCAGCCATCAGAGACAGTGAGTGGCTCTGGTCCTGCTCCTTGCCTCAGCTTTATATCTGGGTTGATGTCATATGGTATGGAACATCCCCTTGATCAGTGTGGGTCAGCTGGCCTACTTGGGTCCCCTCCCAGGATCTCACCCTCGGCTGAAGGAATGTTACAGTGCTGTGCTCAGCAGTAGCCAAAACAGGGGGGTGTGTTATCAACACTCCTCTAGCTACCAATGCGGAGCACGGCACTGTGAGGGCTACTATGGGGAAATAAATTCCAGCTCAGCCAGACCTACCACAGCTATATTTTGTCCCCTTCTCAAAAGGCAAGGGAGTTTGACTTTAATTTTGGAGTCCCTGGGCCAGGGACCAGCTGTCTGCTGGTCTTGCTCGCATGCACTTCTCTAAGAAGAAATGACACAGAGAGGGATGGTGCTGTGGTGTGGTGGAAAGGGTGGATGTGCTTGGGTGTTGGTGTGCTCTGGAGCTGAGTTTGGTGTCTTTCATGGCTGTTGTCTTCTGCTCCCCTCCCCACAGGCAGCAGGTTTCTGTGTTTGTAACTGAGTGGACCAAGTAGAGCTGGGGGAAGAGGAGTAAATGATGCTGGGCTGAGCCAGGCTCTGCCTCCTTTTCTTCTGCAGAGGAATACCTTCCTCTGTTAGAAAATGGAAATATTTGCAGAGTAAGGTACCACTTACTCATAATAAAAAGCCTGAGTCTAGTCTTATATTAACATTTATTTAACACCACAATGTTAAGTGAATAGTGCTGTAGAGGAGGGAAGCTATTTATTTTTCACACAGCAGAGGCATTTTGAAAAACAAGAGATGGCAATGCAAAGTCACTCAGAGGAGTGAGCTGCTGAATGCTGGATGTGCATGTAAGAAATCCTGAAAGATGTACTGCTTTCAGCTCACTGGGTGGAAATTAAAAACAAATAATCTGTGTGTCAGCAGGATAACAGTGAATAATTTTGGAACCCACTGTTGTTTTCAGATTTATGTTTTTATTAATTTACTTCTTGTTTTTAAACTCAGAACAAGGATAGTACAACTGTAGGCCTAATAATACTCTGCAGTAGTGCCTGTATTCTTTAAAAGAGTGAAAAGACAAAGGGATATTGTATTCTGATTTTGGATTATGCTGCCTGCCTGACCTTCAGTCACTGTTTTCCTAACTCTCAATAGAAGGATGAGGTGTCTGGGTGGGATGTGTGAGTAGGTATGTCAAAGCTCAGACCTTGTTTTATATTTCATAAGAACTTCATATAGTTTTTCTATCCTTCTGAAACATTTGGATTTCATTGCTTTTAAAATGCTGGAAATGCTTTTCCATTGAAAAGCATTTCACTGCTGCCTGAAACCTTCATAACCAGTATCTTCATGGTTGAGACTGTGTGGCTCGTTTTGCCCGTGAAGTGAATGTATGGAATCAGATCTGTTTGCTAGAGCTGAGGAAGGCTGGCAGAGTTCCTGAAAAGTACGTTTTAACCAACCCCTTTTTACTTTTTTCATCATGAGGTGGTTTGCAGAGAATCCACTTACTATAGGAACAGCAGAGAGGAGGATGGTGTTGTTGCTTGCAGTAATTCAGAGAGTGTTCATAAAAGCAGTGTGATCAAACTAAGCAAGCCACATTTGATGCATACACTAAATTTTGAAATGCTGCTGCCTTGGAAAAGTCATCTTTCATGTGGTTATGATTCAGCCCAGAGATGAGTTCCAAGGAGAAATAAGAAGTAGAAATGCACATATTGGCTGGTAATTGTGTGAATAGCAATGAGTGGGTAGTTCAAAGCCAGCAGATTGCAACTATTGGGTCTCTCCCAGTTTGCTTTTTCACAAATAGCAATAGTAGCAAGGCACAAGCACTTTTTCTTGTTACTTTGTGGGGTCTGAATTATTTCCTAGATGAATAGATGTTCCTCTGCAACATGCTAGATGATAAGATTTTCTGTGGGTCATACTTCAGTGCAGGTTCAACAAGATAAAAAAATTCTCTTTTTTTATTATATTATGTAAATTGTTTCCTGTAGCAAGAAGAATTCCAAGCATTATCTAGGCCATTGCTGGTAGAATGAATTAGTTCATTAAAAAGTATGACAAAAGAAATGTAAATCACATTGCCCATCTATTCTTGGTAGATCATTGAAGTGTATACTGTAAAAAAAAACCCTCAAACTAAGCAAACAAAAACATTTATTTGGCTCAGAAATGGAATAGATGGTTAGGCAGTTCCCCTTTCTATTTTTAATTTCATGATAGCAGCTAGTGTAACTCATTTCATACATATGAAGGCTGAAGTGGGAATATCACAGCTCTATACCATTCAGAATTGTATTTGCAGAGAATTGAAATTATGCTGAAGATTCGGACTTCAGTTTTCACAGATGGTGACGAAATATGTGAGATGATCAATGTACATAAAATATTTGTTTCCTTGCTGCTGTTAATCTTATCCTTGGTGAATACAGTTACCTGTATTTAAAGTTTGGCACTCTGATTTGCTTTTGACATAAATGTGCAGTCAACAGTGATCCTGCTTAGCAACCATTTGACTCTGCTTACTGTGGGTATGGGACCTGTGTGCACTTTTGGCAGTTCATCCCCGATGGTAGCAATGGAAATCTGTGCTTCCCCAGGTCGTGCTATAGCTGTGTGCTTCTTACTGGCAGGACCTGAGTCAACCACCTTCCTCCTTGCAGTGGATCTGCACTCCTCCTCGATGGAGAGACAAGGTGGCTCAGCCATCATTGCAGTGACCTTCACTTATGAATCTGCATAATTTTGCTTAGGTCAACATGTTTAGGCAACAAAAAACAAAGCTTTTTAACAACTTACTTCAGTGAAGAGCATATACTGAAGAACTTAAGCGTACAGACACTCTACCTCCTTTTCATTTATTACTAATTTTTTTTAAATTGGAAACATATTTTACTTTAAAGTCACTATTCATTAAATTGAGAGCTCAATCAGCACTTTGAGAATCTGTGAGATGATGAACAGTGTAATTTTAAGCAGTGAGCTCTTCTGGAAAGTTAGTGCTTTATCAGCAGATATCAGAAATCAGACCTGGTCTGAGCTGTGACAGTAGTTGCAGCTATAACACAATATTTTCTTCAGAGATTCAAAAGTACAAATGACTGAAAGGTTACTTAACTCCTGGGAAGTCTCCAAAGGAAAAAACCAAGTATTTCTAGCTGAAAGTATCTTTTTGAGAATCTTCTTGTTATAGAAAACAAACTGAAATGCTGAAATAAAAAGAATTTGTAAGGAGAAAAAAAAGTGTGCTTTCCTCACTTTCAATTGTTTTTCAGTCAGCAGAATTAGGAAGTAGCCAGTTTGGTAAAGTAACTTAAAAATAAATCTTAATACTAAAGTTAGCACTTAGAAGTGCAAGACAGTGCTATGTATATTAGTTATTCTTCCTTTTGACCTAAAACCCCATCAATCCAGACTCCTTCCATAAATCTTACGAGGAGCAGGGAGGAAATTTTAAAAGGAATTACTAACAGGGAACATCTTCTGAAACTACAAAAACATTATTTAAAGTTGCAGGGTTTTTTTCCCAAACATACTCATTATTATGTATTTTCAATGAAAAAAATTATTTCCTTACTTGCTCAAATTAATTCTGGACTAACTAAATTTTTTACAATGTTTTTGAACATATCTGACATATTTAATTTGTTGAATTCTGAAAAGTACATGGCATATTACATGACACAAAATTCAGATGATCATAAAATGTTCATGATGGGCAAATTTACTTCCCGTATTTCTCTTGGTTGTGTCTGAGCTATGCCACTGAGAGTTTCAGAAACAAAAGCATCAGATTATATTCTTGCTTATACTACTGTGTGCTGGGAAGCTAAACATACTTCAGCTAAGTGTCAACTTTTTTGAGGTGATTTTTAAAAATCTTTGATAGAGAAACATGTTCTTCAGTATAGAGGAAAAAGTTTAACAGCCAAGTGCAACCCCAGCTCTTTGCAAATGCAAAAACGCCTTCTGAAATATATCTGGAAACTGATGCAGAGAACAAGGGGCTCAAATATAAGCATTGCAGTAGAACCTCATGCCATCTTGCACTCTTCTCCCAGCATGGGTTGCTTCAAGTCTTCTGGTCTTACCTATAAAAAGACAAAGTCTGCTTATTTTCCCTCCAGTTTTGAGTGTTTGGGTTACAGTTTTTCTACCTCTGATACCAAAGAAAAAATATTATACATTGCTACAATGCGAATATCCATTTCTCTATGAGATATGTGTCCTTCTAGAGTCATGTTACTTGTCCCAGTGTTTGCAAATCAACATTTCCAGTCAGAATAAAGCAACAGTTGTTTCATAGTTATGCACACACTGTAATTAAATTTCCTATTTATTACTGTTCTTACCAATTTTTCAAACAACTTTCTTACAATTTTTTGACCAATTTATATGTTCTATGATTTCCCATCAGAGCATTCCAGTGAGGAACAAAGGTTTATTCAGAAAAAGAAAGTAGAATTATTAAAACATAGACAATGAAATTAAAAGAATAAGATAACAAGTTGCCTTTTTTTCCTCCCCTCATTTCTTTCAGGATAACTGATCACAGCAGGCATAATTTCCAATTTTTTTTCCCCCAAATGTAAATGCAGTGTCGCAGTGCAAAAATTAAATTAGAATTAAGGGTAATTGTTGGATATTTATTATGCAGAGTATGCCAGCTAGTTTAATGACAGACTTTGACATCTAAAATTAACAAAATTTGTACCTTGTCAGCACTGAAAAAGAAGACACTTGCTGTGTTTATTAATTGATTTATTACTTCTGAAAGCATCTAATAATGTAAGAGCAAAATAGCTATTTATGAAATGAAATCTGTAATGAATTCATTGCATTTGGT
Organism: Pseudopipra pipra; assembly: GCF_036250125.1. Taxonomy (NCBI): domain Eukaryota; kingdom Metazoa; phylum Chordata; class Aves; order Passeriformes; family Pipridae; genus Pseudopipra; species Pseudopipra pipra. The sequence goes on from NC_087551.1 coordinate 23,383,113, forward strand.
TGCAATCAGTAATATTAGAGTCAAAGTTATTTTGCCAACAATACTGAAAAAAATGGTACAAAAATGAATGGTGACCTGGACTATTTTTTACTATTGTTAAACTAGGAGCTTTGGGGAGCTGCTGAACACAGGGAACAGGGTGAAATGAAGTGAACAAGATGCTTCAAGCATTTTTGGAGAATATTAGTTTTTGCTATGGAAAACGGTCGGGTCCCCTGCCACGCAGAGCTGGGTGGAGTATGGGCTTGTTGACATTTTGCTGTACAACAAGAAGGGATCAGGAAGCTGGTTGTAAGACTTTGGCTGAGAAGTGCTTTATTGTTTCCCCCACAGTATCCTTGGTATACATCTTTATTCAGATGCTCCAGGTTCCAGATCCTGGGGCCAGTGACCCTTCATTACTCATTGTGACCTGACCCCACTGCCCCTCCTTCTCTCACAAGCAGTGATTCCAGTACTGGCTCCCCCTCTTCCAATCCCAGCCCCTCTTCCCTTCTTGCACATCTGTCTTCTAAATGGAATTCTCCATGGTGCCTTCTAGATACATTAGAGAGATACTGATTAGTCTTAGGCAATGGATAAGCAACCTTGAGTAATTGCTGTGGAAGTGAAGTCATTGATGTTAATAGAAATGGCTTTAATTTGCTTATTTTCCAAATGTGCCTCATCATGGCATTCAAAATTGTGTAGCAACCTGCTTTTACTCTTTTCCATTCATTGTGCAGTTTAGTATCTCAGCATTCAGTTCATTTTTCAGGTGCTTACTTGACTTCATTTTTTGACAGCGAAGCCCATGATTTTCCTTTATATCATTGTAATTCTCTTTGATATTACTTTAAAAGCCTCAGTACTGAGAACCTCCCAAAGTAGAGAAAAATAAAATCAAAATATTGCAACATAAGTGGTTTGCTTTTTGCCACTGGCTTTAAAATTTTAATTTGAAGAAAAGGTAAAACATACTTGGAATTCTAGAAAAGTCTGATCCTAGCTGAGATCTGCCAAATAAACTGTGAGGCAGCCAGAGACTGACAGCAGCACTCCAGTGACATGGCATAAAACTCTTACTCATTTACTGCTCTTCCTTCCCCTGTTCTTGTTGCCTGCCGCCGTTTTGCCTCCAGGTTCTGCTGAGGTGTGAATGCTGCATGAAATCTAATCCTGTGCAGAACTGCATTTTGCTCTGAACAGCTTTAACTCCAAGGTGCACTTCCCTTTTCTAAACCCACTTGGGGCTGCCTTAGTAACTTGTATGAGGTGTAACGAATCTGCAGACATACTCCCCAAGCTATTTCCTTCTCGACCTTTGGTTGCTTTGAATTTTTCGGATTCTGAAGCTGTGATAATTCTCAGTGGCTTTTCCATTTTCTGACAGACCCTGTTAAAAAAGCATGTATTATTTTTTTTTTCTAAATTTTCCAGCACTGATGCTGTGAACAGACTCCAGATTATGAATGGCTTATATTTGACTGGTTTTCTACTTTCACTGCAATCTTAGGAAAATGAGATATATCAATGAAAGAGCTGGAGAAGAAAAGGTGCACTTGCCCAGTGTTCAGCAGCATGTACCTCTTCTGCCTCACTGAGGTCAAAGGTGGGGACAGAGTTGCCTTTGTGAGAGAGGAGAGGTAGAGCAGATGGTATAAGATGAAGGGGTCAGCATGGGTCAGAAATCTCATTTCACATGATGGTGGAGAATTTTTAAACCACATATTTAAACTAACACTTCTGAGTGCTACCCAACCTACTGTTGTAGACTAACAGCCAGTTCTTTCTTTTTGTGTATTAAAGGTATTTTCATTTACAGGCACCATTTACTTCTAAGAACTAGACCATTACAAAACCACACTTTACAGTTTAAGACTCACAATAAAATAGCAAGAGTTACAGTGCTTACCAGCTCCTGTAATTTCATGAAAAGACTCCATTTGGTGTTTTTTCCCCTGATGGCACAATTCCTGGAGACAAGCATCTATGCAAGGAACCCAACTCATACATTTAGGAATCCCACAGTTATAAATACTTGGAAATGTGTAATACAAAACCTAAAAAGCAGGGCATTTTTGGTTCTTATCTTGTGCATTCCAGAGCTATTTGCATGATAAGCTATGCTATTGTTGATATCATAGTCTCCTCCCAGTTTTGAAGAAAAGAGACAAAAAGCAACTAGGTTATTTTATACCCACCTTAGCTTTACTTTCCAAAGTCTTCCATTGATCCTGTTTTGTATATAACCAATATATTTTAAATCAATTATTTTATTTTTATTTAAACTAAGCTGTAATTTTAAAATCATCAAAAATATTAAAAAATTTATATTTGTTTGCTATAACATTTATTTATAAAATAACTGCTTGATAATAAGGTAGAGGAAAGGAAAAAGAATCTAGTCACAAGATGTGGGACTGTCATTAAAGATTTCAGATGTGAGAAGGTTTTCACAGAAAGGTATTTTGTTGTTGTGTTCAGAAGATGTAGGCATACACTCATATAAAACCCCTATATTTTACATATTTTATATTATGTATATATTTATGCATGTGCAGTTAACTTTTGTAAACACCTGATTAGAGCAGTAAATAGAAACTCTACTAGACTTACCGATATATTAAAATTCAGTAAATGCCCTAAATATTTTTTTTTAATTCCACCTACTGTATTTATTTGAATAACAAACAAAGATATTGTGGCAAGTTTTTCTTAGGAATATGATCCTTTTTTTATAACTAATAAGTAAGAATAGTACAAAAAACCCAAAACCCCAAAAGCTACTTGGAGAAACCATGGAGAATTCCCAACAATTTCCAAGTAATAGGAAACAGGGTACTGCTTCTTAACAGATATGGAGCAACCTCCCTGCCAGCTGGGAGCCTGCCCTCACTGCCAAAATTGGCTTTTTGAAAACATTTTCCTGGCCACAATGAATGCTGCTGCAGGGTCAATATGGCATCCATGAGTAATCTTTGGTTTTAATGTGCTGGACTGTTAAGACATACTGTTCTTCCAACTCTTTAAGTGTTGGTGGTCAAATAGTTTTCTGAAAATATGTTTTCTTTAATTTGAAAGCAGAGAATGGCATAGCATTGCTTTTGATATAAAATATTATAGTGGTGAACTCCAAGAGGAAATAAAATAGGACTTAAGGAGCATTATTTACTTACTAAAGAAAGAGTAAGGCTTATGCCAAATAGATCTACATTGATCATGGATACATTTAGATGGAATTCAAAATCAGGTTTCTTATTATAGAAGGGCTAAGATGTTAAAATTGGCTTTTAAATAGGAAAAAAAATCAAATTAGGTTCAAGACAGAACTTTTTAAGCTGATGGAGAGGCTGCAGTTGTCTGTGACAGCACAGGACTGGACTTGGAAGAGCTGTCATTGCACTCCAAGTCTATGTTCCCCAGTTCTGCTGACAAGAATTGTTTTATTGCTGTTTATTTGACGTTACTGGAGGAATCACATGTGTGCTTAGGATCATGCCTGTGTGAGGGGATTTATTCCTGAGGGGCAAAGTCTGCAACCTGCTGAGTCAGTTCCATGTTTCACTGTATTTCTGCGCCAGAGGCACTGGCAGAGCCAGAAGGGACAAAAAAGTACATTTGGCATTTCCCTTCTTCACACCCCCTTCCTTTGCCCTCTCAAATCTTGCTGTTATTACACAGACAGGTCTATGTGTCCAAATTTTCACACACTTATGGAACAGTCTTTGACTGGAGACATCTATAGCATCTATAGGCCCTCCACTTCTAGTGTTTATTCCAGAATTGTTTTCTGTTTATCTCATTCCTTGTTTTTGTTAGTCTTAAGACACCAAGTCAAGTGACTGTGTTTTTGCATCCATCACTCCTGAACTATTGAATAAATGTATCTACCAACTTTCTTATTCTGCTCTTTGCTTCCACAAATAAGCAATTTGAGCTGAAGCCACTGCACCTTCTTCTGCATGATTATACAATAGCGAGGTGTCTGCAAGTCACTGAAATCACACTCCTGTGCTAAATCTGCCTCTTGCCAATGGACTGTCTGGCCTGGACACTGAAAACAGATTGAGAAGGGAACATTGATTTGTATCTACCTCTAATGTGATTCTTTGCCACAAGAAGTATAAGCTAAGGGACTTTTTGTTTGTTTTCTTTTAATTTAAGACCATTAAATAAGTGAAATCTTTCTCTTACAGAATGGAAAGGTAAATTAGTATGTTTTGAGTCTTTGCCATTTTGCTCTACAAGTCTATTCTGTAGCCTAGGCTAATTCTCCTTTGACAATAACCTAATTAATTCTCTAAAGCAACATTTTAAAATGCAAAAATAGGTTATGTTCTTTTTAAAGGGTGGTATTATTGGATTTCAAACAGTAAAAATAGCAAGTTAGTAAGAATTAGCTTTGTTGTTAAGGTTTTATTGCAATGCAGGAATTTTTTCTAGCTCCTCTTGAGAGAGAAGAATTAGTAGGTTTGGAATATTAGATATTAGGTAAAAATTCTTTTCTGTGAGGGTGGTGAGGCACTGCAACAGGTTGCCCAGAGAAACTGTGAATGCCCCATCCCTGGAGGTGTTCAAACCCAGGCTGGATGGAGCTTGGAGCAACCTGGTCCAGTGAACTGTGTCCCTGCCCATGGTAGGGGGTTTGGAACTACATGGTCTTTAAGGTCCCTTCCAACCAAACCGTTCTATGATTTTATGATTCTGTGGCAGAGTTGTGTTCCTAGTTAATTTTAATAATGGTTTTATTGCAGTGGGATTCAAATATATCCCAGAGAAAACAACTGCCCCAGTTCAGATTTTAAGAAAGCTGACATTTGAAAGTCTACATTTCAAAGTCATTTACCCATGACTGGAAAAGTCACTGTGAAAGGAATCTCTGATTTACACCATAGCTGCCATAACAGTAACAGTGTCTTTATCTTGGTGATTATGCCCTGCTAAAAATCTTAGCACAACATTCATTAAAAAATGGTAGGTTTTGTTTGATAACTTTGAGGGTGTGCTGTAATGTTTTATTGATGCAGAAGTATTCATGATGAAGAGATGATAAAAAGATATTTTGTCACTGAACTCCCCATTTATTACAAAATGAATTGGCTTTTATTTAGCATATATAAAGCATGACCCAGCAGAGAAAAGTGATGTTGCTCCCAATCTGTTTTTAACAGTGATCTTATTAGTGCTCCCCAAAGCAAGGCTGTCATGTTATAGGTACAAAAGCACAGAGCTGTTCAGTGTAGGAAACACCTTTCCCTATTCCCTCCTTCATCCCTGCACCCCAAATCTGCTCTTTTTTTCCATTTATTTCACAGAACCTGTGCTCTCTCTGCCTTGGAAGCTGAACATTGCAGGAGCTTGCTAGTGCTGAGAATGGACAATCATTTAGTGCAAGAAGGAGCTGATGTTTAGAATAGCATTTACAATCAAGAAAAGGTGATGGTGGATAATTAAATGTCAAGGGAAACTGAAATATTCCTTAATCACAAATGTCATCTCTCCTGCTGTTGTTCCCTATGGTGGGCCACTGTCAAGGAACCTCAGTTCCTTGAGGACCTGAGGACCATGCACCAGCAACCCAGAAGCATGTGGTCCTGGTTCTTTGGACTCACTGATGACACTTGCCAGGGAGAGCATAAAAGAAGCCATGAGTTTTTGAGGAGGACTTTGGAAGTTCTCTGCTGCTTTGTGTTTGAAATGTTTCTTTTCCTCTGAGGGAAGGGGAAAAGTGCATTCTTGTTCCAAATGGGTGAATGGCTCTAATGGATAGGAGGATGAGTAGGAAAGTTCATACAGAAGAAGAGCAGAAATCAAGATGTTGGCTTAAAATAGTAAAAACTGTAATCCCAGAAACTCTAAAGAGTAAGATCTTTCTGGCTCCATACTGGACAGAGAAACAGATGAGGTAAATCCTTGAATCTACAACAGCTGAAATATTTCTATTACCCCATTCTAGTTGTTCCATTCAGGATCAAAATAATAATTTATACTTTGCAGTACAATAGATATGAAGAATAAAATTTCAGCTCAAATGAACAATCAATCTAAACAACTTTAAATATTGAGAACTTCAACAAATTCAGTGAATGATAGAAAATGACACCCTCATCAAGAGTTCATTTGCTAGAGGGGTGCTTTATTTCAGCTAATCAAAAATGTTTTCTATTACTGTGTAGGACTGTCAGCAGTCAAGCAAAATAAATGGCTCGACCATGGATGCATTGGAAATAAATGTATTTGGATCTTCATGCAGTTGTGTCAGCTATTTGAGAGTTACAAATGATAAAAGGATAAATTTAATGGTGCTGACTTCAATAAAGAATAACATTAAGGTAGCTGCAGATACACAACTTTTAAGATATTGCAGTATAAAAATGCGCTTTTATGACTTTTTTGTATATCCCTGCAGGAAAACTAGTTAAAAGACAAATAAGCATTATAAAAGAACTAAGAGAAAAGCTTTTTCTCATAGTAATTGAGAGAAATCTGTTATGAACTGTTGAACCTGCAATGTAATTTAAATATATTATTTCCTTCTCAAACTACAGTCTAGGAGTTGCTGGCAAATTATCCTTGTTGAAGAAGGTGATGCTGTTGCTGGTCTATGCTTTCACATTTATGCATCAGAAATTTTATTTCTAGAGAAGAGATAGCCACAGGGAGAGCTGTAATTTCTTTAAAACTTGCTCCTATAAGAAAGTATACTGTCTGCTGATTTAGCGTAGGTGGGGTCAAATCTTTACCTGATAGCTGCTCTTCCTCCCTCAGGTAGTTCAGAACAGACTAATCTGAGGACTAGGCAGTAGGCACAAGATCAGCAACAAGATCATCAACAGCTTCTGCCCTTTTTTTGTGTGATCACACCTGACCAGCCCTGCTCCTCTTTGGATATCTGCTCCATCATGCAACTGAACTCATGGCAGAATGATGCCATTTGTTCCAAGCTTTTGATGAAATCTGAGCAGGCAGGACTCATAAGTTACACAAAGTTCTCCCCTTCAGCAAGGCACCTCAGAGATCACAGCCCTCTCTTTTAAAAGACCACCAGAAGAATACCAACAGCCCCTTTTTCAAGGGAAGTGTACATCACAAAACCAGAACCATTAGCTGGTTGTCAGCCTAACAAATGTGGTTTTAATGGATGTAGTTTGTTTACACAAAGCTTGAGCGGACAGAAATATTACATACTGTTCTTCCAAGTCAATACTAAGTCCCACTGGGAGGGCAGTAAAGGGAAAAGCACTGCCATAGCATGAATTAGACCACAGATCACAAAAGGACCGAGTGCTTCTTTACTACATCTTCACTCATAGCAAAGGTAGAGAAAAGGCTGTTGGGTAGAGGGTTGTAATGCCACATAATTCTATGTGTGGTTAAAAGGGAATTGTCTAGTCAAACCGAGCAATTATCTTTTTCAAAGACATCTTTGTAAGAGGAAATCGATATGGTTGTTAATGATAATGCTTTTCCAACAGTAGTATGAATGTACCTGGTAATTTCTAGACAACTGAGTGATAAAAACAAGTTCTGTTATACTCAATTGCTTTTATTTTTCTGTCCTCTTCATAAAAGTGGCTCTAGGAAAGTCTTGTGTACCTTGGATTATCCAGCCAGTCTGGTTCTAACCTTCATGTTAATACCAAGGTAAAAAGTTGCTAGTTCATCGTGTACATAATCCACTTCTCCTTATTTCTTTTCAAACACTGGCAAAATCTACAATTGAGGCTCTGCAGATGTGTGTCACTAATTTCTGGAACTTTGCACCAAGTTTATTTTGTCACCAGGAGCAAAACAAAACTTTTGTAGGAGATAATCAAAGCAAATGGGGGAAAATAACCATTTCCAGTTAAATGCTGTAATAGTATTGTGAGGTTCCTACAACACTGAATTTTACTTCAAAGAACAAAGGGACTGAACAAAATCAACCAAGATCTTTAATTGTAATTTCTATGTATATACTTTCACATACATTTATTTATAAAATCTCTGCAATAAATGCTGTAACAAAATATTTACATGATCCTCTTTGATCCCCAGATCAGTCTCTACATTGTTTACAAAATACTGTCAGTAAAGGTATCACTCTCAAATGGATTTCAACACTCCTGTCTTCCATTCATCAGAGCATAGCACCAGTAAATGGGTATGAGTTTTTACAGACAATGGCATTTAAAACAATCCTTGACTCAACCAACAGCTGTGATTTATTGTCAGTCAGTTGGAGCTGCCAAAGCACTAGAAGCAAAGAATTGCTTTGGAAAAGGTTTGTATGGGTGGTGTGCCTGCTTTCTGCCTCTGTGGCTGGTGTCAACTCCAGTAAATTTATAGGAGAGTGGTGAGGCCCAGGTAGAAAAATAACTATCATTAAGATTGGGTTTTTCATTTACATCACTGCACATTGGTAGATAGGTCACTGGCAATGCTGTTGCTGCGTTATTGTAGGCTGTCTACTCTCTTTTGTCCTGTATATTGACTCATACTTGTTCTTTCTGATTGTGTGTGTAGGAGAAGATGATGAACTTTCTTAAATTTGGTGTGTCTTGTAGCACTGAGATGCTGTTTTCTCGTGGTGAGGAAAAAATTACGAAACTGAGGCTATATTTTTCCTGTTCTTCCATGAAAGACATCAGCATTTTTCCCCATGGTGTGTTCTTAGAATGTTCACTGGTAGTCCTACAGGCAACCTCACCAGTGAATCAGTTGCTTGTGATATTCAGAGCATTAAAGAAAAAGACCAGCAAATGGAGTTTTCACTGTAACCATCTTGCATGATTATTGCTGTAGACATCTTGCAGAGATTTAATCTGTTTACTAGAGACAGAAATGTGTAGCCATTGAAAACTGTCTATAATAATTAGTTCATGATAACAAAGTTATGCCTGGATGATTGCAAGACAGACTCCTGAGTGCATTTTTATGAAAAGATATTAACAGTGCAGAGTTAGATGAAACTGAACTAATCCTGTTGTTATCTATCCTATTTATATTTTGTAAGCAAGAGCTGTCAGCCTGACTAATGCAATAGAAATGACATATATACAGATATTTATCAACTTATTTGAATGACACCTCAGTGGCAGGTAATGACCCTGTGCTGAGGTATGTATCAGTGGATGTTTCCTCTAGACCTTTAAAAAGAGGTACTCAATTTTCTCCAACCAGTCTTCTTCTTGTCTTCTTTGAGGTCTGCACTACAGGGAGAGCTGCAATTTCTCATGCAAATGGATACTGCCTATCATGGAAGGTTACCTACTGTGGGTTTTTTTTCACTAACATCCTCTTTCCTGTTATTTTGCTTCTGTTGCAAGCTCACTGTGGGCAGCTTTACCAAAGTAGAGCGATGGTTCTGAAAATGCTTCCTGTGAGAAGCAGAAACAGGTTTTCATCAGAATTTTTCATTCATTTTTTGAAGGAAAATAAATCAGTCCTTATTTGTTGAGATCATTTATGTAGCATATATTTGAGAGGCCAGCATGTGGAGAAGGACACTGCTAGTCCTTTCTGTTGTACAGAGGCAGTGTCTAAAGCCTTTTCATACTCTAAACCCCTGCCACTTGGCTGAAAAAAGGAGCTTGCATATTCTGTGGGAAGGCTGGAAAGCATCTTACAGTGTGTGCAGAATCGTTCCCTAGTAAGCCGGGGCATGCTTCAGGTTTTTTGCGGGGACGCACTGAAGGAAGTGTGTTACCTGACAGTTAGATGGTTAGATGCTGCATGCTTATGCAAGTGGCATGTTCACATGGGTGTTGTTTACTCTTGTTGAACTCAAACATTGGTGTTGTTTCCATCAGAAACAGAAAGAGGCTTTTGTGCTTTCTGAAGAGGTAGGAGGAGGTGTTCAGCTGGTAGTTGACATGATGAACTGCACAAACGTTTTAATGAAGGCTGTTCGGGACAGTGATAGTAACTGAAGACACAGTTTCTTAACTTGGAGCTCAGCGAGCATTTTCCCTGAAAAAGTGCTTTCTGGAGAAAAGTACATATATATCATAGACTTATCTTTTCACACGTAGGGGTCCCTAAAGAAAAACATAGCAAATACAGCAATACTCAGCCCAGGGCTTTACAAATGAGATAGAGCTGAGCTTCTCTTTTCTGCTTGCCCTTTTTCTGCTGACCCTTTGAGATTTTCCTAAATGGTTTCCCAATCCAGTAGCAGTTTCTGTTATAGCAGCAATAGCCAACTGGTCAGTGTTTTCTCACTGAGAGGAGTACCTAGAATATTTAGGGCTTTGTCTGACAGCCATGTGGGAGGGGGGTGTTCCGTAATTCAGGAGAGCAGTACACCTTCCATCAGAGAAGTTGACTCTGCTCCAAGAAGGCTGATGCAGGACTGAATCAAATAGGAGAGAAGGAGAAATAAAGGATGAGGACCCATCTCTTACAGCAGTGGCTCATAGGAGAGGTGGGTGGTGCAGGGCAGGTGGGGTTGGAAAGCAAGGAGAGCTATGGAGGCTGCAGAGCTCCCACTTAACACAGCAGATGCTCAGCTTCGGTCTCTGCTCCTCCTTTTTCTGCAGGGAGGGAATTTGCATGTCTGACATCTTTCAGCGAGTTTTAAAGCAAGAACAGAGATAGCTTTGGGGGAAGGATAGGAAGCCTAGAAAAGTTTCATCTGTCCTACTCTAAAACTACCCCTTTCTGACTGTTTATTTTTCTTTAATACTTCCTTTAATATGGAAATTGTAACTGCATATGGATCATCAGACATTTGTTGCTTATATCTGGTTTAGCTGCATGGCAGTTTTAGTCTTAATAGAGAAAACAGAGATGAGGCATTGAGTTCGGGAGACCATGTGTCTCTACACCAGCTGTGAGCATCGGGTTTGCCGTCTAAGGGCATTCCCTGTTTTCTTATAAATGAGGCTTTTAGACCAAGACAGATTAAAGCATAATGTTAAATAGTGGTTACAATAAATACTTCCATCTATTTACTCCATTTTAATTTAGAAAACACATTAATAGTACTGTTCCTTATAGTGAAGAAACAGTGAATTCCCAATATTGTAATGTTTCAACAAAGTTCAATTGATCTGATATCTTAATTTTCACAAGTCATTGCAGAATTATTATTAATTAATATATTAGCCATATATTTAGAGCAAGAGAAGTCTCTCTCCAGTGTCTTCCCATGTGCCTGTGTGCCTGTTATCAGTTAGGTTTGAAAAAAGAGCATGATTCCCAAATGTTCAAGTGTACTGTCCACTCAGCTAAACAGTTAACCACTCTGCCTTTTACATTCATTGCTCATTCTCTAGTTGCATCTGCAGCTGATTAGGGGTGACAGAGGATTTACCTTTGTCTTCTGAAGTACTTTAAGATACCAGAAAATTAGATTTCCTTTGGAAACAAAGCAGTAGATGTGCCCATTACATTCTTCTGTTACTGTGTGTTTTGCACAAAGTAGGCTTTTCTATTTTATATCTTTCTGCTTTAATTTATCTCTGTATAACTCTGCTTTAGTAGAGTAAGAGATACCTGTAGCTATAACCAGTTACTTGTTATTTCATGTTGTAATTGCAATTTTGCCCTCCCTGGGAGTCACCCTGGTCTGTGCTGACCTGAAGCCACAGTTGTCTTTGGAGAATGATGACAAGAAGCTTAAATGGAAGTCCTCAGGGCAAATTTTGTCCCATGTTGTGGGATCTCAGAGTACTTAACTGTTTGCTCTCACACCATTTCTGTTGTGTGTGGAAGGGGCAATGTCTTTGCAGCTGGACAAGTGAGAGTTTGGCTCTCTAAGACAAAACTAATTACCATGTGGGCTACTGCAAACATAGGAAGCTTTCCTGTTCCCCAAACCATGTGTTAAGGGTACATATGCACAAGGCTGTGTCCCTTTGTGCTCCTTTCCCATGCACCTGGAAGGTGGCTTGGCTAGGACTGCAAGAGCAGGCGTAGGATCGTGAGGAGAAAGCCTCAGCCCTGCATGCAGTCCATGAGCCAGTCTGTGCTGTTGCCAGAGCTGCCATCCACTGAACTCTTCTCAGTGGGCAGTGCTTTTTAGCTGCTTGCTGGGCGTTGCATGACCTTTACTTTAGCCAGTGTCTGGTGTGTGGCAGCAGCCAAGGAGACAGGTCAGGCTGTTGGTGCGATGCTCCGTGCTCAGCATCCCTTGCTGTCCCTTCCCTGGGCAGACATGCTCGCCCTGGCTCTGCCGTGGTGCCTTGCTGGGGCTCCATTGCTATCACTCATTTGAACCATAAGTCCATCCCTATGCCATGACTCGTAAGACACAAGATTCCTTTTGATTGAATTGCCTAATAGTCTTCATAACAAATGGTGCAAAGCTGAGGTACTGCAGAGCTACTGAAGCACCGAAGGTATTTTGCTTGCTGGCGCGCACGCGCGCGCGTGTAACATATGCAAGGATTCAAGGCTTATTTCTGATCCTGCTAAAGTAACATAAGACCTAATCCTGTTCCTACCGTGGCAGATTTATCAGAGCATGACTGCTAACACTCTAAAGCTGACTGAGAGACAGCTACATGCTGTGGACAGACAGCATCCAAGAGTTCACTCCTACAGCTACCATGGGAGCAGGAAAATAGCGATGAGTAATAAGAATGAGTGGGGAATGCACAGCAATTTAGCAGCTAACAAAATAAGTGTAAATTGATACTGTGCTCCCTGCATTAATATTAATTATTTCTCTCACCAAAATAAAATGAAAACAACATTGTAAGCACTCATTTTAAATTTTTAAGACTATATTATTAAGGCATTTATATAATGCATTTGGGACCTGCTTTCCTGTTTTCTATGAGAAATAAGAATTTTGGAACAAGATAAACAAGTGAAAAGGAATAATAATTCTGAGAAAAAGAAAGTCATGACAATTTCTTCTTGTAGTCTTTCTTCCTTTTCCTCTTCCCATTCAAGATGCTGCTCTGCCACTGTATGTTCTGCAGTTCTTAGTCTATAAGAATGTGATTGATTGCAGTAGGTCTCTGGTAAGACTCAGTCCTGTAGGAATGATTTAACTTGGGGAGAATGGGCTTCGGTCACAGTTCATCATCTTTTTGTAAATTGCAGTATATAGCTGTGCTAGTCCTCACAGCACATTAGAAAGGATTTGCCATCCCCAAAAATTAATCAGTTCTCCACTTTGCTCTGATAAAATTGTAATTTGCAGCCTCCATGAGAAGCATTACGTTTGTTGCCTGCCCTGACTAGTGGACTTTTTTTCCCTTATGCTGGATGGCTGGTTCATCAGAGTAGGAGGTGAGGGCTGGCTCCCTCATCTTGTGCTCCTGATCAGATAGGCAGGTAGCTTCTCTACAAGTGTGCTCAAAGATGTGAGGAAGCAACTGAAGGCTGTCTCTGTGCAGTAGCCATATAGCACAGGACAGCATGCCTTCCTTTAAGCCAAGGATTTTTCTCTTTGCACGCCTGTATAGCACACAGCATGCATTGGGCTGATATTTAAACAACCAGTAATGATAGTGGCATATTCAGACAATAGTATTTCAGATCCATCCCCATGATGTTAGAGATGGATGCTGGTTCCCCTCCATCTCCCCCATATTCCTACTGGTAAGTGTTCTTTAGTGCTGGGCTGTGTCTCAGGTGCACCATAACCCCATGCCTGCCACCAAAGTGGATGGTGTGACCATAGTTTGGGGTATAGGTACAGACACAGGCAGAGACAGTAATCTGTCAGTTCTGATCAGTCATCCCCTGCAGCTGTTCCCAATCTCTTCTGGGGAGAAGATATTTGCACAGGTAGAAAAAATCCCAAAAAATCAATTTGACCTACAGAATTGCCAGCTGGACCATACAGATCTAGGCTAAGGTCTAAGCATGCTGAAGTGATTTTCAATTTTCCATTGCAGAGGAGGAAAAATAAAAAGGAAAATCAATATAGTTTCTGTTTTCCATAGGAGACAATGGACAGATTGTATGTTTTAAGGTTAAACAGATGTTTCTTCTACATTTTTTTAATCCATAAAACCAGTGAGAAAATATATAAAGAGGTAAAATGGTTCAAACAGATTAAGGATATATTTCTGCCTTATTGCAAATATTTTAAAATATCATCTAGGAAAAAAAAGCATTTAGCTTTCATTTAGCTAATGAAATCCAGTGATTTTCAAAATCATCTCCTTCCTTCTTTATTTTGTACAGAAGCAGAATGAACTTTCTAAGTTGCAAGTAAGGAGAAAAAGAAAGATTATTTAATTCTTGTTAGTAATTGCCAGAAGATGGCAAATATTCTAAATGTCTGGTGTTTTGGTATTTAATGTCTGGTCTACTTCAACAACTTGAAGAGCCATTTGCTGAAATATTTTGAATAGCTGTGAAAACAGAAATTCTGATGCTATTCTTATCAATCTCTCTACTAAGAGAAATAGAAAGAGCAAGATGCAACATTACCTGAAAATTGCAATATATAGATAGCAGCACAAGAGCTGTTACCAGAATGTATTCATTCACATTTGAGTTTCAGGTGCAGCAATGTATGGAACTGTGGAGTCAGTATTAGCCTAATTTCTGATAAATATCTGGTTTTGGACTGCAGTGATAGAAAGGGTATCTTTGCCTCCTGAGTATTTAGACCAAAACTCATTGTGGAAAACACTGGCTCTTATTTTGTGCTTGTACAAAGTCTAGCATGAAAAAGCCCACAGGCAAATTAATGGTTTCTTTCTAGCTCTTGAGCCCAGACTAGCCTGTGCACTCAGCCTGTGAGTCAGGAGCTGGGGTGGCTGAACTGCTTTGCAATGTGTCTTCACTGGCAACTTGTGCAAACAATCCCAGGGACCTGCCATGTTGTAGGCCAAGGGAATAATGCATCGTTCATCAGGGTTGTGGTAAAGGCAGCACAGTTTAATATGCTCTGATCTGTAAGGTTTATGAAGACTTTATTCAAAAAGCACTCTTGTGTGCCCTCTGAATTTTCAACATCAGATAAGAAGCTTTATACTCCTGAATTATTTATAGGATGGTAATACAGTAGATCTGACCTTTTTACAGGGTAGCATCGTGCAGAAGCGAATGAAGTATTTTTACACAAGGGTCATGCACGCAAGGCATAATCTTGTTGTTTCAGTTGTGATGTCCCCTCAGTGTGCTCTCTCCTAGCCATTTTTTTTGCAATGGCATTTCTTCTGTCTTATGTGTGAACTGAGATTAAATCATGCAAAAAATCATCTGTTAGATTTTGAAGGAGAGCTTTTGTTTCAGCTGTGATTGATCAAATGCAGTGTTATAAAAACAGTTTAAAAGTTGTACTCATTCTGCTTGTGTATGAGCAGTAAGGCCTGTATTTCCCAGTTTATTGAACCTGAGCAGTATCTTCTACCTGCTCTAATGCCAAAGCATTGAAATGAAGAAAATTGGCATGGTACTCCCATGAGACAGCAGAACAGTAATGGAATAAGATTTTATCTAAGGCATAGGAAATCCTATGTGTATCTCTTAGAAGTGTTTTAATGCAGTCTTTTGGATTCTGAACCCACAAGCACATGATAAATCCACATGCCTTTCAAGGGCTGTATTTTGGTTTTGAGTCTGATTTGTACAGATGCTAAACCCCAATAAACCAAAACCAAAGAAACACCCTCGATGAATGCACTTTTAAAAACTCCTAGGACACTCTCATATGAGGTAGCTTATGCAGTACAAGTTCTACTATTTATCATTAGCATTAATGTATTAAAGTCTTTCTCCTCTGGTCAATAATTTTTTTTTCTTTTTAATATCTGTTGAATTTAGAATGTGTCATATAATTGCTGCTTAGTCCCAGTTCAGGTCAATCAATTTCTTCACTGCATCTTCCAACATAAATGTGAAAAGCACAGTCTGTAAATTTGCCTATTCATCATTGCAAGAGGCACACAGAGCAATATACAGAGGTTGCTCATAGCCCACAAGAAGCCAGGTTTTTGACATCTGCATCTACACTTTGGAGCAGCCCAACCCAAATGGAGCTCATTCATGGAAGAGGAAGAAGGACTGGAGACCCTGAACAGCACCTGTGTGCATGTACTTGCCCTCCTCTCAAGCTTTGATTGGATTTTAAACATGGGACAAAATGTTAATAAGTTATGTGGGTTCCTGACTACTTCTCACTCCCTAGAGTTACATCTCTCAAAAATGCAAGCTTGGGCTGTGTACTTCCATTGAACTCTGGTGCATTAAATTTGTAGCAGGTTGGCACTGAAGGTCTGAGACTAGACTGATGCTTTAAAGCATCCCTCAGGTGAAGGAAACAAAGATAAATCTAATAGACAGTAGTATTACTCAACTGTGCACTGCTGTCCAGTAGGACTTTTTTACTTATCTTGGATGGTAAAATAGGGACATTAAAGATTCAGACTGAGCAAAACATGAATGTGGAAAGGCTGTACTTTCATTGGCTTTAACATCCAGCACAGTAGGGAAGTGATGTGGGTCAGTGAATAAAGGTAGAATAATGACTGCATGGAGACAACTTTTGAACATCCCTGTAAGATGCTATCAGATACTTGAAATTTTTAATCTTTTAATTTGTCTCAGAGCCTTTTTTTTCCTTTAAAAGCTTATGGTATGAAAGTATGTAGCACTTCCACAGAAGTGCTTGACTTGTAGGGAACTTACTCCTGTAAGTACTGTGTCTCAGGTGTCCTAACAACTCCAGTATGGCTCTAACTACAGCCACTTGCAGCACGTGGCCTCTCAATTCCAACTTGCTGCGGAAGTGACTTCAACCAAAGCTTTAAAGATGTTTTGTAACATTTATATTTGTGATCGCAAAAAATATTGCAAAACTTCTTTAGAGAAATTGGTAAGAGACTTATGATGATGCCAAGCTCTGAAGTGAGATAAGGGTTGGGTGTCTTCCAAAATTGCTCAAAATTTTTTTCATTTGATGGATTTTTGTACAGTTTTAGCCTTACTGCTGAAAGCAGAGGTTTCAGTGATTGGGTAACTGCTTTTCTCTTTAGACAATTCCAGTAATTATAATGAATCTATGCTGAACTTGTACCTCTGAAAGATGTGACTGGTCAGTTAGCTCTCCTAAATCTGGTATTTTAAGGGCAGGAATGGCCCACAGTGAAATTTAGCAGACCTATTGCCTATGTCTATTATGGCAACCTCCTAGGCCTTGTACCACGTGTAGCAGCATTGTGTCCTTCACAGAGTTTTGTGTTCAGAGTGGTTTTCCTAATGCAAGTGTCTGCAAGTGGCCATGCAGGAAGGCAGCTTGTAGCTTTTGTCCTCAGCACTGCCCCTGGAGGAGACCTTGCTCTGCTGACAGTAGGTTTATAGGCACCTTTTCAGCATCTTTATCCTTCCTGCAGAATAGAAGAAGTGAAGCCAAGGCAAAATGATCTCCTCTAAAATTTTCACTGAGAAGGTGATTGAACCAATGGAGAGTAAGTTATATTTTGGACAAAGTAATTAAAAATATATGAGATAACTGATTACAGCATAGCTGGAAAACTAAAACAAAGCAATAACAAAGCAAACTAAAACAAAGCAATAACATCTGTAAAGGATTAAGTAGATTTCTGAAAATTCTAATGCACCAAACAATCAAGTTGCCATCTTGATATGTTGAGGATTAGGTATCTTGCTTCAGCTGTGTGTTGTACATTTAATTTCACTCTGGTTTTAGAAGCTTGTCTTCTGCTCCATACCCACCTTACAATTTTCTTTTAGGAGCATCGCAATCATGTGAGACTTCAGAGAGACATTCCAACCATGGTTTTCTAAAAATAAGAATAGGAGAAAGTATGGGATAATAAGAGTCATGGGGAGAGACTTTTTAGTATGGCCTGTAGCAACAGGACATGGGGTAATAGTTTTAAACTAAAAAAGAGTAGATTCAGACTAGATATAAGGAAAAATTTTTTTACAGTGATGGTGATGAGGCACTAGCATAGGTTGCCCAGAGAGATGGCAGGTACCCCATCCCGGGAAATACTCAAGGTCAGATTGTACAGGCTCTAAGCAATCTGATCTAGTTGAAGGTATCCCTGCTCATTGCAGGAGGGTCAGAATGGATGACCTTTAAAGGCCCTTTCCAACCCAAACTATTCTGTGACTGTATGAATCTGTGAATGCAAATGGGGGTGAAACTAGTCTGCAGACTGAGAAAACCTGTGACGTTTTAGATTGTGTGGCCAGTCTCAGAAATATAACCTCTTTGTACTATGTGAAATGAGCTCACTGCAGTTATTCCACATGATTATATGATGAAAAAAAATATTAACCAGGAGATTTTTCTCAAAGAATTATCTGTCCAGGACATCCTTCCATTATACTGTCATCAGCAGTAGAAGCAGCTCATCATGAGAGCTCAGAGGTGTCTTGCTGCCTGTTTTGAATGAAATCCCCATTAGCCAAGGCATCTCGTCCCCATAGTGCAGAGTTACAGCAGGTTGGAAAGCTGAAAATTCCTTCTTTTCAGGGTGAGGGTGGCTTTACACAGTGTGGACATTTGCTTGGTATCAGCTGTATTAAAATATAATACAAATGATGTTCTTATAGTGTAGGAAGAACTTTCTCATCCTGAATTTTGCATACAACGTAAATATATTGTAACATTTGAATATGATATACGGATTTCCATACACATATGCTGTATAAGAACAACGTAGCATGAGTCATCTTACTATAACTGCAGGGCTTTTGCAAAACACCCATTAATTCTGTCCAGTCAGTCCCTGTTGTATAGATTGAAAAAAGTATAATGTTCCTCAAATTGCTTACTTCTGAATGCTTCTGTGTTTCAGAGTTTCTTCAAGCTCTTTTAAATCAAAAGAAAGATGATCCTGTCCTACTGCTGACTCATGCCTCTTATGTTTCTGTTCCGTTGCATGGGGTTTTTAACATTCTTCAATGTAAATGTATCAAACTGGTAAACCAGACATTTCAGAAGCCACATTTTCTTGAGTCATAGCTATTCTCTGTCTCAATTTTCCTCAGAGTTAAGAAAAAATTCTACCACCCTAGCATACAAAGGTTTTTGCAGAGGTTTTTAAAAATTATTTTATTTTTCTAGGGCTGGTTCTCATTGCAAACAAAAAAGTCAATGCAGATACAGTTTTATTTCTTTTGGATGTTTTCAAAATTTCTTGAAAATAGAATTCTTATTCTCAGAAAATCGTTTGCTTCCTACTACTGTTTCTTCCTCATATAGGTTTCTTCCTTAAGGAGCTGCCCAGGGGGAAAAAAAAAAGAGAAACACCTATCTTACTAGAAGACAGATCACAGTATGGTGTGATGGTTTCTGCCTAAATTCTTGTATATATAAAGGAGTATGGACTGAGGTGTCTCTCTAAGTGTTGCATCGCAGTATGCTTTAATCATTTCCCAAATCCCACTTATTTTCTTGCATTCCTGAGTGGTGCACTTGCAGTGACATTAGCTGATGACATTTCCCTCCTTTTCTGACTATTTGAAAATGTGCAACTTTCCATGCTTTCAATGAAGTCATCCTTCAGGCTCAACGAAATCCATACAGCTGTTTGCAGACTGTCTCAAACCTTTCTGTATGCACAGAAGTCATAACCTATTTTGATCTTTATTGATTTAAGTTAAAGGATGAACTGCATGCATTGATACTAAAGAAATAATCTGGCTTGATTATAAAGCATGAGTCCATACTAGGAGCAGACGTGCAATCCTTCTCTTTGGGTAAATGGGCAGTAAAATGTCACAGGGCACTGCCAAGGGGAATTCATTAATCTTTGGAAAGGATAAAGCTACTGCAACGAGACAACTCCATGGGGAAATGACTCTGTTGGCTGTGCAGGGTTTGGATGTTGCATATTCTAGTGGCTGATAGAGCAGGTCATGCAGGACCCTGGTAGGAATAGCACCTGGTGAACTCAGCATTGCTCATAACGTAGGAACCTTGGGCTAGAGGGCAAGGCTTTCATAACTAATGATCGTGGCATAACAGGAGGCTTGTCAGATGCAAGCAGAGCTTGACTTTTCTTAGCACTCCAGGCCTGCCTGAGCCTCACCCCCATGCATCTGGTTTCTGAGAGTGTCTGCATGTGTTTGTGTGAGGGAGGGCTACCTGGGGGGTTCAGATTTGAGAGGCTGAGAAGCAATGCTCAAGGTCAGTGCTGGTGCTGAGCACTCTGTGTAGCCACTGAGCTAAGGGAGGTTGAGGGTGTTGAGAATTTAGCTGTTTAAGCTTGTTAGGGCTTTCAAATCAAACTGGTTTTGATTTTGTAGTTGCTGGAATCCCCCAGTGCTCTGCATATGAGGTATCATCTTCTGGTGATTGAAAGATATGCTTGCAACTTTGGGACCCCCAGCGTAGGAAGGGCGTGGACCTGTTGGAGTGCGTCCAGAGGAGGCCACTGCAATGATCTGAGAGCTGAAGCACCTCTCCTGTGCAAACGGGCTGAGAGAAGTGGGATTGTTCAGCCTGTAGAAGAGACAGCTCCAGAGAGACCTTACAGCACCTTCCAGTACCTAAAGGGGGCAGATGAGAGAGCTGGAGAGGGACTTTTTAGAGGGGCAGGGGGCAATGGCTTTAAACTGAAAGACGATAGGTTAAGATTAGACATTAGGAAGAAATTCTTCGCTATGAAGTAGTGAGGCACTGAAATAGGTTGCTCAGAGGTGCCCCATCCCTGGAAATTTTCAAGGCCAGGTTGGATGGGACTCGGAGCAACCCGGTCTAGCGGAAGGTGTTCTTGCCTATGGCAAAGATGTTGGAACTAGGTGACCATTAAAGGCCCCTTCCAAACCAAACCATTCTATGATTCTTTGAAATTACATACTTTATATTTTCTACCTGAGAAACTTAACCTGGCTTCTTTACAATTTTGTAAATTCATGGGACCTGCCCACCGTTGTGGGAATGAAATTGATTTTCATTTACCTGAAGTGAATTTTTTTTAATCTGTACATAGATCTATTGGAGCATAGTTGAATTAATGCCCTTGGATAAACTAACTTCTCCATTATGATGATACCAGTAGGTGCTTTACCACTACTTCTTCATTTTTGCCTGAAAGCAACTGATCACAGTGAACTAAAAGTAGGGACCACTTATTCCCGTTGTGTTACACGAGTTGAAGTCATTTATTTACTGCACTGGTAATTAAATGCTCTGTATATAACTGTTCTGCAAGCATATATGACTCCTTTGAACATTTATTTGTACAATGAACATCCTATATTGCTGGGAAGACAAGGATTGCTTTTATCTCTACTGCTGACATCTTGTATAAAGGCCAGGCTGATTATTCACTCTCTTCACTCTCCAGCCAGACAGCAAAAGCAGTGTTTTCCTTGCCTCAGAAACTGTTATGAAGTTGAATTCATTTAAGATTCCCAGGTAAAAGGTGATATTGAAGTGGACAGATACTATTTAAGAGACTAAAGCTTATTTCACAGCTTAAATAAGTATTAAAATCCCCCCAAAACAAACACAGAAAAGTTTGTGTTTGGTAGGTTGACTACTGTTGCTTACAAAGTTTGGATCAAATCCTGAAGTGCAGATTTTACTGGAATTTTTTACTGATTCTTATCTGTGCAGAAACTTTGCTGTTTTGACAGTGCTTAGTTTTTCAGCTGGAATGAAGGGCTTCACATATACCTTCTGTCTTCCCCCTCAATGTCATTACATCAGTAGGAACTTTTGAATGCTTTTGTAGCCCTCTGTGACTGCTGGAGCTCCTGGAACATACCAAAACATCTTTAGTGACCTAGAGACTATAACTGGACTTAGATCTAAATCTAATCTGGAAAAAAGATCTTCGATAGGGAGAGAAGACTTAAAAAGTTAAGAGATGTGCTGTAACTGTCCTGTGGAGGAGTTTAAACATGGTGATTCACCTTAATAGCAAACCTCTTGTAAAAATTTGATGCTTACTTTAGTTGATGTATTTGTTGGGGTTTTTTGCCTTCTGACTGTTATTTTTGTGTTGATTCTGGAACCATTTCCTATATATGACAGACTGCAGGAGACATTTCTATTGTCAGATATTTACAGAATTGATAGAAAGTGGCCAGGAAAGGAAATTATATGGATGGTTCTTAAGCTGAGGCCAGGCTTTGATTTTCAGAGCCTTTTGCTTGTGACACATATTTCCTGTGTGTTATGAAGCAGAATTTGTTATCAGTTAAACACTTCAAACTTTGTCTCTCTTCTACTTGTTTGGTTTTGAAATGCTAATACAAACTGGAAATGTTTTGAACAAAATCATGATATTTTAAAGCTATGTCCAGCAGTGTTAGAGGCATAGTGATATCTGCTTGTTGCTTAAAACTGCCAGTGTTAAGAGGGTGCCATCAGCTATAGTTAGACACAAAATTTATGCCTCAATCTGGAACTGAAGTGTGGGAAGAGGGAAGGCATACATCTGAGTCCAGACCCTATCTCAGCTTTGAGAAAGTAAAGGTGAAAGTAGAACTGTCACTCTCACCTGTTCAGGCATTTAAGTTTCCTTTTATAACCATTTGACTTTAAAAGACCTAATTGGAGCAATGGCCTCATCAGAGATGATGAATTTTCCCATTGCATCTTGCACTGCCCAGAAGTGCTTGACCTTCCCAGCTGCAAGCGCAGCTCAGTCCTGACTCCTGACCCTCAGGCCTTTGGTTAGGGCAGATTAGCAAGCCACAAAAATAGACGAGCCAGCCACAGGGAGTCTGAAGTAACCCAGTCCTGGTTCCCTTACATGCAAAACACATCTCAATGCAGTGTCTGATGCATTTGCAAATTTGTTTCCCGATTTGTTCCTGCAGTCATAGTGGCATAGCCCAGTTTCCATTTGTGAGTTGTGGCTGTGTTTGGAGCGATTTTGGTTAGCCAGAAAACTTCTGAGTTTAACTTCTATTGTATGGCTATCTACAAATCCAGCGAGGCTATTAGTACCTCAGTCTGTAGACATCTCAGTCTGTAGCACTTAGGTCCTGCAGCACCTCTGCAGTGGCTGGTATCAATCAGCAGCACAGAAAGCTTCTGATCAGTTAGTCCCAAGGCTACAAGAGGAAGGGGGACCTTTGTGTAATATATTAATCTGAGACTTGTGAAATACTAGTCCACATCTCTCTTCTGCCAAAAGATGTTTCTTGTAGCCTTTAAAAAATAATTAATTTTCTTTTGTCTTCTGTTCCCTCTCTATAAAATAGATATGGCATCATCGTGACAGACTGTGGCTAGGAGAATTAATGGTCTGTGTATAGAAAGGATGACGTGGTCTGTTCTGAGTTTTGATTTCATCTCTTTGGCAGGTGTCACCACAGTCATCAAAATGTTTTCGTACAGTTCTGGAGGCTTGTTTGTGTCTCCTGAGGTACCCAGAAGGGAGACAGAGCAGCCTTGCCATCACACTCCCATTTCACTGGGGTTAAACTAGAGGCTGCAGAGCAGCTGGGTCACATCTGAGACGTGGTGATTGGTCAGTGAATTGCTGCATGAAGCTGGCAGCAGAGTAGCTGCGCTGCTTCTTCGCTCTGCCTCCCATTAGGGATTGTGAGCACAGCTAAAGTTCTGGATGCAGCACTAACGGGGTAGTGCTCAGTCTCTGACATGGTGAAAAATAGAACCAACTACAAAGGCAACAGCAACAACAAATTTTGGCATGTCTCAGGGCTGCTTTGCCGTCGGTAGTTGCTTCTAGGTTTGTCCTTGAACAGGTTTTGAATGTGAAGAAGCCTCTCTGGGAACAAGAACAGCATGTTGTACTGAAGCGTGTAAATGCCTTGGAAATTCTCGGGCAATTGAGAGTGACTCATTGCTTTAGCACCAGTGCTGGAGATCACTTGGCAAGATGCTGTTTCAATAACCAACACAGGCACAAGGACCAAGTGTTTTCAGAGCTGGATGTGATGCAGAGATGAGCCTAGGTTCTCCCTGCCTCCAAGGTACAGGCAAAAGTATTCTCCTGTTTATCTAAACTGTATTGTCTACCTGATGACTGCTTCTTCAAAGCTTCGATATGGTAGATGTATCCAGAAGATGATGGACTTAAGAAAATAATCAAATGGAATATGATATGCCAGACATCTATTAAACCAGAAAAACTTGAACCTTCCTTCTGGGCAATCCTGTTCTCTTGAGTTGGGCAAAGATGAGGTTTGTGAATAGTTACAGTATGCCCTGGGAAGTAACTTGACTGAGCTAACTGTCAGTGCAGCCTCTGCTGAGTCCTGGGTCTGCACATCAGACCAGCAGCAGGCAGCCAGCAGGCAGCCAGCTGTTCACACCCAGCTCTACACCCCTTAGCAACAAACCTGGGCCTCTCACAAGGCCTAATACCAAAGTTAAAAGGATCTTCTGCACCTGAACAAGATTGGAAGGTTGGATGCAGGTTATATAAGTGTATTAAAAAGCAAAGCAAGAAAAATCAGATGTTGTAACTTATTTTCAGCAAACTGAGTTCCAGTTAGAGTGTGCTGGGGGCAGCTGGCTTGTAGAACAGGTCATATTTAAGATAAATGCTGGAAAATTGCATGACTTACTGAAGCAACAGCTTTTCAACTTATAGTATTCCAAGGATGATGATTTTGAAGAGCATCAGTTTGAAATTTAGCTGTTTTAATGCAAACTAATGTTCTAGAAATAATCCTCTTTATTAATAAACCACATACTTTATTTCCTAAGAAGTCATGTATGAAATGGCAAATGCTAAGTAAAAGGAGTACAGAAGACAAAATCTGTTTGAAATGCTGGATCTGGCAAACTCTCCTGTTGCAGAAATGTCTAATAGCAGCTGGACTGGGCTTTTTCTAACTGGGTAAGACAGATTGTTTGAGGGGAAAGAAGCGAATTTGGAAATAAAATTGAAAAGATTCCTGGGCACCACTTGTTCAAAGAGTGTTTTTGCTTAGTCCAACATCATGAGTGAAACATACTTTATACCGTTGGAGCTGCTGTGCAAGTTATTGCATCTGTCTACATGGGGATGCCTATCAGCAGCTGAGCTCATGTTCTGCCAAGGTCTGCACATCTCCCTGCAGACCTCCCACTACCCTGTTCATCACACCCATCCAGGCACCAGATATCAGTGACATGGCTCACACTCCTCCCAGTGCACATGGTTGGCAGCACAGTACATTTCTGACAAGTCTTCCCTAAGGCCTTCTAAGAGTTGAGAGGTCAAATACATTTCTTTTCATTTTTTTTTTTGGAAAGCTCTTTTAAGAAGTTTAGTGCCTGGCACTGTGTTAGAGATAAATGGACTGCAGGTGAAACTGGTGATATCCAGCACTTCCTACTGTCTGTCCATGAGAAAGAGGCCTTGCAGGTTCAGCTCTGTGTGGTGGAAAAATATTTTTGTGCCCTGACTGTTATGCTGCTGAACTTTGGGGAGCAGAGAGAGAAGAGGACAGTTGGCAAGTATTTTAATTCTTGACCTCTTTTGATACAAGACTTGACTTTGAGAGAGCAAAAACAGGCAGTGTATTTACTGTTCTCAGCCACTTTTTAGAGGCAGTGAGAGCACTTGAGCATGTTGTCTCCCCCCTCCCTGCAGTGTTGCCCTGCAGCAAGGACATCACCCTTGGCATGCATGTCGACGTGTCACCCTCTGCTTGTGGGTCTGGTGGTCCTGAGGGCTCTGCTCTGAGCATGGATACAGCCACCCAGGCAAGAAGCACAGTGGGTCAGCTCATTACTCACCACTTGAGATAGAGGACAGCTTTTCCTTGCAAGGAAAGTGTGCGGCACATCAAGAGATGCTCCAGTACTGGCATCCTGCCAGGGGGACTCTTGTCCTGAGACCTGGCATCAGATCCAAGTTATAAGTGAGCAGCTTTCAGAGTTCAGGGGGATTAAATGATCTCTGCCAGCATTGCCAAGCCCTCCTTGACAGCATTTTCTAGAGCCTTCTGTCACTGAAGGACAAAAGCTGAATCCAGGCTGTTGCCTGGTGGTTCCATCCACTTCAGCCAAACAGGCGTTTTGGGCTGAATGCCCCTATAGCACAATGAGAATAATGGAAATTACAGCTGATTTACTATGCAACTCTGCTTCTGAGCCAAATGGTTTCCATCTGAATATGAAGCAAATTTGCCAGTGTGCTGGTGTAATGAATGCACCATCTCTTTGCCCCTTCTGTGCCTTTGCAGTCAAATATTTGCTGGAAAGTCCAGTATTAGATAAAAATCAGGAAGTGAAGGGTAAAAGTCAGAACTTTAAAGTTTCTCTAGATTTTACTTAGTATATAATAGTAGCTCAAAGTGTTGGGAAATGGATAAATTAAAATAATGGAAACCTGCTTTGTGCAGGTGAGCCCAGCTGTGTGTGTATGCCATAGGCTTGCTTCAGCAAGGTCAATATGCCAGGAGTAGTAGGAATTGAGTTGTGCTGTTTCATCTCAAGATAAAATATTTGGTCCTGTGGCCTTTTGAAAAACTTGCTAGGAGTCTGGAAGCACTGTAGCATCTTTTTATGAACCTGTTGCCAAAACCTCTGCAATGAGGCCTCTGTGCATCAGTAGCACAGAGACAGATAAAGCCTGATATAAATTTGTGCTGTCGGCAGAGTGGTAATAAAGATGCATGTTGGGAGAGTTAAGGGGCATTTGAGAGGACCGCAGGGGCGGGGGATGAGATGGATCTTTGACAAGCCTCTGAGTCCTCTAAAATCTGTTAGTCCTTCCCAGCCCCCAGATAGTCTGTGATTAGAAAGACACGACGATGGCTCGGGTCCACCAGCTCTTGAGCTGTGATTGCAGTAGGGAAGTGGGCACAGAGAAGTTGTGTGAGGCAAATCCTAACTGATGGATGAGCTCCCATGAGAAATGGGGTTATTATGCAGTACGGGTGATGGTCCTAAAAGCAGTTCATTTGATTAGGATGTCATTACGTGAAAGATTAAGAGTACTTTTCATTTATGTGGGATGCTGAAGCTATTGCCAAAATCCAGCTTTTGGTCACTGATGCTGGTTGTGTAATGATGACTGCTTTGTGTTTCTGAGGATTGTAGCCTCTTAGTTGAAAACAATGTCAGGAAGAGGTTCTTCAGCATTGTTTGCTGCAAGTGCAAACACTTTTATTTTCTCTGAGCTCTCTGTTAGATTGCCCAGCTGGGTCTTTGTCAGGTAGGCACACATAACAGGTCAATCTAAGCGTTGCTTACTCAGATTCAGAGTGATGCACTGGGCCATACCTGCTGTTGTCTTTGCTTGAGTTTAGTTCCATGACTAACATTATCTTGAATAACACTGTCTTTTTTTTTGGTCTCAAAATAGAATTCTCCATTAGATGACAGTTTCCACTGTATTGAAATACTCTCTCATATTATTTCTACATGTACTTAACTGCTGCAGTCTTCAGTTGCTAAGGAAATAGTTTCCTTTTCTTGATATATATTTTTAATGTCTCAGGCTATGCCTATGGTGTAGGATCATACATCTTTGCACCTGGACAAATTTAAGTAGTTTTGGGACTAGTGATTCTTGCAGACTAGATGTCTTGCAAAAGCATAAGAAAGAGCAGAAAGGAGAGGAGAGCTCTCATGGAGTCAGGAAGAGAGCGATTTTTGATTTCGTTTACTTAATTCTGAACAGTTAAATAAATTTGTACACTGTAGTCACATACAATCCTTGTCATAACAGATTTTTTTTTTAAAGACGATTATTCTATGTAAATATAAACCATAAATGCACATAGGGAACAAAAGAGCCTGTGACGCAGTATGAGGAGGAGTTAAGCTGAGATTACAAAGCTTTGGTGCACTCCTAACCTGAGATATGGCTTTGGTGGTGGCTTCTCCTGGATACTCATACAACTCTGAAACTCAAAATGTATCATATTTTAGTGATGCTTAAAGGTTAAGATTTACTGTCCCAGTATTACCAGTGGAAGAGAGGCAGCTTATTCAAGGGCAAGCTCTGTGTCACATCTCTCTCTTTTCTCATCTCAGAACAGTGGCTCAAGGAGAAAACTGTTTTAACAGTGTCCCTTAGGAGGAAGCAAGGAGATGTCACCCCAGGTATTTAAGTTTAGTCCAATGTGACATTAGAACATGGAAGAGGTAGAGATGGCAAAGCACTATAGTTAAACAATCAATGTTTTATTGATCACTTAAAAGCATGTAACCACGTTGACATACAGTCTGCGCTCTGCCTCTCTTAAGCTACAGCTGAACTCTTTAAACCTGCCTGCCTCTCAAATGAAAATTGGATGGTTTGCGTTGCCTCAGTGAAGTGGAAAATCAGGAGGAGAAAGCTTAAATGAAAAACTGTCTGTTAGATGAAATGAAACATTTTAGTTTGGGGAAATGAAGGGTCAGTTGCAAAGCAGAAGCGGGGAACTACTAGATAAAACCGGGATAGTTTTCAGGTTCATGAAGTTAATTTTTCTCACTGATTTGAGAAGATGAAGGGAATGGTAAAACTGCTGTCCGGGGGGATTCTGGGATTAGGTGGCATCATCTCTCCAACTGAGACTTTCTGTTTTGAGCCAATGGTGAGGGTGTTTGCTAAAGCAGGAGTCAGAACGTGGGGATCCCATCCCCTGGTGAGGGTGTGTGTCTCCAGGCTGGAGCACCAGTTCTGTCACCTGCCTGAAGGAAGCTTGGGGACCTCGGTTCCAATCCCTGGTTTTAAAAGCCCATCCTGTTTGACTCAAATGGAAACACTATCTCTTGAGTGGCTCTGGAGCATGGAAGGCAGAATGCCTATTGTGTATGTATCTGAGCTGAAAGAGCACCTCTCCCCAGGGTAACCTCAGCCATCCTGACCTGTGTCTCACTTGCAGCAGTCGCCTCATCACCAGTACACAGCTTTGGCAAGGGAGGGAAGGGGAAGGAAAGCTTCCCTCACGGCAACTCTGTGCATTTTGGAGTTTTTGTGCTGGCTGGTGACTGGAGCCATACTCCTGAAAGGTGTGTTCAGATCCTTTTGGCAGAGGGGAAACAGGAATTTGCTTTCAGCTGTCTATGAGTACTCTCAATTACGCAGAAAGAAAAAGGAGACAACACTGTGACTGTAGTGTCCAAGAGTCAGAAGCAAGCACAGTTTTTCTAAACAAAACCTTTTAATAAAAGTGGTTGCAAATGCAGTCTGAATTTATGATGATTGAAATGGCATTTGGGGATGAATGAAGCATTGTGAATGCATATCTGCCTGTATCTGTATGGCAGAGGGTGAGGTGTGATACAAATGAAGGCTGGGTCAAAGGCAGCTTTTAGACTCACATTTGACGGTATCAGGAAGTCTGGAGTTTGCAGTTCCTACTGCTCCTGGTAAAAGGCATGTAGAGGTTTTCAATATTCAGATCTAACTTTGCCATTCTTTGAATACAGATGATCATTAATATTTTAAAAATTAGTATTTCAGTCTGCTTGTGAAGAAACAATGCTCTTGTGCTGAATTGTCCTTGTTTTCTTCTTCTAGAGCAGTTGTTTTCTTCAGGAGAAATTCATTAATGTTTAAGTTAAGTGTGCCTGAAATCACAACTCTCTTGACAAATTTTATTGAAGATCTCCTATCTGAAACTTGTAAGGGTGAACTCTCACCACTTGTAACAGAAAGGGACGTCTCTCACAACTAACAATTCAAACTGCTGATAAATACTTGTCTGGCTGACATCAGACATTGCAATATGTGCTGGTCCTGTGATGTTTTCCCATGAAACATGCAATTTTGCCTCATTGAATAATGGCATTTGGCTGTGTGCATGCATAAACTGAAAGCCTAACACAACCTTAAGCATGGCTGCTGTGTAAGTAATCAATAAAAATAATGGCATTGGCCTTATTCAGAGGATTGAGAAATTTTTGTAAAACTCTTGGAGAGGTGTGAGTGAAATATACTGATAAGACAGAAAGCATCTACCTCTGTCAGTATTTGATCTATATTTGCCATGGGATCTAAGTGTCTGCTTTCAAAGAAGAAAAATACCTGAAACAAAATCAAGAAATACAGTTCTAAATGATTCTCTGTGAAGTTACTTGGAGGAATCAGTCAGTTCTTGGCTATTTTAATTAGCTCACCTGTGGATTTAGCAGACAGGAGTCAGCTTTCAGTTTTGACAATTGACAAGGAAGAGGGGCCATCACTTAGCAGCAGCTGCAACTGGACTGTGGGAAACTGGCAGAGATGTCTTCCTAGGAACTGCTAGCTTAGAGGAGAGCCCATAATGAGAAGGTCTGAAACACTTCACTATAGTCAGCTGTTTTCTTGCCTTCAAGGTTTTAAGCTCCTGGCTGTTAGTTAGGGCTGAAAGGATTTGACAGCTGCTTTGGGAAATGGTGAGCGATGTATTTTTTTGTTGGCCATTCTCATTCAGTTATTAATAGTTTGCTTCCTTCTCACATAATGCTGTCCAAACTCTTGAACACAAAAAGGACAGACCTGTTGAGTGGCACTGGGCATTTGGATTGTGCAGCCATACTGGGCCACCTACTTGGGTAGACAGTTTATTCTCTTTTTATATAAAGCTGCAGGTTAGTTTGCTTTTCTTCAATATGATAGCTAAACTTTAAGTCTGTTAACTTAGAGAGAAACACAGGAAGAAGAGTTCACATTATCTTAGGCAATTTATGCAGAGAACTTTCATCTGAGCATAATGTAATTGTCAGTTTATAATTTCAAGAGCTGCACAAGCCTCATGCATTGGGGACAATGAGCATTGTATTTGTGTAGATTGGTTTGTGAGTGGGCACTCGAAGGTAGCTGAATGACTCGTAAGCTTTTGGTAAGCTGATTAATTTGAATACATTTGAAAATACATTTGATTTCTCTCTTGGAAAGTAAAATACCTGTCAATCACTGTAAGCCTAAATACAGAAAGCAGATAAATGAAAACAGAGGGAAAAAAGTACATGAAAGGAAGACAGTGGCTAAGAGGAAATTATCTTAATGGCAAGCTAGTGTCTAAAATGTAATCACAGAAAACAAACTATATAATTTAACTGTTCCCTCAACACATCATTGCTTTTCTCAGCTCTACAACCTCTGCATCCATTTCAGATCTCAAGTGAAATCATGTCTGAGTTAGAGGTGGGGAAAAAAAATCTCAAATCCTTGACTCTCACAAATTGCCTGGTTTCTTTCAGGAAGCACTTAATAAATGGCAGCAAGCCACAGGGAGCTTGGAGAAACAGACTCTGACTCTTGAGAAGGCACGTTGTACAGATTATATGACATTTTGTATAGTTGTAATTTAGGTGACAGAGAGGCAAGTTCCTGCTGTGCCTTGGGCTCTTCTTAAAGCAGTTTTTGAGGTAGTGTTGTCTACCCAAGAATGCAGGTAGTATGTTGATCTGGAATAAAAGATGACACTACATGAACTGTTTGGGTGTCTGGCATGTGCACACAGCTAGAAAAGTACCCCATGTGCTAAAAAAAAAAAGGGAAAAAACCCAAACCCAACCAAACAAACATGAAAATAGTATTTTATAGGAGTTGCTGCTAGAAACTGCTGATACTTGGCTGTCAAAAAGAATAAACATTCTTTTTTTCCTCATGTACTAGAAACAAGAAGTTTCTACAGAGCATTTCGCATCTTGATGGACACAGTAGTTCTCAGGGGGTATAACATTCCTCCACTCTGCTGGCATAATTTCCCCAAAGCTCTTGTCTGCACATCACGTATTTGTTTGTAACAGCTACTTTTCATCTCAGAAATAATGAATTTCTAGTAGATCTTTAGCAATATATATTTTAATGGGTTTTTTCATATTACTCTTGCATTCTTTTTACGTTACTCAAGGAGGTTGCTAAATGAACTATAATTGTGTCTATCTGAACTGTTGATCAGTGTGGTTTTTAGTTTTAGTTGTGTAGTTGTCGAAGTTTACTAATGACAATGTTTTAGAGCCTATTTGGGGGAAGAGATCTCTTGATGCCTCAAAACCCTCAAGTGAGTCTGTTGTAGATCAGGCAGGTTTTCTCTGTTATTTCCACTAATTGCTTTGGACATAATTCTGTCTTATTTTCAGTAGTATTTTTGTGAAAGCTTTTTCTTTTTCATTCAACACTAGCACAGCCTGTAAACGTGGATTAGAACGAGGAGTTTGACATAGAGGAGTAGAGTCTTGAGTTGTGCAGAACTTCTAAGTAACTAGTAGTGACATGATTAAATGCTAATATTTGAGTTGGTATTTCTAGAATTTGTAATTAGGCTACAAAGCAGGCTGTCACAGAGAAGAGCTTCAGTACTGCTGAAGCTGATAGTGCTCATGTCAGTAACATTTAGCCCAGATGTTGTTCTGTATAGACTAAAAATCTTGTTTCCTCTATTCATCTGGATAGCATGGATGCTCATGAAATTATGAAGTTGTGTCTCTTCCAAACACTTGTATATTAATGATCCAGAAGTCTAGTTTTTTGGAAAGTAAGTAGGTACTGCTCTGTCTGAAGGGCAGGGTGACTCCCCACCTAGACAACAAAGACCTCTTGCAGGAGCAAAAGCGTTGTGCCCATCTGTGTGTTGGCTCCTGGGCTGTGTGTCTCCCAGGTGTACCTGAGGTTTGCCAATACCAGCACTCCTGGTACCAGCACACCTTTACAGCCCCATTGCCAGGACCTTCTGAATCTTAGTTTGCTTCAAATTTTCAGATTATTAATCAAAACTAGAGATGTTTGGGATTGCCCAGGAGGGATGTGGCATTAACTGGAGGGAAACCATTCCTCTTCAGAAGCAGAAACCAAATTCTGCTGCTGTAACAAATAAAACTAGAAAGCACTTAATGCCATCCACAACATTATTGCGTACTTGTGCTTTCCTTACGCGGTCCTAAGTCTCATGCACAAATGCATTGCAGCACAATGCTGAAACCCAGGGCCAAAGACAAAACAACATGGGACTACAGTGGGTGATCTGCATCAGCCCTTTAGCAGGTATGTGGACTTTGAGGATTGTGCCTTGAAACTTGAGCTGCATAATGGGATTTGCACTCTCACCTGTCAGAAATGTGACCTGTGTACTTCTCCACGTCCACAGCCCAGAGGTACTACCAAGACTGGCATTTAACCCAGCAATTGTCTATGGCAATAGATAATGGAAGTGAAACCCCTTGCAGATATTGGTGGGAAGCTTCATAAGCCTGCAATGTTGCTCCTGTATTTTATAAGAAGGTAGAACCAGTAATTCCCTCCTTTCTGACAAGCCATCACATATAATTGCAAAAGACACAGTCTTCTTTCTCCACCTTTTCCCCTGACACCTGCAACAGGGATTCTTCATCATTGTACCCTACACTGATCACATGCAGCTTTGGTTTCTTTAACATCAGTGTCAAAACCATTTTTATTGCCAAGTCTTCTGTCTTTTTCCTTTTTTTCCCCTCTCGCTTGAAAGAAAAAAAATAAAAAAAGAAGAAAGATTGGATCCAATTTTCATCGAACTAACATCAGCCTGAAGATATTTTCATCAGTTCTTGGCAGATCCTAGATGGACTGTGTAATAATAAATGTCTTCTCATGATTGTTTTCCTCACGCTTAAGTTCATTTTCTGTGGGCACTGTATGAAATAATTTTAAGCTTTTAATTGTTTATGATATCTGGCACTTCCAGACTCTGTGAATGTTTCTGTATCTGTGAAAGAGAATTATTAAGCACCAGAGAAAAAGGCTGCCATGCTACTTGCTGTTAATGCTGAGGAAGACCTGCCAAATCTTGCAGTATTTGTGCATGCTATAGAGGTGGAAAGAAGGGAAGCTTGCAGAGCTAATAATAGCAGCAGCTTTGTGGCTGGGAGCCTCATAATTGTAACTCCATGATGGCAGTCTGATTCAAAAACATGATGAAATCTGTATTTCTATCTATTCCTGTGGGTCTTGGATCAGTCCTTACAAATCAAAGTTGAAAAGAAATTTGGATGCTTTTGCACAAGACCAAAAGATCCTTTCCACTTCAGATGCAGGCAGGTCGTTTTTAGCTTTTGACAGGTTAAGGTTTTCAGTATATTCACAATGTGTTTAAATGAAGCATCCCCTGGTCTTTAAGCCTGTATCATGCAGTGATGGCACATAGGGCGAGAATATGGTTGCTGCTGCAGTATTTCTGCCTTGCCTTTCTGTTGATTACCTTCTTGGCAGCGTGAGGAGAAGTAAAGAATATGACTTGCCTTGATTTGGCAGTCAGCGTCGTTCTAGCAGGGCTCAGGAACAACTAACAGTTCAGAGGTGGTGAAACCCCTCAGTGGGCTGTTCATTACAAGAACAACTACAGACAGTGGACTTCTTAATTCCCTGTGTGCACCAAGTGTGCTTCCCTATTGTACCAAAGCAATATGTCATTTTTTGGTGTTTCAGTCAAACCTAGGGAAGCTCCAAAGTGATGTCAAATCTGCGTAGTACTACACAATAGTGGCTTGTTGGTCCTGCCTCTCCCCATATGCAAGTGAAGGGAATAATAATGGTAAACCTTTGTCTGAAATAGCTGAGCAGTCTGCTCAAATGATTAAGGTTCAGATTTTCAAGCCTTTATTGTATTTTCTTCTGATGTGTTTCCCTCTGGTATTTCTTCTATCGCTTGCATTGGGAACATTTCCTCAGTAGTGAGTGATGCGGCTGTTCCAGATTTGGCCTATGTAATTATTTAGGGTTGCCTAGGAGTGTTGAAGGAGAAAATAAGAACAAAGCTTTTGTATGTGGCACTTTACTACAAATTTGTTTGCTGCTTCCAAATACTTTTAACTCCTCCGCAGGATACCAGTTTTGTCTGTTTGATAGCCCTTAATGGCTTTCTCTACCAAGAATTTGCCTGGCTATTGAATGCATGCAGACTTCTTTAATTAAATTCTACAATTTAATTCTAACTCTGAATGAGAGTGAGAATTTAAGCACTGAGCGCTGCCTACTAAAGATACTGGAGGGTAGGAAATAATTGAAACATCTGCAAAGAGTTAAAATTGGAAAGCTTAGAGTTCAACTGAAAATTTCATATTAGTAGTACTACTTTCTAAATACTTTACAGTCATAGCTGAATTGATGTAATACTTCTGTAGAGATTTTTAAACATAAGACCCTAGAATCATTTTTAGAAGTGAATTTTTAAGTTTATGAGAGAACAGGGAATCAAAATGTTTATCCTCCCTGATAAACAATGCTGGAAAACTGGTACACAATGGATGAGGAAAAGATTGAGGTACTCAACAACTTTTACCTCAGTTTTCAACAGCAGCCTCTTTACCCACACCTCTTGAGTGGATGGGAAGCAGGATGGGGACTGGGGGGCAAAATCCCTCCTGCTGTAAGTAAAGATCTGGTTCATGACCACCTGAGGAACCCAAATATATGTAAGTCTATGAGACCCAGTGAGATGTATCCCAGAGTCCTGAGGGAATTAGTGGATGTAGTTGCCAAGTCACTCTCCATGGTATTTGAAAAGTCATGGCAGTCCAGTGAAGTCCCAGGTGACTGGAAAAAGCATTGTACCCATCTTTAAAAAAGGATAGAAAGGAGGACTCTGGGAGCTACCAACCTGTCAGACTCAGCACTGCGCCTGGGAAGATCATGGAACAAATCCTCCTAGAAGCTGTGCTAAGGCACAAGGAGGACAGGGCAGTGATTCAGAGCAGCCAGCACAGCTTCACCAAGGGCAAGTCCTGCCTGACCAACCTAGTGGCCTTCTGTGGTAGAGTGACTGTGTCAGCAGACAGGGAAAGGATTACAGATGAACCTGAGATTAGCTCAGTTGGTTTTAGCATGCTGAGTTATTAACACCAGGTCATGGGTTTGATCCACATATAGGCCATTCATTTAAGAGTTGGACTTGACGATTCACATGCATCCCTTAACTCAGAGTATTCTGTGATCATGTAATTTATCTGGAGTTCTGTAAAGCCTTTGACATGGTCCCCCACAATATTCTCCTCTCTAAATTGGAGAGAGATGGATTCTATGGCTGGACTGTTAGATGAATAAGGAATTGGTTGGACAGTCACATCCAGAGGGTAGTGGTCAATGGCTCAGAGCCCCAGTGGACATCGTGAAAAGTGGTGTCTCTCAGGGGTCGGTACTGGGACTAGTGTTATTTAATATCTTCATTAATGACATAAACGAATGTATCGAGTGCACCCTCAGCAAATATGCAGATGACATCAAGCTGAGAGGTGCTGTCAACACACCTGAAGGACGGGATGCCGTCCAGAGGGACCTGGACAACCTCAGGAAGTGGGCCCAGGGGAATCCCATGAGCTTTAACAAGGCCAAGTGCAAGGTCCTGTACCTAGGTCACTGTACAGGACCTTGATACCTTGATATTGATACCCTGGTATCAATACAGGCTGGGGGATGAACAAAGCAAGAACAGCACTGCCAAGAAGGACTTTGGGGTGCTGGTGGATGAGAGGCTGGACATGACTCAGCAATGCGCACTGGCAGCCTAGAAAGCCAATCCTGTCCTGGACTGCATCCAAAGCAGCGTGGCCAGCAGGTTGAGGGAGGGGATGCTGCCCCTCTACTCTGCTCTGGTGAGATTCTGCTGTCCATCTCTGGGTTCTCCAGCAGAGGAAAGACATAGACCTCTTGGAGCGAGTCCAGAGGAGGGTCACCAAGATGATTGGAGGAATGGAGCACCTCTCCTGTGTGGAAAGGCTGAGAGAATTGGGATTGTTCAGCATGGAGAAGGCTTTGGGTGACCTAATTGTGGCCTTCCAGTACCTGAAGGGAGCCTACAACAAAAACAGAGAGGGACTTTTTATGAGAGCATGTGTTGACAGGACTAGGGGGAATGGCTACAAACTGAAAGAGAATAGGTTTAGATTAGATATTGGGAAGAAATTTACTATGGGGGTGGTGAGACACTGGAACAGGTTACCCAGAGAAGGTATGGATGCCCCATTGCCGCGACCCGCTGGGATATAGGATAGGGTCGGGCACTGCAATAAGGGGTTCTCACACGGTGGAAGGTGAACGAAGCAATGCCAACGTTTATTAGGTGGGTAACAACTTATATAGGGTTGGATAAGGGGTGGAACTTAGGCTAGGGAGGAGCATGGGATTGACAACCAGGGAAGTAAGGTGATTGGGCAACTGGGTCAGGAAAGGAGGGGTTCGGATGTCTCCGGGGGAAAAGGACCAATGGGAGCTACCTCTGCACTGCACCAAAACCTAGCCAATGGCAGGCAGAGGAGCGGGAAAGCAGGGAAAAGGCGGGAAAACCTGAGGGAAGAAGAAGGGGACAATATGGAGGACAAATTTTAAAACAACAACAGGGGTACATAAAACAGTATAACATCATAACTACAAACTGGGGAACAACTGGGGTATAACAGACATGTTTGGTGGGTGTCATAATCGGTATCAAAGGTCAAGTCCAGTATTTTAGAGTCCATTTAAGGGTTATATATCTTCCTCCATGCTTCATAACGCTCCCACTCCTCCTTGTCTCCTCCAACACCCCATCCCCAGAATTTTCATGAACAGGTCAAATGGGTCTCTGAGCAATCTGGTCTAGTGGAAGGTATCCCTGCCCATGGCAGAGGGTTGGAACTAGATGAACGTTAAGGTCCCTTCTAACCCAAGCCATTCTATGATTCTATTATTCTATTATTCTATGAAATTTAGTCTTGAATCAAAAAATAAAGGAATCTTTCATCAATATGTGATGATGGATTCTGTGTTACCATCAAACCAGGTGTTTTTCTGAAAGATGCAATCTAGTGGTAAAAATATTCCCCTCAAGGAATGCCTTCAGAGCAATCCTATGACTTGCCTTATTCTGGAGGTCACATTGCCATCTGTTATTCTGGTCTTATCATAAAGAAATTATGAAACTCATATTCATGAATAATGTTCAGGTTGTGTTACTTAAATGATGCTTGGGTTTCAGTGCTGAGCACAGTAAAATCCATGTAACAGTTGCTGGGCACTCCACATTTCACAACCAAGTAAGATATTTCAAGTATTCATTTATGTCCACCTAATTTTTTAATACTTTGACCTTAATCTCTAAAAACATTGATTCTACAAATACAACTTGAAAATTCCATGATGATTAAAAAGAGACAGAGTCTTTCCCCAAAACTTACTTAAGGCTTCATCTTCCCAACTACTTAATACTGAGGAAAGGGAAACATGCCAGGTGTAACTCAGCCTTTCTTCCATGGACAGGGCTCATGCACAGGCAGGAATGTGGCCACAGAGAGTGTGCTGTCGTACGTCTGTGGGGATATATGGGAGCAAGAGTGCACCAGAATGTGTTGTCACATTTCTCCACTTCTCTGAGTGCACTATCAAAAAAAGAAAATTGTTATTGAGTCATCATAACTGCTTGCCTTGGTTAAATGTTTATATGATTGCAAGAATCTGTGCCTAACAGAGCTATTTTTCAAGTTTTTGGCAAATCTAGGCTGATATCTCCACAACACTCAAATTTCTGGTGTCTTGGGAAGCTTCCTTGTGGAAGCACAAGATTCAGCACCTTTTTAATAAAAATGGAATTATGAAATGAGATTTGAGATTGGACATGTGAAATGTACAGTTTTAGGCCTGGTGTTTAAACTTCATGTTATTTCATCTCAATTCTGGTTCTTTGTTCATATTTTGGTCTTGACATACTGTTAAAATGCTCCCACTAGGTTTTTTTCTGCATGCTTAGGTCTTGAAGAGCACGATGTTATGGAGAACTACATAACTTGTAAAGTCCCCTGTGTTTGTGCATACATGTATAATATATGGGCTAGGAGATTTTGAGGATACAAAGCACTATGCCTTCCCAGACAGAAATGACTGCTTGGAGAGAGAAAGAGGGACTGTTCTAAAAGCTGTCTTGGGATCTTTGCCATAATATTTTGGAGTTTAACTTTCATTAAGATCCATATGTGTAACCCTATCAAATTCCACATGAAAATTTCTGTGTAAGTCCAAACTTCTCTTCCTTGCAACAAATGAAATCTATTTTCTTTTCCTTTGTACTCTTACTGCTTGTGGGAGCAGGTGTACATACAGTGGCATAACAACTACATTTTCTGAATAACCTAGCTGCTGCTTAAGTTGTCTAACCACTTAAAAATTGTGTTTTCTTTAATATTTGTAAGAAAACAGTCCATCTAAAAATTATTTGTATTTTTCTTTATAAGGATTTGCATTTAATCTTTAAAATACGCAGAAAAACATTCCAAAATTGAGTTAATTAAAGTCTTTTCAATTACTTCAGAAGTTTGCATAGTTATAACATTTTTTCCTTAATACATAAATATGGAGCTGTCTGAAGAAAATATGGCATCGGGGAACTTGCAAAAAAGGAGACAAATGACAGCTTTGCCTTTAGGGGTCCCTAAACAGAATTTGCTCTCTGACAGCTATTTATCCACTGTCTTAGGAGTTAAAAGGAGCCAACCCAAAAGCTGGAGGTGATGTCCCCTGGCAAATGTGCGTGGGTTTGACTTGCACCGCATGAGTGCAGCTTGTCACATAAATGCATACTTGTCAAAGATGTCAGGCAGGATGGGAGACCTGAGGGTTGCATTTCTGCATTCATGCAGGTTGCTGCTGTGGTATACTTCCCTCACAGCTGGTGTAAGGCCTCACGTGGAAAATGGCAATCAGGGGGCTCGTTAGCGTGGTAGCAGTTACCCATGGCAAAGGCTATGTAATGCTCCCTCCATATACATTCCTGTTCCTGCTGCAGCCAAATCTCCTGAAGGCAAAGCAGTGAAAGTATGTTCAGGGTCCTGAGGCTGATCACCACTCGGCAGGGAAGCTGATGGCAGCTCATCATGGCAGAGCGTACTTGGCATCCACAGTATGGGATGCCCATAGGGTGGGTTCACGTAGGCAGTGCCATGGAGAGCAGTGGAAGCTGTGGATGGATAAGTGCTACCAACAGCTTGTCTGTCTGTGCTCACCTTTTTGTGTTTGCTGGTAGATTTGTTTTTCATGTACTCCAACAGGGGGATCATGCTACCAGCTGCCTGAGGTGCAGTGGTATGGGTCTGTTAATAAGTGATTGCTTGAGACTTGCTCATTGCTCTCTCATCTGCATGATGCTGGAGCAGAGGCAGGTTCTGTCAAATAACTTACCCATTTATGTTACCAAAGCCAGTCATTAAAGAGTGAGAAGTGCCCCAGTGCACAGGGTGCTGAATGGGCTGTGTGGAGCAGGGCTTGGCCCAGACACAGACTGGCCTGGCCTGGCCTGGCCTCTAGCTCTGTCGAGCCAGCCCTGTGAGAATCACAATTGCACCAGCCCATAACACATCCCTTCTGAGCATTTAAGGAAAACACACAGTCCTGATCCATAACTCAGACTGAGACAACCTGCTCATGTAC
The DNA here is from genome assembly GCF_036250125.1 of Pseudopipra pipra. Taxonomy (NCBI): domain Eukaryota; kingdom Metazoa; phylum Chordata; class Aves; order Passeriformes; family Pipridae; genus Pseudopipra; species Pseudopipra pipra. The sequence continues at coordinate 23,423,225 of NC_087551.1, forward strand.
AAAGTGATGTGAGCCCTGTTAACTGCACCTGGCATAGGATGTAGATGTCCACACCAGGACCAAACTCCAGGAGAGGAAAGATTTTGGAGACACGGAATTTTGCAGAGACAAATTGACTTGGCTTGTAGCTGCCTTGGTTTGCTGGGGCTTTGTGCCTCCAGAGCCAGCCTCAGCATGCTGCTGGAGCGACTCCCCAAGATCCCACCTGGCATCGCTCGGCTCCAGCAGGGCGTGCAGGGCAGTTGCCCTAATGCTGGGCTGACACTCATCCGTCAAGTGGGAGACTGCCAGTGTGTGGGAAGCTGTTAGCCCGCAGGACTGTGTTGAACCTCCCTTCTCAGAGAGTGCTGTTCTTTCACTCATAAGGATTACGCTGCTTTTGTCCACTTTCTACTGAGCTCACTGCAGACTGAGTTTCCTGAGGGGAGAAAAAATAAAAACACTGTCAAGTACCCTGCTTTCTTATTCTTATCTCATATTTAGTTTCCTAATTGCAGCTTGGAAATAAAATATCCTTCCTGCTAATTTTATTCTTTTGTATTTGGGAAATGCTGCCAAGTCTGACAACTTCTTCCTTCCAAAGATGCACTGTTAAGAAGTTTTTTCCCTGCTTTACAATTACAAAACTGTTAAAAGGCATTGGAGTCTGGAGAAACATTCATTTTGTGTGTGCCAGTGAAGCAGTGCTTATTAGCTCTAGCTTAATTTAAATCTGTCTGCAGCAGAGGGATGGGTTTATTTACACATTTCCTAATAATGATTTGAATCTGAAAGTTATTTCTGCAATGGATTGTAATGTCTTTGAGTGGATTTCCCCAAAAGCAGCTAAAGAGATTAGGTATCAGTGTTCAGTAGAAGCTAGGGGCTGCATCTTCTACACTCTGTTATTGAAAACTTCGGTTTAGGGGACCTCTCATTTTCAGACAAAGACTACTTACTGGTTCTTGTTTAATGCCACACTGGAGGGGTTTTTTGCTTAGAAAATATCAATACCAATGTAAAATTCAAGGAGTTTTTGAAGAGAATGTATTGCCATTGCATACAAGGAAGAAACATTGTCTGGCTGCAGGTTGGGACACTGTGAGGCTTTGATCAGTACTGTGAGACCCAGAGGCTGCTCCTACAGAGATCACTTAGCCTACAGGCTCAGGAAGATATAATTAGGAGGGTAAATGGAAAATTAATGTTTTGTTGTGCAAAAAACGTTCCCTTTTGCATAGAAATAAAGAAATAAATCAAGATGTGAAGCGCTTCAAGCTTCTGAGGTAATCAAGCCATGAACAGCTTCCCCATGTCTTGCAAAGCCCATCCCCCATCGTCCTGGTGCTCTTGGCTGTGAGACTGGCTTGAGCTTTGCCTCCTCCCTGAACTGCACATTGCTTCTAGAAGAATGTGGGAAGGAAGGGAGGGCAAGAAGCACTTTGCAAACTGCCATTGAAGGGTCCAGAGTAGTCTCTGCTGTACTGACACCACGAGTGGCCAAGGTGCACCAAAGCTATATCAGATCTTTTGCAGTGAGTGAGCTCTGAGTTGAGACTGATGGGAATGGCTCTGTACTATTAGAAACTTGGTGCTAAACTATGGAGTTGGGAAAACAAATAGGAGAAGTCACTTTTAACACAAAATAGAGCTTCCTGGGATCATTATATTTACAATGGCACTGCCTTGCTAACCTCTCAGAGCTGGAGAAATGTATTCTTTTTTTTTTTCCGGTGTTATAAGATAGATTGTGTCTGCTCTTAAATAATGAAATAAGCCAAGTTCCACACAGCATAAGACATTTGAAAATGTTGCTATAAATGTGCAGAGGTTGTGCATTTCTCAGTTAAAACAGATTCTTTCAAATGATTCTTTCTCCAAGTCTTCTCCCTTAACAAATGTGCAGTTAATCACAGAGTGAAATCTCTTTCCCCCTGTAGATTGTGTTCCGGAAAATCAGTGATGTCAAACGTGAAGAGGAGGAGAGGATGAAGAGGAAAAACGAAGCACCCCTGATCTTACCCCCAGACCACCCGGTTCGCCGGCTGTTCCAGAGGTTCAGGCAGCAGAAGGAAGCGCGGCTCGCAGCAGAGAGGGGCCGAGATCCAGATGACCTGGATGTGGAAAAGGGCAATGCTTTAGGGGAGCAGTCCTCTGCTCGCTCGGTGGTCAAAGCCAGCGTAGTGACTGTACGGGAGAGTCCGGCGACCCCTGTGTCGTACCAGCCCGCTTCGACCTCTGGGACCTCCGACCAGGCAAAGCTGCAGGCCCCAACATCGGACCACGCAGGGTGTAAGGCCTCAGGGGACTACCCCCGACGAAAAGGCTGGGCCAAATTCAAAGAAGCCTGTGGGAAGGGTGAAGACTGGAACAAGGTCTCTAAAGCAGAGTCCATGGAGACTTTACCAGAGAGAACTAAAGCTTCGGGAGAAGCTACCCTGAAGAAGACAGACTCTTGTGATAGTGGCATTACAAAAAGTGACTTGCGCTTGGATAACGCTGGGGAGACGAGAAGCCCACAGGATCACAGTCCGGTCCTCACCGAGGTCAAGCACTCCTTTTATCCCATCCCAGAACAGACTCTTCAGGCCACCATGCTAGAAGTGAAACATGAGTTGAAAGAGGACATCAAGGCTTTAAACACAAAAATGACCAATATAGAAAACCAGCTTGCTGAGATACTTAGGATATTAACCTCAAGAAGAAGCTCCCAGTCGCCACAGGAGTTGTTTGAAATATCAAGGCCCCAGTCTCCAGAATCAGAAAAAGACATGTTTGGAGCTAGCTGAGGTGTTTCTTTTAAAAAACAAACAAACCAATAAACAAAGAAACAGCCCTCTAACACTTTACATTTAACCTTTCTAGGAAATGAGTGAGGGGCCAGTTCACTAAGCATGTTCCCTCTGTCTAAAAAGGTATGGTAACAGGAATTGCAACCTCATGTCAAGATGGCAGCTGACTTTGAAGCCTTTTTGACAGCAAGGGTACAGTTTCTGAAGTTTTTATTTTATCCCTTGGTGCCCATTCCCCCTGACTCCCCCTCTCTCTCTCGGGATGCTGGAATAAGGATTCTGACAGCAGCAGCCATTGCTGTGAGCCCCAGGTGACCTCTGAGGTTTTTGGAGCATGCCTTACGTCCTTCGCTCGGGTTTTGCCTATACAAGCACTTGCCAGGGTGCTTGTATTTTCAGCATTTGGTGGGTTGTTTGTTTTTTGGTTTTTTTTTTTTGTTGCTGCTGCTGTCACTTTCTCAGTCACCGGTACAGCATGTTTGATGTCACAGTATATTTTCATATATCTGTAATAATGCAAAGAGCAGTAGCAGACGTATTCCACGTCAATAGATTGAGTGCTATTCGGTACTGAAGTTTCTTTTGGGTAGTCAAGGAAGGGCTAATAAGACAAAAAAAAGAGGTATTTTTTAATTGCAAACTGACATATTGCTAAAGCAATTACATTTAGCAACATCTTCAAAAATAGCCACAGTATTTCAGATCTGTTAATAAATGGGAACTTCCACACTCTCATTTACTGGATCAAGGATACTGATTTTTCAGAAACATAACTTCTGTCTCAGATGTCTTTCAACATTTGTTACTTTTGCTTTTAACTCTCCAGTTGCTGGAGGCCAGAGAGTTGGGTGTGCAGCGTACCTGAGTGCAGCCTACTGCACAATGTATTGTGAACATCACTAACAGGTCCTGCAGATTTGCCTCCTGATGGAAATATGCTGTGGCATTTATGTCCTGGTTTTGCTAAGAATCTGCTCTTTTAATTCTTGTTAAATTATTATTCAGAAGTTTCTGTTTTGATAACGTTCATTGTAGCCAAAGGCTTTCACAGAATTTTTTACAGTTTTAGATTGTGGCATTTTCCTCTACATCCAGATGTATTGTTCCTGATCTAATCTAGCTAGGAAGCAAATGGATAGTAGAGGTAGAAATACAGTGCTTACTGTATGCAAGTGCTATTGTAGCAAGGAAACAAAGAGATCTGCTTCTTAAAGAAGGAGATGTTTCCAAAACTTATATTTTCATAACTTTTTTTGGAGGATGATTGAAGCACTTTACCAAAACTACTCTTCATTATTCATATAGGGTAGCACATCATGACTTGGGTTCTCACCTTGGAATATAGGTGTATATTCACAGTATATTCACTCCACTGATCTGGTATGTTCACTGCTTAACAGTAGATTAGAGTTCAGAAGTATGGTGCCACACTTTTATGGGTTTTTATTTTTAATGGCAATAGGTCTTAACACTGTGTGTGTTGAGGCTCATTCTTTTTCCATGGTACTAAGTCATTTACAAAGAAACACATGATTTTTTGGGGGGAAGATTTTGTTTGTGTACGGAAGAGGCAAGGAAAACGACCACTTTAAAGGATTTCTGCTGGCCTGATGCTTGCACGGTGCAATGCAGAACTGTGTCAGACATCCCTGGGGAAGTGTGAGGTCCACTGTTGACTGGCACAGTGGTGAGGCCATGCTGTGCAAAGCTACCAGCTCATGTGGTCAGTGTATTTATACCTGTTCCTGCAGTAACTGCCCTTGCTCTCAAAGATGCTGATTATTCCAAGTGCAGCACCACCATTTACAATCCAGAAGCAGATGGTTTAGGATTGACTTTCAAGGGTCTTACACCTTGGCTCAATATGGAAGTGCCCACAGACTGTGAATTCTTATCCAAGGACTGAAACGTTTCTGAGAAACAACTCTCAGGATCAAACCTGTAGGTTACCTTTTTCCCTTCCACAACAAAAGGCAGTAGGGAGGTGAGTTGCTCTGAAACTAAGATGCCATTTCCTTAGTTAATTTTTGATTCCGTGTTTAGGTTTTTCCAGTGGTAGCTGGTGTCTTTTACAGTTGTGCATTGCACACCTGCAGCACTGAGGAAGTCTCTCTTTGACCAAAGCCATGCTGTGTGTTTGGTGCTTTAATCACTGTAAGTGGTAGCAGTTACCTGCAACAGCTATGGCATGGCTGCTGTAAGAAACCCATACGTCCATGGTTTCAGTTAGAAACTGCTGAATGATTTTTTTCTTTTTTAGTCTCCTTTGTCAGTAAATTCCACCTAAGTAAACCCCAGGTGTACTGATATATAAGGATTTGTAATTGATTTCCAGAAGTTCCAGCAAGTTTTTAGAGACCGCCTTGGAGTCAGTTTTCTGATCCAGGCAAATTTCTCACCAGCATGATGTTCTTGATGCTTGGTTTGCTTCATAAAATTTTTTAAAGGCTGAAAGTCTTAGCAAGTCCTTTGTGAAAGTGTCACCCATTTACCTGCAGTTGGATAAACATGGACATTAGCTTATCCCAGGTGGACGAGGGAGGAAAGATTTACAACCTCCTAAGTATGTGCCTACTATTTCCAGAATGGCAGTGCGGACGTAGAGTTAAATATGCAATTGCAGGTTACCTGGCCCTTTGTTGCTGATACTGAATTGATGTTTCTCGGTGATATTTTTGTGTGCCCTCAGGGATATGCTAAAGGTTATTCTGGTGTTGCCTATTGCCCAGCCTGGAATCTTGGCAGGACCAGCCCTAGAAGTCCCATAATTATAATAATAATCCACTCCTGTGAACAAAGGCAGACAACTGCCCATTTTCTGAGGGTGCTCCTTGTGTAGCCTGATGCTCAGTATGATACTGAACTGCTGCACACCCCGTGTGACAGTGGGTGGGCACAGCACCAAGTCCTTTTCTAAGGCTTTTTTCAGACTCTTACAATGGCCTATAAAGTCATTTATTATCCATTTGTAAAGACTCTAAAAATTGTAACACACTTCTGAATTCCACTTAAAATTTAATGTCTTTGAAGATAAAGGCCAAATTTAATTTTGTTATGGTCATGAAACTGCAGAGAAACTCTGTTCCTTACAATGACACCTTCAGGGTGTCTGCTCCATGTCAGCCCTGAGAGTGGTCAATGTCACTCAGATGTGTACAGCTGTTACCGAGATTAGGCCCATTTTTATGAACTGTCAGGCACTAAAACTGGTGGTAGGAGCGTGCATCATCTTTCAGTAACTTGTATTTATTTGTTGCAAGAGAATTTGAAAATAAACACTATCTAGGATGAGCTATCTAGGAATCTTTGGATTCCCTGGGCTACTGAGTGGTTAAAAAAAATGAACAAATCCATGCCCACTTTGGGACTAGTCATTCCTTTGAACCTTAGACTAGTTTGGACCTGTGCTGTGGTGCCCAGGCACCGCTGATGCGACACTTTTCCTTTAAAGAGTGGCTGAAAGCACCTCTGTTACAAATCTGTCTTTCTCCACTGAGCCTTACACTCAGATGCCTGTGGCTGGACAGCACGTGTACCCACTATAATTGTTACTTGTTCTTCCATTTTATTTGTCAGTCTTTTCTTTTTCTCTTGTTTCTCTGTACATGGTGGTTAAGCCTTTTCACCTAAATTACATTCCAGCTTAGAAATGAAGGATCTCTGAACATAAGAATCTGCCCCTTCACAAGCAAATGCTTGTACATACTATAAGAAAAAAACCCAAAGCCTCAGCTTTAACTGTGTTCTGGCACAGTGCTTCTACCATTTAACAACCTGCTGAATAACCTGCGCCATTCTAAAAGAGATGATGTGTTTCATTTTGATATATGGTGTAATTAAATTTCAGTCAAAAGAAGGTAGTTGAGAAAAAGAGCCTGGGTTATGATTTGGTAAAATGATGACTTTCCTAAAGTGCATGCTTGAATGGTGAGAAAGAATACGAATACACAGCACAAAAAAAGGATTAAAAAAGCAAAACGCAGCCCTCACCCCTGCCATGTTCAGATACATTTACTTCTGTCTGGTATTATATGTATACTTTTAAAAACACCATTCTTGCTTTACATCTCTTTCACAGTGCTGCCCTGAATCCCAGCGAACACCCTGTTTAACAGCTTGGAAGGTGATGTTCTGTTTCTACAATACTTCCCTTTAATGAACTGAACAAGATATTTACTGCGACTATCTGGTGATATATTTTCAATCACTCTTAACCAATCTGTGAAAAAATTTAGTACATAATTTGTCTTTACTATGTAAACAGCGTGTATGATTACGCTTGTGCAGATGCGTGTACATACACACATATATATAATATCAATGTATAGTGAGTCTATGGATTGCATTTCTGTTAAGTAAAAGCACATTCCTCATTTAATGATTCCAGTTCAAGAAGGGAGCTTAAACCTTCCCAGTAGACATCCACAGAATGTCCTAGTTAGTGTCTTGTTAGTAAACTGTTGAACTTTTAAGGCCATGATTTTTGAATTTTCTAGTTGGCCTCAACTTCATACTGTGAGTCTAGTAAATAGTGTGACTAAGAGAAGATCTGACAAGGGTCATGATAGTCAGGAAGAGAAATCCACATGAAATTGGAAAAACACTGTATCCTAATTGGTGGGGATAAGGCTCGTAAGCCGGTATTTTTTGCTCACAGTATCTTTGAAGCCAAGATGCCCTGGTAGTGTTTCTCATGGCTTCTGCAAGAGAGATGATGGAATAAATGGAGTTATTTTTCCTGGTGCCAGGGGCTGTCTCAAAGGTGCTGAGCCTATCCTTCTTCTCATGGGCAGCATAACACATGGTTGCTGCACCTCTGCTTTCCTGTCCTGGTGTTAGGTGGTAAAAAGCATCTTCTACCTAATTCTTCATTTCCACGTAGTCTCCTGTAGGTGTATTGGCAATAACAAAGTCTGTTAGCTGCACTTATGATTCCTTAAGACAAACATTTTAGAGAGAGTCCCATGCAGGAGAACCTCCAGAAATTTGAGGTGAGGCACAGTAGAATACTGTATCCTCCAATCTGACATAGTTTTGACCACATTGTTGTGGCAAGCATTGATTCAATTAAATAAAAATATAGCTTTTTTTGCAATAAGATATATCCAGCATTTAGCCTTAAGACCCTTTCATAAGTGATATAATTCAAACTGTGATTCCATTCTCCTTCCTTCCTAATGTTCTGTAGTATTTACAGTGTGGCCTAAAGATGAAGCACTTTGATTAGCTTTCTAAATCTAATGGAAATCACTTGCTGGTAATCACATTTCTTTCTCCACTTATTGCCTTCTTATTAGGAAAATTAATTACTCCAATAGCCCTCTCCCCTCATAAAGTAAAGAGACACAGCTATTGTCCAAACACTTTTGTACATCAGGGAGCCAACCGATCATACTGCAAAAGTGTTGTTTTCAAAGATGTTTTTTTACAGTTCAACAAAGCTAATGTGAATTTACCTGCAACTGTAATTTGTTTCAAGCTGATTGTTGAGTGTTTTGTAAACATATTTGATGTGTAATCCCAGAACACCTCTGTAACTGGATCTAAATGCCTAATGTTAACAAAACAGTTTGAGGTTTTCACTAACTGTTCTGAAAGGCTCATGGTTTTTTTTTTCTTCTTCCCAATAAATCTGTGACCACTAAGATAGAAAAAGAATCATTTTAGCTGTAGATGAAAGAAGTTCAATAATCTTGTATCAGGATGAACTGCTATATAAAGAAGTACCACGTTTTCTAATGAATGTGTTATATTATCGTACCTACATAAAATCAATATTTGTACATCTGTTGGAGACCTGTCTGCGTTCCAATATTTAGCCACCACTGCATGGACACTTGATTGATATGCAGCTAATGCAGTTGCTTTGGCGCTTTTCAATGTACTTCACTTGCTTTTATCCTTTCAGAAATCCACCAAATACTCTTGGTTCTTTTTCTTTGCATTTGTCACTTTGTTCAATGAAGCATGACTAGAAAAAGAAAACGAGTAGATACTATTTTTGTGGTCAGCAAAGCAGCTGCCAGTAGATAAACAGTGTGTGTATGTATGTATGCACACTGTCTGGGAATGTTTCTGTTACAAATGCAGCCACCTACATTAATGATATCCCTAGTCAACATTTTTAAACAAGCACAAATAATATTTGTAAAAAAAAAGTTTAATTTTATTTATTATAGTAATAAACTATTTTATACATTAGAGTTGCTTTGGTGTCCTTTTCTATGTGTTGAATATGTACTTATAAAATCAACAAGGTGGTTTTAAATTACCCTCTAGAACTTCTGGCTAGCAGTTTTGTTGCTGTTGGTTTGTAACTGAAGTGTTATCAGTGGAGCAGTGTGATATTATTGTTCCATTTGTAAACAATTCAGGTTGTTTCCTCAGATTTCTGTCTGCTGTGTATCAGTGCAGTTGGGATTTACACTTCCAGGGTCACTGTAAACTGAACTCAGGTGTTATGTAAAGCAAATATCCCGGCACCCCAGGCAATGTCCTGCACCGTGGACCCCAGTCTGGTCCAGGTATCTGCTGAGCAGGAACGAGATCACCAGAGGACTGCCTCTGACCTGTCTGAAATGGTCGTTCCGTATCCCAAGGGTACACGTGTCTGTAGTTGGTCTGTGTTTTAGACGTGTTCACTACTGCAAAATCTGAGAACTATTACAAAACTTATGGCAACCACAGTACTAGAGAGAGATCAAAGAAGCTTCTGCTGTCCTGTCATCTGCTGCAGAAGAAAGTGACATTACTATGGACAAACCTCCCAGGAGTGAAGCCCCTAGTAATGTATCACCTGGCAGTGACACTACTGCAACAGGCGGCAATGAGTATTATTTTCTTGGCTACTGCAGCAAAGGAATGAATAACCAGAGGTGATGGGAATGGGAGATCCTTTCAGGTCAGAATAGGCATATGTCTATGCTGTCACAGACAGCAGCCATTCCTGCAGGCCAGGAGCCACTCTGGAAGTTTATACGTTTTAGTCTTCAGGATGTCAGCCTGGCCCCCATGAGTTTTGCACCCATTTTTGTGTCACCTGTATTAAGACACTACATGGCATTGTGAATCTCATCTTCAAAAGAACAGCAAGGAAGCACAAGCTTTCAGACTGCAGAGTTGAAGCAGAACTGCACAGAGCAGCCAAGGAGCACAATGAGGAGCTATTTTTAACACAATTTCTGCATCCTCTGTCATATGTGGTGTGACAGGATCTCTAGTCACTAGGATTGTTTCCCTGGCCAGTGTGAAAATCCAGCTTTCTTTTGCCTAACATTATACAGTGTGCCATATACTTACCAGAAAAGGGAAAATTACCATAGTGAGGGCATGTACTTTTGATTGGGGTTTTTTTTGAGGTCTCTAGAGGCAGTTGTGCTTGTTTTCTGAACTCTCCATTATTTTCCTTGCTCAGGCATTTCCTGCATTCTTAGCAGCCTCCCTGGCTATGCTGTAAGCTTCAATGAGTGCAGAGAGGGGTAGCACTGCCTGCACCATGTTCCCCATCAGTTTCCCCCCTATCAGCAGCCCCACAGCATTTCAAACCAAAGGTAATTAATTACAGCACTTTTTGCTGAGATTTGTGTGCCAAATTGCAAAGGCTCATGTTCCACATGCTGACCCGTCAGGCCTGGGCACAGCTGGGCAGCAGCAGCCCCAGCAGCTGTGAGCAGCTCCCAGCCCACCTGCACCAGCCCCTGCTCCTCATTCACTGCACCTGGGAGTGCATTCATAGCAGGAACAAATGGCTTCTAGGGGACAGGATGTGTCCTATGGCTCCTGACTTTTCTCAGGAATAGCTGCACAGGTACTGCTGCTTCTGTTTGGTTCAGAGTTAGTGTGCAAAGCATAGCACCTACAAGATGCCTGAAGGTGCATATCTGGAGGGGAGCTCAGGGTTGGAGCCTGTGTAATGCTGTACAGCCTCCTTGGGGCTGTAGAGGAGCCCCTTGCTGGTAGTACCAGCTGGCAGAGGGCCCGGGCCCTATGGATCCTTCCTTGCCTCTGTGCTGCTGCCTGTGTGGCAGCTGCTGAGGACATCTGCCAGGCACGTGGTGACTTTACCCGGCTGGGTTTGTGGCCCCAGAGCAGCAGCAAGGACTCCCAGGGCAGTTTGTAGTGTGGCAGCTTGTGGGGAGGTGAGTGCTGCCTACACAGTTTTAAATTATGCATTTGATGATGGAGGTTCTTTAATTGCCCTGTGGTGCATTTTAGTACCTCTGTTAAGGTTGGAAGCACTCTAGCTCTGGTGCTTTTTTGAATTGGAGTAAAGATGACCAGAATAAACTAGCTCTTCTGTGCTGTGAGAACCAGTGGGAGTGAACTGCAGTGAATCTCCCCTCTCTCGCACGTGTATAACAGCAATATGTTTTATTTGCTCCCCCAGCACTAAAGGAACAGCAAAACTGTTTCTGTTCAGTGTGTGCCACCAGTGTGTCTGCCTGGTGCAGGATAATGCACAGGACAGCCCATGAAAATTCGGGGAGAGCAATGAGCCCAACAGCCACATGCCCCCTCACCTACTGAGAGACGGTCACTGCTCTCCAACCTGCCCACCCAAGGCTGGGAAGACCTTGGCTCACGAGCTGCTGTCTGTGCTTGCCTTGTGCTCCATGGAGGTGGGGTAGTTAGTAAGGCTGCGTATCCAACCAGAAAATGCTGGGAAGGATGTGGCGTTGCTAGGGTATTTATTGCTGCCAGTGGTGTGAGGGGTTTAATTGTAACAGGCATACAGCATATAAAAAATATCAGCCAATACAAGTATTTTTCACATAGAACATTGAATTTTTCATACTAATTCACCACAACTTCAGTGTTGGCATGTGGAAGCTGGTGGGAATAACCTGTCCTGTTCTTGAAAGACAGGATGAGTAAAAACCTGTGAGAGATCCAAAGAAAGCATTTGAGTAACTGAACTCCTGACATCTGTCAGAAGCAGATAGGGAGACGCTTGTGCACAGCCGTATCTGCAAAATACATGTGCTCAAGCCTTGTCTTTTTACTTCTTTTTTCCTTTCCTTTTCCATTCCTGCTCCCCCTTCCTAATTAAGTTCAAGTCCTCATGTAGCACAGGCAAGTTCATATTTAAGCTGCCCTGTGGCACAGGTGTAGGTTTAAAACAAGCTTAACTTTGGCAGCTTCATCCATCATGACCAGCTCCCAAGCTGTCTCCCTTGAAGTCCCACATGGTACTGATAGAGGCAGAATTGTCTGAGAAACCTTGAAGAGGTTTGGGGTTTTTTGAGCTTTGTTCACTTGTAGAGATTTCCTTGAAGATGTTTCTGTTCAGATGGATGAGGAATGAGGTGAAGGTACAGGCTTGGCTGTTAATCCCTACCCGGGGGGGGGAAACACATTTGCCCTGCAAACGTCACTGCAGTTTTGTGTGTGCAAATCTGAGGGGGACATACTTTTTTACTGGTATTTTCTTCCACATTCCCAATCTCCCAGCTAACTTTCACATCTCAGGGAAAAAGAAACTGTGCTGGAGTATCTATTACACACAAATTTTCTATGAAAAAAAGATTATGGTCTCTTCTTCAGCTACCATAATACTTCAGATTATGGCCTCCTCAGGGGCTACCGCTGGGGGGAAACACTGAGCAGCAGCAGCACACTGAGTAGCACACTGAGTGCACTATTAAGCCTGGGAGCTACTGTGTGCTCAGCAAAAGGACCAAGACAGCTCAACAAGAAATGGCTCCCTGGAAGCAGCAGCTTACAGTGAGGAGAAATAGATTGCTTTCAAACCTCTACAGCAATATTTTTTGGTGAGTTTTACGGTTAAACAGAAGGTATTTTAGAAGAACTAGTGATAACAGGAAAGCTTATTGAACATTCTCAGCTGTGGTGTGAGGATTGGAAAGAAAGCTAAGATAATCTGTATGTAGCTGCAAGTCAAAATAAAGTATTTATTTTGGTTTTCCTTTAGAATGATAACACTGCACATGCAACCATGTGAACCTGGCTAGTGGAAGTGGAGAGACAGAAATACAAACTAAAGCAGTTCAGCTGAAAGCTGAATAGAGAAAAGCATCCTTTAGGAAAGTGTACAGAAACTCTGTGTGAACTACTGCATGAAATTACAATTCTGCCAACATGAATTGTAAATAGCTCTGTAAAATGGGGGTAGGAGCCTCTCAGCAAATAGAGCAGCTGTAGCCAGGCATGCTCAGGGGCTGCAGGCTGACCCCAGTGTAGAGCAGGAAAAGGAGTCTAAGGTCATGGAAGCACATGAAAGCAGTGTAAAATGTAGCCAAAGCACGGTCCTGGGTACCTGTTTTGGTGATTTGAGTCTGCTGCATTTCCTTTGTCCAGGAAAATCAGTTCTGGAGAAATATCGGGTAAGTATCTAAGGAAAGCCTCAGAAAACAAAGGGCGAGAGGGTGAGTGCAACCCACCTACTACCAAAGGGGTAGACATTAGGGAGGGAGCTGAAAAGGAAAGCACAACACTAGCACAAGAGCAAATGGGACTGACTGCCCAGGAGGGTCCTTTGGCTGGAGGTTATAAAGGGCTCTAGCCCTCTTGAGTCACCGTCTGCCTGCTGGAAGGAGCTGTAAGATACTTTATCCTCCCTCAGTTGTCTCTCCCAGTGCCACAGAGTGCCCCTGTGTTACTGCTAGCAGTATTAAAACTTTAAATATTTAGCTTGGAAACCTATTATTACGAAAATGTCATTTTTCTTAAACTGGAAGTTTCCTCAACCAGCATTAAGTAATAGGCACTTCAGAGCCTCCAAGTGCTATAGCATTTTGAATTACTGTCATGTGTTCTAAAGTCTTATGCCTATGTTAGGGCTCATACCCAACTTGCAGTTGTTCATGGTGTCAGTGGTTGTTGGCATAACCATTCAAGGCAAGCAGGACGTCTTCGGAGACTGAAGACCCTTTGTGGGTCTTGTATTTTTACCAAGCGATGTTTGGCAGGATTTGATCAGATTGAGGAACTCTGAGAATAAATAACCCAAGTGAAGGGTGCTAAACTTTGGGCAGATGGCACCAGCAGTGGTGTGTGAAGTATGAGTCAAGAGATGTCACAGTTGACAAGCTTTGAGCTCAAGACCCACTTGCTGACAGATCCCTGGTGACTTTCTGGTATTGCTGTCTGGAATGCTGGGGGCCCTGGCAGGCAGCAGTGGGGCTGGGCAAGTGCTCGACTGCTCACTAGACAGCCTGGTCCGGAGCTGATGCTTTCCAAGGCAGGACCCAGACCATGCCCAGACTGTGTTTGCAGCATTGTCATGAGAACTGAGCCTGATCAAGGCGTGGCCTTGAGGCAGGATGCCAAGAGCGGGAAGAAGGCAGCTGAGAGGTCGCTGAAGTGGCCTGGAGCAGAGATATGACCAAATGAAAGTTATTAGCCTGTAATTTCAGCATGAATTACCACCTCAGCATAAAAGTATTACCACAAGAGTAAAGAAACCCATAACTATAAATTAGCAGTAACATCACTTAAAGAACTGTCTCATAAATGTTTATTTTTATCTCTGCATGTGGCTTACTATAAGGTAATCCCCCCATATAACTGAGCCCCCAAAGCAACCTTAACCCTTCCAGCAGCAGTCTGAAAAAAAAAACCCAACAGGATCTTATTTATTCCTTAAGACTTGCTTTTAATTAATTTACCAACAGTGTAGCTGTTTCTGGTCTGCTAGTATCATTTCCAGTTCTTCTATTTTTGCCACTTAATTTTGGAAACTCAAATGCAGTAGTGCAGGGATGGAAATGCTGTGGTCCATAAAAATTAATTAATTTTGTCAAGAAAGATCTAGAGGGAGTGCCAATACAATTTAAATGTCACAGGTAATAACTGAAGTTATATTTCTGTATTATTTCTTCAGTAAACTTTAATTTTTCAGTGGTTGGCTGATGCACCTGTCTGCAATGATTCACTTCAGCTATCCAACCATATATAAAGCTATTCTTAAATCCCCATGGATGCTTGATGCACAGCTGACCATTGCTGGGGAAGGCATGGGCCACAGGTAGCCCATTTCATCTGATCTCTTTCTGAAAGCTGCTAGTATGTGGGTACCTAAGGCTACTTAGACTGAGCTGCCCCAGGTATGACAAAAGGTGGTGCAGGCTAGTTTGTGGTCAAAATTTGCCTGTTACATCCTGATGTTAGCTTAACCTGCTCTCACGCAGACTTTTGTGACTCCCAGCATAAGGAATGAGGAGACTTTTGAGGATCTGCAAGTGTGTTTGATTCCCCTAATGCTGCCGTGTAGTTTTAATCCTGCCATTATCTGTACTGGCACATGCCTTTTTCCTCCCAGAGCAGTAGTTCTGAGGGCTAGCAATGCTGACACTGGCTGGAGGATTCACTCACTTTGCAGAAGGTTGTGGGAACTGCTCTGAACAGAGCGGTGCAGAGGCTGCCTCAAAGTTGAGCCTTGATACTCTTCAGCTCCATCTCTTGTGCAGTGTCTATATAGGTCAGATCCATTAGACACTTTCTTTCCTGTTCTCCTGGGCATTGGTGGCATCTCTGAAAGCCTCTGAAGCTTGGAGCTGCCAGTGCTTGCCCCCAGGCTGGGGATGTCTGAGCCGAGTTGGTCTCTGCAGTAAACTCAGGTGTAGGTGATTCATGCACGGGCAGCTGGGACTCATCTCATTCTCAGATGCTCTGGCAGTACCTGTGTTGGAGATGACTGGATGTACATGAAGCAGAAATTAAAAAAAAAAAATAGTTTTCTTTATCTTCTCTTCCTTTTACTTGCAACTAACAAAGGAACTGCTCCACAAGCAGCGAGTGGTGGAACCACTGGAATTCAGTGCACATACACAGAACACTCCTGTGCATCTGTGGGGGTCAGCAGAGATGCCCACCAGAGAGGGTTGCTCTCAGGGGTCCCATAATACAAGAAACGATCTATTGTAATGCAGATTTCCCCTTGTTCCTCAAAGGTGTTACAGGCAAGCCGTTCTTCACAGACTTTGCATAGAGCAGTATTTCAGCTGTCCCTGCTGGATTAAAATGTATGCCTTGACTAACAAGTGGCTGTGTGCTGAGAGTGTTATTTTGCAAAGCAATAATGGGCTGCGCTACTCGCGGGAGGGGGAGAACTATAAAGCACCGTGAGAAGCTGTGACAGACCATGCATAGCAATCTCTTTGCTCTTCACAGCTCCCTGAGGACAATCCTGCCGGCAAACCAGAGGAAGGCAAGCCCCCCCTTCAGCAATTGCGAGATGAGACCGGCTCAAGAGTTAGCAGTGACGAAGGAAATTAAGTGGGTGCGCAAAAGAAAGGACAGGCCCTGCGTTATTGCTGTGACTAATAACAAAATTGCTGCAGGTTTTCACAGTTAAGCTGTTTTTCTTCTGACCTGTGGTAAGCTGGTTACTCCAACTAAGCTGCTTTAAGCCCTCAGATGTGAAAGAGATATGTGAGCAAAGCCTTGCTCACCCACCAATCAATGCAGAATTAAAGACAGAGCCACTTAGCGTAATCTTACCATCCCCCGTAATAATGATGGCTGGGAGGGCTCTGTTAGCCAAGGAGGGGCTAGGGGAAGGATGTCTGTGTCTGTGTGTGTACAAGGAACTTGATTACTAGAGCTTTGTGGTAGCCATTAAAGCCATATATTAGGTCAGGCTATGCTTGGCAGTCTCTTAGGCAACTTTTCAAAATCACTTCTGTACTGTTTTTGTCAGTAGCCATAATGTGTCTGTCCAGCTCATTTTCAGAGCCACTGCCTTCAGTTTTTCTTTTTTTGGTCACTGCACTTTTGTGACTTTCAGGGTCTCTTAGCAGTAGAAGTCATTATCTGCTGTTCCACCCACAAGAAGTGCCCCCCTTTGGTTCAAAATTACCAATGTCTTACCTTGGCAATTTCTGTCTTTGTCAACTGTTTCCTACATCCCTTAACTAGCTTTTCCTCAGTGTTTGGAATTCTCTCTCTCCTCCTCCCCTTACCTATTTTTTCCTTTCATATGCGGGATGGCTACTTCAGTCTCTTCCAGGTCTCTGCAAACTCATCTCTCTAGACTGTCACAGAGGACTTGCTTGGAGGATGGCATTTTGGGCTGCCACACGATTACCTAAGGTGCCATCTGACAATGAAGAGTCAATTCTCAGGTCATGCTGAGGAGTGTGTTTCCAAGCTGAAGGCGTAGCTGACCATGCATGTTTGTAGTGCTTCAGGCACAGAGCTGTGTGTCTGACTGAGCGTGCCCCATGCTGACAGCTGCTGGATAAGCAGGACTGAGAAGGAATTTTGGGAAGCATTGTTTTAACTGTATGTTATTCTTCTCAGAAGCTTCACATGCTGAAGCCTCACCTTAGCCCATCTACAAAAGGTGTATTCGCTTTTTAAACTCACACCATTAGGGAATGCGTGTTCCATGCAGAACACAGCAGGGATAAAAGTGACCAGTCTGCATTGTACCCATCCTGCAGGCTTCCAGTGCACAGTAGTGTTTCTTCACAACAGTGGAGCACTTACTTTTCTTACACCAAACCACAGCTTTCCAAGTTACAGTTCTCAAGCCAACAGTCCGTTTCAGCTTTATTTATACAAACAGAAAAAGATACAAAATTATAATATATATATATATATATATATATATATATATAAAGCACTGAAAAAAAAAAGAAAACTATTTTAGTTCAGAAATAAGGATTCTTTGTATGACCTTCAAGGTCATTTCCATATTGGAGCTGGAAGTTTTGCATGCATACAAATTGGAATCCAATCACTTAGCAGCTCCTCATTTCATGTAATAACAGTAATCAATAAGACTGAAGAATAGACTCATGACTTACTGCTCTAATGCTAATTCCACTTAAGTACAAAGTTTGAGTAAAGTTTGAGAAAGTTCTTGCCCTTAGCTCAGTGCTACCCCAAAATAGAGGCCAATCTCAGATCCTTTTAGTAAATTCAGAGGCTTAGAGCCATCTACTTTGCAGCTGACAGAATCCCTGAAATCATCTTAAGTCAATCAGGAGGACCGTGTCTCTGCCCAGGCAGCATTCAAGGTAAGTCTTATTTTCAACAGCCCATGGTGGCTCCTAGTAAGGGCTTCCAGAGGAAATCATGGCATTCTCATGGCAGGGGAGGAGGGGGAAATTTTATCATAAAGGGCTGGAGCTTCTACTTTGAAACAGCAAGAGATGTGCTTGTCTCCGGATGGACAGAGAGCTGAAGCCTCTGCCCTTATTTCTTCAGGAACAAATGGAGGGTAAAAGGAAGGCTGCTGTAGTTCTGAGCAGCAGATACATCAGAAATGCAGGCAATAAACTGAAGCCTGTATCAGGGACTGAATTTCTTGTTGAAGGGATAAGCTATACCAGACTTGGCCAAAGCTGCAGGAGTGATGCAGTAGGTCACTAAATGTGCCTCCCAACAGACTGAAATGTCTGCCAGCGGCATGGAACAAGTTTTGACACGTGTCCTTCTGCTTTGGGTGGAGGAAGCTGCTTTTGGAAGAAGTCCTCTCCAGAACTGGTGGCCTTTTACCATGCCTAGGGGGAATAACTAACTTTAGAAAGACTAAAGGTCTTCTGGCTGCTCTTCAACATCAGTTTATTACAGCTAATTTGATGTCACTGTATTGGACCATTCTGCTTTCTTCTAAAGGTCTTAAAAAGTTACTCCTAGGGTGTCTTCAGTATTGCAGGAGCTGCAAACTGAACAAATTTACCATTCACCCAGACCTGGGTTATCTCCCTTCATAACAGAGCAATACAAGAGGCAGACTGAACAGTTCCCTTGAAGGTGGGACTTGCCCCATTATAAGGGTAATATTTTATGCTTTAGCTCTAACATAAAGCAGAGAGCACTTAAAGCTGTAAGAGCATATTTGATTAAAAAGAAAAGCTGTCCCTTAAAAAAAGACCTACCTCCCTACTCCCTCTTTTTAAAGAAAGAAAAAAAAACAGTCCCAAGATTACCAAAAAAGGGTGTTATTTTAAAGGCAAAATTTTAAATGAAGACATAAAAAAGAAAAAGCGGACTTTGCTACAGTAGATAGAAAAGTAGCTTAAGGCAGAACTACTGCAGCCAATGAGAATACCAAAATGTTCTCACTTATATCAGAAAGCAATCAAGAAGAACTGATGAGCATCATGCCCTTTATGGAGTAGTGTAAGTGGAGGGCACAGCCCTCCATGCTCCTAGACAGCAGCTGTGAGAGACTGGGCTTTTTGAATTCTCCAAAGTAGAAGAATTTTTTTTCTTCAGTATCTCAGAATAGGCACCAAAACATTAAAACAATTTTCAACATATATAAAATACCTGTTCTGAGATGTGTGCTTCCAATGTACAGAGATGGTGTTTTACAAAAATAACATAATTCAAAATGCTTCATAATTTCTCCCACCATTAGTGTTTCTGGTTCATTTTCTGCATTCGGAATCCAAAATCAACTAAATGAGCTTTATTTTTTTTAACACAATGACTGAATTCTTGGTCTGGCACACCCGTCTGTAGATAGGATATGCAGTGTAGAAAAATCATAAACCTGCCTTAAAAATAATTGTTTGCATCATTCCTAAGTCGCAGCATACTTTTGCTCCCATTCAATTCCAACATGAGAATAGCAGTACAGGAACCCGAGAACAGTCAGTGTCGCCCATGGCCAACCTAAAAATAGAAAAGACAGACAATCCTAGTCAGAATAATTAATGATTACTTCAAGTAGAAATACTCTTGAGATGACCAACTTATGGTGCTTCTAATTAATTTTATTGGCAATTCAGTCTCATAAGGAAGTAGAGTCAACCCACAAAATTTGAAAATGGAAATCTGGATTGTCAAAGCTTCAGGGATGCCTGACCCACTGCCAGCTCCAGTATTTTCCATTTTCAGGGAACTGGACTAGGTTTATTCCTGTCAAATTAAAAAGGTCTGTTTCAATCCTGTCGTTTGGAGTGGGTTTGTCTATCAAGCAGATTCCCTGAATGAGCCCTGATGCTTTAAGCTGGCTGTGGTGCTTCCCAGGCACAAAGGGATGCACAGCCACAATGAAGGTTATTAAAAATATGAACAAGTCCAGTTACCAGTTCTGCAAAAGGAGTCTGGGGAAACCTCTCATTAGGGCTGTTTTATATCCTGCAGCTGGGTGTAAAGCCTAATGTATGCACTCTGCAGCCCACTAACAGCTAATGGGGTCAGAACACAATTGTGTCAGTGCAGAACAGACAGCCCTGTCTGCCTGATTTGCTTGATGCCTAGATTATCATTTAACTAAAAGAATGACTCCTCCAATATATAAAACCTTTCCTGGAGAAATGACATTTCATTATTATTTCAATTTTTTTTTAATTAAAGTCACCATCTTTTCCCATGAACTTTTCACAGCTAACAGCAGTAAGCAGGAGGTTACAAGTCAAAAGGTCTATTGCTTTCCTGTAGAGTTGTAAAAAATTTGAAAAACCAGTAATCGATTTTGCTTTCCTTGAACCCTTTCCTGGCACCTCTGTTTCTTTTTCATTCTCCTCCTCTCTTTAGAATTTATGAAATTTAGATCTTATATGTTGAAACTTTCAGCATTAGGCCTCAGTGTTTTTTGGTGTGTGTTGTCTGTGAGAAAGGGACAGGGAGGAAGGTGTTTGAGGGTTTTTTGGTGGCTTTTCGTTGCTATTGTTGACGTAAGAATTTTGGTAATATGTATGACTGGTTTTCTGCACGCTGTCTGAACTACCAGCACTTGCTTCTGAAAGAAAAGCTTCAGTGCTCCTTCCTGGGGAAAACTCTGGCCTGAAGGAACCTGCTGGCAGAAGTAAGATTCCCGTTTGGCCTGGAGAAGGTATGGAGAGAAGTTATAACCTCTTCATGTGATACTCCAGGAAAAGCTCTTTCCAAAGCTATATTTACAACGTGTTTTGCAGGCTGGCTTTGTCCAGGCTTCAAGCTAATTCCAGTCTGGAGACTAGTTTAATTGTGCTCACATCTAGCTGAGCCTTAGCTTAACACCATGCCCTCAGCAGGGCTCACAGTCCCAGGCTGAGTCCTGCACTTCCAGGGACTGCATGTGCTAGGACCCTTCCTCTCTGCTCCAAGAGCCCAGGCAGTGTCACACTTCATCCTGGAACAGGTTCAGAAAGACTTGTATTTTTCCCCCTGTGAACATCTGTGTGTTTGCTTCATGAAACTCCAATTGTTCCGGCCTTGCTTTGTGGTGAAATACAGTCTTGTAACCTGACTGATTTTCATGGAGACATTTACAAATATTAATCCCTTGCCCTCACAATACCCTAAAGTAAAATTATATAATTATTTGTTTCACAAAACAAAATTGCTGAGGTATCTCCAAAGGGATTTTTAACAATGAAATCATCTTGTTTTCATTTCAGTGAAATTAGTCTACAGCAGATTGGGTTTCACCCTCAATAACAAGCTAAAGCCCAGCTGTGCTTTGTCTCTGCTAAAATTGCACGTGAAAGTATGTCAATAGATGTAATAAAAACATACCTCTCCTGGCAGCAATATTGTGGGGGCTGCTTTATACAGACAGAGCCAGAAAATTAAAAAAGGACTGAGTGTAGAATTGTTCTTCTTTTGTAGGGGCACTTTGGAAATTTGCTAGATACATGTTTTGCATTTTCAAATACTTTAAAGCTCTGGCACACAGAAAATGTGCCAGTGGTAGTCTTTAGTCTGACTTGTTTGCTATCCCCAGCCAGTGTTATTAGAGATCTTGTCAGTATACATAAGTATGCACTGGAAATATTTTCTAGATGTCTTAGATTTATGATAAGATTCCTCCATAGTACCCAGAACCTGGGTTCATAGGGTTCTCAACCACTATAATCATCAGGCCTGTGGTAATCCGCTTGGAACGTGGGGAGTAACAGTAACAGGTGTCCGGGTGGCCTTCAGCACATCATCTCCTCCTGATTTAATGAAGATGAGAAGGAAGGGGGAAGACAAAGTGAGGGGAAAAAGGGAATTTTTTAAGTTTAATCTTGCTATAGTTATTCTAGGAGAGCTGGACAGATCCGAAAGCATTTTTTCTTGCTGCATAGGTGGGAGGTAGCTCCAAGCAGGGGTAAGAGGGCACCTCTGCCTTGCTGGCCCTTCCTTGCCATACTGGAACCACGAGCACTGCTGCTGGGTGGGGGGAAATGTATGTGGCGCTTCGGCTGCAAGCGAGCGAAGCAAAGGCATCGCGTTCTGCTCCAAGGCAATCCCAAACTGGCTCCAGTCCACGCAAGGCAGATTTGCACAACTGCATCCACACCTGAGAAGCAGTCCAAGGACAGCCTGAAGCAAGAAGGGGATATTTAAACAGTTTTCACACATCTCTTCCATTTTAGGACTGGTTATACAATAAACGTGTTGAAAAGTCTGAAGAACTTGGTCCCCAGAAGGTGATGATGTAGGGAGGACACATGGATCAATGCTAATCCATCAGGGGCACAACTTTAAATTCTGCTTATGGTGTCATCCTTGTATGTGACCTCCATAATCAAAGTAGCATGGTCTGCTCTCTTGCAAGGTAAGTTCACAGGAACTTTGTTTCAACAGTTTCTCCTTGCGAAACCTTGTGAACAACAAAACAGTACTGATGGTCTCAGATCCACAGTCCCAAGGACTCCCATTCTGCTCCTACTCTCAGATACCATTCAGGGGCTGTTTCTTCTGGTGGCTCCCCAGCTTTACCTGCATCCTTTTAGCTGTGCTGTAACAGTCTCCAAACTCTGCGTGGAAAAGTACCTGCCTGCATTTTAGATCAGTCATACATAAAATGTACTCTTAGAAACATTACTGGGTTCAAATCAAGCACTAGGCTGTTAAGAAATGACTGAATTTTGTCTATTCAAAAACATGTCACATACCACCTTAAATCTTCCAGTTTCTTGACTGGTTTCAGTAATTTGATTTTAGGCTTGAAGGCCAAGTTTCATAAGATAACTCAGATTTTCACAGTGTTTTGTTTGTGGGAAGATGAATTTGTATTCATTAACACATGCTTTTTGTAAATACAAGGACAAATTCATATGCTATTTGCAAATCCAGCAATATTTGTGAGCTTTATCTGCACAAATTTCTTTTAAGACAGCTGGATATCCCTTTGTCATGGTTTGAGATAGCTCCAAAATCCTAATTCCCTAGTCTAAGCCCCCCTCCCACATCTCAATCTAACCTTGTTAATTCCTTAACAAAGGAATGCTGGGTGAGAATCATGACCAAATTCTCTGCTTATTGAGATGTATGCTGCTCCACAAAACATCAAACTCCTTTGTGAAGAGGACTGCAAATTTTGTGGAGAGATAACAGCAGTACTTTCTCCATCTATCACACAACCTTCTTCCAAAGAAGTCTTCAGTCTCAGCTAGGCATGAGGGACTCTTGTCCCACACAGGTGATGGACTGTCCAGAGGTCTTGCTGGTTAAAACCACATTTTGATACGTTACATACTCAGCTTTTAGCCTAATGAAAGGAGACTTGTCTTCATTACATGATCAAGACAGAATTAATATGAACTTGCTGCAACAGGAACAGCTTTTGGAGTTACTCTTTCAACTTCCTCCAGAATGTTTCTGGAGAGTTTGCAAACATCTAGAAAAGGTAATGTTTCTGGCACACTCTGGATTTTAATGGGAGTGGGCCAAAACTAAGTTTTCAACTCAAAAATAACGGCTTGGATCACAGCTCTCAAAAGACCAGTTATATCCTTATTACCTCAGTTCAAATAATTTGAACCAACATTTAATCATGTATCCAGAAGGAAGCTCTTTCAAATTTCCTAATCATCTACAGTAATGAAAAACAATCACACCAGCAATGTTTTGGGCATACCCAGGTTTCACATTGTCATCAAGACACTAGGAAAGAGTCCTTTGTTCCTTCCAACCTGTGAGATGTAAGAGAAAGGGACAGTAGTTGCATTTTGCATTTTCCAAAATTGCCTTAGTGGCTTTTGGACCTTAATGCTATTTTTAGATGTGACTTGGCTGTACAGTACCCAGAAGTCTTCAAGTGCAGAGCAGTTATTAAATCAATTCAAGGCAGGAAAAGTAATCTCTCTGAAAAGCATGACTTCAGGAGCATACATCTTACTCTGACTTTGATTTGAAAGTGCCTAAGTTGCTGTAAGACTTAGCACTCAGGAAAATTTATCCTTAAACAAAAGTTCAAATGTGACAAGACATTGAAGCAACTCCTCTGTAGAGTAGAATTAAGGAGACATAATGGTGGGAAGAAGGAAGAATAAGCACCAGTTTGTCAAGCGTAATAAAAAGCCAAAGCAAACCAGTATTTGAGGCCAAGACATCTCTTACCTACAATTAGTAAAATCCTTAGAGAAGCAGTAAAACTACCACATTTTCCAAAAAAATAACACATTCAAACCCAAAGATCTGTTGAAAGAAACCTATTATTTAGCCCAACGTTTGAAGCAGACTATAAGCTCTGCATTTTAAAATTCTAATTTCATGTCTGTCACTTCCAGGTCGACCCCTCTGACCATTACAGCAGGGCATGTCCAACAGCACATATTAAAATCACGGTGCAGTCTGATACCCAATTACTCTTTAGGTATTTGGAAAAAAAACCACCTTCCTGTTTTCAACTGTGTTGTAGCAAAGCCATAACCTGAACCATACCAGGGTTTTTTGCTGCTTTCGGCCTCCACATTGCACATGTAGCAAAGGACACACAATAAATTCTCACAGCCCTTGATGTCCCAGCTGGGCATCTCCATCCTCCCACCCCATGTAAAGCAGCACACAGATTCATGGGGTCTGTAAATTCAAGCTGTCACTTTGTCTCATTATCAGGCCCCACCTAACTGCTCTCACATCTTCCCTCTCCATCCACTGTGCAGCTTAGGACCAGGGCAGCTCAGCCAAGGGGAACCAGCTTGGGAGATTAGGTAAGGCTGACCTGACCTATTGCTATAGATTTCCAGGTGTTGAAGACACTTTAGCTTGTGGGTGTGGAAAAGGTCCAAATATTCAGAAAAAATATTACTGTACAATAGGTAGTATTTCAAAGGAAGACCAGGGAAATGCTGTAAGGATAGCTCAGATCTGTCCCATGCAGCATCTGAAAACATGACTGAGAAGGACATAATTCTAAGCTTCCATGTCTAGACCTGAACCTCAGCCAGTACACTGGCAGTAACCACAAAAGCTTCCTCTTCAGCAGACATGAAGTAGTTTCCAGCTAAAAACGTTAACAAATGTGTAACATGGTATTCTACTTATGTGAATTTTAACCACACCATCCTGAAGAAGGCTTACATCTGTGGCTTTCTGAGGAGTACTTATCACTGCTGAGAAAAACTGCAAATGGATAGATAACAGTCCAAGACCATCAGCTGCAACACAGGATGACTGCAACTCACTCAGATCAGCGTTACTGAAAGCAAAATGCTACAGTCTCTTAGTGTTTTCATAATGCAAACAGGTTTTATTTAGCAGATAAAGGTCACAAAAATTGTGGGTTTTCTGTGTTCTTACTGTGCATGGAACCACACTTTACCATAGCTAAAATAATTTTACTTTTATGCTTGATGGCATTGAAGAAAGTTATGTGCTGACAAGGACTTTCTTAAGCAACAAGAAATCAATGTAATCTATGTCAGAGCTAAGGATGCTGACCACACTTTTTCCTGTTAATTAGACAAGCTGCAAATAAACAATTTCATAGGTAGAGCTCAAAAGATAGGTCTGTCCTATAGCTTTTATAAAGAAAAGCCTCAACACAATTCAATTGTGATGCCAAAACTATTTGCATTGCATTTAGTATGTACATGAAAGACAAAAAAAAACCCAAACCAAACCAACCAAGCACCATACTGTGTCATTTGCTGTAAATGCTCTGTGGATGCAGGTATCCATACAGGATATGTCTGTTTGCATGGATTCTCTGTTTTGTCTTTGGAGCTAGAACCCCATTAAGTGCTAACTAACCATGACACTAGCAGCTCTCCAGATGTGGCACAATGCAGACTGGAAGAATTATTTCCCCTGTATGATGTGAGCAGGATGATGCAGGTAACTTCACTCTATGTTTCTTGGTGTGTTTTTGTGGTATTATCTGACAATAATTTTACGTTAAGCATTTTTACTTCTAAACCTGCATAAAGCAAAAAAAAAATTCACAGGAATTATGCCTTCTGCTTCATGTTTTAAAATAAATCTTCACCCTCTACTAGTTTTCCCAGCAGAGCTAGTCAGTGTAAAAAAGCCTGATATTTTAGGCCGTAATTGGGGTCTCATGCATATCAAGTTGACTCTGGAGTAATTCAACTAAAATCAAAAGAACCATATTTGTGCTACTGCTGAATTTGAATTAACAGTAAGGAAGACTGCTGAAAACTGCCTGTTGGAATCTTCCTGCCACAACTGCTAATTGGAAAGAAAAAGAAACCTAAACAACCAGCTTTAGTTTTCAGATTATGAAGGGGTGAATCAGAAGCAACCCTCCTTCTCTTCCTAAGTCTTTAGTTGAGAGCTACATACAGCTAATATGAAATCAAAGCCCACAAAATATGAAATCTAAATGCTCATTTATTTTTAGAACAGAGACAAAAGCTTTTAAAAGCATTATTGTAAACCAAGAGGCATCTTCACCCAGAAGCAAGACAAAAGAGCTACCTCTTTGAAGGTAAAATGCAAAAAAAAAACCCAAAACATTTTAGAGTAATATATTTGGCTTAGGGCAGCACTGTCTTCATCATTAAATGTCTGTTCAGGTATTCCCAACACAACCTCCTGGAATATGGTGGGAACAAGTATGTAAAGATGACACTTGCAAAGATTTTACATTTTTCACTGAGATCGTTATATGTACCATTGAAAACACCAGAGCCACGAGCCTCCTTTCATTCCTTTCATTACAGTTGCAGGATGAAACAAGAGAATGAAGAGTTAACTCCCCAGGAGAACAAGAATTTCCCAAAGACAGAGCCAGGAACATTGCTGTTGCCTGGCAGGATCCTGAGGTGAGCATCTGCCTCTTATTGAGCAGAGAGATACCCATGTATATAGAAAGATATGCTGAGCAGAAAGGTGAATAAACTTCCCCTCTAATAGAGCCTGAAATTTCAGGAAGATTTCTGTATCAATCTAACTGGGGTTCTTGGATTTAGGTTTCTATGTCAGGCTTTTCACATACAACAAAGCTCCTTCTCATGCCTCTTAATGCTAAGGAGCTCTTGAGAAATCAAGGCTATATACTCTCAAAACAAGAGGATTTAAACCAGGGATTCAGACACGTGCCATCAATCACCAGCAAGAAAACATGTGGGCAAAAAGGTGAAGCACTGTAATTTACTTCTCCAACCTGATTTCTGGCTAAGGTATCCTGAAATGGTCATGAATATAAGATGCTTAAATGACTGTAAAATAATTCATTTTAAAATATGAAGAATTAAGGATAAACGAATCAAAATCCCCTTCCTACCCGCAATCAACTTTTTAATCTGCAATTTTTAACTGTCCTCCTCAAAAACACATTCCCAGACCACTGCAGCAATTCGATGGTACTGCCATGTCTCTTCACAGCATTAAGAAAAAATCTGACAGTGTAACAAATTTAACAAGTATTTACAAGCAGCTACGCTAGAAACAAACAAACTGCAATTTCTTATTGCAGAGCTCTGGTACCTGAAATGCTCTGTGTAATAAAAGCCATATTACCTGTTAGAGCTTATTGTAGTAAGGGAAGAGCTGAGAGCACAATGTTAATTTACAGGAACACTGCGTTTTGATAATTGCTATATCAGTATAAAGTTAACACTACAAGCAAGGTCTTTGAACAGAGTTCTTACTTAACAGAAATCCAAATATCTTGAGGGATGGAAGTGCACAGATAAGGTAACCAGGCAATCTTGCAGTCGCTTACTGAGCTGTACCAATCGATTCAGGACTGAGGCATTTTGAATGCTGCTGGTCTCAGCCTGTATGAAGTTACTCACTTCCCTTCTGGTTGTCTCTTGTTTTCACAGCATCACCAAAGGGCAAAGAAAAGGCCTGATGCAGAGTTAGGACAGGCAGCCCTGGAAGGACAGTGGTGCCTGAAGGTGGCCAGGAGCCAACAGAAAACGTTGACAACAAACAATCTCAGCCCCGCTGGTGGCATATCACCATGAAATGGAATTGTTGCAAGTTATCTCAAGCAAAAGGCCCCTACAGGGTTGACCAGTTTTTGATAAAACAATTGTTTCACTTCTCACCTGTGCAAGCTAGCCTGACCCTACTGCAGCCCACAGAATC